>NW_027362762.1:109851991-110451991 GCF_046119375.1 Phyllobates terribilis
GCAGAGATCTATCATACAGCAGAGACCAATCATACGGCAGAGACCTATCATACAGCAGAGACCTATCATACGGCAGAGACCTATCTTGCAGCAGAGACCTATCTTGCAGCAGAGGCCTATCATACAGCAGAGATCTATCATACAGCAGAGACCAATCATACAGCAGAGATCTATCATACGGCAGAGACCTATCTTGCAGCAGAGGCCTATCATACAGCAGAGATCTATCATACAGCAGAGATCTATCATACAGCAGAGACCTATCATACAGCAGAGATCTATCATACAGCAGAGAACTATCATACGGCAGAGACCTATCTTGCAGCAGAGACCTATCATACAGCAGAGATCTATCATACGGCAGAGACCTATCTTGCAGCAGAGGCCTATCATACAGCAGAGATCTATCATACAGCAGAGATCTATCATACAGCAGAGACCTATCATACAGCAGAGACCAATCATACAGCAGAGACCTATCATACGGCAGAGACCTATCATACAGCAGAGACCTATCATACGGCAGAGACCTATCTTGCAGCAGAGACCTATCATACAGCAGAGATCTATCATACGGCAGAGACCTATCTTGCAGCAGAGACCTATCTTGCAGCAGAGGCCTATCATACAGCAGAGACCTATCATACAGCAGAGACCAATCATACAGCAGAGACCTATCATACGGCAGAGACCTATCATACAGCAGAGACCTATCATACGGCAGAGACCTATCTTGCAGCAGAGACCTATCTTGCAGCAGAGACCTATCATACAGCAGAGATCTATCATACGGCAGAGACCTATCTTGCAGCAGAGGCCTATCATACAGCAGAGACCAATCATACAGCAGAGACCTATCATACGGCAGAGACCTATCTTGCAGCAGAGACCTATCTTGCAGCAGAGGCCTATCATACAGCAGAGACCAATCATACAGCAGAGACCAATCATACAGCAGAGACCTATCATACGGCAGAGACCTATCATACAGCAGAGACCTATCATACAGCAGAGACCAATCATACGGCAGAGACCTATCATACAGCAGAGACCTATCATACGGCAGAGACCTATCTTGCAGCAGAGACCTATCTTGCAGCAGAGACCTATCATACAGCAGAGATCTATCATACAGCAGAGACCTATCTTGCAGCAGAGGCCTATCATACAGCAGAGACCAATCATACAGCAGAGACCAATCATACAGCAGAGATCTATCATACAGCAGAGACCTATCATACAGCAGAGACCTATCATACAGCAGAGACCAATCATACAGCAGAGACCTATCATACGGCAGAGACCTATCATACAGCAGAGACCTATCATACGGCAGAGACCTATCTTGCAGCAGAGACCTATCATACAGCAGAGATCTATCATACAGCAGAGACCTATCATACGGCAGAGACCTATCATACAGCAGAGACCTATCATACAGCAGTTGTCTATACAGCAAGAGAAGTCAGGGATCCCGATGATTACTGATTATTGTAAGAGAAATCAAGAGGAAATATTACAGGTATTTTCTGGGACTAAAGATGTTTGTGATCAGTACACCCCATAGAGAGGGAACTATTAATACTGACCCCTCACCAAAACACAGGCGCCATGCTCACTATCACACTTTCCAACCTGACTAAAAGTAGTGGAAAAGTCACTCAGGTCCCAGTCACACTTACTGCTTATTGAGACAAATGAGACCAGGGGCAGAGAGTGGTAGAGTGGGTAGTGGTAGGGGGCCGCTGTGGTGCCATCAGCCAGGGGGGATCATGGTGCCGTACAGAGAATAATGGTGGGAATGGGATAATGTCCGGGGATTGGCCGGTGATACAGCTGGTTTTGAGGTACTATGGTGGCAAGTGTAGCATACACCCTACCCCACCCTCATTAGCACGACAGGGGATCCATCTCCCCAAAACTGAAAATTCAGCTACTTAACCCCTTTACCCCTGAGAGTGGTTTGCACATTAATGCCCTGGTAAATTTTTACAATTCTGACCACTGTAACTTTATTGGGAAATTACTCTGAAATGTTTCAACGGATCCCGCTGATTCTGAGACAGTTTTTTCGTGACATACTGTACTTCATGATAGTGATAACATTTCTTCGATATCACTTGCGTTTATTTGTGAAAAAAATCGGAAATTTGGTGAAAATTTCAAAAATGTCTCAATTTTTAAAATTTGAATTTTTATGCCCTTAAATCAGAGAGATATGTCACACAAAATAGTTAATAAATAACATTTCCCTCATGTCTACTTTACATCAGCACAATTTTGGAACCAAATTTTTTTTGTTAGCAAGTTATAAGGGTTAAAAGTTGACCAGCGATTTCTCATTTTTACAACAAAATTTACAAACCCATTTTTTTAGGGACCACATCACATTTGAAGTGACTTTGAGGGGCCTTTATGACATAAAATACCCAAAAGTGACACCATTCTAAAAACTGCACCCCTCAAGGTGCTCAAAACCACATTCAAGAAGTTCATTAACCCTTCAGGTGCTTGACAGGAATTTTTGGAATGTGGAAGAAAAAAATGAACTTTTAACTTTTTTCACAAAAATGTTACTTTACGCCCCAATTTTTTTATTTCCACAAAGGTATCAGGAAAAAATGGACCCAAAATTTGTTGTGCAATTCCTCCTGAGCACGCCAATACCCCATATGTGGGGGAAAACCACTGTTTGGGTGCACGGCAGGGTTCGGAAGGGAAGGAGCGCCATTTGACTTTTTGAATGTAAAATTTGCTTGAATAATTAGCAGACACCATGTTGCGTTTGGAGAGCCCCTGATGTGCCTAAACAGTGGAACCCCCCCCCAAGTGACACCATTTTGGAAACTGAACTGCTCAAGGAACTTCTCTAGATGTGTGGTGAGCACCCTGAACCCCCAGGTGCTTCACAGAAGTTTATAACGTAGAGCCGTGAAAATAAAAAAATCAAACTTTTTCCGCAACAATCTTTTAGCTACAATTTTTTTATTTTCACAAGAGCAAAAGGAGAAAATTGACGCCAAAAACTGTTGTGCAGTTTCTCCTGAGTACGCCAATACCCCATATGTGGGGAAAATACATTGTTTGGGCACTCGGCAGAGTTCAGAAGGGAAGGAGCACTGTGTGACTTTTTGAACGCAAAATTGGCTGGAATCGAGAGCTGACGCCATGTTGCGTTTGGAGAGCCCCTGATGTGCCTAAATAGTGAAAAAAAAACCACAAGTGACCCCACTTTGGAAACTAAACCCCTCAAGGATTTTATCAAGGGGTATAGTGAAAATTTTGAACCCAGATGTACGACACAGAATTTGATAACATTAGGTCATCTTGTCATTAGTCTTGAGCGCAAGTGCTCGCTACTTGAGTTTGCATCGGGTACTCGGGTATGCACCATGTATCGCGGGTGCTCAAGTGACATGCTCTAGCCCCGGCTCCGCATGTTTCACGGTTATTAGACACCCAAAAAAAACATGCGAGGATCGCTCGTGCATTGCAGGCAATCCCAGCGAGTTTTTTTGGCTGTATAACAGCTGCAAAAC
Source organism: Phyllobates terribilis (assembly GCF_046119375.1). NCBI lineage: Eukaryota > Metazoa > Chordata > Amphibia > Anura > Dendrobatidae > Phyllobates > Phyllobates terribilis. The sequence continues at coordinate 109,855,531 of NW_027362762.1, forward strand.
ATATGGGGTGGAGATGGAGACTCGAGCAAGTCACTCGAGCACCCGCTATACTCGGTGCATACCTGAGCACCCGATGCAAACTCAAGTAGCGAGCACTTGTTCTCAGCACTAGTCGCCATATCGTCGTCATTTTTTTTCTTTACTTTTGAAAAAATCCCAGCCCTAACCCCAACCCTAACCCTAGCACAACCCTAATCTTAGCATGACTCTAACCCTAGCACAACTCTAACCCTAGCACAAACCTAACCCTAATAAAACTCCAACCCTAGCACAACCCTAGCCCTAACCGTAGCACAACCCTAGCCCTAACCCTAGCACAACCCTAACATAACCCTAACCCTAGAACAGCCCTTCCCAAGCCCAACTCAAACCCTTGCCCTACCCCAGCCCTAACCCTAGCCCAACCCTAACCCTAGCCCCACCCTAACCCTAGCCCAACCCTTACCCTAGCCCAACCCTAACCCTAGCACAACCCTAACCCTAGCACAACCCTAACCCTAGCATAACCCTAACCCTAGAGTTTATTTTTTACGCCGTTCCTCGTGTGGTATAAGTGATTAGATGACTTTATTCTTTGGGTCGGTGCAATTACAGCGATACCAGATTCATATAATTTTTTTATGATTGACAGCTGTCACACACTAAAAAAACTTTTATTTTGGAAAGACTAGTTTTTGCATCGCCATATTTTGAGAGCTATAATTTTTCGATATTTCGGCCGACAAAGTCATATGACAGATTGTTTTTCGCGAGACAAGTTGACGTTTTTCTTGGTACCATTTTCGAGCACGTGAAATTTTTTTGATCGCTTTCTGATTTTTGGGGTGGAGAATAAAGAAAAAACAACAATTCCGGAATTGTTTTTTTTATTTTTTTTTATTTTATGCCTTTCCACGTGTCGTAAAAGGCAGCGTTATTCTTCGCGTCAGTACGTTTACAGCGGTACCACATTTATACAGTTTTTTTATGTTTTTGCAATTTTACACAATAAAAACTATTTTATAGAAAAAATATTTTTTTTTGCATTGCTTTATTCTGAGAGCTATAACTTTTTTCTTTTTCGGCCGATAGAGCTGTATGGCAGCTTTTTTTTGCGGGACAAGATGATGTTTTCAGCAATACAATTTTTATTTACATTCGTCTTTTTGATCGCGTTTTATTCTATATTTTGTTCGGCAGTATGATGATAAAGCATCGTTTTTTTTTGTTTTTTTTACCATGTTCACTAAAGGGGTTAACCAATGGGATAGTTTTATAGGTCAGATCGTTACGGATGCGGCGATATCAAATGTGTACTTTTATTGTTTTTTTTTCATTATATTTATTTATGGGTACAGTATAGGCCCAGAGCGCAGATACGTATTTATACGCCCCACGTCAGAAAGGGGTTAAAGGAGTTATCCAGGACTTTTTTTTACTACAGGCCTAAGAACTAACAGGCAGATAGTCGCTACCTCTGCCTATTGTGCCCGGCGCTGAACTCTGCCTGCACAGAGCAGTCACAGACCTCTGCTGCCAGAGATTGAGCAGCGTCCACTGGCATCACGAAGACAGAGCAGCAGCCTCTCTTCTGCTCTGCTGATGGGATGTGACTGCCGACGCCATGCTGATTGTCAGTCACACCCCATCAACAGAGCAGAGCGGAAGAGGAAGAGCTGCTCTGTTGATGTGGAGCAGCAGAATTGCCAGCAGGAGCGGTCCGTTACCTGCCTGTTAATTTTTAGTAGTAAAAAAAAATAGTCCTGGATAAATCCTTTAAGCACTTATATGTGGGACTCAGCCTCTATAAAAATCATTCCAGTAATATACAGTTAAAGGGGTATTCCCATCTCCAAAATCCTATCCCAATATGTAGTAGGTGTAATAATAATAATATTAGCAAATACCTACAATTAGAAATGTATAATATTTTTGATTCGCTATGCCACTTACCTCATGTCCAGGCAATACAGGACCTTAGGTATCCATGGTTGCGACCACTAGCAGCTAGCTAACTAACTGTCACTTTGTCAGTGGACATAACCATGGATACCTAAGGTCCTGTATTGCCTGGACATGAGGTAAGTGGCATAGCGAATCAAAAATATTATACATTTCTAATTGTAGGTATTTGCTAATATTATTATTATTACACCTACTACATATTGGGATAGGATCTTGGAGATGGGAATACCCCTTTAAGTGTTGTAGCTGCAGAAAAATTCAGTTTTAATCCATACGCCAGTGGTGGCACTCCGGTGTACTTTTGGCGCGACCAATGTCTCGGTGCAGCGTTACCCCTTCTGATTTGCATATCCGGCACAGTCCCTGATCTTTACTGACAGCACTTTCTTTCCATAGCGAGCGCTCCTTAAACTCAAATCTATGTTCCCTCACTTGCAAACTGACACTGGAGGAGCCCAGCAGCGTATTCAGTGTCAAACAGGTATGCACTCAGTGTGGGAGCGGGCATGCTCCAATCTCCGGTGGTCACTGCATGCCCGCACATATACTGAGTGCCCATGCTGACACTATGAGTGCTCCAGTGTCAGTGCGCCTCTGGGCTCCTCCAGTATCAGTGCGCCTCTGGGCTCCTCCAGTATCAGTGCGCCTCTGGGCTCCTCCAGTGTCAGTGCGCCTCTGGGCTCCTCCAGTATCAGTGCGCCTCTGGGCTCCTCCAGTATCAGTGCGCCTCTGGGCTCCTCCAGTGTCGGTGCGCCTCTGGGCTCCTCCGGTGTCGGCGCGCCTCTGGGCTCCTCCAGTATCAGTGCGCCTCTGGGCTCCTCCGGTGTCGGCGCGCCTCTGGGCTCCTCCGGTGTCGGTGCGCCTCTGGGCTCCTCCGGTGTCGGCGCGCCTCTGGGCTCCTCCAGTATCAGTGCGCCTCTGGGCTCCTCCAGTATCAGTGTGCCTCTGGGCTCCTCCGGTGTCGGCGCGCCTCTGGGCTCCTCCGGTGTCGGCGCGCCTCTGGGCTCCTCCAGTATCAGTGCGCCTCTGGTCTCCTCCGGTGTCGGCGCGCCTCTGGTCTCCTCCGGTGTCGGCGCGCCTCTGGGCTCCTCCGGTGTCGGCGCGCCTCTGGGCTCCTCCGGTGTCGGCGCGCCTCTGGGCTCCTCCGGTGTCGGCGCGCCTCTGGGCTCCTCCGGTGTCGGCGCGCCTCTGGGCTCCTCTGGTGTCGGCGCGCCTCTGGGCTCCTCCGGTGTCGGCGCGCCTCTGGGCTCCTCCGGTGTCCGCGCGCCTCTGGGCTCCTCCGGTGTCCGCGCGCCTCTGGGCTCCTCCGGTGTCCGCGCGCCTCTGGGCTCCTCCGGTGTCCGCGCGCCTCTGGGCTCTTCCGGTGTCAGCGTGCCTCTGGGCTCCTCCGGTGTCAGCGCGCCTCTGGGCTCCTCCGGTGTCAGCGCGCCTCTGGGCTCCTCCGGTGTCAGCGCGCCTCTGGGCTTCTCCGGTGTCAGCGCGCCTCTGGGCTCCTCCGGTGTCAGCGCGCCTCTGGGCTCCTCCGGTGTCCGCGCGCCTCTGGGCTCCTCCGGTGTCCGCGCGCCTCTGGGCTCCTCCGGTGTCCGTGCGCCTCTGGGCTCCTCCGGTGTCCGTGCGCCGCTGGGCTCCTACGGTGTCCGTGCGCCGCTGGGCTCTTCCAGTAGCAGTGCGCCGCTGGGCTCCTATAGTGTCAGTGCGCTAGCGCAGGAACAGGGAATTACTTTTACAGGGTATAATGCCTCTAAAGCGCAGTATAATTAATCTCGCTACATAAGTGAGTAAAATAAATAAAATAAGCCCATTATATAAACGTTTAAGTAGCTGAATTTGCAGTTTGGGGTGTCAAACTTCATTTAAGACTGTGGCTAGATGGCGACTTTGGTCACGTCACTGGTAATGATCGCTGTATGCTGCTGCTATAACACAGCATAAAGCAAGTGAATGGAGTCACATTGTGGCAAGAAAGTCACAAAAAGTTGAATTTTTTGCGACTTGGTTGCCGCAGTCATGGTACAGTGTGTCGTAATCAACCAGTGGCATACCGCTGTGTTTGGGTATCGTCATGGCCAAAGTTGCTTCGATTCACAGCCTTAGGCTCAGGTCACACCACCATATTTTCTCTCATCCAAGAGAATCGGGCCGATTATGCTAATCACACTCTGATCAGAGTGTGTGATCCAATTTTTTTAGATGACGAGAAGATGAGAAAAAAATTTCTCCTCCATCTCCATTCTGTGAAAATCGGACTGCGCTCAGATGTCATCCGAGTGCAGTACGATTTTTTCCATGGACTCATTGACTTGTATGGCCGAGTGCGAAATGAATATCAGAGGCAAATTGTGCCTGCACGATTTTTTCCTATTAAAGACTGTGTCCAAAGAACATATCGGAAATTTGCACGGCACCATAGAATAACATTGGTCCGGGTGTGATCCAATGTTTTATAGGATCACACTTGGACCGAAAATACGGCCATCTGCATGAGCCCTAAAAGCCTCTGTTTTTCTGTTTTCTCACCACTATGGGTCAGATGCAAATGATGGAAAAGCAGGATGGAGCTGTTGCCTGCTGGAAAGAAACCTGTGTTATAAGTGGAAAGCAAAGTGGAGAATTCAGCAGCACTCAACAAAGGTGCACCAACCCCGGAGTACATAGGGCAAAGGAGTAGTCGGGGAAGGGGGGGCAACCGGGGCATTTGCGCCTAGTTTTGGGGTGAGGCATCAACAAGCCACTTTGCCTCGGCTGAGATATTTAGATACATGATGAGGGCAGTACTTGGTACATTGAACACTTTGCCCCTGGTGGTGGGAAGCCTAGAAGAGTCCCTGCATGCTGTCCTATGGGGAAAAGGTCCAGCTGGCCTGTAAAGACAAGTGTGAGACTACCAGCTGAGTCTGAAAGAGGCAGGGATGAGGACATCGTAGAGTATGTTCACTTGAAATCTATTGCCGTCACTGTCATGCGCCAGCGACCATGCTTCGGGTGATGGGAGAGCCCAGCGCCGCTGAAGCGCGACAAGGTAAGGAGAAACCTTTTTTTAAAAAACGTTTTTTTTGTAAAGCTGCACTATGGGGGCAGGATGGAAACATGGGGGCAGAATGGGAGACATTGGGGGCAGAATGGAAATATGGGGGGAAGAATGGAAATATGGGGGCAGAATGGATACATGGGGGGCACAATGGAGAGACATGGGGTATAGTATGGAGAGACATGGGGGATAAAATGGAGAGACATGAGGGGCAGGATGGAGAGACATGGGGGATAGAATGGATACATGGGGGGCAGAATGGAAACATGGGGGCAGAATGGAAACATGGGGGCAGAATGGAGAGACATTGGGGGCAGAATGGAAACATGGGGGAAGAATGGATACATGGGGGGCAGAATGGAAACATGGGGGAAGAATGGAAACATGGGGGCAGAATGGAGAGACATGGGGGATAAAATGGAGAGACATGGGGGATAGAATGGAGAGATATGAGGGGCAGAATGGAGAGACATGAGGGGCAAAATGGAGAGACATGAGGGGCAAAATGGAGACATGGGGGCAGAATCTGGGACATTATTACTGTAGGTGCTAATTAAAGGATATTATTACTGCTGTGATATATGGAAACATGGGGCAGAATGGAGAGACATGGGGGCAGAATGGAAACATTGGGCCAGAATGGAAACATGGGGGCAGGATGGAAACATGGGGGCAGGATGAAGAGACATGGGGGGCAGAATGAAAACAAGAGGGCAGAATGGAGAGACATTTGTGGCAGAATGGAGAGACATGAGGGCAGAATGGAGACATGGGGGCAGGTTGTGGGATAATATTACTGTAGGGGCTAATTAAAGGATATTATTACTGCTGTGATGTATTTTATTTTTGAGGATACTGTTTTCAGTGAGGAAGGAGACAATGGGGGCAGGATGGAGACATTGAGGGCAGGATCAGGGGTGGATTAAGAGTAGCAAGGGGCCCAGGCAGTTTAGAAGCCCCCCCCCACACACACACCTGATTTATCACGTGACATGTCACATGATCCCCTGTGATAGATCATGTGATGGTTCACGTGAAATTAATTTGGCACAATATTAATTATAATATTTTTTTTTAGGCTGTGTGTCCACTATGCGTTTTTTAAGCGTTTCCGCAGCGGCAATTCCGCTGCAGAAACGCTTAAAAAACGCTTGGTAGAAGGTCTGCCATGTTCCCCAATGATAATCCGCATGTTCTGTGTACGTGCTGCGGAAATTTCCGCTGCTGATTATCATTGCGGAAAAATCCGCAGCATTACCAATTATTTTGCGGAAGCGCGGCGTTTTTGCCGCCATTGACTTGCATTAGAACGCATGGAATCCGCATCCCTGCATCTGTAGATGCGGAATCCATGCGTTTCAATGTGCGGATGGTACCCGGGTGTGGAGGACAGGAGACTCTCCTCCGGACCTGGGTACCATAGAACTTGTAAAAAAAAGAATAAAATAAAAAATAAATATTATACTTACCTTCTGATGGCCCCCGGTGTCTTTATCCGATGCGTCCTGGCTTGCCGGCAGCTCGCGATGGTCTGAAAAGGACCTGCCGTGACGTCATTTAGTCATGTGACGGGTCACGCGACCGCTGACGTCGGCAGGCCATCAGAAGGTAAGTATATATTTTTTATTTTTTACTATTATTTTACGGTCACATTATATAAATCCATGCTGGTTGCATGGATTTATATAGTGTAACCAAGTTGTCAAGCACTTTCCAAGTGATGCTAAATTCGCTTGGAAAGCGCTTGTCAACCCGCATGCGGAAATGCAAGTGAAGAACGCTTCACATCCGCATGTCCCTGGCAGGAAAACGCATGTACAATCCGCATGTACAATCCGCATGTAAAATCCGCATGCGTTTTTTCTGCCAGGGAGATGCAGAAACGCTCAAAAAAAATCCGGAACATTTCTGTATCGTGGGCACACAGCCTTACATTAATTGTATGACTCAATATTGAGCACACGTAGCCATCTATACACAGCGGGAGGCTGCACATAGCCATCTATACACAGCGGGAGGCCGCACGTAGCCATCTATACACAGCGGGAGGCCGCACGTAGCCATCTATACACAACGGGAGGCCGCACGTAGCCATCTATACACAGCGGGAGGCCGCATGTAGCCATCTATACACAACGGGAGGCCGCACGTAGCCATCTATACACAGCGGGAGGCCGCATGGCGCCCCCCCCCGAGACAGCAGGAGGCCGCACGGCGCCATCTATACTCAGCAGGAGGCCGCACGTAGCCATCTATACACAACAGGAGGCCGCACGGCGCCATCTATACACAGCAGGGGGCCGCACGGCGCCATCTATACACAGCAGGGGGCCGCACGGCGCCATCTATACACAGCAGGAGGCCGCACGGCGCCATCTATACACAGCAGGAGGCCGCACGGCGCCATATACACACAGCAGGGGGCCGCACGGCGCCATCTATACACAGCAGGGGGCCGCACATCGCCATCTATACACAGCAGGGGGCCACACGGCGCCATCTATACACAGCAGAGGGCCGCACGGCGCCATCTATACACAGCAGGGGGCCGCACGGCGCCATCTATACACAGCAGGGGGCCGCACGGCGCCATCTATACACAGCAGAGGGCCGCACGGCACCATCTATACACAGCAGGGGGCCGCACGGCGCCATCTATACACAGCAGGGGGCCGCACGGCGCCATCTATACACAGCAGGGGGCCGCACGGCGCCATCTATACACAGCGGGAGGCCGCACGCCGCCATCTATACATAGTGAGAGGCCTCACGGCGCCCCCCCAGAGACAGCAGGAGGCCGCACGGCGCCAACTATACTCAGCAGGAGGCCGCACGAAGTCACGCATGCAGTCACGCACACACAAACATATACAGACATATACATACACGCATAAACACCTTTGAAACACAAAAATACATATAAACAGACATCACACAATGATATCTGCCTACACACACACACACACACACATACACAGACTCACCATCCCCCGGCTCCATTCCTCCTGCCTGCTCTGACTTCTCCGTTGCAGCAGTGCAGGCCGGGCGCGCACTGCGTGACGTCACAGCTAGGAGACACGGCCGCGCACAGGGCCGTGTCTCCTAGCAGTGACGCGGCCGGGCCAGCACAGGGAAGTTAACTGCTGCAGTGCTGGCCCGGCCAATGAAGATGTAGCGGCCGTGCGCCGCTGCTGGGGGAGCGGTCCGGGGCCCCCCTTCCCGCCACTGCTACCGGTATGTGCCGCGGCGGCCCGCACATATAATGAGGGCAATCCGGCATTAGACACCCCGCCCGGAGCCGTGGGCCCCCTGCAGGCTCGGGGCCCCGGGCGGTAGCCCGGATTGCCCTCATTATAATCCGCCTATGGGCAGGATGAAGACATGGGGGCAGAATGGAGACAAATGAAGACAAATGTGGGCAGGATGGAGACATGGGGCCAGGATGGAGACATTGGGCCAGGATGGAGACATGGGACCAGGATGTGGGACATTATTACTGTAGGGTCTAATTAAAGGATGTTATAACTGCTGTGATGTATTTTATTTTTGAGGATACTGTTTTCAGTGGGGGGGCGGGGGACCTGTTACTGTGCAGGGCGGCACTATGTCGCTTTTTTTTTTTCATCTGGTGAGTATTCTTTTTGTGTTTATTTTTATTTTTCCTATGGGGGGGAGTATGCTACAGACTCTGCTACAGATTCTGCCTATGGGGGGGGGGGTTACGCTACAGACTTTGCCTATGAGGGGGGAGGTTATACTACAGACTCTGTTTATGGGGGGGATTATACTACAGACTTTGCCTATGGGGGGATTATACTACAGACTCTTCCTATGGGGGGGATTATGCTACAGACTCTGCCTATGGGGGAAATTATGCTACAGACTCTGCCTATGGGGGGATTATGCTACAGACTCTGCCTATGGTGGGATTATATTACAGACTTTGCCTATGGGGGGATTATACTACAGACACTGCCTATGGGGGGGATTATACTACAGACTCTGCCTATGGGGGGATTATGCTACAGACTCTGCCTATGGGGAAAATTATGCTACAGACTCTGCCTATGGGGGGGGGGGTTATGCTACAGACTCTGCCTATGGTGGGATTATATTACAGACTTTGCCTATGGGGGGGGATTATACTACAGACTCTGCCTATGGTGGGATTATATTACAGACTCTGCCTATGGGGATTATACTACAGACTCTGCCTATTGGGGGGATTATATTACAGACTCTGCCTATAGGGGGATTATACTACAACTCTGCCTACGGGGGTGAGGATTATACTACAGACTCTGCCTATGGGGGGGATTATTATTCTTATTATTTATTATTATAGCGCCATTTATTCCATGGCGCTTTACAAAAAAAGGGGTATGCATAGCAAAAACAATTACAATAATCTTGAACAAAACGTAACGGCCACTGGTACAGGAGGAGCGAGGACCCTGCCCGCGAGGGCTCACAACCTGCAAGACTACAGACTCTGTCTATGGGGGGATTATACTACAGACTGTGCCTTTAGAGGGATTATGATACAGACTCTGCATATGGGGGAGGGGATTATACTACAGACTCTGCCTATGGGGGGAATTATACTACAGACTCTGCCTATGGGGGGGGGATAATACTACAGACTCTGCCTATGGGGGGGGTTATACTACAGACTCTGCCTGTGGGGGGATTATACTACAGACTCTGCCTATGTGGGGTGATTATACTACAGACTCTACCTAAGGGGGGGGGGATTATACTACAGACTCTACCTAAGGGGGGGGGGGATTATACTACAGACTCTACCTATGGGGGGGGATTATACTACAGACTCTACCTATGGGGGGGATTATACTACAGACTCTGCCTAAGGGGGGGGAGGATTATACTACAGACTCTACCTATGGGGGGGGATTATACTACAGACTCTGCCTATTGGGGGAGATTATACTACAGACTCTGCCTGTGGGGGGATTATACTACAGACTCTGCCTATGTGGGGTGATTATACTACAGACTCTGCCTATGGGGGGGAGGATTATACTACAGACTCTACCTAAGGGGGGGAGGATTATACTACAGACTCTGCCTAAGGGGGGGGAGGATTATACTACAGACTCTACCTATGGGGGGGATTATACTACAGACTCTGCCTATTGGGGGGAGGATTATACTACAGACTCTGCCTATGGGGGGATTATAGTACAGACTCTGCCTATGGGGGGATTATAGTACAGACTCTGCCTATGGGGGGATTATACTACAGACTCTGCCTATGGGGGATTATACCACAGACTCTGCCTATGGGGGGGGAATTATACTACAGACTCTGCCTATGGGGGGGTGATTATACTACAGACTCTGCCTAAGGGGGAAGGGGGGGAGGATTATACTACAGACTCTGCCTATGGGGGGGGGAGGATTATGCTACAGATTCTGCCTATGGGGGGGGGATTATACTACAGACTCTGCCTATGGGGGGAGGATTATACTACAGACTCTGCCTATGGGGGGAGGATTATACTACAGACTCTGCCTATGGGGGGATTATAGTACAGACTCTGCCTATGGGGGGATTATAGTACAGACTCTGCCTATGGGGGGATTATAGTACAGACTCTGCCTATGGGGGGATTATAGTACAGACTCTGCCTATGGGGGGATTATAGTACAGACTCTGCCTATGGGGGGAGGATTATACTACAGACTCTGCCTATGGGGGGATTATAGTACAGACTCTGCCTATGGGGGGATTATACTACAGACTCTGCCTATGGGGGGATTATAGTACAGACTCTGCCTATAGGGGGATTATAGTACAGACTCTGCCTATGGGAGATTATACCACAGACTCTGCCTATGGGGGGGGATTATACTACCGACTCTGCCTATGGGGGGGATTATACTGCAGACTCTGCCTATGGGGGAGATTATACTACAGACTCTGCCTATGTGGGGGTTATACTACAGACTCTGCCTATGGGGGGATTATACTACAGACTCTGCCTATGGGGGGGATTATGATACAGACTCTGCCTATAGGGGGATTATACTACAGACACTGCCTATGGGGGGTTTATACTACAGACTCTGCCTATGGGGAAGATTATGCTACAGACTCTGCCTATGGGGAGTGCATTATACTATATTGAGGACTATCTGGTGCATTATACTATATGTAGGCTATTTATACAGTGTGGGGAATACAGTTAGGGTCATACAGTATGGGAGATAATGTGGGGTCTTTGCACATTGTGGGGGCCATCATACAGTGTGGGAGATAATGTGGTGTCTTTGCACAGTGTGGGGGCCATTATACAGCGTGGGAGATAATGTGGGGTCTTTGTATAGTGTGGGGGCCATCACACAGTGTGGGAGATAATGTGGGGTCTTTGCACAGTGTGGGGGCCATCATACAGTGTGGGAGATAATGTGGGGTCTTTGAACAGTGTGGGGACCATCATACAGTGTGGGAGATAATGTGGGGTCTTTGTATAGTGTGGGGGCCATCATACATTGTGGGAGCCATCAGTTTGGAGGCTACTATGGGGTCAGTATACTGTGTGGGGGGTACTGTATAGTGAGGAGGCATTATACTGTGTAGAGGGGAGCTGTACATGGGGGGAGACTCAGGACATTATTAAATGTTAAGTGGGCACTTATCGTTATAGGGGAATTCAGGTTATTATGACTGTCAAAGGGGCACACAGAGGGCACTGTTACTTCCTAGGGGGCAAAATGTGGGCACTGTTTTCTAGGACAATTGCACACGGCATTACTATATTCTAAAGGGTTGTTTTACCATCTAGAGGGCACACAGTACCACACAGCAGGTGCAGTAATAGGGACACATAAGGCAGCAGCGGCTCAGTATTGGGGTATCCGCAGGATGAGGCCTTTGTGCAGGTTGGAAATAGATGGGGACAGTGCCTGAAATGTAAGGATTCAAATGTGTTTTTGTTGTGATCTCTACCGACCTGAGACTCTGGATGGAGACGTTGTCGTGTCGGTCTGGGCCAGATGGAAAAGACGGGAAAAGTGAACAATTTAATCAGAAAGAATGTCAGCTGTAATGTACTATATACAACTGTGCTGTGATCTCTTATATGTTCTGCAGGACTGGTATCTATCAATATATGTCACCATATGGCGGTAGTATCAGTGCTGTTTTTTGTATAGAGATTACTTTTAGTAACAATGCGGTCATCTGCTGAGGTTCTCCTACATCCACTATCTGGGTGTGCTACCATAGTTGTAATCAGGGTTACAATTAATTAAATATATAATTTAACCTTGAGCTGCTCTTTTATCTCGATCCACAAACCCACATGTCCATTGTTCAGCTTAATCCTCATGCTACCTGGGCGGGTTTCTGGCCCGATATAATTCCCGTTAACGGACCGGGGACTTATATCTAATAGAAACTGGTGGCAGCTCTACCAGGCCGACAAGGTACTGCTTCACTGGAGCTAGTGGAAGTGCCTCTCAGCCTGTCAGCGGTGCAAGCAAGTGTGGTTCCACGTCAGTGACTGAGTGGACCACCTCTTCTCACTCCTGGTGCCTTCCTGTACCCATGTGGACAGGGTGTGTCTGTGTAGAACTGTACCAATCTGACCTTACGTGTCCCCGAGGGGGTGCGGAACGTCACATTAGTGCAAAGGTCAGATCCATATCACATGTTCCGTCAGACGTAATTGTGACGTCAGACGGGTGGAGAGGTGTGGATCCATCACAAGTGGTGGCAGCGATGGGATTCTGCGGGGTCCCTCTGGTGCCATTCTTCACAAGTGGTGGCAGCGGTGGGATTCTGCAGGGTTCCTGATGCCATTCTTTACAGTGGTATTATTTGGTTACTATATGGTGGTAATATGTGATCTGGTCACGGTGTGGTGGTATTTGTCCCTTGTTTGAGGTATTATTCGGTCACTATGTGGTGGTTATATGTGGTCTGGTCATGGTGTGATGGTATTTGTCCCTTGTATGTGGTATTATTGGTCATTTTAAAAAATGTATGTGACACATTCCCTTAAATAAAAATTAATAAAAATATACCTAAAAAGAGTATTGGATATTTTAAGAAAGGTTAGCGTAGAGTAGGGCCTGCCAGAAGAGTCTACCTTGTCCTAGTGGCGGTTTAAAAAATCTTTTGTCCAAAACAATATATGTATGTGATATGGTGTTTGATGGGAACAGTTAAAGGGGTTTTCCCACAAACAAAAGTTCATTTTAATCAATAGTTCTTTGAATAATAATATGTTCCACAATTGAATGTATTTAAATAAAATGTTCCTGTGCTGAGATAATCCTATAAATGTTTCCCAGTGTAATGGCTGTGTCTGACCATGTACGCAACACAGTCTGATCATAACACAGTCTGAGCAGGGGAGGAAGCAAAAGAGTATACAGACATTACAGCAGGGGATTTCAGCTGATTCTTTCTTTGAAATAAAACATTGTTTAAAAACAGGCAGTGAAATGTTTTACCTCACAAAAAGAATCAGCTGTCATCCCCTGCTGTAATGTCTGTATACTCTTTTGCTTCCTCCCTGCCCAGGAGCTGTGGTATGATCAGACCGTGTTCCATACACGGTCAGACACAGCCATTACACAGGGGAACATTTATAAGATTATCTCATCACAGGAACATTTTATTTGAATACATTAAATTGTGGAAATTATTATTATTCCAAGATCTATTGATTAAAATCAACTTTCGTTCATGGGAAAACCCCTTTAATGTGTGATTGGTGAGGATGTGGTGCAGAAAGTAGAGTTTTTCCAAGAGTGGGCGGTGGGACTGCGGAAGGTTCGAGGGATGGAGGCAGAGCTAGGGGTGGAGCCTGGGCGGAGTCTCAAGGGCACCCGAAAATTTTGCCGGTATGGGGCCCTGAAATCCCTTTTGGCAGTCCTGGGTGTACTCCATCATTTGTGCTCCAACTCTGATCCTGCATACCTACAGCCATGGGCGTACCCAGGATCAAAACTAGGGGGGTCAAGCCATGGTTGTTCAGGTTGTAAAATTTTAAAACGAAAAAGGTGAATGAAATGAAAATTTTAAGAAAATTATATGTAATTATAGAAGTGCTTTATTAGTTATTACAATTATTTGCTTGCAAAAAATTTTGATTTTTATTCTAATTACATGTCTTATACTAATATCATTTTTCTTGGGGTTGAAGAAAACTTGTTCAAAACTTTAGTTTCAATCCAGTCCTGATTTTCCTTGAAGAATTTCCGATGGACTCTCATCAAACACAATCCAGTCAGTCTGTCCTCTCCCATTGTACTTCTGAGCCAGGTCTTTACCCTTCGAAGGGTACTGAAAGATCTTTCAACAGTAGCTGTGGTGGACGGGAAAGCACTTAAAATGAAGAGTGCGTGCCTTGTTGCAGGAAAAAAATATTAGCCTCCTCAAAAAGTGCAGCCACTTCAATGTCTTTAACCACCTGTCCTTTCTCCAGGTCCGGCCCGCTTCCTACTCCCAAGGCCCAGGCCCTTCCAAATTTCAATAATTACACAGTGAGTGAGTGTATTGTGTAATTTACACTGGCTGTCTGCCACAGTCACTGGCAGCCAGCCCACAGTAACAGGACAAGCGCTCCACTCCGGCGGGATTCTCAGAGACAGGAAACAGGGGAGGCAGGCAGCGTGCTACGTCAGCACGCCTCAGGAGTCAGGACCCTGATCAGGTGACATGCGGCGTGCTGTGTCACTCAGCGTGCGTTAAAGGTAATCCCGGCCGGACCCCATGCAGTGACACTGCGCAGTTCCGGCCGCCGGGTGCAGAGCAGAGCAGTCACCTGCGGCCGGCCACAGAGGGAACTTAGCTGGCCGCGACCGCCGGTGATCTAAGTGTGTGTGCGGCAGGGCCGGCTCCAAGTTTTTGTGGGCCCCGGGCGAAAGAGTCTCAGTGGGCCCCTTTAACACATACCACGATTCATGATGCAGAGATACCGAAGAGAAATATATATATATAGTACAATGCAAAGATTTCACTTCTTACATTACATGAGTGATATCTATTGTAAATTCCACAATAGCTCAGAAACCAGCGAATCGCTCCACACAGTATACTGACCCCCATAAAATGCTCCATACAGGATACTGGTCCCCATATAACACTCCATACAGGATACTGGCCCCCATATAATGCTCCATAAGGAATACTGGCTCCCATATAAGGCTCCATACAGGATACTGGCCCCCATATAACGCTCCATACAGAATACTGGCCCCTATATAACGCTCCATGCAGGATACTGGCCCCCATATAACGCTCCATACAGAATACTGGCCCCCATATAACGCTCCATGCAGGATACTGGCCCCCATATAACGCTCCATGCAGGATACTGGCCCCCATATAACGCTCCATGCAGGCTGTTCCCCACACATAATGCCTCATGCAGGCTGTTCCCCCTACATAATGCCCCACGCAGGCTGTTCCCCCCACAAAATGCCCCACGCAGGCTGTTCCCCCCACATAATGCCCCATGCAGGCTGTTCCCCCCATATAATGCCCCATGTAGGATGTCACCCCCCTCTTATAATGCCCCATGCAGGATGACACCCCCCCTTCCTTATAATGCCCCATGCAGGATGTCACACCCCTCCTCCCTTATAATGCCCCATGCAGGATGTCACCCCCCCTCCCTTATAATGCCCCATGCAGGATGTCACACCCCCCTCCCTTATACTGCCCAATGCAGGATGTCACACACCCCCCTCCCTTATAATGCCCCATGCAGGATGTCACACCCCCTCCCTTATAATGCCCCATGCAGGATGTCACCCCCACTCCCACCGTTATAATGCTGCATGCAGGATGTCACTCACCCCCCCCTTATAATGCCCCATGCAGGATGACCCCCCCCCCGTTATAATGCCCCATACAGGATGTCACACACCCCTCTCCCATATACTGCCCCATGCAGGATGTCACACAACCACCCCATATAATGCCCCATGCAGGATGTCACACACCCCCACCTCACCCCTCCCTTATACTGCCACAGGCCTCCATACAATAATATAAAAAAAATCAAATACTCACCTCACGTCTCACGTGCTGCCGCTGCTCCGGACTCCAGCGTTGCCGGCCTCATCCCGCTCTGCGCTGTGACTGCTCAGGAGAGAGTGCGGTGAAAAGACGTCACCGCGCCCTCTGACCTGAGACGTCACAGTGCAGCAGCCGTGGAGGATGCAGGAGCTGCTGCGGAGGCACAGGGAGGGGTAAGTATTGTGCCGGATGCCGGGGCCCTGAGCAAGCGCGGGGGAGCGGGTGCTGACACCGCTCTCCTCCGCTCACGGGTCCCATAGCGCGTGGGGTGCCCGGTGGTGAGGGGCCCCTCCGCCTGCTCAGGGCACCGGCATTTGCCCGGGTGCGCCGGGTGCTGACGCCAGCCCTGGTGTGCGGAGTGCGTCCCTGCTTCTTGGGGGCAGACAGCTGCCCCCCCCGCCCCACGGTGGGTATGCCCATGCCTACAGCTCAGCAGGTTAACCCACTTTTTGCCATCTCTGCATTCACCCTTGCTTCTTTCCACTACACCTGCACTTCTAGTCCTGAGTCTCCTGCATGTGCCAAGTCATTGTTCTCCCATGTGCTCTTCCTGCCTGCTGGGTTGACACCCTGGACCCTTGTGCCCACCTGGACCTGGGTCTTGGAGGATATGTGGCGCCCCTGAGGGTTTGGTCGCCACAGAGGTACTGCATCTCACTCAGAGGTGTGGTATCTCACTCTCAAGGTAAGGATGGAGTACTGCCCGGGACCCTAACACCTGCATCCAACACATTCCACTTCAGTGGGGGCAGGGCGAGATTGCTCCTAAGGGTGAGCACAGTCCCTGGTTCCTAGCTGAAGGGTGGAACTATGTAGAGGGTGTGGGTGTAGGAAGTAGCTTAGGGGAGCACTTGTGAAGGAAGGTATAAATAGAGAAGCCGTCTTGTTTAGTGAGATGAGTCAGAACAGTCTACAGTGAGAGGAGTTGGGAGCAGGAGCTCTGTAGGAGCTCTGCTCAGGAGGAGGGCCTGATTAGAGGCAGAACTGAAGGAGAAGGAAAGGAGCAGGAGAAAGGCTCCAGGAACGAGGAAGGGACCCCAGGGGTACGGGCAGTGCTGGAGGTCACCCGTACGCCCGAATCCACCAGGGGGTGGAGGGGTCAGTCCACACTAAGGGGACCGGTCCCTCAACTAGCAGAGTACTTTATGACTCAACTAGAAACCGGAGGCTGCAGTATTTCAAGTCATGTGTGGGACATTGTGGAACGTATTCCTCTGAGAATTGCAACATTAATCTATATGAATACCTAGCACTACAGATCATCGCTATGGACATGACGGACATCTATTTATTATATTTATATAGATACTATGTCTTGTATATATATGTCCCTTTGTGTGTTATGGTGATGAATCACATATAATAGGGGTACTTTTGGTGTTCTGTTGTTTGTGGCCATCGATAAGGTTATTTTCACATCTATTTTCACATCTATCTATCCTTTATCCCGTCTCCCTTATTGATATTATTGCCTTCTTAGTTGCCCTGACTTGTCATGGCTGCCGCTGAGTCGCGCATGCGTGGTGCCGTCCTTGTTCGGCCGCGTCCTGTCGGGCTTCCGTACGCGGGGATTCTGGGTAGTGACGTCAGTGCGTCGCTGCCCGCGATCCCCCCGGGAAACTGGCCGGATGTGACGCGGTGCTGCGGGACGTACGTCACTCCGCATGCGCCGCAATCATCAGCGATGTCCTCACAGGTATTTAATGGTGCCTACCCTCCCCACAGCCACAGCCCCCCGAGGAAGCTACGCGAAACACGCGTCGGGGCTGCAGTCTGGCTGCGTGGTGACCTGTGTCCCTATGGGTAAGACTCTCATTGCATGCACTTTATTAATATGATTGTCTGGATCCTTTTCTTTGCTACTTAGGCCTCCAGTGTACAATATATGACCTTCTGTGTGATCTTAAATGTTTAGATTGATCTACCTTTATCCCATAGGGACCCATCCATATTTGCCAGTTCTGTATCGTGCTCTTTCCTACCCCGTTTGATCTCTTGTTACATGTGGTATATGTGATTTTAATTTTTCTATAAATAAAAATGATTTTTTACGCTTATAATTGTCATTGAGGGTTTCATACTCCATTTTTGTGTAGGTTTAGTATTTCAAGTCCTGTAGCCAACAGTCCATATCAGTCTCACCAAGAATGTAGCCATAGAGGACCCAGGGGACGGAACCGACGTCGCCCGACAAGGCCCGCGGGTACTGGATTGGGACACTAGGTATGAGGTGCAGGGAGACGGCCAGGGAGAGAGAACACACAGAAGGGGGTCCCGCTAAGTACTCCGGAGATATATGGGGGTTGACTGAACCCCTTCCTGAGTAAGCGCAGCACTACGAGGGAAGTTACACTGATACCTGTAACTTGGACGGCAACAACCGTGAGTAAAGACCCTGAAGACTGCACCCCACTGTCTCCATGATTATTATCTGCGCCATCACTCCCTGCACTACACTGCACTACAACGCTCAGCAACATCTACAACATCTACACTGCCCTGGAGCTAAGCTCTACCTGTGGAGAGCTAAACCAACTCTGCTGCGTCAACAACAGCTCCAGACGACCTGCACCGCAGCGGCGGCTCCACAGCCGCATACCACAGGTGGCGTCACGAACTTTGTACATAAAAACTATAAATCCCCTGTAAATATCCCCTTTGGATTGACCGCCCTGGGTCACGGACCGGGTCACCGCCACTGTGACATCTCCCATAGCAATGACCGGACCGGCACCGAGTACCCCACGACCCAGGGGGCGCGTCAGATACACCTCACCAGGTGCAGGGATTGAAATCACACCTGAGCCCTGCAGACCGGTGGGGGGGGGGGGGTAAAAATGTCCCCCAGAGCCACATAAGTAGACCAATATTACTATTGAGTTGTGACACAAGCTTAGGGAAGGTTTCGTTGAGGAACCCTGTGCCTATCTGCCCCTTCTCTCTATAATTTGAACTGTATATGTAATGGTGAAGAGACTGTGCCTCCCTGAGGGTAAAAACTGCTTGTCCTATTGACTGCTTTGTTGCTCTTGTCCTTCCGCTTTTCACCCCGAAGGGCTCCTATATCCTGGTTATCTTAAGTAGCCGCTCTACAGCACCTTTGAGCCCTTTTCTAGGTTGTTCTGGATTCAAGCTGATTAATTTATAGTTATAAAGATTTATTATGACTCGCAATATGGTAATGTAGACCCCTGCTCCCTCTCTGCAGAGTGGTCTCAGTCAATGACTAGCTGCGTCCCTGATTTTCATAAATTGAGACTTTGAAGAACCCACTTGTAAAGTGTCCTGTTTGCAAAACTGTTAGAAAGGATGTGTGCGGTCAGCAAAGCTCCGTCTTACCTAATCTTAACTGCCACAAACGGAAGTGTCCAAACCTCAGACGTATTTGTGAAACTTTTATTCTTCCCAATTACAACAAGATTATTGTGTTTCCTTTAAGTTAAATGAAGCCGTGACACTGTGTATAGTTTGATTCTACAACTAGTTGCTCACTAAGGGCTCATGCAGACAACAATATTTTCGGTCCTAGTGCGATCTGACAAAACATCAGATCGCACTCGGACCAATGTTATTCTACGGGGCCTTGCACACAGGGGTGGATTAAGAGTAGCAAGGGCCCCGGGCAGTCTATAAGGCGCGCCCCCCCCCCCCCTCCCACACACACACACCTGATGTATCACATGTCACATGATCCCCTGTGATAGATCATGTGATAGTTCACGTGAAATTAATTTGGCACAATATTAATATATTAATTTTTTTTAGGCTGTGTGCCCACTATGCGTTTTTTAAGCGTTTCCGCAGCGGCAATTCCGCTGCAGAAACGCTTAAAAAACGCTTGGTAGAAGGTCTGCCATGTTCCCCAATGACAATCCGCATGTCCAGTGCACATGCAGCGGAAATTTCCGCTGCGGATTATCATTGTGGAAAAATCCGCAGCATTACCAATTATTTTGCGGAAGCGCTGCGTTTTCGCCGCCATTGACTTGCATTGGAACGCATAATATCCGCGTCACTACATCTGCAGATGCGGAATCAATGCGTTTCAATGTGAGGATGGTACCCGGGTGTGGAGGACAGGAGACTCTCCTCCGGCCCCGGTACCATAGAACCTGTAAAAAAAAGAATAAAATAAAAAATAAATATTATACTTACCTTCTGATGGCCCCCGGTGTCTTTATCCGATGCGTCCTGGCTTGCCGGCAGCTCGCGATAGACTAAAGGACCTGTGGTGACGTCATTTAGTCATGTGACGGGTCACACGACTGCTAACGTCGGCAGGCCATCAGAAGGTAAGTATATATTTATTTTTTATTTTTTACCATTCTTTTACGGTCACACTATATAAATTCATGTTGCATGAATTTATATAGTGTGACCAAGTTGTCAAGTACTTTTCCAAGTGATGCTAAAATCGCTTGGAAAGCGCTTGACAACCTGCATGCGGAAATGCATGTGAAGAACGCTTCACATCCGCTTGTCCCTGGCAGGAAAAACGCATGTACAATCCGCATGTACAATCCTCATGTACAATCTGCATGTGTTTTTTCTGCCAGGGAGATGCAAAAACACTCCAAAAAAATCCGGAGCATTTCTGCATCGTGGGCACATAGCCTTATATTAATTGTATGGCTTAATATTGAGCACACGTAGCCATCTATACACAGCGGGAGGCTGCACATAGCCATCTATACACAGCAGGAGGCCGCACGGCGCCATCTATACACAGCAGGAGGCCGCACATAGCCATCTATACACAGCAGGAGGCCGCACGGCGCCATCTATACACAGCGGGAGGCTGCACGTAGCCATCTATACACAGCAGGAGGCCGTATGTAGCCATCTATAAACAAAAGGAGGCCGCACGTAGCCATCTATACACAGCGGGAGGCCGCATGTAGCCATCTATACACAGCAGGAGGCCATATGTAGCCATCTATATACAGCAGGAGGCCGCACGTAGCCATCTATACACAGCAGGAGGCCGCACGGCGCCATCTATACACAGCAGGAGGCCGCATGTAGCCATCTATACACAGCAGGAGGCCGCATGTAGCCATCTATACACAGCAGGAGACCGAACGGCGCCATCTATACACAGCAGGAGGCCACACGGCGCCATCTATACACAGCGGGAGGCCGCACACAGTCACGCACACACACAAACATATACAGACATATACATACACGCATAAGCACATTTGAAACACAAGAATACATATAAACAGACATCACACAATGATATCTGCCTGCACACACACACACACTCACTCACACACACACTCTCACACACACACACTCACCATCCCCCGGCTCAGCTCCAGTCCTCCAGCTCCTCTCCGGTGCAGCAGTGCAGCGCGTACTGCGTGACGTCACACTAGCAGGGCCGCACACAGGGCCGTGTCTCCTAGCAGTGACGCGGCCGGACCAGCACACAGGGAAGTTAACAGGTGCAGTACTGGCCCGGCCGAAGAAGTATCGGCCGTGCACCGCTGCTGGGGGAGCGGTCCGGGGGCCCCCCCAGCCTCTGACTGCCGGTATGTGCTGCGGCGCCACACATATTATAATGAGGGCAATCTGGCCATGGACCCCCGGCCCCCTGGAGCCCCGGGCGGTAGCCCAGATTGCCCTCATTATAATCCGCCTATGCTTGCACATATCCTCGGTGACCAAGGTACTGCACCTCTGTCATGCCTATTTGACATTTTCCTGGCTTTTAAGTCAAACCAATGTAACACAGGTGCCAGAATGCAACGCACAGAGACACAAGGTCAGGGGTTGATATAACCACTTGATATGTATTACAACTATTCTGCAAGGAGGTTAGTAACAGGGGTAATGAACAGTAACTTGGAATAACAATAAGAAATATTTTCAGTGAATAACAGTAAAGTTCTTTGCAAAAGTGTGATGCACCCAGTCATGGGAGTCACACGTGAGTTCTCTTTATATGACCCTAGCGGGGGTCACCAGTTCTTCCCGCTAGGCCGCAAGTCTCTTCCGTCTATCAGATCCCGTTTAGCCTCCCCCACATCAACCGGCCGCCTCCCAATATGAAATCGTAATCCCAACTGTCCCCGGTACCGTAGGTGAGAGTTGGAAGTGATGGCCCTGTTCACTTGCACAATTCCTCCACTGTTGCTGGTGTGTCTCTCCTGTCGCAGTCCCTCTCAGTGCTTCTCGACTTGACCGTCGACGGTAGTTTCTCACGCTTGAGGTAAGGGGGTCCAGACCTCGGCTTTTGGCAGGTGGCGTCCGGTTCCGGGAACTTACTCAGTGTGGAGTGCAGGTCCTGGTTCTAACCAACATGCGCAGGATTCAGGGCACTTCTGTGAGGAGTCCGGGGCTTATCAAGCGGTGTCCGGCTCTTGTGCGATGCAGGCCTCCGGCTGAGGCCTGTCGCGCTGGGCTCTGCGATCCCTCTGGAGCACGTCTGCTCCACTCTGCAGCCAAATCTGCCTGTGTCTTGGTGCGCTGAACTTTTATATCCATGAAATCCTTCCTGGAGTTCACGTGATCAGACCCGGCATCTGAATTTGCTCCCCCTTCAACTCTTCTAGCACAACTTGGTTACGCTTGATTTCGTATGACCAGCAGATGGCAATCTCTCCTCATCACTGGCACATCCTGCAAGAGTTCTCTTGCTGGTTCATTGCCCTCTACTACATTCCTCCCCCCTTTTTGCTCCCCAGTCCTCGGGCGAGTGGACTTCTTGCGGGATTGACGTCTCCTTCCAGACAGCGCAAGTTCAGACAAGAGTTGAGCACACTCTTCTGTTTTCTGTTGAATCTGAGACCCCCTCCCCCACTGTGTCACCTTTAATATTACTGTGGACCCCCCTCCCCCACTGTGTCACCTTTAATATTACTGTGGACCCCCCTCCACCACTGTATCCCCTCTAATATTACTGTGTGCCCCCCTCCTCCACTGTGTCACCTTTAATGTTACTGTGGACCCCCTCCACCACTGTATCCCCTCTAATATTACTGTGTGCCCCCCTCCTCCACTGTGTCACCTTTAATGTTACTGTGGACACCCTCCACCACTGTATCCCCTCTAATATTACTGTGGACCCCCCTCCCCCACTGTGTCACCTTTAATGTTACTGTGGACCCCCCTCCACCACTGTATCCCCTCTATTGTTACAGTGGGACACCCTCCCCCACTGTGTCACCTCTAATGTTACTGTGTGCCCCCCTCCTCCACTGTGTCACCTTTAATGTTACTGTGGGCTCCCCTCCCCCACTGTCTCCTCTATTGTTACTGTGGGACACCCTCCCCCACTGTCACCTCTAATGTTACTGTGTGCTCCCCTCCTCCACTGTGCCACCTTTAATGTTACTGTGGGCCCACCTCCCCCACTGTGTCCCTTCTAATGTTACTGTGGGCCTCCCTCCCCCACTGTGTCACCTCTAATGTTACTGTGGGTCCCCCTCCTCCACAGTGTCGCCTCTAATGTTAGTGTGGGCCCCCTCCCCCACTGTGTCACCTTTAATGTTACTGTGGGCCCTCCTCCCCCATTGTATACCTCTGACAGCGGTATAATGAGCGTGCTGGATTGAGGGTGCATCTTTCTATGTTCAAATCACCCCTCTTTTTCCCCATTAAAAATAAACATAATAAAAAATGCACATATTTGGTATCGCCGTGTTCAGAAAAGTGAAATCTATTAAAATATAAATATATAACGCGATTCGTACCCACCGTAAACGGAAAAAAAAATCAAAAATCCCCAAATTACATTTTTTTTTTTTAGTCTCTGAAATACCACAAAAAATGCTGTAACAAGTTATTAAAATGTCACAGCTATCCCAAAATTGTATCATTAAAAATGTTGTCTTGCCCAGTAAAAAATAAACCATCACGCAGCTCCATTGAGTGAAAAAAAGTTACAGGCCTCAGAAAATGGCAACACAACCCAAAACATTTTTTTAGAGGTGACACTGAGCACAATCCTGCTGACAGGTGCACTTTAATTTCTCCATCTTCTCCATTCTCAGTGTCCACATAAAGCGGTCTGTACTCGGATGACATCTAAGTGCACTCCAATGCTTCACACTCACCCATAGACTCATATGGGAGCACGTGATCAAAATTGCGGAGCCACTCGGAACATACTGAGATTTTTTTCTCATGCAGAATCGGCATTAGAAAAAAATAGTGGTATCATATATAGAGTGTGTCACTCGTGTGGTGGATATATATAGAGGATGTGTCCCGTGTGATGTAGTATATAGAGGATGTGTCCTATGTGTTGTAGTGTATAGAGCATGTATCCTGTGTTGTGTAGTATATAGAGGATGTGTGGTGCGGTATATAGAGGATCTGCCCTCTGTGGTTTAGTGTATAGAGGATGTGTCCCGTGTGGTTTAGTGTATAGAGGATGTGTCCCATGTGTTGTAGTGTATAGAGCATGTATCCTGTGTTGTGTAGTATATAGAGGATGTGTGGTGCGGTATATAGAGGATCTGCCCTCTGTGGTTTAGTGTATAGAGGATGTGTCCCGTGTGGTTTAGTGTATAGAGGATGTGTCCCATGTGGTTTAATGTATAGAGGATGTGTCCCGTGTAGTGTATTGTATAGAGGATGTGTCCCGTGTGGTGTATTGTATAGAGGATGTGTCCCGTGTGGTGTATTGTATAGAGAATGTGTCCCGTGTGTTGTATTGTATAGAGGATGTGTCCCGTGTGGTGTAGTATATAGAGGATGTGTCCCGTGTGGTGTAGTATATAGAGGATGTGTCCCGTGTGGTGTAAAACAACGGATACTGGAAGCCTGTGCTAGCATTTCTTCTGCGGTGTTGCTATCAGTTTGTCAAGAGTGGGAGAAGAGGGTTGTATTGACAATCCAACACAATGGGCAGCACTTTGAACACATTTTATAAGTGGTCATAAACTTGTAAAAAACTCATGAAAGAATAAGTTATGTTAAAACCAAGCACACCATTGTTTTTCTTATGAAATTCTCAATAAGTGTGATGTGTCACATGACCCACTTTCCATTGAAAAAAAAAAATTGGATCCAAAATGGCTGACTTCAAAATGGCTGCCATGGTCACCACCCATCTGGAAAAGTTTTCCCCTCCCATATACCAATGTGCCACAAACAGGAAGTTGATATCACCAACCATTCCCATTTAATTTAGGTGTATCCATATAAATGACCCACTCTGTAGTATATAGAGGATGTGTCCCATGTGGTGTAGTATATAGATGATCTGTCAGATCTCATGTGTGGTGTAGTATATAGAGGATCTGTCAGCTCTTCTTTATGGTGTAGTATATAGAGGATCTGTCAGCTCTCCTGTGTGGTGTAGTATATAGAGGATGTCAGCTCTCCTGTGTGGTGTAGTATATAGAGGATGTTATGCACACGCCCGGGCTGACTGGCGTGTGCGTGATTTAGTGATTCCACTGTGCCATGAACCGGAGAGTGCCTGGAGGGGTGTAGCTAAGTATCAACCCGATCCGACCAAGGTCGCACGACGGCTAACGACGCTGTGCACCAGGGAGGAGCCGAGCAGAGGGACCAGGTGCTACTCCAGGCCAGACCCCGGACACGGCTGTTGACCCACACCGGGGAATACAGGAACAGGCAGGTTAGGCTGGCACACACACAGGTGGGTATTGGCAGGCACGGCTGGCGTGCAGACAGGAGGGTACTGACAAGTACGGCTGGCGTGCAGACGGGGAGGTACTAGCAGGTTGGAGCATAGGCTGGATAGGGTACAGTACAGACTGGGATTCAGGAACAGAACCGCAGATGCGGTAGACAAGCTGAGCAGAGAGGAAGCGCCGGAGCGGTGGGCAAGGCGGAGCAGAGAGGTACTGCCGGAGTGGTGAGCAAGCAGAGCAGGCAGGAACCGCCGGAGCGGTGAGCAAGGCAGAGCAGACAGGAACCGCCGGAGCGGTGAGCAAGGCAGAGCAGGTAGGAACCGCCGGAGCGGTGAGCAAGGCAGAGCAGGCAGGAACCGCCGGAGCGGTGAGCAAGGCAGAGCAGAGAGAAACCGCCGGAGCGGTGAGCAAGGCAGAGCGGGCAGAAACCGCCGGAGCGGTGAGCAAGGCAAAGCAGGCAGGAACCGCCGGAGCGGTGAGCAGAGATAAACCGCCGGAGCAGTGAGCAAAGGCAGAGCAGAGGGGACAGGGCTCTGTTCACACGGAACAGACTGGAAGGGAAAGGCAGAACCAGATACACACAAGATACTTGCAATGAAGTAGCGAGTGGACTCTAAACTCACAAACGGAAGTACAGCGACAACGAGTCGGAGTTAGGTGCAGGTTCAGACTCTGCAGAAAAAGGGAAGGTACGGACATAGAGAAAAACAGGTAACAGGCTAGGAGAGTGTTAAGACAGGAACTGAGTATTCAGAGAGGAACTGACACTGCAGCGAGATACAGGAGCGAGTATGGGTATGCGGCCCCCAGAATGGCGGACAAACAGGATAGAAGACACAGATAACAGGTCTGGGTATGCGGCCCTCAGAAGGCGGGACGAACAGGCTAAGAGCATGTTCAGACAGGCCTGGGAATACAGCCTCCAGGAAGGCGGACAGGCAGGAAAAACAGAACAGGACCTGGCACATCAGAGGCAAGAAGCCCTCTGAGGATGAGTTGCTCAGGCACCAGCTTCAAGGTGGAGCTGGTTTAAATATCCAGTGACAGACAGCAATAGGCTGAGGACTCATTAGGGGTGTGCCCACAGCAGCTACAAGAAACAGGAAGTAACCGGGCCGCCGCCCTAAGCAGTCAGAACAGAGACAAACAGACTGCTTGAATTGAAGCCAGGCTAGCAGACTGGACTGAAGATCAAGTTTGCGATCTTGCATAGTGAGAGATGGTGCACCATGCAAGCCCGCCACCAGGTATGTTACAGAGGATCTGTCAGCTCTCCTGTGTGATGTAGTATATAGAGGATCTGTCAGCTCTCCTGTGTGGTGTGGTATATAGAGGATCTGTCGGCTCTCCCGTGTGGTATAGTATATAGAGAATCAGTCAGCTCTCCTGTGTGGTGTACAATAAAGAGGATCTGTCGGCTCCCGTGTGGTGTAGTATATAGTGAACCTGTGTGCTCTCCTGTGTTGTGTAGTATATAAAGGATCTGTCAGCTCTCCTGTGTGGTCTAGCATATAGAGGATCTGTCAGCTCTCTCCTGTGTGGTGTAGTATATAGGATCTATTCTGTGTGGTATTTTTACATAACTGCATGGTGGGCCCCAAGAATGATTTTTCTCTGATGGGTCCAAAGTAGTCCAATCCGACACTGCATGTGCCAGTACTGGTATAGTGAGTACAGTCTGTCCCACTGGCAGTGTCACCGTGGCTTCAGGCGGTATCGATACTTTACCGATATACTGGGAGGCAGCGGGCAGCTTTTGAATTTGGTTGACTCGCACGAGATGCTAGAATACTCTCTTACTGGCCAGATCGCGAGTGGCGCGGGTCCAATTGTTTTTGTCGGGGCCCTTGGTTAAGAACTGTCCGACCTCTTTTAGCACATTCATGCCCAAAGTTACAACGGGTCCTTCGCCTCCAGACCCCGTGGTCAACACTATCCCTTTCGACCGAGGTCTTTCCTGCATGCCCGGACAGTCATCCATACTACTCCCGCTACTGGAATAGGTAGTTGATTAGCCGCCACCAACAGGACAGTAAAGTTCTTTCCAGGAGCGAGCAACTTCAGGGAAATGACTTTGGAAATATGCCTCAGGCATAGTTGTCACCTGAGACCCTGTGTGCATTAAACAACGAATCCGTCACCCTTTAAATTCAGTCCAGATGATGGGCCTCTCGGAGACAATGTCCTCAGAGTTCCCCCTTCCACTCTGTAAGGCTCGGAACCCCACGGTATGCTCCACAACCGTGGGGAGCCTTAGTTTAACGACTGCCCCTGTCTCCTCCTTTCTCGACTCTTGCAGTCTTTGGAGATATGTCCTTTACCTCCACAGGTCCAACACTCTGGCCCTCGCTCCTCTGATGGGCTGGGTATATGACGTGGTGGAGTGCGATAGGAACGCTTCTCTTGCTCTGACCTCCGTCCACGTGGGGCTGTGTGGTCCGCGACAGGGCAGTGGTGGTCCCTTTAATATTGTGCAGCTCACCTCGAATATCCTGGCTCTCTTGATGTATCTCCCGCACCCAGTTGGGTTCTTTGTGGGTTAATTCAGGAATAGTCAATTCATAGCTCCGGAGTGCGGTCTTGAGAACAGGAACCTCTTTCTCCAGTACTCTAGCTTCGGCCCCGACCTCCAGAAAGCCCAGATCAGGACTCAAGCGCAGTCGTTCCTTTAAGATCTGTTTCAGGGAGGGTTCCTTCAGGCCAGCAATCAGTTGGTAACGTAACACTTCGTCTAATGGTCCTAGTTCTCAGTTCTCATCTCGAGCCTTCTTGACGATATGGGCCGTCACTTTCTGCAATGCATTAACATATTGGTTTATGGTCTTATTTTCCCCTTGGACCCGCTGAAATAACCACAGACGTAAGTGCCCCAGGTCCGTGGTATCACCGTGCATGTCCTCCAAGATTTTTATCACTTTATCCACGGTATCACGGTCCCCATGTGGGTGGTACATCAGTCTGCCTGGCCTCCCCATTAAGGGTTAGGAGGGCCAGCTCAGCCTGGGCAAGAAGGGTCAGGGGATACATGCGTAGCATACTTTTCTGTCTTTCTACTCAGTCCCACAGCGACACGCTGCTCCCTGTAAACTTAGGAAGATTGCTGAGCATAGCTCGGTCACAGACGGGGTCGCCATCTCTGTGTCTGAATGTTGCAGCCTGACGACTACGCCAAATGTAACACAGGTGCCGGAAAGCAATGCACAGAGACTCAAGGTGGAAACAGTCAGGGGTTGATATAACCACTTTATATGTATTACAACTATTCTGCAAGGGGGTTAGTAACAGGGGTAATGAACAGTAACTTGAAATAACAATAAGAAATATTTTCAGTGAGTAACAGTAAAATTCTTTTCAAAAGTGTGATGCAGCCAGTCATGGGAGTCACACATGGCCCTAGCGGGGGTCAACGGTTCTTCCCGCTAGGCCGCAAGTCTCTTCCGGATAAAGTCTATCAGATCCCGTTTAGCCTCCCACGCACCAACCAGCCCCCTCCCAACCTGAAATCCTAATCTCAACTGTCTCCGGTACCATAGGAGAGATTTGCAAGTGACGGCCCTGTTCACTTGCGCGATTCCTCCACTGTTGCTGGCGCGTCTCTCCTGTCGCAGTCCTCTCTCAGCTCTTCTCGGCTTGACCATGGGCAGTAGTCTCTCACGTTTGAGGTAAAGGGGTCTAGACCTCGGCTTTTGGCAGGCGGCATCGGGTTCCGGGAACTTACTTAGTGTTTAGCGCAGGTCCTGGCTCTGACCAACATGCGCTGGACTCAGGGCACTTCTATGAGGAGTCCGGAGCTTATCAGGCGGTGTCCGTCTCTTGTGCGACGCAGACCTCCGGCTGAGCTCTGCGGCCCATCTGGACACGTCTGCTCCACTCACAGTCTGGCACCAAATCTGCCTGTGTCTTGGTGCTGGACTTTTATATCCAGGAAATCATTCCTGGAGGTCACGTGATCAGATCCGGCATCTGAATTTGCTTCCCCCTTCAGCTCTTCTAGCACAACTTGGTTCCGCTTGATTTTGCCTGATCAGCAGATGGCAATCTTTCCTCATCTCTGACACATCCTGCAAGAGTTCTCCTGCTGGTTCATTGCCCTCTACTACACCAGCACTGTGGATCAGCCAGAGCACCTGCTCCAGGTGCCCCAGGTGTTCCTCCCAGATAGGACTGAAGAAGGCAATGTCGTCAAGGTAGGCGACAGCAAACCCATCTAGTCCCGCGAGCAGCTGGTTGACCAATCGCTGGAAAGTGGCAGGAGCATTTCTCATGCCAAAGGGCATGACAAGGGATTCATACAGTCTGAATGGGGTAATGAAGGCGGACCTCGCCTATGCCTCCCTGGATAGGGGAATCTGCCGGTAACACCTACTCAGGACCATGATTGTCGAATACTGGGCACCGGCTATTCGATCCAGCAGCTCATGGATGCGTGGCATTGGGAACGCATCAAGGGGCTGTGATGGCATTTAGTCCATGCAGAACTGGGTTGTCCAGTCCTTTTTCGGGACCAGGACTACAGACAAGGCCCACGCAGTTTTGGACTTTTGGATAACCCCTAATGATAACATTTTGTTTATCTCCCTTTTGATGTCCTTTTGCACCTCTAGGGAGACATGGTATGCAGGTTGCGGACTGGCGGGTGACTCCCTGTGTCTATCTGTTGGATGGCTAGCTGCGTCCTCCCTGATGCACCAGTGAACATAGTCAGGTAGGGCTGGAATAACTCCCACAGCTGGGACCTCTGGTCCATGGATAGCTGCAGGTTGAATTCCACATCCTCAATAGACCCTCCATCTGGGCAGCTGCTGCTAGCAAATCCTCCAGTACTTCACTCTCCCCTTGAGGCACTGATGCACAAGGTATGGACCTTCCCAGGCTCCTGACACTTGTTCTGGGTCATTGGGACTAGAACCTGCAACTTCTGACCGACTTCGCACATCTGCTTCCAGGTGTTTCAGTTGTACTACAGTTTGCGACTGGCCTGGGCCTGCACCATATTCTCATGCACCAACCGCGTAAATTGACTGTATCGTGTCACCGAGCCGCATGACATACTCGATGACGGACACAATGGGGGTGTTCAGTTCCCCATCCCAGGATTTTGTTACAGAGGGCTTGCATTAAACATCAACTGAGTCCACTGATCTGTAAACATCTCCCTGCGATATCCTTCTCGAGAAAATATGGCCAAAAGGGCATCTGCCACCTTATCGGCCCTAATTGAGGACAGAGCCACTGCCACTGTATAGACTACTACAGTAAGGATGAAACATTTTCTTCAGCAGCTGGGGATGGCCAGGGGCCCAATGATGTCCACAGCAATCCTTTGGAAAAGCTCCTCTATTACTGGCAAAGGGATCAGGGGAGATTTGGGAGCAGGCATCGACTTCCCTACTCTTTGATACGTCACACAGGAGCTGCAGTAGTTGGCAACATCTTCCCCATTTTGGGCCATTAGAAGTGGAGGGAAAGCCGGGCCTTGGTTTTGCTGACACCCAAGTGTCCAGCTAGCAGAATCTCATGGGCAAGCCCCAACAACTCATCCCTAAACCAATAGGGCACAGCCAGCTGTCTATCCCTCAGCCACTCCTGTTGAGGCTTACAAGGAACAGTCTCCGGGTACAACCTCCCCTGGTTCCAGAATACTCTCTCCTTGTCAGGCTCGGAGATGGGCTTCTCTGCGAGGTCCCTTAACATCTCTAGACAGGCCTCTGAGTGCAGAGCCACCTGTAACTCCTGGCTAGAGGCAGCCAGAAGCGATGTTAAGGCCCCAACCTCACTGGAACTCTGTGCACTCTGACTGCGGGTGACAACAGCTGTGTAGGCTGTATCCCCGGGGAATAAGAACTTTCTCTCATCCTAACAGGCTGGGGATACCACTTTCCCACCACCCTGATAGGCTATGGGTACCACTTTCCCCATCCTCCTCTAATACCTCAGGAGCAGTGCTAATCATTGGGCAGCTACCACCGGCCCTGTCACTGTCCGTCATGACGCTGGTCACTGGGATCCTCAGCCACATCACCACCCAGCGTGACATGGCTGATTTCTCCTGTACAACAAAATGCATCATCATCATGCATAAGATTGACATTCAAGTTATCAACATTTGTATCCCAGGACGTGCCAGATCTGGGAGAGTTGTCAGGAACGTATTGAGCGACCAACTGTCCCAGATTTGTCCCCAATAAAATATTTTTGGGGAGATTCTTGGACACCCCTACTTCTCTCAACCCTTTCCTGGCACCCTAATCTAGGAAACTGTGGGCTATCGGCAAAGGTCGGTAAACACCCCAAATCTCGGAGACAGTTACAGTCTTCTCAGAGATGAGGCCTTCAGTGGATAGCAATTCAGAGCAGATAAGGATTTGCTCTGCATTGGTGTCCTTGAGACCCACAGTGATGGTGTCACCCACAGTAACTGGCTGTAAGTTGTCACAGGTCCCCCCCCCAACTGCTCCACCCACAAAAAGAACAGCTGCATTAGGCCTCTGGGCCATGGATGTGGGGTTCTTCTTCTGCCTATTTGGGCAGGTGATGCTGTGGCTAGTCTGTTTGCAGGAAAAGCACCAGCGGGAGTCAGATGCAGGAAAATGGGGCGAGACCCCCCGAGGATCGGCTGGCAGGAGAATTGGTTGTTGGCTTACCCCTTTACTACCTGGCAATA
The DNA here is from genome assembly GCF_046119375.1 of Phyllobates terribilis. Classification (NCBI taxonomy): domain Eukaryota; kingdom Metazoa; phylum Chordata; class Amphibia; order Anura; family Dendrobatidae; genus Phyllobates; species Phyllobates terribilis. The sequence goes on from NW_027362762.1 coordinate 109,887,840, forward strand.
GCTGACTTCCGCACCTCAGGTTTATGGTTGGCCTCATATGTATTGGCAATCTGTGCGACCTCCTTTGGCTCCCGTTCCTTCATGAACTGTCGCACTTCCACAGGGCAAAGATAAAGAAATTGGTCCTTCACCATCAGGTCCTTCAATTCCTTGAAGGTGGCAACTGATAGTCCCTGGATCCACTGCTTGAAGTTGGTTCTGAGAACGCCCATTACATCACCGTAGATGTCATGAGGTCCACGATGGAGGGTCTGGAATTTTTTGCTGTACACTTCTGAAGTCAGCTGATATTTCCTTATCAGGGTCTGCTTGATGGCCTTATAGTCTCCATCTTGTTCTAGATGGAGAGCAGCAAACACCTCCAAAGCTTTGCCTCGTAGCCCTGGGGTTAAGTATTGAACCCACTGGTTATCAGGCAACTGGTACTGTCTGCAGGCTTTTTCAAACCTGCTCAAAAAATGTGTCCATGACAGGAAAATGCTCAGGACAGGGTTTAAAGGTGTTGACATTACTTGTCTCACTGTTCAGTGGGGTAGATTGCTCCTTCTGGAGTCTTATTAACTCCAGCTGGTGGTCTCTTACTGCTTGTTTCTCTCGCTCGGCTCTGGGAGCTATGACTGCTTCTGGCCCACACAGAATTACAGATCAACATCTCTTTGGTTTTGTCTGACCCATCGAAACCTCACTCTCACGCAAACTGATCACCACAGCTTTCTCGTGCTTCTGGTAAGCAGCTACCATCTTAGCAGTTCAATTCTGCACAGAATTCTTGCAGGGACCTTGCAAGTTTTTAGTGACCGGAATGATTGCCTAAATGTGATCCCACCACTTGTCAACTATTTGTCAAGAAACAGCCAGGAGATCCCGAAGATATCCCCCCGCCGTTGCCTGATGTTCACGAACCAGCACTCCGCCACCTTCAATCGTCAAGACAACTACGCAATTGGCTGATGATTGATGAATGAGACCGCAGTTGCAGTTGCTTTCACTACTATGGCGGATATTAGGGAGCTCATAGTGAATGTATAGTGTATACAGTACACATCTGATTCCAATGCATGGAATATATATATGTACTCCGGTATCGTCACCGCCAAACTTCCCAAAAACCCAAGAAAAACTAGCTGCCACCACCAATTGCTTATATAGGCAAATTGGACACCCGACAGGTAGCGTATGGCTTCAGGGGTGTGGTTTACAGGGCAAGAGGAATGGAGGAATGGAGCTATTACATTTTATATATTTAATCTGGAAAAGTAGGCAGTGTTTATAAAAAATCTACAAAGATGTTACAAAATGGGAACACAACAATACAGTATATACAATCACAGACATTAAAAGGTGTAACAAAAGAAAATGTACCAAACCTGTGTCATGGAAATGGCTCAGATCTTAGCGGAGGAAAGCACTCCTTAGAGCAACTCCTTAGAGCAACAGACAGAACCACAGAGTATTGTGTCTTCCAAAACTGACAAATGCCAAAAAGTCAAACTTTGATTTTTATTAAATTAAAGTTACGTTCACATATCCCCACTTGTTGAGCTCATATGGGGGGCTGGTTGTGGAATGTGCTAGGTCTTTAGAGGATTAGGATATCCCCAACTTTCAGAATATATTTTCCCCTGGAGCTCCCACGCGTGAGATATTGTTTCTTATTACTATTTTACCTTTCTATAGAGATGAAACATGGCATGGATAGCATCATTCATCTGATGTTGTAGGTATTAGGCCGGTCTTACGGTGATGTGAGTGAATGCGTTATGTTTGTCACTTCGCCACAATGCCAAAAATATATCTCCCATAAAAATCGGATTGATGCAAACCCCAATATTTATGATTGACTACTTGCTCCAGAATATCTGAGATAATTCCTAAAACAGAGGAAGCTCTTGCCTTGGACGTGTTCTTCTTTGCCTCTGAGTATACAAATCCTAGACTTGGTAGCTGGCTCTCAGCAGATCCCCTGTTGTAATTACCTGCTCAAGGCAGGAGGACCTACTTCAATGGATGTTGAAGTGTTAGCTCTTTCTCACTTCCCAAGTTACAGTTAATCCTATATGTCCAATGTGAGGGTGATATGTCCCCTCTACAGAGCCATCTTTGGATTTTACAGTTTTTCTCTACACAACCGGATCACACTAGGATAACTCTGATCAGAGTGTGATTAGCAGAATTGGACCAAATCTCTCGAATGAGAAAGTATGCTGGTGTGACCCTAGCCTTATACTTGACCCATCCTCTCTGACTAGCCCCATATCACTTCTCCCCTATGCCTCAAAACTACTGGAACAACACGTCCACCTTGAACTGTCCTCCCATCTCTTCTCATGCTCCCTCTTCGACCGCTTACAATCTGACTTCCGACCGCATCACTCCACTGAAACTGCCCTGACTAAAGTGACCAACGACCTACTAACCGCCAAATCCAAGCGACACTACTCTGTCCTCCTCCTAGACCTGTCATCTGCCTTCGATAAAGTGGACCATTCCCTCTTACTACAGACTTTTTCATCTCTTGGCATCACGGACTTGGCCCTATCTTGGATCTCTTCATACCTAACAGACCGGACATACAGCGTCTTCCACTCACACATCACCTCCTCATCTCGCCCCCTATCTGTCAGTGTCCCTCAAGGCTCATGGCTTTCAGTATCACCTCTATGCTGATGACACACAGATCTACCTCTCTGGACCCGATATTAACTCCTTACTAACCAGCATCCCACAATGTCTGTCCACTATTTCATCCTTCTTCTCTGCTAGATTTCTAAAACAACATGGATAAAACTGAATTCATCATCTTTCCCCCACCTCACTCAACTCCCCCATGTGACCTATCCATCAAAGTTAATGGCTGCCCACTCTCCCCAGTCCCACAAGCTCTCTGCCTCGGGATAACCCTGGACTCTGACCTCTCCTTCAAACCACATATCCAAGCTCTTTCCACTTCCTGCCGACTCCAACTCAAACTCCCAGATCCGTACATTCCTCAGTAAAGACTCTAGTCCATGCCCTCATCATCTCCCGCCTCGACTACTGCAAACTCCTGCTCTGTGGCCTCCCTTGTAACACTCGCAACCCTTCACTCTATCCTAAACTCTGCTGCTCGACTAATCCACCTGTCCCCCCGCTACTCCCCGGCCTCTCCCCTCTGTCAATCCCTTCACAGGCTCCCCATTGCCCAGAGACTCAAGTTCAAGACCCTAACCCTGGCATACAAAGCCATCTACAACCGGTCTCCCCCATACATCTGTGACCTAGTCTCCCGGTACCTACCTACAAGCAACCTCCGATCTTCACAAGATCTCCTTCTCTACTCCCCTTGTGACTCCCAGCTGCGCTTGGTATCACAGATCCTAGAAGGATGTATTGATGGATTCCTCCACAAGAGGCTCCCATAACCATTCACACATCTCCACCTTCCACCTCAGACCACCAGAGGGAGCCCGTTAGGGATAGATAAATAGGGAAGGTGGAGCCAGGCAGCAGTTAGTCTATTCTGGTTTAGCAGTGAGTCCAGTGCAGTCTGAGAAGAGTTACCTCAGAGGACAAAAGCCTGCTCCAGCTCCTGCAATTGCTATCCTGCAGTGGAGCTTATCCAGACCAAGACTCAATTGTAGCTCAGAGTAGTGAGCTTTAGGTGTGCCGGCGCCATAAGATCGGTGAAGCACGGCAAGCTGCCGTTAGTGTGATTAGCCTAGTGAGGGCCCGAGTAGGCCGAAGGCGAGTGGAGAGTTAGTACATAGGGGGCAGAGGAGCTTAACTGGCTCACCCCGAAGCAGTTACCGGACACCGGGTCTGAAGTTTACCGGGATCTCTAAGACCCAGTAAGATATAACCGGAATCCCTGGAGAACTACAAGTCCCAGGATCGCTAAAGTGCTGATACGTAACAGAGCCAGTAGACACATAGGCCCGCAGCTAAGGTGCGTGTACTCCAAGAAAAGGCCCTACCACAAGGTCAGCCAGCGCAGGACAGAGACAAAGTTAGGCCTAGCTCCAGGCAGGTCAGAAACTTACTACGCAGAGGCAAGAAACAGGAGGCCCAAAACCCGCTCATTGGGGAGGATCCTGACATGCACCCTTCACCCTACAGTGCTCGGGGACGTGCCTGAATTTCCATCAGTAAAAGGTACTGAAGTGACTATCGTGTCTGTCCCTGTTCTTGCTCAGACCCGGCTGGGGCTCGTCTGTCCTGCATACCCCGTCATACACTGCCCTGAGGCCTAGCTCCACCTGTGGGGAGCTATACCATCAAGCTGCCTTATCATCGGCCTCAGTGGACTGCGCAGCGCTGGTGATCCTCACCAGAAGCCACAGGTGGCGTCACAAACTTTTCTTAAAAATTAATAAACATCCACCCTTTTAAAGAGAGACCCCAGGGTACGGGCCCGGGAGCCGACCACCGCGACATCCCTAAAGGCCAGGCTAAAGGCCCGGGTACCGAATCGTCCCCTTCCCCTGGGCTAGTCACCCTCTTATCTCCTCTTCCCACAATTGTGTGCAAGATTTCTACCGTGCATCCCCCCTACTCTAGAACTCTCTACCCCAACATATCAGACTCTCGTCTACCGTGGAAACCTTCAAAAGGAACCTGAAGACCCACCTCTTCCAACAAGCCTACAACCTGCAGTAACCACCGCTCCACCACACCGCTGCACGACCAGCTCTACCCTCACCTACTGTAACCTTGCCCATCCCTTGTAGATTGTAAGCCTGCAAGGGCAGGGCCCTCTTCCCTCTGTACCAGTCTATCATTGTTAGTTTGTTTACTGTAAATGATATCTGTATTTGGTATGTAACCCCTTCTTATGTACAGCACCATGGAATCAATGGTGTTATATAAATAAATAATAATAATAATACTGAGGTGGATGCTGAAATTGAAGGGCCCCCAAGCAGGACATGTGTCTGGGCCCACCATCTTATCCAAAAAATATGCATATGTTAATAAATTGCACATGGATTTACACAGTCAATACACATATACACACAAGCATATATAAAATATGCACCTACATGCTGTATATTATATGGATGCACTTGGATATTTTTTTAATGCACTTGTTCACATGGTCTAAATATTCTAAATATTTTTTTTCACCCTTCCACAATTCTAATTATAAAAGCCATAACTTTTTTATTTTTACATAGACTTCACTACATGAGGTCTTGTTTCTTTTCCCATTGACCTGTATTTCCCCATGAATATGTTCAATGTATTGAACAAGTTATGATTGCAAGAATACCAAACATGTTATTTATTGGTCGGTGTCATTGATTTAGAAAAATGGATTACAAGAATGTGATTATTAATTGCTTTATGAGAAAAAAAAATCTGACTTTTTTCAGCTTTTTCTACTCAAAACATACAGGTATACATAGATGTACTAGTATATGAAGATTTATCTCTATGTACCAGTACACGATTACTGTAAAGAAGAAGAATACCATTTAGATCTTTAAGTAGAGAAAATTCTCTTGTTCATAGCAGAGCAGCTTGTGGCTCACTGTTTTTGCCTTCCATGCTCCAAGTCCTGCATTTAAGTCCAGGGTAAGATCAGCTTAGAAAAAAAAATCAAATAATTCATAAATATATAGAGGCATCCACGAAGCGCAGTCAGATGCTGGGAGGAATGACTTTACCACTGCATCCTCGTTGGAGAGGCGATGGAACGCACAGCAGAGAAAGCACTAGTTTGCTTTTAGGCAGTATCTAGTTGAAGCCAAATTTTGGCACAGATCAGATGGTCCTCCTTCGCTTCACTTGATGTCAGCGGTCGCGTGACCTGTCACATGACTAAATGATGTCATGGAAGGTCCTTTTACACCATCGCGAACTGCTGGGGAGCCAGGACGCATCGCTGAGGAGACCGGGGGCCATCAGAAGGTAAGTATAATGTTTTTTTTTATTTTAATTATTTTTTAACTACAGGTACTATGGTACCCGGGACTGGAGGAGAGTCTCCTCAAGACCCGGGTACTATTCGCACATTGAATCACTTAATATCCGCATGTGTACATGTACTCATGCGGATATTAAGCGATTTAATGCAAGTCAATGGCGGCGATTACGCCGCGTATCTGCAAAAATAATGGACATGCTGCGGATTTTTCCGCAATGATAATCCGCAGCAGAAATTTCCGCGCATGTGCACAGCACATGCGGATTATCATTGGGGATCATGGGGCACGTATTACCAAGCATTTTTTAAGCGTTTTCGCTGCGGAAATTCCGCTGCAAAAACGCTTGAAAAACGCATATTGTGGGCACGCAGCCTAACTGCGGGAAGCCAGCTGTCAATAAGCATAACGTCAGCAGTCACGCCTGTCGACAGAGCTGAGCGGAAGAGGAAGAGTTGCTCTGTTGAGGTTCAACAGCTGAAACTCCAGGAGGAGTGGTCTGGGTAGAACAAGCAGATAGTTAGCAACTACCTGCCTACTAGTTTTGGATAAACCCTTTAAATATGACTGACAGTTCTGGTGCTGCTGTTCTCCTGAGCTTCAGTGTGCCAATAGCAGGAAGGGCAACAGCGACTGCGGAGTTCCCAGGAGAATACGCTGAGCCAGGCTGCGGCTGTTTTGATTGGCTAGTATCATAGAGGAGAAAAAGCATATGCCCACAGAGAAGTCCTCCTGGTATAAACCCAGTTTTTAAAGGGAAAATTTGCATATCTGGTGCTCTTTATGACCAAGGGTATACATTTTGAATGGAGAGACATAGAATAAAAAAGAAAAACTGTTCCAGAATCAGTGGAGTAGCGATAATTGGAGGAGGTGATCAGTTTAACTGAAACAATCCAGTGAAAGATCAATCCTCTAACACTTTTAAGCCTGCATGGCAGAAACTTAGGAAATGTCTAATGCTTGACTGAATATTTTTCATCATGAGCGTACGTGTTAGTTCCTTTAGAGAGGAGATCCTTAATGAAAGATAAGTAAATGAAACTTCCTCTATTTCTTTTTCCTCTTTTAAACCACTATCCGCAATGCACAGTAAAGTTTTGTCACTGGTCTGTAAGACATCATCAGCGTCTTTCTGAAAAATGAATCAAGAAATCATTGGGAACATTGTCCTCCTGGTAATTGTGACATTGATCAGCGTTATCCAGAACAGTAAGTAGACAGCAGACATGATGTGCAGAACTTTCCATCAGACTGGGAATGTTAATTATGGTAAAATAGTCTAAGAAATTGTTATTAGAGCTATTAAAAATATTGCCAAAATATCGTGCAGTGGCGTAAGCCCTAGTCATAGGGTGGCAGTAGGTTTTTTGTAATTTTTAAAGGATGTAATTGAAATTATCCAACCAATACAAAGTGCTAAGAAGTTACTTCCAAAGGGAACTTCCACTATTATCAGAGGATCCTCCAGTGGTCCAGCCTATAAATTGTGCTGGGGATTTGGCACGTCTGGGAGTCACATGTGGAGTGTGTTATACACTGGTGTAGTCGGATCTGCTGTAGAAAACATATTGATCTCCTGAGTGAAGTTGATGAGTCCTGTTTGAGAACTCTGCATTGAGGCTATGTGGCTATGGGACATATACAGTGAATTTATTCCTGGTTGCAAGCGGAGTCTAAACTGCTAAGAGATAACATTTATCACCCATCTGGAGTAAAGTATGGGTTGAGTCTAACTGTGTTACTGCACCATCCTCATTTGAAGCTGCAATAGTGTAGAGGTTAAGACCCTGATTCCAGTGATGTGTTACTTACTGGGCTGCTTGCTGTAATTTTGATGAAATCACTGTTTTATCAGCAGGAGATTATCACTAGAGGACTCGTAAACCTGCTGCCATGTAGTCCTCCATATTCACAAGCTCTGTATAACCCGCTCACACCACTGATTGGAAGCTTTCTGACTATACACTGCAGATAAAACAAAGTATCAGGATTAGATGAGATGTACACAGTGATAATTTATATAGACAATGCTGCAGGGTCATGCTACAAAATAGAGGAACATAATGGTAAGAAAGAACCCCGAGAAAGGGCAGGACTACAATGAGGAGTGAGCGAGATGTAGTAAGTTACTAGTTTGGTAACTTCCACTTTGTGAAATTCCTTTTAGTAAGAAGATTATTATGGGGTGTGCTGCTGTAGGACACATCCATCTACCCATAACTCAGATTTATTTAATAGGTAGCATAGGTTTAGTACTCCCTAGGCTCAGAAGAGGAATACTATTGATGGCTCACTTACCATACAATACACTGACCAGTATTCATGCTGAGTGCTGCTCCTGCCACCTCACACTCCAACGTGCGTTTCACAAGTTGTTTCCTCAGGGAGTGAGGTTGTGGTTGCTGCTCTGCCTCCTTTTTAATTACAAGTGCATCTCACTAAATTAGAATATCATCAAAAAGTTAATTTATTTCAGTTCTTCAATACAAAAAGTAAAACTCATATATTATATAGAGTCATTACAAGCAGAGTGATCTATTTCAAGTGTTTATTTCTGTTAATGTTGATGATTATGGCTTACAGCCAATGAAAACACCTAAAAGTCATTATCTCAGTGAATTAAAATAATTAACAAAAACACTTGCAAAGGCTTTCTAAGCCTTAAAAATGGTCAGTTACTCTGTTTCAGTAGGCTCCACAATCATGGGGAAGACTGCTGACTTGACAGATGTCCAGAAGGCAGTCATTGACACACTCCACAAGGAGGGTAAGCCACAAAAGGTCATTGCTAAAGAAGCTGGCTGTTCACAAGCATATTAATGGACAGTTGAGTGGAAGGAAAAAGTGTGGTAGAAAAGGATGCACAAGCAACCGGGATAACCGCAGCCTTGAAAGGATTGTTAAGAAAAGGCCATTCAAAAATTTGGGGGAGATTCACAAGGAGTGGACCGCTGCTGGAGTAATTGCTTCAAGAGCCACCACACACAGACGTATCCAGGACATGGGCTACAAGTGTCACATTCCTTGTGTCAAGCCACTCATGACCAATAGACAACGCCAGAAGCGTCTTACCTGGGCCAAAGAGAAGAAGACCTGGACTGTTGCTCAGTGGTCCAAGGTGTTGTTTTCAAGCAGGACTTGGCATCTGTCCACACTGCCAAAAGTACCAATACTTGGATTAAAAACAACAGTATCACTGTGCTTGATTGGCAGCAAACTCGCCTAACCTTAACCCCATAGAGAATCTATGGGGTATTGTCAAGAGGAAGATGAGAAACACCAGTCCCAACAATGCTGACGAGCTGAAGGCTGCTATCAAAGCAACCTGGGCTTCCATAACACCTCAGCACAGAAAGTACACAGAAAGCTGCCAATTAGTGGAGGGGGGCGGGGTTATACAGAGCTCAGCATTTAGGGCACCACTAGATGTGCAGCAGATAAAACAGGGATTTTATCAAAATAGAACAGTAAGTGATACATCACTGGAATCAAGATCAAGGTCTCTGCCGCTACATTTTACTGCACTCAGATGGGGCAACAAAAACTTTGTTACAGATTCCCTTTAAAAGCACAGAATTGTGGATTAAGGTGTCTACATGAAATAACTATAATGGATTATGCAGCGGAGAATAATACGAAATAAGTAAAGCAGTGTATTTACATTTGGACTTGTAAGTTGCTTAACTGTAAAGCAAATTATGTCTACATGCAAACTTCATGTATGCAAATGGTGCTTGTAATGAAATGGGGAAATAGCTGTATGTCATTGATAATAGCAGGGGTAGTTTCTTGAGTATGGAGAATAAACTCATGGAATTAGCCAGGATGTCGGGGAAGTTTTGCTGTAGTGCTGGACCATGGTTTAGGGACTTCAGTAGTAGCCTAGACCACCTGCAGCACTCCTGTATTGACATCTGTGGATTCGGGTATTTACCCATCAAAGGACACATATTCCAAAGTCCTAAGGAGCCCATTTGGAAATAACATGTAGGTAAAAAAGGTAGACAGCGTCCAGGAGTAGATCATGGAAAAGTCTAAACGTCTTTATTCCGCCATAAAAAAGTGCAACATTTCAACCTGTTGCTTTTTTTCAAGCATGATTTAGGGACTATCTGTTGGAGAAGTTGTTAGCATGGTCTGTACAAGCGTCAAAGATGGACAGATTGGCCTCATCCAGATCTGGGAATCATATTAAAGATAATTAAAGGAGAATCAACTAATTAATATTCATGGAACTGTAAGGCTTGAAAATCATTGTCGTTTCACTCACCGCTTATCTCACCAATTAGGGAAAACTTTCAATATGTTCTTGACTTGTCTTCATCTACCTTCCCTTTTGCCATGTTTTATATATAAATGTATCGTCACTGTATCTCATCATGTGTGAAAATGTGATACTTTGCCCTTAAAGTAGATATATAGGAGAATCGGCCGTGATGCCATGTTGCTGTGGGCTACTGTCACAAGTCCATTCTTAATGTGACATGAGAATAGACGGCACAGAAAATAATTTTTTTTCTGTACTTATAAGCGGATACCAAATGGACTCCAAAAATAATCAGTTTTGTGCCTTTATATTTGTGAGTATGGAAAAAAGGCAATAAATGTATCCTTAAAGTGAATGTGTCATCAGAAAATACCTATGATCTAATTCAAACTTTAATGTTAAATGTATTATTTTTTCTACTTTCCTTTTCAAATTAACAACAAGGCCTTATAATAGACTTCCTGTTCTGTATAGAATACTTTTCTGCAGTCTCACTATCATCACAGACAGGATTACAAAGAATGGTGACACCTCTATACAGTAGATGACACAGGAGCTACCATTTACCATAGGCAATGTCACAGCTGTCTTCTCCTCCTTCCTGCATAATGACCTTTACCCTGATGACAGCATGGTCATTAAATACTTCAATACAGTTCAGTAGGGTCTGAGTCAGTCTACTTTTTTTTTATTAGACAGTGATATGAGAAAAAAATACATTTAATATAAAAACATGATTTAAATAATAAGCCATTTACTGATGATATATTTCTTTAAGGGTAAGTGCAAAAATTGTGGGATTTATTGTGGAATTATGCCTGGGTCCACTGCAGAAATTGTCTGACTCACCTTAAAGGAAAATAAACCTTCTTTGGCCAAACATTTCCCTTTTAAGGACAACAGATGGCTCAGACATGGCAGGCTCAAGTCCGCAAGAACGGGAGCTGCTCTTAATGAGCCTCTCTTTTTTTCTGGCCAGGGGCACACCTAGAAGTCATGGGTCCCCATAGCAGAAGTTGTAATTGCCACCCCCAATAAAAAATAATAAAATTAATACTCAGCTGGGTCACAGAAGAGCATATTTCACAACTTTTCAGCCCTTTCAAAGTAATTCTCCTCCTATTAAAGCCCCTAGATTCCCCTTTCATTGCACCCATAAAGTATGATGACAACAAAAGTGCCCCTCAAACACAGTATGATAACTCCAGAGCGAATTCCTCCACAGTACCCTCCACACACACACAGTATGATGACCACACTGTACCACCCCTCAACTACCCCAGCAAAGTATGGTGGCCTCAACACAGTATAATCCCCAACTGTGACCCCCCCCACCTAGCCCTCCATACAGTATAATGGCCCCCACACCTCTCCACACTATATAAAGAGTCCCACTAGCTCTCCAAAAAGTATAATGGCCCCCACACAGTATGATGGACCCCACACTATATAATTGCTTGCATACAGTCTAATGGCCTCAAATAGCCATCCATAAAGTATAAAGGCTCCCTCATAACCCTCCAAATATTATAATGGCCCCCACATAGCCTTCCAAAGAGTACAATGGCCTACACATAGCCCTCCAAATATTATAATGGTCCCAGCATAGCCTTCCATATAGTATAATGCATCCATAGTCCTCCATATGGTATAATGGGCTTCACATAGTCCTCCATATAGTTTAATGCTTCCCATAGTCCTCCATACAGTATAATGCATCTCATAGTCCTCCATATAATATAATGCACCCTCCATAGTACTTCATATATAATTCACAGCCCATAGTCCTCCATATAGTATAATGCACAGCCCATAAGTTTCTATATAATGCACCCTCCATATATAATTCATCCCCATATTCCTCCATATAGTATAATGCACCTCCATATATAATGCACAGCCCATAGTCCTCTATATTAGTATAATACACAGCCTATAGTTCTTCATATAGTATAATGCACAGCCCATAGTTCTTCATATAGTATAATGCCCAGCCCATATTCCACCATATAGTATAATGCGCAGCCCATATTCCACCATATAGTATAATGCACCTCCATATAAAATGCACAGCCCATAGTTCTCCATATAGTATAATCCACCTCCAAATATAATACACAGACCATATCCTTCATATAATATAATGCACAGCCCATAGTCCTCCATATTAGTATAATACACAGGCTATATCCTTCATATAGTATAATGCCCTTCCCATAGTCATCTATGTAGTAGTATGGCCACCGTGCACTCAATGCTTAAAAAAAATAAATACTCATCTCTCCTTGGTCCCCCGATGCTCCAGTCTTGTCAGGGAGAGTTCTGAAGCTGTATCTTCACTGCTCTGCGCAGCAGGTGCGATGAAGTGCCATCATCGCACCCGCTGAGCTGTCAGATCTCAGACGCGCAGGAGAATAATGGAGGAGGAGCGGAGCTCTCCTTGCATCAATGCTTTCAGCTATATCCGCATCCGCAATGCCGATACAGTTGAAACTGTGATGCCGGGCTGGTGTTGGTGCTGGGGTTCAGCGTTAGTGACCTTTCCCCTTTATATCCACATTAATTTTCGCCAGGGCACAGAACTGAGCAGTCATAGCGGAACTCCAAATCATTCCCACTGCTCACTTGATAGCTGTCCCTCTGCACATTCACAGGCTGAGCGTGACGTCAATCAAACATAGGGTATGACTTGCAGTTCAGACATGACTGTTCAATGCTGCGCTCCGCCCAGATGGCTTTAATGGAGAAGGGTGCATTTTTATGCTTTCATTACTGACACCTATGAGACCAAAATAATTTACAAATTAAATTGCTCTTTCTAATTATAGAACTTTGGGCCTGATTCATCAAAACTTTGACCCCAAGGATTCTGGAGTAAAAGTTTTGAAAAACCACAAAATTTAGGTGCAACTCGGAGTTCTGCCTAAATTTTGCAACTTTTGGCGTCTTCTCCAAGCTCCGCTAAAATGGGCGGAGCTGAAGTGGGACAGGGTGCGTCGGAGGCATGACCCCACAGCTCATCTAATTCATAAAGAGCTGTGATGTTCCGTATGCCAGAAATCTCACTCCAGTCCCTGTCCAGTCCTCTTCATGTATCAGAAATGTCTGAACAAGCAAGCTCCCTCATTGGTGAATAACAATGGTCTTGATGAAATGGGCCCTTTGTATACAATTTTCCATAGATTTCTGGAATATACGGTATATATGTATATATATTTAAGCCATGGAACGACATTTATGATTTCATTTTTTCCATATTTTAGTTTTTTTTGCATTTAAAGTGGAACATGAATCCAAAAGTCAGCACTCCAAGACCTTCCAGAGAACCGGCTCAGTTGCCTTCGAGAAAGTATACACAGCAAAGTGAGTCTCTATGGCTTTGTATGCACTATAGCTTTATCTCTATGGCTTTGCATGCACTATAGCTTTATAGCTTTATCACATTTTCATCAAATTTATTCAAGTGGGGCAGATTTAGTCAATTATTACAAAGTTATGATGTTTTTGTAATATACTTCATTACCTTATTTTCTTCCTTCTCTCCCAAACACTAAGCTACCATGCATTTTCAATGACCAGTTCTTGCTCCTTAAAAGCTGCTTTCATCTGCTGCTCATCAAAAACCGAATAATCAAACAGTCTGAGTATGGGGGTGGGCAACAGAGAGGCTCAGACAGGGAAAGTAAGGTAGACAGATTGTGTGAATATAGCGTACTGCTCTCAATGCTGTATAGTGTTCGGAAGAGAAGGAAGCAGCATTGGGTGATGAAATATGTTACAAAAATGTGAAACTTTGCATCGCCTGGAGGATAATTAGGAAAAGCAAAATTTTACTTAATCTTTAAGTCACTCTCCAGCCAACACTTGCACATTATGATTACAATTGAACACATCATATATTGACTATGTACACATTATGACATCGTTTTCAGAAAGCACCGATTTTATCAGCATTTGTTGATCATCTAGTATTTATGGGGGTCAACAGACTCCTGAAGGCAGATGTCGGGGAAAAGATGGATTTGCCATGTTGAATAATAACATGCCTATTACCTTGTACAAGCGGAGGATGAGCTTGTCTCCCTCTCCCCATTAAAAAAAAATGTGCACACTTGGCCAGCGTGTTATTGGGATAATTGGAATAGCCGTCAACTAAGCGTTATCTTAACTTATCCTTAAGTTATCTTATCTTCACTTATAGCCAAGTATATAGTTTTTTTTTTTACACATTTTGGATGCCTTTTCCATCTTATCTTTTCCAGCCAAAACTGCATTGATGCATACCCTACATTCCTAGCCGTGTTGTGGTGCGCTGGTGTCCTCTGTAGCCAAGGTAAAATAAGCTTTGTATTTTTGGTATTTTAAATACATATGGTCCAATTTAGGCCGGAACATCTACAATATAGAAAAGTTGCTACATACTTGTATGGCTAAACCAGACACAATATTACACAGAAGAACAGAGTCTATATAAAAATAGCAGTATAAAAGGTATATGACCTTGTAGCTAGTAACAAAGCTTTGTAACCGACTATGATAGTATATACCTTTAATAACAACTCGGCTCCGCTATCAGGTGAACACTGGTAATGGATATAAAGTCAGATTAAGATGAGAAGCTCATGCGCTCAGGGTTTCTTTCACCTTGACCAGTTTGTTGCACAGACACATAGTGATTGAATGCTGTTGTACACTGTGACCCCCCACCCCCAACCTGTCCCCCTCTATATATAGACAAGTGGGACATCTAATTACATATGACTCCTAAGAAATTTAATAATTATAAAATAGGACTTAGATACCTCTGAAGAAGCCACTGAAATGGCGATACACGTAGGGATACGTATGACTTAAATACATGTATGTATCTGTGAACGTTCATTGTTCCAGCTCTGTACATTGTATACGTCTAGCCGATACCAGGACTGATAAAAGCTGACTCCCACAGGTCTGATTCGATTTAACCTTAGGATAGGTCATCAATATTAAAATAATGAATAGGGGAGAGGAAGCTGCCCATGAGGGCTTACAATCTATACAATAGGGGAAAGTTGAGAGTTGATCGGTGGTGTGTAATAGTGTCAGTGGGAAGGTCACAGAGGAGATTGTTGCCGTAGACTTATTGGGATATGACGGCACGTATAAGCATTTTGTTTAACTTCTGGTTGAGGAAAGAGCAGGTTCGAGAAATGTTTTTGAGTTAGAGGCGACAGGATCTGCCCTGTCCTTCAGACCACACATCGAAGCCCTCACCACCTCCTATCTATGCGTAGGGATGTGGACGGTCTTACCCTGTTCCTGCTCTTAAAGACAACAAAAGCGTCATGTGAATACTGCTGTGCTGTTTTATAAAGTTAAATGTGTCCAATGTAATGTATTATGGTGATGTACAGTATGTAAAGTGTTAATGCATAATGTGAGTATAGCATAGGATAAGCTTAAGAGAGCATATGATATACACTGCTCAAAAAAATAAATGGAACACTCAAATAACACATCCTAGATCTGAATGAATGAAATATTCTCATTGAATACTTTGTTCTGTACAAAGTTGAATGTGCTGACAACAAAATCACACAAAAATCATCAATGGAAATCAAATTTATTAACCAATGGAGGCCTGGATTTGGAGTCACCCCCAAAATTAAAGTGGAAAAACACACTACAGGCTGATCCAACTTTGATGTAATGTCCTTAAAACAAGTCAAAATGAGGCTCAGTATTGTGTGTGGCCTCCACGTGCCTGTATGACCTCCCTACAACGCCTGGGCATGCTCCTGATGAGGTTGCGGATGGTCTCCTGTGGGATCTCCTCCCAGACCTGGACTAAAGCATCTGCCAACTCCTGGACAGTCTGTGGTGCAACGTGACATTGGTGGATGGAGCGAGACATGATGTCCCAGATGTGCTCAATCGGATTCAGGTCTGGGGAACGGGCGGGCCAGGCCATAGCTTTAGTCCAGGTCTGGGAGGAGATCCCACAGGAGACCATCCGCAACCTCATCAGGAGCATGCCCAGGCGTTGTAGGGAGGTCATACAGGCACGTGGAGGCCACACACACAATACTGAGCCTCATTTTGACTTGTTTTAAGGACATTACATCAAAGTTGGATCAGCCTGTAGTGTGTTTTTCCACTTTCATTTTGGGGGTGACTCTAAATCCAGGCCTCCATTGGTTAATAAATTTGATTTCCATTGATGATTTTTGTGTGATTTTGTTGTCAGCACATTCAACTTTGTACAGAACAAAGTATTCAATGAGAATATTTCATTCATTCAGATCTAGGATGTGTTATTTGAGTGTTCCCTTTATTTTTTTGAGCAGTGTAGAATAAGGATAATAGGTTTAGCATGTAAGATAGGAAATGGTTAAGGATAGAAGTATCCCAGTGGGTGGGCACTAGTGTCAATAAAAGGGGGCACTTCCTGATTAGAGAAAGGTCGGTGTCAGCTATTGAAGTGCCTAGTGAAGGCCAAGTTCAGGTGCGGTGGGTCGCTAGGGGCAGCATGGGCCAACCATTCGAGGCAGTAGGCTGCCAAATGGAGTTCCCTGATGGATATTCTTGCAACGTCTGGAGCCTAGGGCTCGGGCCAGTTACCATGGAGTGGGCCTGGTCTTCCCACATCACGAAGTTGGTGGACGTGGAATTACGTGGGGGCAGGTGACCGGTCCCGGGTGCACTGTTGGAGTGGACAACGAATAGCTGAGGCTGATGGAGTCAGCAGGCGTGGGGGTAGTCCAGGATGAACGTGTGGCAGAACAGAAGAGGAGTTTTACAAAGGAGGAAGGAAGTGTGAATTGCTGTGCCCTATCTCGCCTATATCCACCTGATGAACTTGGACTGTATATCAAATGTTTGACTGTTACAAAGAACTTGGTGTCCCACGCACTGTGTGCGGTGGCTCCTGAGGACGGAAGCCTGGAGGCAACGGAGGCCTGTGGCCTACAAGTGAGTGTGATGCACCCCACACCCTACAGCACACTGGGACTGGGACACCCCTTGTCTATAAAGTGCAAGAGCGAAACTGGACAGCAGCTCATTCGCGACTACCGCTCTCGGCCACTTTACATACAGTACGTAAGAACAGGAGTCAGGGGAGTAGCCTGAAGGAATAAAGGGAGGCCGTATGAGCAAAGGCAGCGCCAGGGAGGGAGCCAACAGACTCTACAGCTAAAGAAAATAATTCTATCAATACTTCCTGTACGTTTTTGTAAGACCACATTGAAGCTGTCTTCTAACATTTTGTTTCTATGTTATTTTAGCACCTGCAGCCTTTGCTGGCCTCATGTACCTGTTTGTTCGGCAGAAGTACTTTGTTGGTTACCTAGGAGAGAAGACACAGAGGTAATATTTGGTATCATATACATAATGTATCAGAAACCTCAGTGACTTTATGATTTCACAGGACATTTCACTAGATTTTTTGCATTTTAAATGGAACTGTAATTTCAACAAACTTTGTCTAAATCAATAGTACAGGCGATTACAAGAACTTTGTAATGTATCTTATCAGAGAAATCAGTTTTCTTCCCCACCCTCAGACACTTCTCCCCCTCCCTTTGCCTCCTAGACTTGTCATCCACTGTGAAAAAGCAGCTCAAGTCTTTCTTCTTCAGAGAAGACTGACTGCAGGTGTCATGGTTAACAAACAAAGCAGCACTCTGTAAGGCTATGTATGCGAACATGAAATATGTGAAACATGAATAGCATTACTGCTGTAGAAAATAGAAATAACTGAAAAATCTTAGCGCATAAATTGGCCAAATCATTCATGTGTACCTGGTAGCCGCAATAAGGCATTTCTCAAAATACCAGGACCCTATCAATGTGAATACCTCTCTACGAGACATCTGTCTGCTTATGTGTGGGATAAGATCCTGCTGTAATTAAAATCGCCTGTGGCATAGAGGTGGAGTGCTCAGTTAAAGCGCATATATAGAAACAGAAAAAACTGACCGACACTTCCAAAGCAAGAAATAGGTGTGAACAGGTGCTTACTAGGAGCAGCCATCTCCATATACAACTAACAAACAAAGTAGCACTCTGTAACGCTAAATATGCAAACATGAAATATATGAAAAATGAATAGCATTACTGATGTAGAAAATAGAAATAAATTAGAAATCTTAGGGCATAATTTGGCCAATTCATGTGTACCTGGCAGCCGCGATAAGGCGTTTCTCAAAATACCAGGACCCTATCAATGTGAATTCCTCTCTACGAGACATCCGTCTGCTTATGTGTAGGATAATAAGATCCTGCTGTAATTAACATCGCCTGTGGCATAGCAGCGGAGTGCTCAGTCAAAGCTTATACATAGAAACAGAAAAAAGTGACCAGCACTTCCAAAACAAGAAATAGGTGTGAACAGGTGCTTACAAGGAACAAAGTAGCACTCTGTAACGCTAAGTGTGCGATCATGAAATATATGAAATATGAATAGCATTAATGCTGTAGAAAATAGAAATAAATGAATTTAAAATGAATGAAGTAAATACATTTTCTACAGCAGTAATGCTATTCATATTTCATATATTTCATGTTCAGATATTTAGCGTTACAGAGTGCTACTTTGTTTGTTAGTTGTATATGGAGATGGCTGCTCCTAGTAAGCATCTGTTCACACCTATTTCTTGCTTTGGAAGTGCCGGTCAGTTTTTTCTGTTTCTATGTATAAGCTTTGACTGAGCACTCCTCTTCTATGCCACAGGCGATTTTAATTACAGCAGGTTCTTATTATCCTACACATAAGCAGATGGATGTCTCGTAGAGAGGAATTCACATTGATAGGGTCCTGGTATTTTGAGAAACGCCTTATCGCAGCTACCAGGTACACAAGAGTTGGCCAATTTATTTGTTAAGATTTCTCATTTATTTCTATTTTCTACAGCAGTAATGCTATTCATATTTCATATATTTCATATTTGCATACTTAGCATCACAGAGTGCTGCTTTGTTTGTTAGTTGTATATGGAAATGGCTGCTCCTAGTAAGCACCTGTTCACACCTATTTCTTGTTTTGGAAGTGCCAGTCAGTTTTTTCTGTTTGCAGGTGTCATGGGACACAGCTTATTATCCTCTATGGAGAGGGGTGGGGAGAGGTGGAGGGAAGGGAACAGACAGAAGGAAACATGGTGCAGAGCTCTGTAACGAGTGCTTTATCTCATATCAGAGCTTGATTCAGATAAAGACAGCTCAGCTCTGCTGCATTATGTACTCCATGTTACTACAGTTGTCTCTGTGAGCCAAAAACTAAATGAAGATCAGGGATCCCCCTCTCAGTGTTCAGTCTATTGGAGAGTTTCTGCTCGTCTTTTCCCACCGGTTACCAGTGGATTGCAAATTACAGATAGAGCATGCTGTGAGGAAAACTGGTGAGAATGCAGGATATAAGTAATATCATGGCCAGAAGTAGTAGTATTCCTTGGGCACACACACAGGAAACCATATTCTGAAAAGTTACTTGAAAGCATAGTTACCCTTTAAATTTAGTGCCTGCTCCAATTGGTGCTGCTCCACTGCTTCTGGGACAGTTTTTCTTTTTCTCCTGTGACTCTCCTTTCCACAGTTATGTAGGTTAGCATTTGGTCACATTAGAAGGAGGTAGTTCAGCATTTGGTCCCTGCACTCTCTGGAGCGTTTATACACCTTTCGCAATAGACAGATAGCTGTAAAAGGAAACCCCCAGCCAGCACTCATGTAAAGCACCATTCATTTCTTTGAGCTTTGCTTAGAAAGTGATGTCAAAGTATTGTTGTTATTTTAAATGGAAAACCACCCAAAAATGATTTTGCCACGTGTCATAGAAACATGGCATTTAAACATGTCTGAGATCAAATTCCCCAGATTTACAGAACTATAGCATTTACACACACCATTGATGCCTTTAGAAAATTTCCAACTAAATCTGAAACAAAAGGGGGTCTCAATGGTTCCTTGCTTAGAGTGCAATATCCATGATTTCCAGTACCAAAAACTTCTAAACAGTGCCAAAGGGGTTGTGGTGTTGTAAACGTCAGCCCCTTAATTCTGGAAATGTTGGTGGTCCATACTAATGTACTCTACCAAAGGGATTTTCTGACATATATGTGACATGTATCCAGGGTTGCCAACCGTCCAGAAATTCCGGGACAGTCCGTAAAAAAATATAGCACTTTTTTGCTCTGTTCATAAAAATTTTTTAAGACTTTTTTGAAGCTGAAGAATCTTATACAGATTATTTTGACTTTAATTATCATTTTACAGTTTACAATGAATGCAGCCGATGTCTTCATATCAGAATTATGGTCTGTAGACATGGATCACTTATAATCAGAATAATTTATTATGGTTTTCCAATGTGTCGTTAAAATGTTTTGTATGTCCGTGATTGATTGTCCAGAAAAAATAAAAAGGCAAGTTGGCAACCCTGCATGTATCTCTGCCATGTTAGGAGATATGTAAAGGGCATATGAAAATAATAAGAAATGGGTCTCCAGCGTAAAGGGAATCTGTCAGCAAAAAAAAACATTTGTCAATTTACTCATACATATCCAAGAGGAATACCAGAGGAACAACAACATGGAAAGTTTTAAAAAATAATGCTATATGATTGTTATTTCATGAAGAATATAAGTAATTACTAAAACACATATTTCAGGGGAGCTGACAGATCCTTTCTAAAGCCAAATTCTCTTGTTTTGTGTTTCCCAGCTTTCTGCAATTCATACTTTTATTGTTCTTGCAGCACTCCTGGATACATTTTTGGAAAACGCATTATATTTTTTCTCTTCGCTATGAGCGTGGCCGGGATTCTGAACCATTACCTTGTGATCATCTTTGGAAGTGATATGGAGAATTATATAAGTGGACTCAGTAAGACCTTTTCCCCATTACTGCTCATCCCATAACTCTGATAATGCTTTATACATCCTTGACGAATCATTGAGACATGTAAGAAGAAGTCATGGTGGGAGTCTGAAAGATGGGACCCCCTGTCACTTGTCTCCACTGTCGAAATGTACATAGTGAACCTTCGCTTTAAATAGTATTCTCACTTTTGCAACCACATTTTCTTTTTTTTCTTTTTTTTTGCTCCATTGTATCTAAAATAAAAAATAAAGCAACTTTGCAAATAGTCTTGGTTAAAAAATATTTTACCTTTTTCATTTATAGCTTATATGCAGACCTCATACTTATGTGTCGCCATAGAAACAGACTACAAACACAGGGGTTTGTAGTCTGATCCTATAATCATATGTAGTCACGTTTCCATTTTCCCCTCTTTTACTTTCTGCTGGTTAGAAGAAGTAGAGGAAGTGGAGTTCAAGTTGATGCAATGCAAAATGTGGTTGTATTACTGTAGTTCATATAACCTTGAAAGATTTAAAGGGGTCGTCCATGACTAAATTATTTTTTTACTATGAGCCACAAAACTATCAGGCAGGTAATTGATAACTAGTTAGCAACAACCTGACTGTTCTATCCAGCGCTGGCTCACAGCGGTCACTGACCACTCCTGCGGGCGATTCAGCTGCTCCACATCCACAGAGCAGCTCTTTCTCTTTGGGGCTGCTCTGTCGATGGGGTGTGACTACGGACGTCATGCTGATTGACAGCCGGCTTTCTGCAATTATGCAGCATGGAGCCGGCTGTCAATCAGCATGACATCGGCATTCCCGCCCTGTCAACAGAGCAAAGTGGAAGAGAAGCTGCTGCTCTGTCGACATCACATCAGTGGAAGCAGCTGAATCGCCGGTAGTAGAGGTCAGTGACTGCTCTTTGCCGACAGAGATCGGCACCGGGCACAACAGGCAGGTAGGTAGCAATCACCTACCTGTTAGTTCTTAGGCCTACAGTAACAAAACTGATACTGTCCTGGAAAAAGCCCTTAAATAAAATACATATAAGAACATGTTAATGCAAAATCTAAAGTGCGACACATTCCAAGTTGTATCATTCTGTCCATCTGAAGAAAATAAACTTTTAAACTCGTGTGTTAAAAGAGTTAATTTTTCATTGAACAAGCTTAAATAAGGCTTACCATTAGGCTACGTTCTCCACGATGAGTATTTGGTGAGTTCTTGATGTTGCAGATTTTCTGCGTTTTTTGTTATGTCATGTCTTAAATAAAGCTGCCTTGTTTTTGATACTTCCTGGTATTTGTCTTTGACTAAACTTTGATACATTCATGTGCGGATTACTTGAGTTTTTATGACTACATTTTTTTACCTGTGGATTTTCCACATTTAATGCAATTCTAATCTGCACATAAAAATCTGCGTATCCACAAGAGAAATTGACATGTTGCAGATTTCAAACACGCACCGCAGATCAGTTTACACCACATTAAAAAAAAAAAGAAGCACAGTGGCAGTGAGATTTCTATAAATCCCATCCACTTTTCTGGAACTGTAAGAATCTGCTTAAAAAATGCAGCTTCTTACAAATACGCAACGTCAAAAACTCCTACGGACTATGCATATACAGGGCACAGGAGAGTCATATGTGGCCATTTAACCACTGGTTATAGCCATTGGTTTATGTGATATAGCCATAATTAAAAAACATTATCTCCTTTCTCTCAGGAATATTTTTTTTGCTTTACTCTTTTCCTCCTTTCTTCTAAAAGCCATATCTTCATTTCATCTGTCTACTGTACACATAGCCATATGTAGGTGTGAAGAATATTGGAGATATAATTACATTTCAATTATTTGTATCCTATTTGGCATGGGGTTATAAACACCCCTTCAGTGTGCAGTTGTAACAGAACAGTTAGCAGCAGCATGGGGGGTCAAGAGTCAAAAGACTGTGAGTGACAGATATCATAGCTTGAGCTAGCTCAGCTCAAAGCAAAGGGCTTGCTTGCCATGTAGATACCATGTGGTCTGAGTCAGCTATGATTTCATAAGGAGAATATGGATTTATCGTACGTCCTAGCTGTACATCGTATACATGTCAGAGATCCTGAAACCAGCCCGCACACAGTCCAGTGTCCCGATCCGTTCTGGCCTCACAGGGTGGAGAGATACATAGAATATCTGTCAGGAAACAGATAGTACAGCTGTGTTTAGTCTCCACACATAGCAGGGGCCTGGCTGGATCCGATGACACCAGAACCGCCTCCCTAGGACCATCCATTAAGGAGTTATGACCCATCTGAAGTTTTGGAGTTATTATTTGCCAGGGGCACAGAGAGGGAACTCAGGTTCAGCCCAGAGGGCAGGAGGGGAGGTACCCATAGGAGATATAAGCTAAAGTTAGGCCATGTGGCTCTCTCTGATGCATGCTGCCACTTCGAGTAACGTGCTTTGAGTAACGTGCTACTCATGTCGAGTAACGTGCTGCGAAGGACCGAGGAACCCGCTTGAAGCTCAGGCCCCCATGAGGCCCAGCGCACACATGGTCAGACGTCACTGGTAATTGACATGATTCATCTGCTTATACCTGTTGTCCTACCACTATTGTATTTGGATCTCTGACCATTGTTTTTGTATAACCCTTGTGTATGTAATGTATTGTCTAGTGTGCCCTTAAGGTGATTAAATATATAATTTAACCTTGGGCTGCTCTTTTATCTCAATCCATGAATCCACACGTCCTTTTTTCGGGTTAATTTCCCATGCTTCTGGGGCTGGTTTCTCGCCCGATATAAAGCCGGTTCACGGACCGGGCTTAAATCGAATAGGAACTGGTGGCGGCTATACCGGGCTGATAAGGGTCTGTTTCACAGTGGCTAGTGAAAGGGGCCTCTCTGTCTGTCGGGGGTGTGAGCGAATGTGGGGCCACGTCAGTGACTGAGTGGGTCACCTCTTCTCACTCCCTGTACCTTACTGAGCGAGTGTACCAATCTGACCTTACGTGTTCCCAAGAGGTGCAGAACATCATGGTGGTGCAAAGTGCGGATCCATCTTACGTGATCCGTCTGACATAATAGTGACGTCAGGTGGGAGGTGAGGTGTGGATCCTTCACAATAGGCTTACATTTTGCAAAATGAGTGTTAAAAAATAGGGACTAAAGCGGGAGTCTACTTGGGACAAGAATCCAAGACTCATCAAAAAATAATATTCATAACGTTTCTTATTCCGTTAAAAATAGGACATATTGACTGGTTTAAATGTTTCGTACCTACACTCAATCACTTTACGATTATCAGGCAGTGTAAACAGGCTGTAACCAGGTTTTTGCTGCCCCCTCTGTAGAGACAGACACCCTGATTCAATAAACGTGTCACTTATAAGGCTGCTTCCTGTAGTTTCAATAAAATCACTGTTTTTTTCTGCTGCAGGTCTAGTAGTTCTCTGAATGCTGAGCTCTGTATAACCCCATCTACACCACTGATTGGCAGGTTTCTATGTACACTGTGCATAGGCAGAAAGCTGCCAATCAGTGGTGGGGGCGGGGTTATACAGAGCTCATCAATATGGAGGACTATGTGGCAGCAGGTTTACTAGTCCTCTGATGATAATCTCCTGCTGATAAAACTGAAGCAAGCAGCTCAGTATGTGATAAGTGGATCCATGCCTGTTTCAGGCATGACGTTTTCCATAAATGCTACTTAAAATTTGATGTCTAAAGTTTACAAAGGTGGGGTCTGTGATCTGGACCCCCATATTCACTGTAATAAGTGAACTATTCATTTGCAGAAATAAACTCAGTGTTAGATCTGGCAATAGAAGGAAACAGGGCTGTAATGTAGATGCAAAACTAAGCTACAATTCAAAGCGGTGCAGCTTATATCTCTTTTACACACAAGTGATTACTTCCTGTTTCAAAAAGTAGAATGAGGTTCACTTGCTACAATTTAGGAAGTGAAACAAATGGAAAGTTATGTCAGAACGTCTTGTTTACTATGCAAATGCTTCAGTGTGCTCAGAACAATCCCCATCTGTGTCACCATCAGTATAATCCACTCCATTTACTTATGCAAATGCATTTCTGTTAATCCAGCCTGAAAGTGCAGAGACCATGACCAATCCTGCAGCAGACATGCAGCGTATATACTGGAATAAGTACAGCTCTACCTGGACTTTTTTATTTTTTTGCTGTGTAGTTTTTTAGATTTTTTACGGACCCATAGACTTGCATTGCTGATTTTTGCATCGGACATGTCTGCACGATTTTCTGCGGTCATGTGAATGGCACCATAGACTATTACTGGTACGAGTGCTATCAGTGAAAACCATAACTCACTCGTACACGAAAAATGGATGTTTGAATGAGGCCCTAAGAGCATGTACACACAACATCTTTAAGACTTTCTTGAACTCAATGAGTTTTCCAGGAGGGACTCCCTTCAGCAGAGACGTTTTTTGTCCTGAAGCTTCTTTTTACCGTCTTTTACAACCTGTTTGGCAGCAGTTTTTTTTTGTTTTTCAAACTTGTACTGTTCAAACTAGTGCCCATTCTTCAGAAAGCTGCCTAAAGAAGGTCTCTTCTTTTAACCTCTTCACAGCCTATGACATATAGATATGTCATACGTCTCCTCCCTCCCTTTGATGTGGGCTCCAATGTTGAGCCTGCATCTTCTCCGGCACATGACAGCTGATTTAATCAGCTGTCATGTGCCCCTAACAGTCGCGGGTGGAATCGCGATCCATGTGCGGCTGTTGACATGTTAAATGCCGCTATCAATCTTTGTCAGCGATATTTAACACGATCGTGCGGGAAGTGCATCACAAACCTCACCTCAGTCACATGACCGCGAGGTGCCGATGGTTTGGCTTGACAACCAGGGGTCTGCAGAAGACCCCTGTGCCTGTCACTGCAGATCTTTTGCAGGCCGCCGTTCATAGGAGATCATGATTACTGCTACACATAGCAGGGTGAAACTATGTGTAGCACAAGCGATCACAGCTTCAAGTCTCCTAAGGAGACTATTGAAGCAAATAAAAAGTAGAAAAAAGTTTTAAAAAAATCACCCCCCTTTTGCCCCATTCAAAATAAAACAATAATAAATAAAAAAATACACATATTTGTTATCGCCGAGTTCAGAATCACCCGATCTATCAAAATATAAAAATAATTAATCTGATTGGTAAATGGAGTAATGAAGAAAAAAAACAAAACCCCAGAATTACATTTTTTTGGTTGCTGCAACATTGCAATAACGGGCAATCAAAACATTGTATCTACCCCAAAGTGGTAACAATAAAAATGTCAGCTCGGCGTGCAAAAAATAAGCCCTCACCAGGCCCCAGATCCTGAAAAATGGAGACGCTACGGGTCTCGGAAAATGGCGCCATTTTTTTTTCCTCTTTTTTTTTTACAAACTTTGTATTTCTTTTCACCACTTAAATAAAAAAGAACCTATACATGTTTGGTGTCTACAAAGTTGTAATGACCTCAGACAAAGAGATTGACCACCAGGATCGTATACATATACAATTCTATAAATCAGGACAAAATTACACTGTTCAACGTCAATCAAAAGACAAATCAGAAAGGGAAAAAAACGTATAACGAACAATACAATATCTGAAAATAGAATAAATTTTATTGATGCAAATCATTAAAAACATACAAAATTCCAATGGCAACAAATATATTAGTGGTGGGCCAAGTAAGGCACCACAGATAGGCATCCACATGAGGAGGGAGCATACAAATACAGACAATCAAGAGGGGTATAACAAAGTATCCACTCATAGATTAGTATATACTTCCTATGTCTGGACCATAAGTAGGTGCTAAAGTACACAGTGCATTGTACAATTTCATAAAAGAAACATCCCACACCTAAATACATACGCAAATATGCTACAACTACTCACATGTGTAGGTCAGTCTATGGTGCCACTGCCCCTACGCGCGTTTCGGCCCTGTGCCTTCAAACTCGTAATGACCTGTAGAACCATAATGGCAGGTCAGTTTTAGGATTTAGCAAACATGGTGAAAAAAACAATTGCGGAATTGCACTTTTTTTGCAACTTCACCTCACTTGAATTTTGATGTCGTTCAAAAGTACAACTCGTCCCGCAAAAAACAAAAGCTCATACGGCCATATTGAGGGGAAAATAAAAAAGTTATGGCTCTGGGAAGAAGAGGAGCAAAAAACGAAAACACAAAAACGAAAAATCCCAAGGTCGTGAAAGGGTTAATCAGATCTTTGGAAACCTGAACTTATACACAAGTAGTTTTTACATTACAGTGCATATGTACACGGAGCGAACCAGCCTGTTAAAGTCTTCATGTGCACATACCCTGATAATGCATTGTAATATAAGAACCTCGCTTTTTACATTCTTACTGCACTGATTTGGTCTTATCAGATCAAAACACATATTAAAAATACACCAAACATAATATTATAAAATGAATTGAAACTAGAAAATCCATTACTATTAGATTAGAAAGCTCTAAAATTAATATCTGTTGCTCGAGTGGCTCTGATTGACCGTCACTATAGATGTCAAGAGACGCGAACAGGATGAGACAAATCATCAAATAAAATATAATTATCCATAGTGACAATTTTGTCAATCAGAAAAATATTATTCGAAGAGAAAGCAAATGCAAGAGACCAAGTAATGGAACAGCTGCGCACTACTGGGGTTCGCATGAAGGTAGCATGTGTAAGTGATCGCACTGGCCAGGGGAAGCTGACTGCTGCGCACACCTAGCTGCTGCCGAACAGCAGAATACACCTCAGCTGCTGCAGAACAGCATAATACACCTCAGCTGCTGCAGAATCTCATAATACACCTCAGCTGCTGCACATCACAATAAACACACCAGCTTCTGCAGAACCTCAAAATACACAACTCAGCTTCTGCAGAACAGCATAATGCACCTCAGCTGCAGTAGAACAGCATAATGCACCTCAGCTGCTGCAGAACAGCATAATACACCCCAGCTGCTGCAGAACCTCATAATACACCTCAGCTGCTGCACATCACAATACGCACACCAGCTTCTGCAGAACCTCAAAATACACACCTCAGCTGCTGCAGAACAGCATAATGCCCCTCAGCTGCTGCAGAACAGCATAATGCACCTCAGCTGCTGCAGAACAGCAGAATACACCTCAACTGCTGCAGAACAGCATAATGCACCTCAGCTGCAGTAGAACAGCATAATACACCCCAGCTGCTGCAGAACCTCATAATACACCTCAGCTGCTGCACATCACAATAAGCACACCAGCTTCTGCAGAACCTCAAAATACACACCTCAGCTGCTGCAGAACAGCATAATGCCCCTCAGCTGCTGCAGAACAGCATAATGCACCTCAGCTGCTGCAGAACAGCAGAATACACCTCAACTGCTTCAGAACAGCATAATGCACCTCAGCTGCTGAAGAACAGCAGAATACACCTCAGCTGTTGTAGAACAACAGAATGCACGTCAGCTGCTGCAAGAACCTCAAAATACACATCTCAGCTGCTGCAGAACAGCAGAATACCCCTCAGCTGCTACAGAACAGCATAATACACCTCAGCTGCTGCAGAACGGCAGAATACACCTCAGTTGCTGCAGAACAGCATACTACACCTCAGCTGCTGCAGAACAGCATAATGCAGCTCGGCGGCTGCAGAACAGCAGAATACACCTCAGCTGCTGCAGAACAGCATAATGCACCTCAGCTGCTGCAGAACAGCATAATGCACCTCAGCTGCTGCAGAACAGCATAATACACCCCAGCTGCTGCAGAACCTCATAATACACCTCAGCTGCTGCACATCACAATACGCACACCAGCTTCTGCAGAACCTCAAAATACACACCTCAGCTGCTGCAGAACAGCATAATGCCCCTCAGCTGCTGCAGAACAGCATAATGCACCTCAGCTGCTGCAGAACAGCAGAATACACCTCAACTGCTGCAGAACAGCATAATGCACCTCAGCTGCAGTAGAACAGCATAATACACCCCAGCTGCTGCAGAACCTTATAATACACCTCAGCTGCTGCACATCACAATAAGCACACCAGCTTCTGCAGAACCTCAAAATACACACCTCAGCTGCTGCAGAACAGCATAATGCCCCTCAGCTGCTGCAGAACAGCATAATGCACCTCAGCTGCTGCAGAACAGCAGAATACACCTCAACTGCTGCAGAACAGCATAATGCCCCTCAGCTGCTGCAGAACAGCATAATGCACCTCAGCTGCTGCAGAACAGCAGAATACACCTCAACTGCTGCAGAACAGCATAATGCACCTCAGCTGCTGCAGAACAGCAGAATACACCTCAGTTGCTGCAGAACAGCATACTACACCTCAGCTGCTGCAGAACAGCATAATGCAGCTCGGCGGCTGCAGAACAGCAGAATACACCTCAGCTGCTGCAGAACAGCATAATGCACCTCAGCTGCTGCAGAACAGCATAATACACCTCAGCTGCTGCAGAACAGCAGAATACACCTCAGCTGCTGCAGAACAACAGAATACACCTCAGTTGCTGCCGAACAGCAGAATACACCTCAGCTGCTGCAGAACAGCATAATGCACCTCATCTGCTGCAGAACAGCATAATACACCTCAGCTTCTGCAGAACAGCAGAATACACCTCAGCTGCTGCAGAACAGCATAATACACCTCAGTTGCTGCTGAACAGCAGAATACACCTCAGCTGCTGCAGAACAGCAGAATAAACCTCAGCTGCTGCAGAACAGCATAATACACCTCAGTTGCTGCTGAACAGCAGAATACACCTCAGCTGCTGCAGAACAGCAGAATAAACCTCAGCTGCTGCAGAACAGCATAATACACCTCAGTTGCTGTAGAAACGCATAATACATCTCAGCTGATGCAAAAACCTCAAAATACACACCTCAGCTGCTGCAGAACAGCAGAATACACCTCAGCTGCTGCAGAACAGCATAATGCACCTCAGTTGCTGCAGAACAGCAGAATACACCTCAGCTGCTGCAGAACAGCATAATGCACCTCAGCTGCTGCAGAACAGCAGAATACACCTCAACTGCTGCAGAACAGCAGAATACACCTCAGCTGCTCGAGAACAGCAGAATACACCTCAGCTGATGGAGAACAACAGAATGCACGTCAGCTGCTGCAAGAACCTCAAAATACACATCTCAGCTGCTGCAGAACAGCAGAATACACCTCAGCTGCTGCAGAACAGCATAATGCACATCAGCTGCTGCAGAACAGCATGATATACCTCAGCTGCTGCAGAACAGCAGAATACACCTCAGCTGCTGCAGAACAGCATAATACACCTCAGCTGCTGCAGAACAGCAGAATAAACCTCAGCTGCTGCAGAACAGCATAATACACCTCAGCTGCTGTAGAAACGCATAATACATCTCAGCTGATGCAAAAACCTCAAAATACACACCTCAGCTGCTGCAGAACAGCAGAATACACCTCAGCTGCTGCAGAACAGCAGAATACACCTCAGCTGCTGCAGAACAGCATAATGCACCTCAGTTGCTGCAGAACAGCAGAATACACCTCAGCTGCTGCAGAACAGCATAATGCACCTCAGCTGCTGCAGAACAGCATAATACACCCCAGCTGCTGCAGAACCTCATAATACACCTCAGCTGCTGCACATCACAATACGCACACCAGCTTCTGCAGAACCTCAAAATACATACCTCAGCTGCTGCAGAACAGCATAATGCCCCTCAGCTGCTGCAGAACAGCATAATGCACCTCAGCTGCTTCAGAACAGCAGAATACACCTCAACTGCTGCAGAACAGCATAATGCACCTCAGCTGCTGCAGAACAGCAGAATACACCTCAGCTGCTGTAGAACAACAGAATGCACGTCAGCTGCTGCAAGAACCTCAAAATACACAACTCAGCTGCTGCAGAACAGCAGAATACCCCTCAGCTGCTACAGAACAGCATAATACACCTCAGCTGCTGCAGAACAGCAGAATACACCTCAGTTGCTGCAGAACAGCATACTATACCTCAGCTGCTGCAGAACAGCATAATGCAGCTCGGCGGCTGCAGAACAGCAGAATACACCTCAGCTGCTGCAGAACAGCATAATGCACCTCAGCTGCTGCAGAACAGCATAATACACCTCAGCTGCTGCAGAACAGCAGAATACACCTCAGCTGCTGCAGAACAACAGAATACACCTCAGTTGCTGCCGAACAGCAGAATACACCTCAGCTGCTGCAGAACAGCATAATGCACCTCATCTGCTGCAGAACAGCATAATACACCTCAGCTGCTGCAGAACAGCAGAATACACCTCAGCTGCTGCAGAACAGCATAATACACCTCAGTTGCTGCTGAACAGCAGAATACACCTCAGCTGCTGCAGAACAGCAGAATAAACCTCAGCTGCTGCAGAACAGCATAATACACCTCAGTTGCTGTAGAAACGCATAATACATCTCAGCTGATGTAAAAACCTCAAAATACACACCACAGCTGCTGCAGAACAGCAGAATACACCTCAGCTGCTGCAGAACAGCATAATGCACCTCAGTTGCTGCAGAACAGCAGAATACACCTCAACTGCTGCAGAACAGCAGAATACACCTCAGCTGCTCGAGAACAGCAGAATACACCTCAGCTACTGGAGAACAACAGAATGCACGTCAGCTGCTGCAAGAACCTCAAAATACACATCTCAGCTGCTGCAGAACAGCAGAATACACCTCAGCTGCTGCAGAACAGCATAATGCACCTCAGCTGCTGCAGAACAGCATAATATACCTCAGCTGCTGCAGAACAGCAGAATACACCTCAGCTGCTGCAGAACAGCATAATACACCTCAGCTGCTGCAGAACAGCAGAATAAACCTCAGCTGCTGCAGAACAGCATAATACACCTCAGTTGCTGTAGAAACGCATAATACATCTCAGCTGATGCAAAAACCTCAAAATACACACCTCAGCTGCTGCAGAACAGCAGAATACACCTCAGCTGCTGCAGAACAGCATAATGCACCTCAGTTGCTGCAGAACAGCAGAATACACCTCAGCTGCTGCAGAACAGCATAATGCACCTCAGTTGCTGCAGAACAGCAGAATACACATCAGCTGCTGCAGAACAGCACGATGCACCTCAGCTGCTGCAGAACCTCATAATACACCTCAGCTGCTGCAGAACAGCAGAATACACCTCAGTTGCTGCAGAACAATAGAATACACCTCAGTTGCTACAGAACAGCAGAATACACCTCAGCTGCTGCAGAACAGCAGAATAAACCTCAGCTGCTGCAGAACAGCAGAATATACCTCAGTTGCTGTAGAAACGCATAATACATCTCAGCTGCTGCAAAAACCTCAAAATACACACATCAGCTGCTGCAGAACAGCAGAACACACCTCAACTGCTGCAGAACAGCATAATGCAACTCAGTTGCTCCAGAACAGCAGAATATACCTCAGCTGCTGCAGAACAGCATAATGCACCTCAGTTGCTGCAGAACAGCAGAATACACATCAGCTGCTGCAGAACAGCATGATACACCTCAGCTGCTGCAGAACCTCATAATACACCTCAGCTGCTGCAGAACAGCAGAATACACCTCAGTTGCTGCAGAACAACAGAATACACCTCAGTTGCTACAGAACAGCAGAATACACCTCAGCTGCTGCAGAACAGCAGAATACACCTCAGCTGCAGCAGAACAGCATAATGCACCTCTGCTGCTGCAGAATAGCAGAATACACTTTAGCTGCAGCAGAACCTCATAATACAACTCAGCTGCTGCAAAACATCATAATGCACCTCAGCTGCTGCAGAACAGCAGAATACACCTCAACTGCTGCAGAACAACAGAATACACCTCAGCTGCTGCAGAACAGCAGAATACACCTCAGCTGCTGCAAAACAGCAGAATACACCTCAGCTGCTGCAGAACAGCAGAACACACTTCAGCTGCTGCAAATACCTCAAAATGCACACCTCAGCTGCTGCAGAACAGCAGAATACACCTCAGTTGCTGCAGAACAGCAGAATACACCTCAGATGCTGTAGAACAGCATAATGCACCTCAGTTGCTGCAAAACAGCAGAATACACCTCAGCTGCTGCAGAACAGCATAATGCACCTCAGCTGCTGCAGAACAGCAGAATATACTTCAGCTGCTGCAGAACCTCATAATACACCTCAGTTGCTGCAGAACAGCAGAATATGCCTCAGCTGCTGTAGAACAGCATAATGCACCTCAGCTGCTGCAGAACAGCAGAATACACCTCAGCTGCTGCAGAACAGAATACACCTCAGCTGCTGCAGAACAGCATAATATACCTCAGCTGCTGCAGAACAGCAGAATACACCTCAGCTGCTGCAGAACAGCAGAATATGCCTCAGTTGTTGCGGAACAGCATAATACATCTCCGTTGCTGCAGAACAGCAGAATACACCTCAATGCTGCAGAACAGCAGAATACACCTCAGCTGCTGCAAGAACCTCAAAATACACACCTAATCTGCTGCAGAACAGTAGAATACACCTCAGCTGCTGCAGAACAGCATAATACACTTCAGCAGCTGCAGAACAGCAGAATACACTTCAGCTGCTGCAGAACCTCATAATACACCTCAGCTGCTGCAGAACAGCATAATACACCTCAGCTGCTGCAGAACAGCAGAATATACATCAATGCTGCAGAACAGCAGAATATAAATCATAAAGAAGGGGAAAGAGAGGAAAAGAGTGTGAATAGATATAAAATATAACTTTTAATATTAATTCAAATAAAATACCAATAAATTTATATATATAAAATCAAATTCTTACATACATCCAATTGGATGTATATAGGGTCGATATTAAATTGTAAGCTCAGACCCTATAAGTCTTGGATTGTGTATCACAGCCAATAAATTTATGTAAATCCACCAATGTCCCTCAAAATTAGAGGTGGGGAATTGTATTGTATTGTCCCTATTAGATGTATGTTTCCCTAATATCTCCAGATAGGTCACTATGGAGAATAGTTGCGGGTCACCGCTATATTCTGATTGAGATGCATATAAATAAATGTGCGGTATGGAAACTGTGGATTGCCGTTAAATGTGACAGCTGTAGCTGTTGTAAAGATATCTACTGTCACGTGTTAATAAGGGTCACTCTTATATTACAAGTGACCCCACAAATGAATAAAGCGGGATCCCAGCAAAAATCAACCCAAAAGATTTTGACAATTTGGGTAAATGGGGATATATTGTCCGAGTTAATAACGGTGTGCAGCACCCTTGTTCTCAACCCCCGCAGCGGTGTGAGGAGCGGGCAGAGATCTGTCAAGGCAGCTATGTACAAAGCTGCACTATCGCTCCTCAACCTCCGCAATGGTGTAAGGAGCGAGCAGTAATCTATCAACAGCAGCTATAATCGAAGCTGCACTCTCGCCCCTGACACCAACAAGCAGTCTCGCACGCTGACCGCGTACACGTGGTATGCACGCGGTCAGTGTAATCATCTAACTCGAATAGGACGCTATGCCATATAACCTGACGGGGGCATAGTGAGTGGATAGGGAAGGGGCATTAGAATTAAGGCTGGCATGCCAATACACAGGACATAGACGTCCCTGACGCGCGTTTCGCCGGGGTACCGGCTTTTTCTAAGGGCGGGATCGGCCGCCTTCTCAAATTATTTATACATCCTGCCATGACTGACAGATATAGCAGCAAATTAAATCAAAGATACGGATTTGCTAAAGCCAGTTAATACAAGGTGCAACAAACATAATTGTAAACCAAATAAATATTTCATTATAAATTCTAAGCATCAAAGCCCTAGAGAAATTTTTAATCAATTAGTAGATATATAAAATAGTCCATTAGAATGTTTATATAGTGAAAGATTATATAGTTTCAGGATAAACTATTTAAATATGAGGAAGAGATTTAAAGGGGATATGTAATAGCTGTTAAATATATTATCAATATGAAAGGGAAAGACAAATTATAGCAAGATCTTAGACTCGGCTATGAGTTCTGCAAGAATCAGTTAGATTTATCAGCAAATGGATTCCTAATTCAAGGAGGATATTCTCCAAAGGACATGCAATATGTATTGTACATATATGGTTTAATTACACTCTTAATATAAGACTGCCAGAATAATCACATATCAAAGAGATGGTAGATAGTCTAAGAGTATGTCATAAAAGGGTATATGGTATATATTAATATGTATATTTTTATCTTGGACAGATGACATCAAAACCAATCATATCCACAAAATGCACTGATCCCATTAACGAGATCAGAGAAAGCAACCAAAATTAAAATTCTCATTAAGTCCACGAGGTCGGACCGTATTCAATCTGAATATCCATTCACTTTCCTTCTTTAGAAGGATTGAATCCAAGTTGCCTCCTCTGACATCCATTTTCTGTTGAAAAATACCCCACCCTTTCAGTTCTTTCCACCTTAGGGCATGTACATCCTAGAAATGTCTAGCAATAGGGGTGGGTGCAAAAACTTTCCGTTGTTCTTGAATTGCGTGTTCATCCTTATCATAATTGACGATGCTTCTAATCCCCTCACCCGGGTTTTCAAATCTCTGGTGGTTTTCCCCACATATTGTAGTCCACATGTACATTCCAAACAGTAAACCACTCCAGCAGAAGAACAGTTAAGATGTTGACGCAAGGTAAAGGTTTTTCCAAAACCATCTCTAAACGACCTCTTGGGAACTAGAATTTGGCAAGCCTTGCACGTCTTACAAGGAAAGAAGCCCGGATCTCGAACTGTCACGGGTTTGTTATTCCGTTTGAAATGACTACTCACCAACAGACTCGAGATAGAAGTGGTTTTGCGATAACCTGCAGATGCCTGTGGTGTGAGACAACAATTGAGATCTCGATCCGATTTCAAGATACCCCAATGTCTATTGAGGATATTCATCATCACGGACCAATCCTCGTGATATTCAGTAATGAATCTCACATTGTCATTTCCCAGTTGTTTCCGTTTCCTCGGGGTCAAAAGATCTTTCCTTTCGGTTCTCAAGGCAATATTGTACGCTTTTTTAATATTGCTCCTAGAATAATTCCTTTCCAACAATTTTTCTTTAAGTTTATCAGCTCTTACTTTAAATCCCTCAAATGTGGAACAGTTGCGGCGTAACCACAAAAATTCCCCCTTGGGAATGGCTCTAATGGTTGCTGTGGAATGGGCACTTCTGGCGTCCAAAATGCTATTAGTAGCAGTCTCTTTCCTGTAGAGATCAGTTTGAATCATGTTATCTACAGCTCTCTTGATCATAATATCCAAGAAAGGGATATTATCTTGATGATATGAAAGTGTAAGCTTCAAATTGTATTGATTATCATTAAGGACGCCAATAAAATTTTGTAATGTGTCTCCTGTGCCTTTCCAGATGATCAGGACTTCATCTATATAGCGTTTCCATGTTACGATCTGATCCACACGGATAGACATGTCCTCCGCAAACACAACTTCATCTTCCCACCATCCCAGGTAGAGGTTGGCGAATGTCGGTGCCACTGCCGCCCCCATTGCGGCGCCCCGCGTTTGGAGGTAAAATCGACCATCGAACACAAAATAGTTCCTCTTCAAAATGAACCTAAGAAGGCCAAGAAGGAATTCTTTCCTAGTTGGATTATAGTTTTGATCCTTAGAGAGGAAAAAATCTACCGCCTTACAGCCCATGTCTTGGTCTATACTGGTATATAGACTTTCGACATCACATGTCGCTAAAAGTTCGTGCTCATCCAGTTTGCTACCTTGTAATTCTTGAAGAACCTGCATAGTGTCCCTGGTATAGGAGGGAAGATCATATACATATCCCCTTAATTCCTGGTCAATCCACTGGTTGGCCCTTTCAGTTAGATTTCCTATACCAGAGACAATGGGTCTCCTTGGTGGATTATTAATGTCTTTATGGACTTTAGGTAGCATATAAAATGTGGCTATCTTGGGATTCTTGACCTCAAGAAAGTCTCTCTCATTTTTAGTGATTACCCCACTTTCCCAACCCTGGAGTATGATATCTTTATACTCATTCAGGAATTGGTCCGTGGGGTCACTCCAAAGGGACTTGTAACAGTCCTTGTTGTTGAGTTGCCTCTTAGCTTCCTGAATATATTTATCTTGTGGCCAAACGACGATATTACCACCTTTGTCACTGGGCTTGAAAACGACATCGTCCAGTCGTTTCAGTTCATTTATTGCCCGTCTATCCTTAAAATCCAAATGTGGTCCTGAGGTTTTGTCAGGTAAAGCTAATATATCCCTTGTAACCATATCTATAAAGACTTTCACAGCTGGACATATTTGTAATGACGGCATGTTAGTGGACTTAGGCTTCAAAATTTTTTTATGCCAAGTTGACCCTGTCCCTTCCTCAAATTCTATCTTCTCCATTCCATTATCAGTGTCAAGTTCCTCAAGTATTTCCAAAATCTGCAGATCTTGGCTAGAAAAATTAGGAATTGTGTCCATTCCTGAAGATAAAATTTCATTTGTAGACTCCTTTGAAAACATCTTTTTAAATATCAATTTTCTCCCAAATAGATGCAAATCTTTGACAATATTGAATTTGTTAAGATGGGTTGGGAGACAAAAATTCAAACCCTTCTTTAAGACATTTGCTTGAGACCCGGTAATAGCATGTTTAGATAAGTTAATAATTCTGAAAGAGTTAGATTTGACACCAATTGACTCCGTCATTTTCTTTTGTTCCTGCTCTTGATAGAGCCCCTGAACCCCCATCTGCCTCTGTCCCTTAAAAAAGGCCAAGTGGGATTATGGTTATTATCCATATCCTTCCTTCTAGTACTATGGGAAGGTTGTTCGGAGTCAGACTCTGACAGATTGCTGCTTTCTGTGTCAGTCCCAGAAAATTCGCGTTTTTGGTAATCTTGTTTACTCAAGGCTTGTTTCCTAACACGCTGGGATAAATTTTTGCCCCAATTATAAACCTCGCCTTTGGAATGATCCATTTTGTCCCTTAAATATTTCTTTCTCTTATGCATCTTAATTTTAGTTTCAACCTTGTCAATAAATTGCAACGTCTGCTTAAAGCCTTCTTCAAATTCAGTTTTGCCCTCCAATTTGTCCATATAAGGGGAAATTTCCTCCAATTCCTTCTCCAACTTCTCTAAAATATATACCTCATCCTCAACAAGAAGTTTCATTAGTTCACGAGAGCATTCAGTGAGGATTGCTTCCCATCTATCCTTCAAGTTAGGTTTAGTAAGGTCATAAGAGGGAAATATAGATACCCACAGCCCTCTGGAAATTAATCCTTGTTCCAAGTACTGTTCTAGGCTGATCTTAGTCCATGTTGCCTACATATGTATAATTTGGATATCCCTAAATCTTTTTAAGAGATCATCCACTTCTAAGCTTTCTGTGAATACTTCTCCCTCGATTGGAGATTTTTCATTAAAAATGGTTCTCATATCATTTTTTTGGCGTGCTAATCTGGACTGCAATTGGCTAGAAATTTTCAATGTAGCCATATTGGAAGGTTGACGCACAAATCCCTATAAAAACTATCATAAAAGTTAGTTACACCCAAAATAAGGTTCAAAAAGCGGACACAGAAATGTCCTAGCAGGACACAAAGTCAGTTAAACTCAATAAAGTCTGATTTATTGGACAATATCCACACTGATGAACATCACTGAAATAGATCATAAATCATAAGGAAGGGGAAAGAGAGGAAAAGAGTGTGAATAGATATAAAATATAACTTTTAATATTAATTCAATTAAAATACCAATACATTTATATATATATATAAAATCTAATTCTTACATACATCCAATTGGATGTAAATAGGGTCGATATTAAATTGTAAGTTCAGACCCTGTAAGTCCTGGATTGTGCATCACAGCCAATAAATGTATGTAAATCCACCACCAATGTCCCTCAAAATTAGAGGTGGGGAATTGTATTGTATTGTCCCTATTAGATGTATGTTTCCCTAATATCTCCAGATAGGTCACTATGGAGAATAGTTGCGGGTCACCGCTGTATTCTGATTGAGATGGATATAAATAAATGTGCGGTATGGAAACTGTGGATTGCCGTTAAATGTGACAGCTGTAGCTGTTGTAAAGATATCTACTGTCACGTGTTAAGAAGGGTCACTCTTATATTACAAGTGACCCCACAAATGAATAAAGCGGGATCCCCGCAAAAATCAACCCAAAAGATTTTGACAATTTGGGTAAATGGGGATATATTGTCCCAGTTAATAACGGTGTGCAGCACCCTTGTTCTCAACCCCCGCAGCGGTGTGAGGAGCGGGCAGAGATCTGTCAAGGCAGCTATGTACAAAGCTGCACTATCGCTCCTCAACCTCCGCAACGGTGTAAGGAGCGAGCTGTAATCTATCAACAGCAGCTATTATCGAAGCTGCACTCTCGCCCCTGACACCGGCAAGCAGTCTCGCACGCTGACCGCGTACACGTGGTATGCACGCGGTCAGTGTAATCATCTAACTCTTCCCACCATCCCAGGTAGAGGTTGGCGAATGTCGGTGCCACTGCCGCCCCCATCGCGGCGCCCCGCGTTTGGAGGTAAAATCGACCATCGAACACAAAATAGTTCCTCTTCAAAATGAACCTAAGAAAGCCAAGAAGGAATTCTTTCCTAGTTGGATTATAGTTTTGATCCTTAGAGAGGAAAAAATCTACCGCCTTACAGCCCATGTCTTGGTCTATACTGGTATATAGACTTTCGACATCACATGTCGCTAAAAGTTCGTGCTCATCCAGTCTGCTACCTTGTATTAACTGGCTTTAGCAAATCCGTATCTTTGATTTAATTAGCTGCTATATCTGTCAGTCATGGCAGGATGTATAAATAATTTGAGAAGGCGGCCGATCCCGCCCTTAGAAAAAGCCGGTACCCCCGGCGAAACGCGCGTCAGGGATGTCTATGTCCTGTGTATTGGCATGCCAGCCTTAATTCTAATGCCCCTTCCCTATCCACTCACTATGCCCCCGTCAGGTTATATGGCATAGCGTCCTATTCGAGTTAGATGATTACACTGACCGCGTGCATACCACGTATACGCGGTCAACGTGCGAGACTGGGACCAGGACCAGGACTTACAGGGTCTGAGCTTACAACTTAATATCAACCCTATATACATCCAATTGGATGTATGTAAGAATTTGATTTTATATATATATCAACCCTATATATATATAAATGTATTGGTATTTTAATTGAATTAATATTAAAAGTTATATTTTATATCTATTCACACTCTTTTCCTCTCTTTCCCCTTCCTTATGATTTATGATCTATTTCGGTGATGTTCACCAGTGTGGATATTGTCCAATAAATCGGACTTTATTGACTTTAACAGAACAGCAGAATACACCTCAGCTGCTGCAGAACAGCAGAATACACCTCAGCTGCTGCAGAACAGCATAATACACCTCAGCTGCTGCAAGAACCTCAAAATACACACCTCAGCTGCTGCAGAACAGCAGAATACACCTCAGCTGCTGCTGAACAGCAGAATACACCTCAGCTGCTGCAGAACCTTATAATACACCTCAGCTGCTGCAGAACCTTATAATACACCTCAGGTTAATAGAGGGAGGAAAAATAAGGAGTTCAGATATGGATAGATTCAGTTTCAGATAGAGGGAGGACATAATGTTAGAGACAGCGGACAGACAGACAATCCTTGGCATTTTGTACTAGAGTGGGTGTTATGCCAGGTGAAGAGGTGTATAATTGGGTGTCATCAGCATAGAGATGATACTGGAACCCAAATCTGCTGATGGTTTGCCCAATAGGGGCAGTACACAAGCAGAAGAGGAGGGGGCCTAGGACTGAGCCTTGATGAACCCCGATAGTAAGGGGAAGATTAGAGGAAGAAGAGACAGCAAAATATACCGTGAAGGAGCGGTCAAAGAGATAGGAGGAGAACCAGGAGAGAACGGTTTCTTTGAGGCCTATAGAGCGGAGCATAGTGAGGAGGAGCTGGTGATCCACAGTGTCAAATGCGGCAGAGAGTTCCAGGAGAAACAGCAGGGAGTAGTGGCCATTAGATTTAGCGGTTAGTAGATCAATAGAAACTTTAGTGAGGGCAGTTTCAGTGGAGTGTAAAGAGCGGAAACCAGATTGTAAAGGGTCAAGAAGAGAGTTATCTGAGAGATAGCGGATTAGATGGGAGTGGACCAAGCGTTCCAGGAGTTTAGAGATGAAGGGAAGATTAGAGACCTGTCTGTAGTTAGCAGTGCAGTTCTCGTCAAGGGATGGCTTTTTAAGTAAAGGGGTTATGATGGCATGTTTGAATAAGGAGGGAAAGATACTCGAAGAGTTGAGAGAGATTAAATATTTTAGTTAGGTGGGTAGTGACAGCTGGGGAAAGGGACTGAAGGAGATATGAGGGAATAGGGTCAGGTTGTAGTGCGAAAAGAAGCGAGGAGTCTGGTCACTTCTTCTTCTATGACCGGCTCGAAGATGGAAAGTGAACTTGAGGTGCGGGAGGGAAGGGGATCCAGACTCTGAGGGGATTGTGCAAGAATGTCTTGAGGGATATGATTGATTTTTTATAGGAAATAAGTGGCCAGATCGTCATCACTTAGGTTGGTGACGGGGTCTGTGTGGCCCACCTGCGGGTTCAGTCGCCACAGAGGTACTGCATCTCATCCAGAGGTGTGGTACCTTACTCTCAGGTAAGGAGGGAGTACTGCCCGGGACCCACTCACCTGCATCCAACACTACACCATTCCAGACCAGCAGGCAGGGCAAGATGCACTGGCTTATGCTGAGCCCTGTCTCTGGTTGGAAGTGGGGGCGAAGCTAGAGAGGGGGAGCCATGTAGTGGGTGTGGGTGGAGGAAGTAGTTCAGGGGAGCACCTTCAGTAGGAGTATAAGAAAGCAGGGAACCATCTAGAAGCAGTGAGTTCAGTCAAGAAAGACCAAGCAGACAGAGGAGAGAGAGTGGGAGCAGGAGCTCTGTAGGAGCTCTGCTCAGAGAGGAGAGAGGAGCGGGCCTAGACAGAGAGGCCTAGAAGGACAGGCTGGAAGAGGACGGGAGCAGAGGGAAGGCTCCAATAGGAACAGAGGGGATTCCAGGGGCACGGGAAGTGCGGATGCCACCCGTGCGCCCGAATCTACCAGAACGTGAAGGGATCAGGCCGCAGCGGGGACCGGCCCCTAACTAGTGGAGAACCACAAGGCTCACCTAGGAACCAGAGGCTGCTGTACTTTCAGGGTGCAGCTGCTCACTACCGCAACTATATCATCAAAAAGGTGGCTGCATAGGATTCAGGGAACTGCAGGTTGCCCGCCAAAATCCGAGGCCACCGGCTTGGAACACTGGTTGCGAGGAGCAGGGCAGGAGGGTGAGAGCAAGTGTAGGAAGACGACCGAGGAAGGCACACAGCATGGGGTCCCGTTAAGTACTCTTGAATTAACTGAAGGATTGCTGAACCCCTCCCTTGGTGAACACAGGACAGCGTGGGAGGTTACCCTAGCGCTGGGAACCTGGAGTCTGACAACTGTGAGTAAATCTTGAAGACTGCACCCCCACTGTGTCCTAGAATTATTATCTGTGCCATCACCTGCACCACACTGCACAGCAACATCTACCAAATCACCATCTATACTGCCCTGGAGCATAGCTCTACTTGTGGAGAGCTGAACCAACTCTGCTGCGTCACCATCAGCTCCAGAGGATCTGCACCTCAGCGGCGGCCCATATAGCCGCATACCACAGGTGGCGTCACGAATATTAACTATAAAAACTTTATTCCCCTTTTACAAATTCCCCTTTTATTAACCGCCCTGGGTCACGGACCGGGTCACTGCCACTGTGATATCCCCCAGCATCAACCGGCCCGCCTGCCGAGTGCCCCACGGCCCAGGGTGCACGTCATCTGTACTTTAGGGCTTAGGAGGGAGTGGAAAGTTTCAAAGAGTCGTTTAGGATTATTAGCTAGAGTTGTGATGAGAGTGGTAAAGTAGACTTGTTTAGCCAGATGGAGAGCAGAGTTATAAGTTTTGAGCATGAACTTATAGTGGATGAAGTCTTCTGCCGAAAGTGATTTTCTCCAAAGACGATCAGCGCACCTTGAGCAGCGCTAGAGAAATCATGTTTGCATCGCGTGTCAGGGCTGCCGTCTATGCCGGGTCATTCTGCGTGTAGCAGGTGCTGCTTCATCCAGGGCACTCTGCAATGTGTTGTTATAGTGTGACAATGCTGAGTCTGGACAGGAAAGGATGAGGATGGGGGCTAAAGATGACTGTAGATTGTTCATAAATTGCTGGGTATTAATGGCACGTAGATTTCTGTGTGTATGATAACTGGAGGTGTCTCGGGTGAGGAGACAGTCCTTTACAGAGAAGGAAAGAAGGTTGTGTATAATATACACCTCAGCTGCTGCAGAACCTCGTAATACACACTTCAACAGCTACAGAACCTCACTATACACACCTCAGCTGCTGCAGAACCTTAGAGTTCATCTTAGATGGTATTGTTTCATTAAATTAATAACATCACTTTTATTTCCACATTAAACCATTTAATGTGATCTGCAGACAGCAGTGACGTCATGTATCGTATGAGGCTTCCAATGTTGTTATGCCACATGATAAGGAACCTGACAGCTGATTCCTGAGACCCCCGGGCAGCAGGAATCAGACATTGGCTCCATTATTGCAGTCGTGTATGATTTACTCTGAAGCTGCCGTGTTTCAGATAAAACATACATTTAACATCCGGCGAGGGACGATGCGACCAGGATGACAAGCCCAAGAGTCCGGCCCCCAGTGCCTTTTCCCTGAACTGACAATTCCTCCTGTATTTGTAAGTCTGGAAGTTGACATTGACACGTCAAATCATAAAGGTGTGTAATATGTGCTCTGTTAGGATTTCACTCTACTTGCCGATTTGAGCGGTCGTCACGCCATCACTCACATGCGATTTGCAGACTTGTGGTCATGTAACGACTGAGGTCTCCTGCTGCTTTTCTCAACTGAAAATTAGAAGAAAGAGAGAAGCAGGAAGTGACGTCAGCAAGTCTGCAAATCGCATGTGAGCGATCACGTGACAACTGCTCAAATCGGCAAGTAGAGCGAGATCCTAACAGAGAGTATATTACACACCTTTAGGATTCAGGATGTCAATGTGCAGAATTACAAATGTGTAAATGACACCCATATATTGCACACGTTACATGTGGCGCCCCTGAGGGTTCAGTCGCCACAGAGGTACTGCACTCAGAGGTGTGGTGTCTCCTTCTCTCAGGTAAGGAGGGAGTGCTGCCCGGAACCCCAAACACCTGCATCCAACACTACACTACTCCAGGCTGGCAGGAGGGGCAAGACGCAATGTATGTTTCTGCTGAGCCCTGACCCCGGCTGGAGTGGGGGGAACCCAAAGGTAGGGGGAACCAGTAGTGGGTGTGGGTGGAGGAAGTAGTTAAGGGGAGCACTTTGGTAGGAGTATAAAATAGGGAAGCCATCTTAGGGTGGCAGTTGAGAAAGTGCAGATGAGTAGTGAGGAGAGCAGTTCAGAAGAACAGCTCAGGACAGTTCAGAA
Source organism: Phyllobates terribilis (assembly GCF_046119375.1). NCBI lineage: Eukaryota > Metazoa > Chordata > Amphibia > Anura > Dendrobatidae > Phyllobates > Phyllobates terribilis. The sequence goes on from NW_027362762.1 coordinate 109,932,434, forward strand.
GAACAGTCCGGGAGCAGAGTCTCAGTAGGAGCTCTGCTCCACAAGTAGGGCCCAGTGTCAGAGACCCAGGAGGGGAGCAGGGAGAAGGTTCCGTTCTGTCAAAAGGGATCCTAGGGGGTACGGCGAGTGCAGGACGGCACCCGTACGCCCCGAATCTGTCAGAAGACAGAGGGATCGTAAGCCGCATTCTAATCCCCAGGAGGGTCAAGCAGGTCCGGGATCTGACGTACAGGAAGGACTTCAGAGCACCCAAGCAGGATTGAGAGTGGGCAGCGCAGGGCAGGAGGGAGAAAGACCCAGTGTGAAGTCGGTCTAGAGAGGAACACGAGAAAGTGGGGTTCTGTCAGGCATTCCTAAATTCCCTGAGGAAGAGCTGAACCCCTGCCTGGTGAACGCAGCGCGACGTGGGAGGCTGTAAGCTGACAGTGCGCTCTGTGGAACTAAAGAACTGTGAGAAAACACACGGATGACTGCACTGCACCGCCTCTGTCCAATTATTTCGTCCGCGCCATCATTCCCTCCCTGCACTACAACGCCTAGCGCAACCACCATTTACCTACACTGCCCTGGAGCTAGCTCTACCCGTGGAGAGCCACACCATCCCTGCTGCCGTAACACCAGCTCCAGAGGACTGCTCCGCAGCGGCGGCTCCCTCTAGCTGCAATCCACGGGTGGCGTCACGAACACTTAAATCCCCTATAACTATTCCCCTTTTGAGTGACCGCCCTGGGCCACAGACCGGGCCAGCCATCGTGATATCCCCCGGCAACCGGAGGCCCGGCTGCCGAGTACCCCACGGCCCTGGGGTGCGTCATCTTCTGGCGTCACGAACAGGATACGTGACCAGCCCGTATTGACGGGTGAAGTGTGCCTAAAGAATTGTGTTATGTTACTGAATGTGGCGCCCACCCCAGAAGAACAGGCGCCATTATGTGCGTGCTAAAGGACAACAAAATGGAACCTCCCATCGTGGGCCGGGTCCCGGAATGGCGCCAAAAGCCAACCCTGCTCCTTGCAATAGTGACTGTCCGCATAGATGTGTCTGTCAAGGCAGGGAGGCCGTCACAGGGAGTGACCGACAGCAGATTGCCATGGGACCGGCCCCGAAAGAAGAGTAGAAAAGGAATGGAGACAGGGTGTGGTCTTAACCAGTCTAGACAGACCGCACCCGGCAGCCAGCATGGACGGAAGCCAGGATCAAGCCTCCGCCTCTGGCCTGGAGCAGCAAGTGCCCCTCCTCACCCTGGAGGGAGCGACAAGCAAGCTGTCCCCGGAGAATGCTGAATTCCTCCAAGCAGAGGTGCAGGAGCTGAGCCGCAGAGTCGAGGAGGAAGAGGACATGCCCCTGCAGCCTGAGGCTGATGACCCGGCCGGGTCAGTCGGCAAGAACCAGGCCTACCCCAGGCGGGGACCCCACTACTAGACCAGTAGGTGGGACTAAGAACTGTACATAGTCACCCGTAAGGGTACATTAGTTGAAAGTTTAAAATAGTGTTTTCTTAAAGTGATGTGCCTCCCATAAAGGGAAGAAATGTTTTATAATCTTATATGTGAATGCATTCTTAAAATTTTGCATGTCAATTTATCCTGCTTTACTCTGTTCCAGCCCGCGGACATGCTGTGTTTTACCAGGGGGGAGTGTGGCGCCCCTGAGGGTTCAGTCGCCACAGAGGTACTGCAGCTCACTCAGAGGTGTGGTGTCTCCTAGGGGGTACGGCGAGAGCAGAACGGCACCCGTACGCCCCGAATCTGTCAGAAGACAGAGGGATCGTAAGCCGCATTTTAATCCCCAGGAGGGTCAAGCAGGTCCGGGATCCAACGTACAGGAAGGATTACAGAGCACCCAAGCAGGATTGAGAGTGGGCAGCGCAGGGCAGGAGGGAGAAAGACCCAGTGTGAAGTCGGTCTAGAGAGGAACACGAGAAAGTGTTCGCTCCCTGCACTACAACGCCCAGCGCAACCCCCATTTACCTACACTGCCCTGGAGCTAGCTCTATCCGTGGAGAGTCACACCATCCCTGCTGCTGTAACACCAGCTCCAGAGGACTACTCCGCAGCGGCGGCTCCCTCTAGCCGCAATCCACGGGTGGCGTCACGGACACTTAAATCCCCTATAACTATTCCCTTTTTGAGTGACCGCCCTGGGCCACGGAACGGGCCAGCCACCGTGATATCCCCCGGCAACCGGAGGCCCGGTTGCCAAGTACCCCACGGCCCTGGGGGTGCGTCATACACATGACACAGAGTGTTTTATATATATATATATATATATATATATATATATATATATATATATATATATACAGTACAGACCAAAAGTTTGGACACACCTCATTTAATGATTTTTCTGTATTTTCATGACTATGAAAATTGTACATTCACACTGAAGGCATCAAAACTATGAATTAACACATGTGGAATTATATAGTTAACAAAAAAGTGTGAAACAACTGAAAATATGTCTTATATTCTAGGTTCTTCAAAGTAGCCACCTTTTGCTTTGATGACTGCTTTGCACACTCTTGGCATTCTCTATATGAGCTTCAAGAGGTAGTGTGAATGTACAATTTTCATAGTCATGAAAATACAGAAAAATCTTTAAATGAGAAGGTGTGTCCAAACTTTTGGTCTGTACTGTATATACAGTATATGTTAATGAGCTGTTAAGATCTATGGGCCAGGCATAGATCTTCCTGAGAATCTGCCACCAGAGTTTATGTTAAATGACAGGAGGCATTACCAATGTGAGATATGTAATGACTGACAATTTGCTCTCATAATCACACACAGCTCTGCAGTGAGATCAGAGATAGCACAGTACAGCAGAAGTGAACTTTGTGTCATTACAAACATTTGCAGCAGCACTTGTCCTCTCATAGTGCTGGCAGCTCAGCTGCAGAGCTGTGCCTGATTATAACCAACATAGTACAGCAGAAGTGAACCGTGTCTCGTTGCAAGCACATTTGCAGTGCTTTCAGCTCTGCTATACTGCCCCTTCCACACATTGGCTGCCTGTGAGATGGAATCAGAAGCACTATGAGAGGACTGCATTGCAAGTGTGCTAGTACAACAGAAGTGAACTTTGTCTTATTACTGTGTAAGCTCTGCTGTACTTTTTAGTTCTGATCTCACTGCAGAACTGTGTGTTAGAGTGAGAGCAGACTGTCAGTCATTACATGTCTCACACAGTTGCCTCCCCCTTTCATTTATAATAAGCCCTGGAGCCAGATTCTCGAGGAGATCTATGTCCGGCCCATAGTCCTGAACAGCTCATTTACATATACAAAAAACGTGGATTTTACTGGATTAAGACATCGGATTGAAGATATCAAGGTATCATTTTATGCAACTGTCTATGACCTGTGAGCCCATATAGGCTTAAAAGGCTTGATCTTACTCATAGATTCACTTTAACAAAACAAACTTACTTTATTTTAAGAAAATTCCAGTATGAAGTCCCCAAGATATGTTTGATTCAAACTCATTGGACTACCAATTTTTTCCCCAGGATACAATAACCCACAAACTACAAAAATAAAAGGAATTTGGTGTAAAAGGATCTTAGAGTTGTTTCCACCTTTAAGTAGTAATGGTCCATAGGCTTGCCCAGTTACAAAAAATAAAATAACAAAATCAGCTTTAGTCACTAATCACTACTCCAGCACTCAGATCTTTATTGACAGGACTGCAGTGGTGGCAACAATACTACATAATATGACCGCTACAGCCAATCACTAGGCTCAGAGGTGCTGGTTTATGGTCATCTGTTATAGATGGGACTTTACCACTACAGTTGTGCCAACAAAAACCAGGGAGCAGCAGAGCAGCAGTGCTGGATAGCGGTCACAGAGTAAAGCTAATGTTGTTATTCTACACAGGGCATGCCTGCGGAGCATTAATATTTAATAGTGGACAACCGCTTCAATTGGGGTGCGCAATCCTCATTAGCAACAACGTTAGGCACTGTTTTCTCAAGAATCACCACTGGGTGACAATAAAAGCACAAGATGACTAATAAAATTCAATATGTAAGTTTACCAATACTGTGAACTGAATTTAAGGCTTCGTTCGCATCTATCTTCTGTCCCACTCTCCAGAGGACCCTGCTGACCTTAAAAGCTTACACTCTACAGAAGAGAGAGGACCCCACTGACCATAAGAGCTTAAACTCTACAGGAGAGAGAGGACCCCACTGACCATAAGAGCTTACAGTCTACAGGAGACAGGACCCCGCTGATCATAAGAGCTTGCACTCTACAGGTGAGAGAAGACCCCGCTGACCATAAGAGCTTACAGTCTACAGGAGAGAGAGGACCCCACTGACCATAAGAGCTTACACTCTACAGGAGAGAGAGGACCCTGCTGACCATAAGAGCTTACAGTCTACAGGAGACAGGACCCCGCTGACCATAAGAGCTTACAGTATACAGGAGAGAGAGGACCCCACTGACCATAAGAGCTTACACTCTACAGGAGAGAGAGGACCCCAGTGACCATATGAGCTTACAATCTACAGGAGACAGGACCCCGCTGACCATAAGAGCTTACAGTCTACAGGAGAGAGAGGACCCCAGTGTTCATAAAAGCTTACACTATACAGGAGAGAGAGGACCCCAGTGACCATAAGAGCTTACACCCTACAGGAGAGAGAAGACCCCACTGACCATAAGAGCTTACACTCTACAGGCGAGAGAAAACCCTGCTGACCATAAGAGCTTACAGTCTACAGGAGAGAGAGGACCTCAGTGACCATAAGAGCTTACACTCTACAGAAGAGAGATAGGACCCCACTGACCATAAGAGCTTACACTCTGCAGGAGAGAGAGACTCACCCAGTGACTCTGGAGATGAAAAAAATTACTCTGCCGTACAAAATGTGCTCTTCTGCGAAAAGCTGATCTGTGATGGCCGAGGTACTGACCACCACGGTACTAGGTGTGATAATCCCCTAGATGTCATAGCAGCAGGTCATTACGGGAAAACCCACGCGGCCACACAAAATGATATTTGCCTGCTCTTTGATGCTTCAGCAGTGTTGGGCAGTTTTTTTTTTGCCCCGCACATATCGAATCTCAGATACTGCAAATGTCTGGAAATTCAACTCAAACTCGATCCTTCCTGAATCGATCCATTCATCTCTAGTTGTAGCAAGACTCCACTGACAGTCATTAAATGTGATATTGCAATTGTGATGTTGAATGATCAGTCTCACTGCGGTGCATTTAGACGTGCCAATTAGGGTGTGTGCAGACGATCCAGAGCCGCTGCGGGTTTGACGCTGCGGACTTATGACGCTGCAGCCAGCTGTTACAGCATAGTGGATGGGATTTGTACAAATCCCATGTCCACTATGCGTCTCTGCGCACCCGCGGAAACTGACATGCGGAGCGTCTTTCCTGAAGGCAGCATGTCAATTTCTTCTGCGGGGCGGCATGCGGACTTTCCCCATAGACCTAATCTCTATGGGGAAAGTCCATAGGTAAAAAAAAAAAAAAAAGGCGATGTACTGCTGATAATGATTTTTTTTTCGCCAGCATAACTGGTCACATTTTGCTTCTTAAAGTGCACAAAAAATATTGTGCTTTCTTTGCCCTACCCGTTTTAGTTATTAGTTTGGGGGAAAACATTTACAATCATGCTAAGGATTCTTTAGTTCAGTATTTGGTCTGTATTTCACCTCAGTATTGGAAGTCAAAACCAGGAGAGGAACAATCAGAGGAAAAGTATAATAGAAACACATCACCACTTCTGTATTTATCACCCACTCCTGGTTTTGGCTTACAAATACTGAGGTAAAATACTGACCGAATACTGAGCGGGTGAACAGTTTTCTGGTTCTTTCGCAGCAATTTTCACAAACTACTTGTAAAAACTGCTGTGGTTTTACAAACGCACTGCATGTTCTCATAAATTTTCAATAATTGTGGCATAAAGCAGTCAATGTGAATAGAGAACGATTTTCTAATTGCTCAGTGTTGCACTCCATTCTCTTGTTTTTTACTTGTTACCTCCATAATCATCCATGTTTTGTATATTTTATTTTTTCACAGTCTTACAGTGTTGAGTAGGATAAAATTATATCTAAACTGTGCCTATGGCTGGAATGGATCCAGTGGATAGGGATTTGGGATCCCCCTCCAGAGCAGTGAGGGACTACAGAGGAGCAGCCCCCAATATGGTGAACATGGCTTGGACAACCTGGCTGACTATTCATTCTCATCACACCCACTACACGAGTGACATGGAATAAAAACGCCCCACAAGATTCCTCACAGCTCCTGTCAAACATTTTGTTCTTCTTGTCGGTACTTGTGTTATGGATTAATGCGCTGCCGTAGTTCTGGGGGAGAAGTGCTTCCTATATGACTTGCCCAGTCTGAGCAATATGTGATTCATTTGAATGGCCGGTGTCAGGGTTCTACTGCGACGACACAGGGGAGATCATGCAATATCTCACCGCTGCCGCCACATCGTCAGTAATTCACAGGATTGAGCAGCGATTCGCGAGTACACGATCCCGATTACTCACAACTTAGCTATCGACAAGCAAGCATAAAGCGTATGGCGCACACCTCCGGATTCCAACGCGTGGAATATGTGTACACGCCCCATAGAGTTACTGCCGGCTTCACGATAGCCAAATTATTTTTATTCGCTGCCACCACCGGCCGAGTTTGAACTATAATACAGGCCTGGCCGGACGTCTGCTTTCTGGTAGGACAGGACAAAAGAAACAGAACTATTAAATTTTATATTAAATCCAAAAGGGAGGCAGTTTTACAAATGAACATTTACAGAATAGAATAGACAGTTACATAAAATAAACAGAATTAAAGAAGAAACTTACTCTATACAGATCACAGGGACGACTCAGTATAGGTGGAGGGGAGCTCTACTATGACCGTTCAGCGAACAGGATTAAATATAACTCCCGCAATGAATATGGATCAATCTTCAGTTGGATCTTTTATGCCGACAAGGGGACCTACTCACACGCCCCTTGTGCTGACATCATGTGGGCCCTTCATGTCTTTATTAAAAACGCTAACTTCGGTGATAACTTATCGTTTGTTGCTTGCAGAAGCTCGCAAGCAACGCCATATTTTCTATGGTGAATTTACCTTTCATTAAAGACCACACATGGCGTAGCTGCGATCCGTTATTCTGGTACTTTTGCATTACCGCTCCCCGGATGGGCTCACGGCTATGGAACAATAAGCATATTGTTCCTTGGCTGACACAGCTACTAAAAATATAGGCCCCGTTATTATAGGAATTATGGAATTTACAATATTCAATATTTCGTGTCGGTGCCAGATGTCTTGGGAATCTCTATCAAATTCCCTTTGACGTCCTGGGAATAGAACTTTCTTAGCTGGAGGTAAATTGTCGCAGGTCTGTGTTAGAGGAAAGCACACTCACATTTTAAGTGGGTTGGTAGCACCTGTCTTGTGCCAGCATATGCTTGAGTCACTACTGCTGTGGGTGTTAATTTGCATAGGAGCCACTTTAGATTGTCATCTCTTCTCTTGTGACAAATAGTGGATAAGGGAGGGGTGAGAGGCAAGTGGGGTTTGGGAGAAATTGTCAATATTTTCTTAATATTTCCCTGACAGCCAGCATGTCATGCTCCAGTTCACAAACATCAGGCTCTAAATGGGAAAATGTGGGGCCGATATCAACTGATTGCCAAGGTTTTCTGACGCTAGGCCTGCGGTACTCATCTCATTCTTGGCAATAATTAAATTTAAATGCTATGTGTACCTTGGCTTCAATACATCTAATGTAAAAAAATTAAGCAACAGTACAAAAAGTCTAAATTTAAACAAAATGTGTGTCTACAGCCATGGGCGGCTGGGCCGGTGGGCAGGATGGCGAATGCCCACCAGGCCGCTTACCCAGAAGCTGTCCAGGGCCGGCTGCCTGCTCCGTGATGTAATAGAAATGGCCGCACACAGCAAACTGCTCCGTGTTTGCTGTGATGCGGCCGGGCCAGCGCACACACACACATGCCCGCGCACAGTGAATGGTGGGCGGCCGTGTTTGCTGTACTGTGATGCGGCCCTGCGCCTGTAATGTGTGTGTCAGTGCGCCGGCCTGGCCGCATCACAGTACAGCAGACATGGCCGCCCACCTTTCACTGTGCGCGGCCATGTCTGTCTGGTATACTTGACGTCACTGAGAGTGCCCTGCGCTGCCTCCTTCCCGCCGAAGAGGATCTTCAGCTTCCATCAACATGTGGGCCAGACCGGAGACAGACAAGCCAGGAGATGTGATGTCCCCGATCCTCAAGTAAAAGCACCCCCAATATGTGTGTATGTTTGTGTTTGCATATGATTGTGTACGGCTATTTATGTATGTGTATATTTATATCTTTGTGAATGTCTTCAAATATGTATATATCTGTGTACATGTCTGTGTGTGTGTATATATATATATATATATATATATATATATATATATATATATACATACATACTCCATCCTCTATGTTTACATGTCCATGTTTCCGGGGTTGTATGCATGTTTGTAAGATGCGTGTATGTAATAGTGTATTGTGGTGTATGTGTAAAACATTTGTGTATTTAGGGCACAACACTAAATCTCTAAGCACAGGCGGATTATAATGAGGGCAATCTGGGCTACCGCCCAGGGCCGAGGCTCTGGGGAGCCCATGGCAATATTGCCCTCATTATAATGTTTTGTGCGCCATTGGTGGCGCACATATCCTGGCAGGGAGCTGTCCTGGAGAATAGCAGCGCAGCTCCAGGAGAGCTCAGGTCCCCTGTGTTGTGACGTGTTGGTGTGATGACATTATCAACCGGCGCACACCAGCATGTATGCACGAGAAGTACAAGTGGAGCCTCAGGGACTGGACCAGAGTGCCGGGGGAACGGGAGCGGGGTAAGTATGTGTTGTTTTTTATTAATATCTGTATGGGTTGTGTGAGATCTCATACTATATATAGGTTGCTATGTGGGGGGATGATACTGTATGTAGGGAGTTATGTGAGGGCTCATAATGTATATAGGGAATTATGTGAAGGCTCATACTGTATATAGGAAGGTATCTGCGGGCTCATACCGTATATAGGCAGCTATGTGCGGGCTCATAATGTATATAGGAGGCTATGTGCAAGCTCATAATGTATATAGGAGGCTATGTGCGGGCTCATAATGTATATAGGGAGCTATGTGCGGGCTCATAATGTATATAGGGAGCTATGTGCAGGCTCATACCGTATATAGGCAGCTATTTACATGCTCATACCATATATAGGAGGCTATGTGCAGGCTCATAATGTATATAGGCAGCTATGTGTGGGCTCATACTGTATATAGGAGGCAATGTGCGGGCTCATACCGTATATAGTAGGCTATGTGCGTGCTCATAATGTATATAGGAGGCTATGTGCGGGCTCATACCGTATATAGGAGGCTATGTGCGGGCTCATACCTTATATAGGAGGCCATGTGTGGGCTCATAATGTATATAGGAGACCATGTGCGGGCTCATAATGTATGTAGGCAGCTATGGGAGGGCTCATACTGTATATAGGAGGCCATGTGGGACTCATACTGTATAAAGGCAGCTATGTGCGGGCTCACAATGTATGTAGGCAGCTATGGGAGGGCTCATACTGTATATAGGAGGCCATGTGGGACTCATACTGTATAAAGGCAGCTATGTGCGGGCTCACAATGTATGTAGGCAGCTATGGGAGGGCTCATACTGTATATAGGAGGCTATGTGGATGCTCATACTGTATATAGGAGCCTCTGTGGGGGATCATACTGTATATCTAGAGGCTATGTGAGGGCTCATACTGTATATAGAAGGCTATCTGGCGGTTCATACTGTATATAGGAGCCTATGTGGGGGCTCATACTGTATATAGAGACCTATGTGGGGGCTCATACTGTATATTAGAGGCTATGTGGGTGTTCATAGTGTATACAAGGAGCTATGTGGGGCTCATACTGTATATAGGAGGCTATATGGAGGATCATACTGTATATAGAGAGCTATGTGCAGGCTCATACTGTATATAGGGAGCTATGTGTGGGATCATACTATATGTAGGAGGCTATGTGCAGGATTATACTGTATGTAGGGGGCTGTGTGTGGTCTCATACTGTATATAGGTGGCTGTGTGTGGACTCGTACTGTATGTAGGGGGCTGTGTGTGGACTCGTACTGTATGTAGGGGGCTGTGTGTGAACTGGTACTGTATGAAGGGACTGTGTGGGGGCATATTGCCTTGGCCTCTGAGCTGTTATCCTCATTGCAGTGCGGCTTATGGTCTCCCTTTCTTGTTCTGATTGAAGGAATTCCCTGATGAACTCCTGAATGACCAAAAGAGGGAGAAACGTGTTTAAAGAAGATGCCATTAAGATAAGTACACAACTGTTCAGGCCATATAGGCTCTATCTATTCTATCTATATACACATCCACACACACACATATACACACATATATATCATATATATATATAATATATATATATATATATATATATATATATATATATACAGTACAGACCAAAAGATTGGACACACCTTCTCATTTAAAGATTTTTCTGTATTTTCATGACTTTGAAAATTGTACATTCACACTGAAGGCATCAAAACTATGAATTAACACATGTGGAATTATATACTTAACAAAAAAGTGCGAAACAACTGAAAATATGTCTAATATTCTAGGTTTTTCAAAGTAGCCACCTTTTGCTTTGATGACTGCTTTGCACACTCTTGGCATTCTCTTGATGAGCTTCAAGAAGTAGTCACCGGAAATGGTTTTCATTTCACAGGTGTGCCCTGTCAGGTTTAATAAGTGGGATTTCTTGCCTTATAAATGGGGTTGGAACCATCAGTTGTGTTGTGCAGAAGTCTGGTGGACACACAGCTGATATTCCTACTGAATAGACTGTTAGAATTTGTATTATGTCAAGAAAAAAGTAGCTAAGTAAAGAAAAACCAGTGGTCATCATTACTTTACGAAATGAATGTCAGTCAGTCCGAAAAATTGGGCAAACTTTGAAAGTGTCCCCAAGTGCAGTTGCAAAAACCATCAAGCGCTACAAAGAAACTGGCTCACATGAGGACCGCCCCAGGAAAGGAAGACCAAGAGTCACCTCTGCTTCTGAGGATAAGTTTATCCGAGTCACCAGCCTCAGAAATTGCAGGTTAACAGCAGCTCAGATTAGAGACCAGGTCAATGCCACACAGAGTTCTAGCAGCAGACACATCTCTTCAACAACTGTTAAGAGGAGACTTTGTGCAGCAGGCCTTCATGGTAAAATAGCTGCTAGGAAACCACTGCTAAGGACAGGCAACAAGCAGAAGAGACTTGTTTGGGCTAAAGAACACAAGGAATGTGACTCGCCCCCTGGGCCGTGGGGCACGCGGATCCGGGCGATAGGGGAACGTTGGGGGTAGTAGTGGCGGCCCGGTCCCGCGGCTCAGGGTGGTCAGACCAATAGTAGTCTGCTACGTGATGTTGATAATGTCCGACTACGCCACCCGTGGATTGCGGTTATTAGGAACCGCCGCTGCAGGGCAGACCGCTGGGGCTGATGATGTATGCAGCTGGGATGATGTGACTCCCCACGGGAAGAGTGCGGCCCCAGGGCCGTGTAGTGGATGGTGGGAGTGATGGTGGTGAGAGTCCCCGTGCTGATAGTGATGGAGGAGCGAAAGAGCACACAGACAACGTACTGCAGTCCAATGTCGTTTACTCACAGTTCAGGTACTCCAGGTCACTTCTGTACAGGTAGTGACCGCCCGAGCCGTGCTGCGTCCACCAGGTGCGGGGCTCGGTCAACTCCCAGGCAGTTCAGGAGCATGGCACAGGACCCCCTTTAATCCTTTCTCTGGTCTGTCTCACCAGTGACCCACTTTTGCCCAGCTGCCGCGGACTTGTGCGGTTAAAGGTGGGCCCCGTCCTCCGCTGTCCTATATGGTGCCTTCCTAGCAGGTTTGATGAGGTGTTGCACCAATAAATGATCACGACGACCGGTCTTTGGCTGAGGGTAGTTTCTCCTCCACCAACTTGGGATCCGGTACCCTTAATCTGCCTGACCCTTCACCCTGGATTCTCGTGGGTTCTTAGGGTCCCTTCCACCTTCTTGTTCCTGAGCCCTTCTGTTTCTCTGTCTCTCCTTCTCCTTCTTTCCTGTTCTGTCTTCTCCTCCTTCCCTTGGCCTCTTCTCCAGGCCCACTTCTCCTTCTCCTCTCAGGCTCCGGCCTCTTCTCTAGGCCTGCCTCTGGAGCAGCACTCAGCCAGAGCTGCTGCTCCCTGTCAGCTCTCCTCTCCTCACAGACTGAACTGAACACTGTTCTAAGATGGCTCCTCCCTTTTATACTTCCCTCTAGCCATGAGCCCAGGTGACCAGCAACCAATGAGCTCCTTCCTACGCTCAGGAACCAACCCCTATCTGCCCCTACCGCACTGGGTGTTCCACCCCCCCCCCACTCCAGACAGGGACATAGTCGGTCGTGCCTGCACTTCTGTCTAGTGGGAGCACCGTTGAGCTGTCCCGCGGAAATGGGGTGTGTGTGCTGTATGCAGCTAACTGAGCCCTGGTCCATACTCCATCCTTACCTGGGAGTGGAATACCACACCTCTGGCAGAGGTGCAATACCCCTGTAGCGGCCGAGCCCTCGGGGCGCTACATTCCCCCCTGGTAAAGCACAGCACGTCCTCGGGCTGGAAAAGAGCAAAAACAGGTAATTACAGGACATGCAAAACTTTTTAAAACTTTTCACATCAGAAAACAGGCAACATGGTTCAATTCCGTTTATGGGAAACACTTTTCTTTTCTTGTCACACTATTATAAAACGCTTACTAATACTTCTGGAACTCTTTTGACATATAAACACTATTAGAAAACATTCACATTACTATCTAGCAGCTTATAAAAACTTTTCATATAAAACATTTGCAGGAAAACATTTTTACAACACATTCTTGGATCCTGGCGGCGGTGCAACTTGCGACCAGGTGTGCACTCTTCTTGTAAGCGCAGGAACTTTGGCAAACTTGTAAACACGAGGGACTTGCTGTCCCGAGGTAGACGTGGTAGTCTTTTTATAAAACCAGTAGGGGGGCGCTTTAGGAAGCGCAACTATTTACAGGGGGTGGCCGCTCTCAGTCCTCGGCCAGTTTTGGGAAGGGGAATGGCTGGTCACAGTCCTCAGCCTGATTAGGGGATGTAGGGGGTTAACTTGCACACAGGAAACAGTTCTATAACAGCAATCAGTTCTCTGTACCCTGATGGGTAACTATTTACACAGGTACATGGCTACTTACTAGTAGCGGTGTCCTCCATATGCTCATTCTTCCTCCTCAGTGAGCCGATGAACATGTAGGGCGTACGGTCCTTTTGCGCCTACGTGGCGGGTGAAGGTGACCACATCACCAGGGTATAGGTCACGGCCACGGTGTCCCTCAGGTAGATGACTCTCAATGTCCCTGCGGGTCACAAAGACGTTGCCTGCGGTTTCTGGGCCCCTGATGAAACCCCAGCCGTTTTCCATGTGGAATTTGACTATGGTCCCGGTGATTCGGGGACCACGGGCTGCTCGGGGGTCTTGGCGAGCCTTACGTTTTTGTTCGGCACTCTGGGCCTGTAGCCGTTCCTCTCTGACGTTCCTCTCTCGTCGCTCCCGCTCAAAGGTCGCCAGTTGTTGATGACAGGCCTCCAGACGACGGACCGCGTCTGCCCGGGTCTCTTGAGAGAACCCCATCAAGTTCTCGCTGGTGGGGTCCCACGCAAATTGCACATCCTCCAGTGGGGGTGGGGTGACCTCTACGGGTTCTGGAGCCGGTATCAGAGGCTCGCGCGGGGGCTGGATTTTCCATGGCTGACTGCTGGTCACTTCAGCCGGCCACTCCAGCGGCAGTCCATCCGGACCGGTATGATGGGCAATCAGGTCCACACCGAGCCGTGGTATAGTGGAGGGACCTGATCTGGGAGCAGCGCCCGGGGGCACTCGGCCTTTCGACCAGGCCGGGGGTCTCTCGGCTGCACTAGGTGGCAGTCCCGTCCGGGACAGGGGCGCAGGCTTAGCAATGGCGCCAGGGTCATCCAGGCCTTGCGACCGGGCCGATGACGCTTCTTGCTTTACGGCGCCCGGGGTCAAGGGGCGTGGCGCCGGGCGGGGCGTGGCCGCGGCGCTCGCCGCTTGAGGCCTAGCTGGGAGCAGTGGTGGCGCGGCAACAGGTGCGGTGAGTGGGGCTTCTGGTGCTGCGACGGGAGGCTGGGGCAGGCTTGCGGGTGCTGGGCTTGGGGTGGTGACGTCCCCTTCACTTGCCTCTGTCCTCGTGGCTCCCTCCGCGGCGTCGCCTCCGGTCCTCTCTCCTCCTGCGCCGTCCTCAGAGGCAGGCAAACCCCGGGGTGCGGCTGAGGCTTGTCGCTGGTGGGTCTCAGCCTGCCGGGCCAGTTCCTCTCTCCACTCGGTGAGTGCACCTCGCTGCGCCCGGACCATCCTCCGCTCCAGGTCCTCCAGTGCAGCTTGCGCACGCTCCGGGTCTCTGGGGAGCTGCGTTAGGACTTCTGCTAGGCTGCAGAGCGGTTCGGCCTGCAGCAGGCTTCGGGCCAGGAGGCTGGTGCTGCTGAGGGCGTCCATCCCCGGGTGCGGTCTGTCTGGACTGATCCAGACCACCCCCTGCCCCGCAGTTTTCTTCTCTTTCCGCCCCCATGGGGGCTGGTCCTGGGGCATTCTGCTGACAATCACTCTCAGGGGCAGCCCCTCCACATTGACGGACATTTCCACAGCCGTGCTCATGGCTGTTGGGGGCGGGCTCCTTCTTTGGCGCCATTCTGGGACCTGGCCCACGATGGGAGGCGGCCTCCTGTGGTCTTTTGGCGCGCACATTATGGCGCTCATTCTTCTAGGGAGGGCGCCATCTTTAGTACAGTGAAACAGTCTCTTTTTAGGCGCGCAGTACCCGTTGTTAGCGGGCACGAAATCCTGCCGACTACGCCAAAGCTGACTCGCCCCCTGGGCCGTGGGGCACGCGGATCCGGGCGATAGGGGAACGTTGGGGGTAGTAGTGGCGGCCCGGTCCCGCGGCTCAGGGTGGTCAGACCAATACTACTCTGCTACGTGATGTTGATAATGTCCGACTACGCCACCCGTGGATTGCGGTTATTAGGAACCGCCGCTGCAGGGCAGACCGCTGGGGCTGATGATTTATGCAGCTGGGATGATGTGACTCCCCACGGGAAGAGTGCGGCCCCAGGGCCGTGTAGTGGATGGTGGGAGTGATGGTGGTGAGAGTCCCCGTGCTGATAGTGATGGAGGAGCGAAAGAGCACACAGACAACGTACTGCAGTCCAATGTCGTTTACTCACAGTTCAGGTACTCCAGGTCACTTCTGTACAGGTAGTGACCGCCCGAGCCGTGCTGCGTCCACCAGGTGCAGGGCTCGGTCAACTCCCAGGCAGTTCAGGAGCATGGCACAGGACCCCCTTTAATCCTTTCTCTGGCCTGTCTCACCAGTGACCCACTTTTGTCCAGCTGCCGCGGACTTGTGCGGTTAAACGTGGGCCCCGTCCTCCGCTGTCCTATATGGTGCCTTCCTAGCAGGTTTGATGAGGTGTCGCACCAATAAATGATCACGACGACCGGTCTTTGGCTGAGGGTAATTTCTCCTCCACCAACTTGGGATCCGGTACCCTTAATCTGCCTGACCCTTCACCCTGGATTCTCGTGGGTTCTTAGGGTCCCTTCCACCTTCTTGTTCCTGAGCCCTTCTGTTTCTCTCTCTCTCCTTCTCCTTCTTTCCTGTTCTGTCTTCTCCTCCTTCCCTTGGCCTCTTCTCCAGGCCCACTTCTCCTTCTCCTCTCAGGCTCCGGCCTCTTCTCTAGGCCTGCCTCTGGAGCAGCACTCAGCCTGAGCTGCTGCTCCCTGTCAGCTCTCCTCTCCTCACAGACTGAACTGAACACTGTTCTAAGATGGCTCCTCCCTTTTATACTTCCCTCTAGCCATGAGCCCAGGTGACCAGCAACCAATGAGCTCCTTCCTACGTTCAGGAACCAACCCCTATCTGCCCCTACAGCACTGGGTGTTCCACCCCCCCCACCCCCACTCCAGACAGGGACATAGTCGGTTGTGCCTGCACTTCTGTCTAGTGGGAGCACCGTTGAGCTGTCCCTCGGAAATGGGGTGTGTGTGCTGTATGCAGCTAACTGAGCCCTGGTCCATACTCCATCCTTACCTGGGAGTGGAATACCACACCTCTGGCAGAGGTGCAATACCCCTGTAGCGGCCGAGCCCTCGGGGCGCTACAAATGGACATCAGACCAGTGGAAATCTGTGCTTTGGTCTGATGAGTCCAAATTTGAGATCTTTGGCTCCAACCACCGTGTCTTTGTGTGACGCAGAAAAGGTGAACGGATGGACTCTACATGCCTGGTTCCCACCGTGAAGCATGGAGGAGGAGGTGTGATGGTGTGGGGGTGATTTGCTGGTGACACTGTTGGGGATTTATTCAAAATTGAAGGCATACTGAACCAGTATGGCTACCACAGCATCTTGCAGCGGCATGCTATTCCATCCGGTTTGCGTTTAGTTGGACCATCATTTATTTTTCAACAGGACAATGACCCCAAACACACCTCCAGGCTGTGTAAGGGCTCTTTGACCAATTAGGAGAGTGATGGGGTGCTACGCCAGATGACCTGGCCTCCACAGTCACCAGACCTGAACCCAATCGAGATGGTTTGGGGTGAGCTGGACCGCAGAGTGAAGGCAAAAGGGCCAACAAATACTAAGCATCTCTGGGAACTCCTTCAATATTGTTGGAAGCCCATTTCCGGTGACTACCTCTTGAAACTCATCAAGAGAATGCCAAGAGTGTGCAAAGCAGTCATCAAAGCAAAAGGTGGCTACTTTGAAGAACCTAGAATATAAGACATATTTTCAGTTGTTTCACACTTTTTTGTTAACTATATAATTCCACATGGTGTGTCCAAACTTTTGGTCTGTGCTGTATATATATATATATATATATATATATATATATATATATATATATATATATATATATATATATATATATATATATATAAGCAACAAGAACCGTTTCGGTTCAAGGAACCTTTTTCAACCTTTTTCCTTGAACTGAAACGTTGCTGCTATAATGTGGGCTAAATAAAGGTCCATTTTTTAAAAGAAGCTTTCTTGTTGGAGTGCTGCCTTTGCTTTTTTATCTATACTATGGAACAAGTTGGACTTTTGTAAGGAGGCTTGTCACCCATTGTGAGTAATTAAATGGTGCTGTTTTTCATACCCTCTTTTTGCATTGAGATAGATATATACAGTCATATGAAAAAGTTTGGGCACCCCTATTAATCTTAAGCTTAATGTTTTATAAAAATTGGTGTTTTTGCAACAGCTATTTCAGTTTGATATATGTAATAACTGTTGGATACAGTAATGTTTCTGCCTTGAAATGAGGTTTATTGTACTAACAGAAAATGTGCAATCTGCATTCAAACAAAATTTGACAGGTGCATAAGCATGGGCACCTCACCAGAAAAGTGACATTAATATTTAGTAGATCCTCCTTTTGCAAAAATAACAGCCTCTAGTCGCTTCCTGTAGCTTTTAATGAATTCCTGGATCCTGGATGAAGGTATTTTTGACCATTCCTCTTTACAAAACAATTCCAGTTCAGTTAAGTTTGATGGTCGCCGAGCATGGACAGCCTCTTCAAATGATCCCACAGACGTTCAATGATATTCAGGTCTGGGGACTGGGATGGCCATTCCAGAACATTGTAATTGTTCCTCTGCATGAATGCCTGAGTAGATTTGGAGCGGTGTTTTGGATCATTGTCTTGCTGAAAGATCCATCCACTGCGTAACTTCAACTTTATCACTGATTCTTGAACACTATTGCCAAGAATCTGCTGATACTGAGTGGAATCCATGCGTCCCTCAACTTTAACAAGATTCCCAGTGCCGGCATTGACCACACAGCCCCAAAGCATGATGGAACCTCCACCAAATTTTACTGTGGGTAGCAAGTGTTTTTCTTGGAATGCTGTGTTTTTTTGCCACCATGCATAACGCCTTTTTGTATGACCAAACAACTCAATCTTGGTTTCATCAGTCCACAGGACCTTCTTCCAAAAAGAAATAGGCTTCTTCAAATGTGCTTTTGCATACCTCAGCCGACTCTGTTTGTGCGTACTTGCAGAAACAGCTTCTTTCGCATCACTCTCCCATACAGCTTCTCCTTGTGCAAAGTGCGTTGTATAGTTGACCGATGCACAGTGACACCATCTGCAGCAAGTTGATGCTGCAGCTCTCTGGAGGTGGTCTGAGGATTGTCCTTGACTGATCTCACCATTCTTCTTCTCTGCCTTTCTGATGTTTTTCTTGTCCTGACACTTCTGGCCTTAACAAGAACTGTCCCTATGTTCTTCCATTTCCTTACTATGTTCCTCACAGTGGAAACTGACAGGTTAAATCTCTGAGACAGCTTTTTGTATCCTTCCCCTGAACAACTATGTTGAATAATCTTTGTTTTCAGATCATTTGACAGTTGTTTTGAGGAGCCCATGATGCCACTCTTCAGAGGAGATTCAAACAGGAGAACAACTTGCAAGTGGCCACTTTAAGTAGCTTTTCTCATGATTGCATACACCTGGCTATAAAGTTCAAAGCTCAATGAGGTTACAAAACCAAAAAAGTGCTTTAGTAAGTCAGTAAAAAGTAGGCAGGAGTATTTAAAACAAGAAAATGATAAGGGTGCCCATACTTATGCACCGGTCAAATTTTGTTTGAATGCAGATTGCACATTTTCTGTTAGCACAATAAACCTCATTTCAAGGCAGAAACATTACTGTGTCCAACAGTTATTACATATATCAAACTGAAATAGCTGTTGCAAAAACACCAATTTTTATAAAACATTAAGCTTAAGATTAATAGGGGTGCCCAAACTTTTTCATATGACTGTATATAGTTGATAAGAAAGTGGAACAGCACCAGAAAATTGAAATGATGGGTGCAAGGCCTCCCAGACAATATTCCAATCGTCAGGCAAATATATTTAAAAAATAAAGGCGGGTAGCACTCCAATTATAAGAAAAAGATGAGGACTTTATTAGCCACACCTGATGGTCCTCATCTTTTTCTCACAATTGGAGTGCTGCCTGCCTTTACAGGGAGAATAAAAATTCTCACTGTAGCCAACACGTTTCCAGTAAGCCGACTAACCGGGCTTTAAACTCTATTTACCTGCAGATCGACCCTACATCTTCAGGTAAACAGCGTTTCTCAAGGTGACAAGTTGACTTTAAAGAGGAGTCTAGAACATTTTGTAGAACTTCACCGACTCTTAACATTGTGTAATGTACTATTAGGATTCGTCTGTTTTTTACTCTTTGCGCTCGTCACATCACGGCTCCATATGCAATTTTTATAGAGACAAGCACTTTCTCTTCTGCTTCTCTCATTATTTCAGTTGGGTTTATGAGAAAATAAAGAAGTGGACAATTGATTGTCTCTATGCAAACTGCATCTGGAGCAGTGATTTGATGAGCGCAGAGAGTATGTAAACAGCTGTATCCTAACACAGAATCTAAAAATATTTTTAAGGATGAAAATAAAGATTCAAAAGATTTTTTATTTTTTTTAAAGATGTGTGGCACCCCTGAGGGTTCATTCGCCACAGAGGTACTGCACCTCACCCAGAGGTGTGGTATTCCCTTCTCTCAGGTAAGGAGGGAGTGCTGCCCGGAACCCCAACACCTGCATCCAACATTACACTGCTCCAGGCCGGCTGGAGGGGCAACACGCATGAGCGCAGCTGCTGAGCCCTGACCCTGGCTGGAGTGGGGGGAACCCAGAGGTAGGGGGAACCAGTAGTGGGTGTGGGTGGAGGAAGTAGTTTAAGGGAGCACTATAGTAGTAGGTATATAAAGGGGAGCCATTTTAGGGTGGCAGGAGAGTTCGGCAGAGGAGTCAGTGGAGAACAGTCAGGGAGCAGAGTCTCTTTAGGAGCTCTGCTCCACAAGTAGGGCCCAGTGCTAGAGGCCCAGGAGGGGAGCAGAGGAGTAGGCTCTGATCTACAGAAGGGATCCTAGGGGGTACGGCGAATGCAGGACGGCACCCGTACGCCCCGCATCTGTCAGAAGACAGAGGGATCGTAGGCCGCAGGAAGGGGACCTGCCCCTGGTCCAGCCGTGTAACTCCAGGTCTCGGCTGGGAAAACCGGAGGCTTCTGGCTTATAAAGTCAGTTGCCGAAGCCTCATTCTAATCCCCGTGAGGGTCAAGCAGGTCCGGGAACTCCAATGTACAGGAGGGGCTTCAGAGCACCCGAACGGGATTGAGAGTGGGAAGCGCAGGGCAGGAGGGAGAAAGACCCAGCGTGAAGACGGTCTAGCTAGGAACACAAGAAAGTGGGGTTCCGTCAGGTGCTCCTGATCTACCTGAGGAAGTGCTTAACCCCTGCCTGGTGAACGCAGCGTGACGTGGGAGGCCGACAACTGTACAGTGCACCAGTGGAACTGTCATAAGAACTGTGAGTAAAGACTCGGATGACTGCACCGCACTGCCTCCGTCCATTCTTTATCTGCGCCATCTTTCCCTCCCTGCACTACAACACCCAGCGCAACTTTCACATCCTGCACTGCCCTGGAGCTAGCTCTACCTGTGGAGAGCCACACCATCCCTGCTACCGTAACACCAGCTCCAGAGGACTGCTCCGCAGTGGCGGCACCCTTTAGCCGCAATCCACAGGTGGCGTCACAAACACTATTCCAAAAACTCCATATAAATAGAAATTCCCCTTTTTACTGACCGCCCTGGGTCACGGACCGGGCCAGCTACCGTGATATCCCCAACCAGCATACGCAGAGGCCCGGCTGCCGAGTACCCCACGGCCCTGGGGGCGCGTCAGATCTGGCGTCACGAACAGAACCCGTTATCGGCTGGTGAAGTGTGCCTAAAGAACTGTGTTATGATACTGAATGTGGCGCCCGCCTCAGAAGAACGGGCGCCATTATGTGCGTGATCAAAGACAACAATATGGAACCTCCCATCGTGGGCCGGGTCCCAGAATGGCGCCAAAAGCATACCCTGCCTCTTGCAACAGTAACTGTCCGCATAGATGTGTCCGTCAAGGCAGGGAGGACATCGCAAGGAGTGACCGACAGCAGATTGCCATGGGACTGCCCCCGAAAGAGGAGAGGAGGAGGAGAGAAGGAATGGAGACAGGGTGTGGTCTTAACCAGTCTAGACAGACCGCACCCGGCAGCCAGCATGGACGGACCCCAAGACCAAGCCTCCGCCTCTGGCCTGCTAGAGTGGCAAGCGACCCCCTCACCCTGGAGGGGGAAGCTGGAAAAGTGTCCCCAGGGGACGCGGAGTTCCTCCAAAGTGAAGTCCTGGAGCTGAGCCGACAAGTGGAACAGGCCTAGCAAGCAGCGGTCACCAAATGGAGGAGCGAGTTGCTGGAAAAGTTGGCAGCACGGTGGAGAGCAGCACCCCAGCCCCGGTGGAGCCCAAAGAGCACCAGGAGGCCGTATACAGCACAGGAGCAGGTAGTAAGAGTTCCCCTGTCCCGGGCACTGCAAGCGCCGACCTGCTCCTGGGCCTCCATCAACACTCCCCGTATTTCGCCATGCCCTCTCTGGAGCAGCTGCTCTGCCCGGAACTTCCACTCCCGGGCGCTGACCCTGAGGACATTTCACTTAGTGCCCCCCCCGGAACCTCCACTCCCGGGTGCCGAAGCCAGGGGCCTTCTACTGGACGCCCTCCCGGAGCCTCCATCTCCGGCACCCGAGTGGGTGTACGGCGCGCCAACCTTCGACTGGTCCTCCCGGATCGAGGACCAGCAGCCGTACCTGCTACTCCCGACACCAGCGCCCCCGGTTGCCTACTCCTGCGGAGAGGAGTTTTGCTGGGACAACTGGGGGGGGGACCTGATGGGGTTCCCATGGGAGACCCAGGCCGAAGCCCTGCAGAGGAAGGAATTCTGCAGGCGGGAGCTCCAGCAGTTGGAGAAGGAGTGGGGCACTCGGCGGGCGCGGTGTGAACGTCTGGAAGCCCGGAACAAGGCCGAAAAGGCTCAAGCCCGTCAGGTGGAGTCAGCCCACCCCAGCCCCCGTGAGGAGGGACTCGTGGTCAAGTTCGACCTGAAGGCTGGGTGGGGCTTTATCAGAGATCCCAACTTTTCAAGAGACATTTTTGTAAATCGGCGGGATGTTGAGCCCGAGCTGGAACAGGGCCATCCCGACCGGAATCTATACCCTGGTGACCGAGTCACCTATACACGTCACCACAGGGAGCGCGGGTGGTACGCCCTGCAAGTGTACCGCGTCGTCGAGGACACCCCCCGCAGGGCATACCGTATGACCCGACTGGGTCAGGTAAAAATCAGCAGTACCCCAGGCGGGGACCCCACTATTAGTCCAGCAAGTGGGACCAAATGTAAATAGCCATCCGTAAGGGTGCTGTAGTTTAAATTTGAAATAATGTTTTTCTAATAGTATTTTCATAATTACCCGTCAGGGTATACAGACTCCAGGCTGGGGACTGTGAACAGCCGAAAACTTGTCTTGTATATAATTCTGCACTTCTTAAAGTGCTTCCTATTGGTTTTATATTGGGAACACTTGACCTCAAAAGAAAAACCCGTTTGGCGTGGCGGAAGACGTGGTCCACCACCAGGATCGCCTATGCCCTGCAGCCATGCCCAGGGCCTACGTTGAGGGTTTGCGGATGGGTCCCTCATGCTGCTACAGTTACACCCTGATACCGAAATTTTATTGAAAAAAATGCTCTTATAATGTTATAATACCCTGTAACGTTCAAGAAAAAGTGTCTCCCATAAAGGGAAGAAATGTTATGTTTTATAATCTTATATGTAAATGCATTCTTAAAAAAATTTGCATGTCTACTTTACCGTGTTTTACTCTGTTCCAGCCTGCGGACGTGCTGTGTTTTACCAGGGGGGAGTGTGGCGCCCCTGAGGGTTCAGTCGCCACAAAGGTACTGCACCTCACCCAGAGGTGTGGTATCCCCTTCTCTCAGGTAAGGAGGGAGTGCTGCCCGGAACCCCAACACCTGCATCCAACACTACACTGCTCCAGGCCGGCTGGAGGGGCAACATGCATGAGCGCAGCTGCTGAGCCCTGACCCTGTCTGGTGTAGGTGGAACCCAGAGGTAGGGGGAACCAGTAGTGGGTGTGGGGGGAGGAAGTAGTTTAAGGGAGCACTATAGTAGTAGGTATATAAAGGGGAGCCATTTTAGGGTGGCAGGAGAGTTCAGAAGAGGAGTCAGTGGAGAACAGTCAGGGAGCAGAGTCTCTTTAGGAGCTCTGCTCCACAAGCAGGGCCCAGTGCTAGAGGCCCAGGAGGGGAGCAGAGGAGTAGGCTCCAATCTACAGAAGGGATCCTAGGGGGTACGGCGAGTGCAGGACGGCACCCATATGCCCCGCATCTGTCAGAAGACAGAGGGATCGTAGGCCGCAGGAAGGGGACCGGCCCCTGGTCCAGCCGTGTAACTCCAGGTCTCGGCTGGGAAAACCGGAGGCTTCTGTCTTATATAGTCAGTTGCCGAAGCCTCATTCTAATCCCCGTGAGGGTCAAGCAGGTCCGGGAACTCCAACGTACAGGAAGGGCTTCAGAGCACCTGAACGAGATTGAGAGTGGGAAGTGTTGCACCCCAGGGGTCTGGTTGCCACAGTGGTAGAAATACCATGTCTGAGAGCGAGCATGGGCTTTCCTGGCCAGGAGCACTATTGCATGCAACGCCTCCTGCCCCAGTCCAGGGAGGGGAGGAACCTGCCCTTTATAAACTGGATCTGGGGTGGGGTTAGGGAGTCGAGTTCCAGAGGAAGGGACAGAGCAGCAGCAAGGAGCTCTGTAGGAGTCAGGAGCTGAAGACCAGGGATTGGAGCTGATAGAGCTCATCCTGGCAGAAGACGCAGAGAACCGGACACCGGAGTCCGAGGCTGTGAAGATATTCACATCCAGCAGCAGAAACCACCTGGCAGGGGATTTCAGGTCCTCTGGCCATAGAAAACCCGGAGGCTCAGTCACAAGCAAGGGACCGGCACCGCCATCGAGGAGCGGAAGGTACTAAAGGCCCCAAGTCACCAGCCATACGGGTGAGCACCACACGGTACACTCAGGGACGTGGGCTACTACACGACTACAGCAGGGTAGCAAGGAAGAGTGCAGTCAGACG
Source organism: Phyllobates terribilis (assembly GCF_046119375.1). Taxonomy (NCBI): domain Eukaryota; kingdom Metazoa; phylum Chordata; class Amphibia; order Anura; family Dendrobatidae; genus Phyllobates; species Phyllobates terribilis. The sequence continues at coordinate 109,956,652 of NW_027362762.1, forward strand.
GGAAGGCCTACACCTCCACCTGGCCAGGGAGACTCTTGTTCGCTCACAGACTGACCAGGCCTCTAATGTTAGCCAGTACTCCCGGCAGGGCCTTCTTCATTACCAACAGTAAAGACCCTGAACTGCACTGCACGGACTCTGAGTCATTTCTGCTGCGCCCATGCACCACAACCCTCACCATCTACACACGCTGCCCTGAGGCTATACTCCTCCCGTGGGGAGTTATACTACCCTCTGCTGCGCACACAACATCAGCCTCAGCAGTCTGCCCCGCAGCGGCGGTTCTCAGTGACCGCAATCCACGGGTGGCGTAGTCGGACATTTAAACATTAAAAATCCAAATAAACAGATCCGCCACTGGTTTGACCACCCTGAGCCACGGGACCGGGTCGCCGCCGCGGAGACTACAACCCCCAGCATTACACAGCGACCTGGCTCCGGGTATCCCCCCACACACGGCCCAGGGGGCGCGTCAACTTTGGCGTAGTCGGCAGGATCTCGTGCCCCCAACCACCGGGTACTGCGTGCCTGAAGAAAGACTGTGATACTTACAGTGGTGAAGTTTCCCGCCATCCGCAGCCATTTTCCCGCCATTGGGCGCATTTTCGGGACACCGCGCGGGAAGAAGAGGGGCGTGGATGCCAAAAGCGCGTGAGAGCTGAAGCCCCGCCTTACGTACTGACGCTGCGCAAGGTCCTGGAAGGAGCCCAGCGGACGCCGACGTCACCCGAGCGCGACGCAAGGTCCTCGGCCCCGACGATTGCCTGCGGAGCCGCGGCCTGCGGAGAAGAAGCAACGGAAGGTAGGCCACGGTTAACCGGGGGGGAGGAAGACACCAGGAATGGAGGGAGCTCCAACCGCAAGCGCGGCTGCAGCCGCAGTGATGCCGTTCACGATGCCGTATATCCCCGGAGCGGCATGGTTACCCCAGTACTCAGGAGAGTCGCATACCCTGAGCGACTTTAAAGAAAGACTGTATAGTTTATTCAAAGTATACCCCCTGTCCGAGGAACAAAAAAAAGTGAGCATCCTGACAGGCCAGTTAATCGGAGCGGCCCAAAGAGAAGTGAAGTCCTGGTCAGCCAGGGAAAAGGGGACTGTAAAGGAAATACTGGCCCGTCTAAAGGACACTTTTGATACCCGCACCTCAGCAGAGATCAAACTAAAATTTTATGGATGCAAACAGCGGGCACAAGACAGTATACGGGACTATGCTTTGAATTTGCAGGAGGCCCTGAGAGCCATTAAGCAGGCAGACCCTGACAGCGTGCGGAATGAGGATAAGCTGTTGACTGAACAGTTCATTGAGGGTCTACAGTCCAGCGCCCACCGAACCCAGTTGCGTGTAATGGCCTTGCAGAACCCTGATTTGGACTTTGCGCAATTTAAAGACAGGGCCATCCGGGTGCTCCGAGAACCGGCACCAGGTGGCGCTGTAACCCACAGGCGCTCCGCTATCACCTATCACCAGGAGGCGGCGCCCTTGTCTGCAGAGCCTGTGGGAGCTGATGCACAGGCTTTGGACAAAGCCCGGCTGCAGACCTGCATCATCAGGTCCAAGAGCTGACCAAAAGCGTTGCCGTGCTAACCAGAACTGTGCAGTCTTTACAGGTGGCCCCCCCAGGAAAGATCCAGCTGGCTTCCAGTCCGGAGGACGTCCCTTGGAGCCGACGGAGGAGGATCCCATCATCCAGAGGAAGGCCCAGCGACCGCTATGACCAGGACGGACAACCCATCTGCCGCCACTGCAACCAACCAGGACATATGGCAAGGTACTGTCATTTAAACGGGCCCAACCTGGGGCAGAGGGCCGACCCCCAGGCATAAGACCATCAAGCCCATCGAGCTGGCGTGATAAGTACGTAGGGGGACGACCGGTCTTGCCAGTAGTGCTGGATGGCATTCCTATGAGTGCACTACTGGACACCGGGTCACAGGTAACCACCATCCCCTATGTGCTTTTTAAGCGGTACTAGAATGACTCAGATATTACCCGCTACCCAGATGACGATCTGAGCATCATCGCCAGCAATGGTCAGCCCGTACCGCAGGTGGGATTCAAGGAGGTGACCATCAAAATTGGTAAAGTTGAACTGCCAGCGCAAGGACTGATTATTGTGGACATTGACCGTCGTGAAAGCCACCCTAAGATAACCTTGGGTACTAATGTTATTGAAAATTGTCTTGCAGAGATAATTGTCATATTACAGCAGGTTGCGATGAACGCCAGCTCCAGCCAACAGCGTGTCCTACAAAAAAAGATCAGAGCCTTGATGAAAAGGCGACAGGTAGAACTATCTGGTGGTGAGATTGGTAGCATTAGGATGAGTGACCCGTTCCCTATCGCCATGCCCCCAAAAAGTGAGATGATGATCTGGTGCCGGACTGCAATTGGGTTAAGAGGAAGGGACTACCAAGCCATGGTAGAACCCATCTACTCAGACAGTAGGCCCACCATTTTGACAGCGCGGGGGGTGGTCGATGTACGCCATGGGAGGGTACCCGTCCGCATCCTAAACATTGGGGAAAGAGAAGTATACTTGCCCCGGTATGCCACTTTAGCCAAATTGTTCACCGTTAACCAAAACTCTGTAAAGGCCGTGGAACCCTTGCCTCCATCTCAACCAGAGGAGGGTAACGGCTCCAAGAAACAAATGGAGGACTGGTGTCAGAAGCTGCATGTGGGCACCGACTCCACTCCCTCACACCAAAAACAGGGAGTCTACCGGGTGGTGCAGGAGTACGAAAGAGTCTTTAGCAAACACCCGCTAGACTTTGGGCAAGTAAAGGGGGTAGAACACCACATCCCCACCGGAGACTATCCACCCATAAAGGAAAGATACCGACCTGTACTCCCTGCACACTATCAGAATGCCAAGGGAATGTTGCGAGAAATGAAGGAGGCTGGGGTAATCAGGGACAGCTGTAGCCCCTGGGCAGCTCCACTAGTTCTTGTGAAAAAGAAAGATGGCACCATGAGAATGTGTGTAGATTACAGAAAGATCAACCGTATCACACACAAAGATGCGTACCCGTTACCTAGGATAGAGGAATCTTTAGCTGCATTAAAGTCTGCTAACTTCTTCTCCACTTTGGATCTTACTAGCGGGTACTGGCAGGTTCCTGTAGCAGAGGCAGACAAGGAGAAGACCACGTTCACCACCCCGATGGGTCTCAGCGAATTCAACTGTATGCCGTTTGGGCTCTGCAACGCACCAGGAACCTTCCAGCGGTTGATGGAGTGCTGCCTGGGGCACAGGAATTTCGAGACGGTCCTGCTATACCTGGACGATATCATCGTGTATTCCAAAACATATGAGGACCATCTGAAACACCTGGCAGAGGTGTTTGACGCCCTGGCAGGCTACGGCCTAAAGGTGAAACCTTCCAAGTGTCATCTACTGAAACCAAAGGTACAGTACCTGGGACACATGGTGAGTGCTGATGGAGTAGCTCCAGACCCTGATAAGATCACAGTGATTAAGGACTGGCCAAGACCCTCCAGCATAAAGGAAGTGCGGCAGTTCCTCTGGTTGGTAGGCTACTACCGAAGATTCATCCCCGGGTTCACCAAAATGGCAGCCCCTATGCAAGACCTCCTGTTAGGTCAGTCAAAGACCAAGAATCAGAAGCCGCCCTTCAGGTGGGACAAGCTGGAAGAGGAGTCTTTCCGCCAGCTGAAGATGGCCCTCATGAGGGATGAGATCCTGGCTTACCCTGATTACGGCCAGCCTTTCATCCTCCACACAGACACCTGTAACGTGGGGCTGGGAGCCGCACTATCCCAGATCCAACAGGGCAGAGAACGGGTAATCGCTTACGCAAACCGAAAACTACGGCCCACAGAGAGAAACCCTGAGAATTATAGCTCCTTCAAGCTAGAGTTCCTGGCAGTGATGTGGGCAGTGACGGAACGTTTCAAACATTACCTTGCCTCTGCCAAGTTCACTGTGTACACGGACAACAACCCATTGACACACCTGGACACTGCAAGACTTGGTGCCCTGGAGCAAAGATGGATGGCCCGGCTGTCCAACTATGAGTTTACCATCAAATACCGGGCGGGACGCACAAATGCCAACGCAGATGCCCTGTCCAGGATGCCGAACTTGCCGGACGGAGGGGAAGATCCAGAAGAACTGGAAGAGATTGAACTCCCTGCGTTCCACCATCATGGGATTACCCAGTGTTCCCACTGTGTAAGGGACAAGCACTCTGCCATGTTCAATCCCTTACCCCACTACAGCTGGGCGGAGACGCAAGACAGTGACCCAGCCGTCCGCCTGGTAAAAGAGATGCTGACACAGGCTGATGCCCGCCTTGACCCAGACGCTCCGGAAGAGACCAAACAGCTGTGGATGGAGAAGAGTAAACTGTTTCTCTACAAAGGGAAGCTGAGCCGGAGAATTGTCAACTCCCGGACACATGAGCTGACCTGGCAGGTAGTGGTCCCGAGACGAGATGCGGCTATGGTCCTGGAGGCATACCACAACGGAGCAGGGCACTTTGGATGGAAGAAGTTGGAGTTCCTGTTGAGCGAAAGGTTCTTCTGGGTAGGCATCAGAGGGGCCATTGAGAGATGGTGCAGAGACTGCGGCCCGTGCAACCTGAGAAGGAAGGACCGTGCCAGCCAGAAGACTCCCCTGCAGCCCATCATCACCAAGCAGCCACTAGAACTGGTAGCCCTGGACCATGTGAAGCTGGCTCCAAGTAGGTCCGGGTACGTCTACGCCCTCACCATCGTAGACCACTACTCCCGGTTCCTGGTGGTGGTCCCTGTCAAGGACTTAACAGCTCAGACAGCAGCTAGAGCCTTCCAGCTGCACTTCTGCCGTCCACACGGGTATCCGGAGTAAGTGTTGACTGACCAAGGCCCAGCCTTCGAAGCGGAGGTCTTCCAGGAGTTCTGCAACCTGTATGGCTGCAAGAAGATAAGGACAACGCCCTATCACCCCCAAACCAACGGATTGTGCGAGAAGATGAACCAGGTGGTGATAGACTTGCTGAAAACGTTGCCCCTGGAAGAACGCAGTCTGTGGCCTGAAAAACTGCCTGATCTGGTGGACTTGTATAACCACATCCCAGTAAATTCCACCAACTGCATCCCGGCTTACATAATGAGAGCAAGACCTGGTAAGCTGCCTATTGACCTGGATATGGGAGTCCTGACACCCGAGGACACCTCGCCAGAGGCAGACTGGGATACAGAACGGCAGCAGCAGTACCGGAAAGTGCCGGAGAGTGTTGAGAGAAGTCTGTCTCAAGCAAGAGAAAGGCAAGAGAGGACTTACAACCAGCATGCTCCCGCTGTTCCCCTGGCACCTGGAGAGCAGGTCTTGAAGAGGAAGAGGCGGCTCCATAAGTTGGATGACCAGTGGGAGAAAGACTCGTACACAGTACTGCCCTCAAGCCATGAAAATCCAAAAGTATGTATTATCAGTAAGGATGGAGGAGAGACCACAGCCACTGTCTCCAGAGACCACCTGAAGAAGTGTCCCGAGCAGCTGCAAAGCACTGATGAAGACCAAGATAGCCCTCAACCCGCAGTGGAAAGGGAAGAAATGGTCAGTACAGTACTCGGAGAATTTCCCCGGTCCTGGACACAAATTAACAACGCTATTGTGGTACCCGTCCTTACCTTTCTCCAGCCAGCCCCTCAAGAGCCTACAGAAGAGCAAGTAGTGTTGGGAGAGCGTCCGGCCCCGGAGGCAGAAGATTTCATATCAGCAGCCCAGGAGAACCAACCCTCTGCTAGTAGTGAGCCTGCCGTGCCCGTGGTAAGCCAAAGAGTACGCAGAAAGCTGCCCAACCTACCTGTAACATCTCCAAACACCTGTAGTGCAGACACTAGCGAGCCCACTACACAAGGGGTGGAAACAGGGGACCCAGAAAGAACACCACCAGATAGTGTGTTACGTAGGTCCACCAGGAGCACTAGTGGTCAGAAGCCCGCTCGCTGGAGAATTTAAATGCGATATATATACCTGTATATTGCAAATGTTGAGATGTTTTATGTTTGTTGTATGAATAATAATTATGTTTCTCAAGTTACCCGACAGGGTCTATGGACTGACAGGTTATGGACAATGAATGACCGGCACTGTACCTTGTAAATAGTTGCACCTGTTAAGTGCTCCTTTTGTCCAGACCACAGAACAAAAACCCGTGGAGGTGGCTGAAGACGTTGTCCAACTCCGGATCATCGATGCCCTGTAGCCACCCCAGGGCCTACGTTGAGGGTTTGGGACGGGTCCCTCAAAATACATCTTGGGTGACATGGACACCTGGTTACGGAAGCGCCGTGACCTATAAAGACTAAACTGCTTGTAAATATGTTAGTGTATTGTTATTACCTGTTGTGTTTTTGCAAAATGTGTTTAGTCCCGGAGTACTAAAATTTACCAGGGGGGAATGTGGCACCCCAGGGGTCTGGTTGCCACAGTGGTAGAAATACCATGTCTGAGAGCGAGCATGAGCTTTCCTGGCCAGGAGCACTATTGCATGCAACGCCTCCTGCCCCAGTCCAGGGAGGGGAGGAACCTGCCCTTTATAAACAGGATCTGGGGCGGGGTTAGGGAGTCGAGTTCCAGAGGAAGGGACAGAGCAGCAGCAAGGAGCTCTGTAGGAGCCAGGAGCTGAAGACCAGGGATTGGAGCTGATAGAGCTCATCCTGGCAGAAGATGCAGAGAACCGGACATCGGAGTCTGAGGCTGTGAGGATATTCACATCCAGCAGCAGAAACCACCTGACAGGGGATTTCAGGTCCTCTGGCCATAGAAAGCCCGGAGGCTCAGTCACAAGCAAGGGACCGGCACCGCCATCGAGGAGCGGAAGGTACTAAAAGCCCCAAGTCACCAGCCATATGGGTGAGCACCACACGGTACACTCAGGGACGTGGGCTACTACACGACTACAGCAGGGTAGCCAGGAAGAGTGCAGTCAGATGGGAAGGCCTACACCTCCACCTGGCCAGGGGGACTCTTGTTCGCTCACAGACTGACCAGGCCTCTAATGTTAGCCAGTACTCCCGGCAGGGCCTTCTTCATTACCAACAGTAAAGACCCTGAACTGCACTGCACGGACTCTGAGTCATTTCTGCTGCGCCCATGCACCACAACCCTCACCATCTACACACGCTGCCCTGAGGCTATACTCCTCCCGTGGGGAGTTAAACTACCCTCTGCAGCGCACACAACATCAGCCTCAGCGGTCTGCCCCGCAGCGGCGGTTCTCAGTGACCGCAATCCACGGGTGGCATAGTCGGACATTTAAGCATTAAAAATCCAAATAAACAGATCCGCCACTGGTTTGACCACCCTGAGCCACGGGACCGGGTCGCCGCCACGGAGACTACAACCCCCAGCATTACACAGAGACCCGGCTCCGGGTATTCCCCCACACACGGCCCAGGGGGAGCGTCAGAAGCGCAGGGCAGGAGGGAGAAAGACCCAGCGTGAAGACGGTCTAGCTAGGAACACAAGAAAGTGGGGTTCCGTCAGGTGCTCCTGATCTACCTGAGGAAGTGTTGAACCCCTGCCTGGAATGCAGCGCGACGTGGGAGGCCGACAACTGTACAGTGCACCAGTGGAACTGTCATAAGAACTGTGAGTAAAGACTCGGATGACTGCACGGCACTGCCTCCGTCCATTCTTTATGTGCGCGATCTTTCCCTCCCTGCACTACAACGCCCAGCGCAACTTTCACATCCTACACTGCCCAGGAGCTAGCTCTTCCTGTGGAGAGCCACACCATCCCTGCTGCCATAACACCAGCTCCAGAGGACTGCTCCACAGCGGCGGCACCCTTTAGCCGCAATCCACAGGTGGCGTCACGAACACTATTCCAAAAACCCCATATAAATAGAAATTCCCCTTTTTACTGACCGCCCTGGGTCACGGACCGGGCCAGCTGCCGTGATATCCCCCACCGGCATACGCAGAGGCCCGGCTGCCGCGTACCCCACGGCCCTGGGGGCGCGTCAGATGGTGTTCAAAAGGGCCACACTAGGAAACTTTTGCACATAAAGTGAGCTGGGTTATGGTACTGTATCTAGGTAGTAAGCTTGGTTTTGCTCCCGTATCTATGCAGTAAGCTTGGTTATTTTCCCATATCTATATAGTAAGCTCAGTTATGGTACCATATCTAAGCAGTAAGCGTGGGTCTGGTACCATATCTATGCAGTAAGCTTGGCTCTGTTACCGTATCTAGATAGTAATCTGGATTCTGGCACCATATGTATGCAGTAAGCTTGGTTCTGTTCCCATATCTATGTAGGAGGCTTGGTTCTGTTGCTGTAGTCATGTAGTAGACTTAGTAAGCACGTTTCTGTTCACATATCTATGTAGTAAGAGTGGTTCTGTTCACGTATCTATGTAGTAAGTTCGGTCCTGCTCCCTTATCTCTGTAGTAAAGTAAGCTCAGTTCTGCTCCCTTATCTCTGTAGTAAGCTTAGTTCTGCTCCCTTATCTCTGTAGTAAGCTCATTTCTGCTCCCTTACCTCTGTAGTAAGCTTGGTTCTGCTCCCCTATCTCTGTAGTAAGCTTGGTTCTGCTCCCTTATCTCTGTAGTACCCATTTCTGCTCCCTTATCTCTGTAGTAAGCTTGGTTCTGCTCCCTTATCTCTGTAGTAAGCTCGGTTCTGCTCCCCTATCTCTGTAGTAAGCTCATTTCTGCTCCCTTACCTCTGTAGTAACCTTGGTTCTGCTCCCCTATCTCTGTAGTAAGCTCGGTTCTGCTCCCCTATCTCTGTAGTAAGCTTGGTTCTGCTCCCTTATCTCTGTAGTACCCATTTCTGCTCCCTTATTTCTGTAGTAAGCTCAGTTCTGCTCCCTTATCTCTGTAGTAAGCTTGGTTCTGCTCCCTTATCTCTGTAGTAAGCTCATTTCTGCTCCCTTACCTCTGTAGTAACCTTGGTTCTGCTCCCCTATCTCTGTAGTAAGCTCGGTTCTGCTCCCCTATCTCTGTAGTAAGCTTGGTTCTGCTCCCTTATCTCTGTAGTAAGCTCATTTCTGCTCCCTTACCTCTGTAGTAACCTTGGTTCTGCTCCCCTATCTCTGTAGTAAGCTCGGTTCTGCTCCCCTATCTCTGTAGTAAGCTTGGTTCTGCTCCCTTATCTCTGTAGTACCCATTTCTGCTCCCTTATTTCTGTAGTAAGCTCAGTTCTGCTCCCTTATCTCTGTAGTAAGCTCGGTTCTGCTCCCCTATCTCTGTGGTAAGCTCAGTTCTGCTCCCTTATCTCTGTAGTAAGCTTTGTTCAGCTCCCGTATCTCTGTTGTAAGCTCGTTTTTTGCTCCCATATCTCTGTAGTAAGCTAGTAGTAAGCTAGGTTTTGCTCCAATATCTGTGTAGTAAGCTCCTCCTTTTCTTTCCCATATCTATGTAGTAATCTTGGTTCCATTCTCGTGTCTATGTAGTCAGTTAGTTTAGTTCCTATGTCTGTAATCAGCTTGCTTCTGTTGCAGTATCTATGTAGGCAGTACGTCTGGTCCTGCTCCCGTATGTATGCAACAAGCTCCATTATATTCCCATATCTATGTACTAGACTGTTACCTCTGCTGCTTTAATGCAGCGGCCAGAGATAAGCAGGCCAAAGGTGGGCCACCGCAACTTGAGGGCCACTGCTCTGTGGTTGCCCCCCAGGCTGAAATGTGCCAGCCAGCCCCTGTCTACAGATCCTATTGTGGCGCCCTGCAAAGTCAGTTTTCTGCGCACTCTGATGGTGCGAGAAGCCAGTTCTTCAGCCATTTTTACATACACACATGTAATTAGTGTAAGGGCTATTGTGAATTCTGATGGGTAACAGCCACCACAGGAGAACTACCGAGCCCAGGAGAAGCAACCCTACGAACCTGGGATTGAGTGGTGCTGGAGATCGAGGAGGCTAGCCAGTGCTTTTGCTGTAGTTGCTGTCGGGACTCCAGTGAAGCTGCATGGGACATAGTGTCCTGCGCAGATCAAGAAGTGCCCAACTGCCAGACGATGTCAGTTAGGGATCAGACACGGGATGTCTATGGAGGATCCTTAGGGTATGTGCCCACGATGCGTACCAGCCTGTGGTCCTGACGCTGTGGAATAGTCGCCGGCGGCTTCCGCTCTTTATGTAAATGAGCGGTGCCATTTTTTTTCCACCTGTGGACTTTCCTCATAGAGGTTAGGTCTATGGGGAAACCCCGCATGCGGACCAGCAAGACAAATTGACATGCTGTGGATCTGAAAGACGTGCTGCTTGTCAGTTTCCATGGGTACACAGAGACGCATAGTGGACATGGGATTTCTACAAATCCCATCCACTATGCTGTAACATCTGGCCGCTGCGGATTTGACGCTGCATAAACACATAGCTTGAAACCCGCAGCAACTCCACCACCACTCCTACATTATCACGCGCCTGTGGGCGTGATAACATGATTGCAAGAGCTGGCATAATCTCAAACTCCCTGCAAATCTCTGCATGCACGCGGCTCTTTTCAGCAGCATCATTGCACATCTGAAGCTGAGTGTACGCTTCCCGCCTTCAGAAGCACACTGGTCATGGCATCACCAGAAGTGCAGAAGATGTACGTGAGTCGCATTTGGCCACATTCCCTGCAGCACCATTGTAAGAGCACTCAAGAAACAGAAGTAGCGCCGTATTACTGAAGTGCATGCACTGATTGACTTTTCTTAGGTTCAGTACAGAGCATGGTAAATTCTACTAACCTCTGTCTGTGCTCGTATGAGGTGCTCCCCTGTATACCAGGATCTAGTACACCATGTTCTGTACAGCACCCCGAGGAAGCTCCCGGCTCAAAGATTCCAGCAGCTATTTCTGACTTTTGCACTATATACTAGCTACTGGACTTGCTCAACTTGTAATAGTTTGCATTTTCCCTTTAATTTTCATTTTTGTTCTATTTTAGGTTGACATTTTGGTGGTGTAAAAAAAAAAAAAACAATTACTGGTTTTCTAAACATGGCCTCAAGTTAAAACTGTTTTTAAGTCACACCATCTATCCCTGAGCATATTATTGTAAATTGAAAGAACACAAATTTGCAATTGACAGCAGAAAATATTCCCATAATGCAGTGCAATAACATTAACATAGATTTATTACGGTTTTTATGTCATTTTGGATTGAAGTATATTGTTACACGCACGCCGCTAGGTTCAGATAGGGGCGAGACAGATTACATGAATTCTTTGGAATCCTGGGGGAACCGTTACTCAGGGCGACCATAGACCATGTGCTGCAGCTTCTCTCAGGCACACAGGGGTATTGACCCTCAGGCACAGACATGTAGGTTGTTTCACTTGCTGACCAGACACACTTGACAAGAGTCCTCATAAACGGTAGAACAGTAGCATTTAATAAGAAGCCGCACAACCAGTGCAAGTTAAGTCTTATGAGCAACAGGCTCCAGTGACAAACAGTACAGTTTCCTTAGCAGCCAGCAGTTCACTGTCTTCCCAGTAGTACAGGACAGCACAGTTCTAATGCAAAGGCACATTAATGAAGACAGCCTTCTTTACAGCAAAGTGAGATGGAGGAGGGGGGAGGGTTTGCTGAGGGAGATGATCCCTGGGCCACCATTTCTTCCAGTCCTTATCTTTCTGCCCGACAATACTCTGCACTGCTAGTTCAGGAACTCTACCTGACCTGCGCTTAGCTTCACTCATGACTTGAATCCTTTTCACTTGCAGGGGTGCTTCAGTGAGATAAAGATCACACACACCACCTTTCCCTTCTTCTCCAGCCAGACAGTAAACAACTTCTCCACAATCCCCCTGGGGCTCTGCAAAAACACTCCCCTTCTCCTGTGACTGTGTTAACCCCTCTAGTTGCTGGATGCTTCTGGAGCACAACACTTCCTGTCTCATGTGCTTGTGTTACTTCTAATAGTTGCTGAATGTTTTTAAAGCAACAGCACTACTTCTGCATGTCACACTCTGCAACAGCACTACTTCTGCATGTATGTCACAATATGTTTAACACACATTATAGGACAGTTTTAAACAGCATCTGTCAGTAGGATCAACAATCCTAAGCCATCTCTATGGGCATGCAGGTCATAGAAAATTGAATGAAATGAATAAAATTATACCTTGATATCTACAATCCGATGTCTTATATCCGAGAAACCCATATTTATGTAAATATGCTGTTCCAGGCTATGGGCCGGATATAGATCTCCCTGAGAATCTGCCACCAGAGCTCATTATAAATGAAAGGGAGTGTTACCAGTGTGAGACATGTAATGACCGACAATCTGCTCTCGTGATCTACATGTCTCACACTGCAACACCCCCTTTCATTTAAATTATGCTGCAGGAAGAGGACGGCACTCTTATGCTAAGGAAAAAATGCCCACATACAGACAGACAGTCTAGTCTAAGTGTTACACGCACGCTGCTAGGTTCAGATAGGGCGAGAAGGGTTACATGAATTCTTTGGAATCCTGGGGGAACCGTTACTCAGAGCGACGATAGGCTGCAGCTTCTCTCAGGCACACGATAGATTTAATTGTTGATCAGACACATCTGACAAGAGTCTTTTTCAACAGTTTAACAGTGGAATTTAATCTGAAGCACGGCCAGTGCAATTCAGGGATATTACAGCAACAATCTTCATCACAGTACAGTCTGAGTTTCTTGAGCAACCGGCTCCAGTAACAATACAGTAGTTTCTTCACAAGGTACAGTTTTACAGTCTCTTCAGCAGTATAATTCAGCATAGATTAGATCTCTTAGTGCCCACTTCTATGCATACACAACCACAGGCTTTTCCTTCACAAGGACACAATAGTACACAGCATTCTTTATCCTGCATGGAGATGGAGGGGGGGAGGGTTTCATGAGGGAGATGATCCCTGTGACACAATTCCTTCCAGTCCTTATCTTCCTGCCTGATAATACTCTGTTAGTTCAGGGAGTTTATCTGACCTGTGTTTAGTTTCTCTCCTGATATGAATCCTGTTCAGTTGCTTTCTGTCAGATCCAGATAACACACCACCTTTCTCTTTGGCTTCAACCAGACTACCATAACAAGTTTTCCACACTCTCCTTGGGGCTCTGCTAAAACACTCTCTGTCTCCTGTGACTGTGTTAACCCCTCTAAGTTGCTGGATGCTTCTGCAGCACAACACTACTTCTGCATGTCACATAAGGCTTGGCTTACCTCTGTGATTGTATTTCCATTCTAGGAGCAGAATAATGAAAATAACCGCAGATGCTTGGTGGACCCCTGACTGTAATGGTGACTGGTTTTGGCTTATAAATACTGATGTAAAATACTGACCAAATACTGAACGTGTGAACGTGGCCTAACAATGTTAATCACAGACAGTGCACGGGTTGTACTATGCTGTCATCTGTGTGCTGTCTGAGATTTTCATAGACCCACAAACTTTTGTAGTTGATTTTGATCCATGAGTCTAATCAAAAACGGACATGTGATTTTTTTTGTGTACACATGGTCTTCAGAAAAACCCAAACATGAATAGCACCATAGACTTTACTGGCTGAAAATCAAGGATAGAACACGTACATGGATGTCTGAATGAGGCCTTACAGCGTTTTTGATGGAATGTATAATAAACAATAAAAATTTAGCCTCCATAGTAGATATGACCTAAGCCTAATTTTTGGACTTGAAGAAGTCTACATATATTCTGAAAACAGATTAAAAATACCCGAAAAGCATGCACAAAAAAGATATAGACTTAAATTACATAACTTCCAGGTCTACATATAATTTGCTGGAAGTTTAATGCATGTCTAATCTTGCCTGGAAGCTTCAAAAATTGCACGAAGAAATGTAAAGAATTCCAGCTTTTTTTTTAGGGGGATGGATTTTTTTCTGTTTTTGCAGCTTAAGGATGGCTTGTTTCACCTTCCTGGAGAGCTCCTTTGACCGCATGTTTACTTCACAGCAAAACCTTCCAAATGCAAGCACCACACCTCAAATCAACTCCAGGCCTTTTATCTGCTTAATTGAGAATGACATAACGAAGGGATTGCCCATACCTGTCCATGAAATAGCCTTGGAGTCAATAGTCCAATTACTTTTGGTCCCTTTAAAAACAGGGTGGCACGTGTTAATGAGCAGAAACTCCTAAACCCTTCATCCAATTTTAATGTGGATACCCTCAAATGAAAGCTGAAAGTCTGAACTTCAACTGCATCTGAATTGTTTTGTTTAAAATTCATTGTGGTAATGTCTAGAACCAAAATTAGAAAAATGTTGTCTCTGTCCAAATACCGTATATATGGACCTAACTGTATACTCTGTGTGTATACATTTGTGTGTATCTGCTCTGTGTATACATGTGTATGTGCATATACATATGTGTGTATTAGAGATGAGCGGACCAAGCAGATTTTCCCAGGAAATTTGATTTGCAGAGAAGTTATTCTCCATGAATTGAATGCTGCTTATTATGGTATGAGCTCACCCGAAACCGCAGAGCTTTATAAACGTTATATGTAAAATAGCAGAAAATCCTTATACTCATGCGCTCATCTCTCCAGCTTCTCCACTTCTCACCATCACACATCCAGTCCTCATTATATCTTCAGATTGCCACTCCTACCATTAGGGCTAGACTTCTGTGTTTGACTAGGTAGTAGGGGGTTCTGTGTATGCGCCCTCAAAGGTCATGGCTCACGCCAGGAGGTCATGATGCTGTGACCTTTCGTGTCAACGGCATTGTAACCTTTACTACAGCAAGGGCAGAACCCTCGCTGGTCTAATTAATCCTTGAATTCTAGGCCTAGCGTGAGAGCCCTGGAGATTTCAGAGCGAGTGGTGCTGAACTGAAGATGCAGGGAGGACCAGACGGGTGACGTGAGGAGTTGAAGGGCTGGAGAAGTTAGTGGTGAAGTGAGTATAAAGATTTTTTTTTTTTTTTTTAAACGTTTGGATTGTCTTTTAAGGTTCAATTTATGCCTTTTTTTTAAATATGATTTATTGCTTTTCCTGAATCTGCGCAAAAGCAAATTATAAAAAAAATCTGCATTTTGACAAATGCAGACTTTTGTAAAAATCGAGTAGAATTCAATTCCACTTGAAATTGTTCTCATTGCAAGTGTGTAGGTATGTGCTCTGTGCATATGTCTGTGTATATGCTCTGTGCATACATATACAGTATGTGTGTATGTGCTCTGACTATACATTTGTTTGTATGTGCTCTGTGTATGCATCTGTCTCTATGTGCTTTGTGTATACATATATGTCTGTAAGTGCACTAACGAGCAAAAGAGTAACAATGTTTTGAATTTTTGACTTTCAGACTCCATATCTCAACATCCACTCCTGCTTCGAACGTGAGACTACCTTATTTTATAGACAATCATCTTGGCTATCTCTTACATAAATTTGACTTAAAATTATTTAGCATATGATTAGCTATGCAGATATTTTGTCATGTCACTGCATTGTTACTGTTTTGCTCCTGGTGGTGGAAAAATCTTTTTCTTCTTTTAGGCTATGTGCAGACAATGCGGATTTAATGCGTTTTTGCAGTGGATTTTCGCTGTGAAAATGCATTAAAATCACTTGTAATAGGTCTGCCATGTACTGCAATGCAAATCTGCATGTGCTATGCACATCATGCGGAAATTTCTGCTGCGGATTCACATTGCGGTAAAAAAATGCAGCAAGACCAATTCTAGTGCGATTCCGCTGCGAAATTGCCGCCATTGACTTGCATTGGACCGCATAAGATCCGCATGACTACATGTAGTCATGCTGATCTTATGCGATTTAATGTGCGGATGGTACCCGGGTCTGGAGAAGAGGAGACTCTCATCCAACCCAGGTACCATCGTACCTACAAGTTAAAAAAGAATTATAAAGTTAAAAATAAAAAAAATAATCATACTCACCTCTCCGGCGCCCTCGGAGTCCTCCCGGCGACTATGCGCTCTCCTCGGCTCCCAGCAGTGATCTGCAAGGACCTTCGGTGACGTCATTTAGTCAGCTGATGGTCACGCGACTGCTGACGTCAGTGGTCAGGTGATGGTCGCGTGACCATCAGCTGACTAAATGACGTCACCGAAGGTCCTTGCAGATCACCGCTGGGAGCCAAGGAGAGTGCATTGTCGCCGAGAGGACACCTGGGGCCGGCGGAAGGTGAGTATGAATATTTTTTACTGCGTAATTCCTTTTTCTAAACTATTTTATAGTCACACAATATAAATCCATGCCAGTTGCATAGATTTATATTGTGTGACCAACTTGTCAAGCCCTTTTCCAAGTGATGCTCAAAATCGCTTGGAAAAGTGCTTGAAAATACGCATGCATAAACGCATGTAAAAAAGCTAAAACGCTTCTCCCTGGCAGAAAGACCGCATGTCAATTCCACATGTGTTTTTTCTGCCAGGGAGAAGAAAAGACGCATGTGGATTTTGACGGGAATTTCCGCATCGTGTGCACATAGCCTTATGCTACAAATTACAACCTGTTATCACATTCCCTAATAACTCAATGTGTTATTAGGTTGATTCCGATGTGAAAGGTCATAGTTTGAATCGAGGAGCAGCCATGAAGAAGATTTCCCAAGAAAAGAGAAACAGCATCATCCAGCTCATCAATAGTGGTCTCTCGGCCAAGAAAATTGCCAAACTGCATCATGTGGGAGCCACGACAGATGGAAGAATATGAAATGAAGTCCGTCCATCCATTCAAAACTCAAGAGGTGGACGTGACAGGCAAACAAGTTGGCTAGTCACTAGGTCTATCAGTTCTGGCGCGAAAAACACGGCAATGGAGGAGGCTCGTATGCTTCGTAATAGTGAGATCACAGACGTCCATGCAAGCACCGTTCGATGCACGTTACATAAGTCTGTAATGCTAAGAGTAGGTATAGGTAGGGGGCGCTGTTATCGGAAATTCAATATCCCCATGTGACCCTAAACATCCATCATAATACGCCTACACCTCTTATCAGGTAATAATCCTCTGACACTGCTCAGTGCCGATATACAAACCCTTAGGAACAGGACCTGTTAGTAATTTCCTTCCTCCTTTCTCCTTTAGGTCCTCCACACCTACCTCCAATTTTCCACTTACTGACTCCTTGAAGCACGCTCCAAGCAAGACTCTCACTTACTGTACCTCTAAGCTTCAAGTTTCTAATCGATCAGCCACCCCCATGGAATTTTAAAAGTACCTGTATTGAGTTTGCTAATACTATCTAATAAAAATAAATGAAATTCTCGTTCATCCAGTTGTTTATAGATATTTTCTTTTAGTACCTTAGCCTAGACCAGCGCAGATACTCCACCCCTGTGTATAAGTCTGTAATGGTAGCTCGTGAAAAGAAGAAGAAGCCTCGACTTCAATAAGAAGCGCTGGCTCTAGTTTGCAAAAAAGTGTGAAAAGTGAATAATAGAAGATTGGAAACGGGTGATTTGAATCGATGAGATGAAAGTCTATAAACTAGGCTCTGATGGATGCAAATCAGAAGAAACAAGAGAAAGAGGGGCTAACGAATCAAGAAATTGAAGGAATTTTCAAGTTCGGTGGAGGAAGCCTCATGACATGGGGTTGTTTCACAGCCAAAGGTGTTAGATATGCTTGACCAGGATCGATGGTGGTCTCAATGTGAGTATCCTACAAGACGAGTTACTTTGTACACTTGAGTATTATGGGTATGAAAAGGATGACATAGTGTCCCAGCAGGACAGTGACCCAAAGCATACATCTACTTCACTGTCATTGTTTCAATGACAATGAAGTAGAGGTGCTGGATTGGCCCCACAGTCCCTAGACCTCAACGCAATCGAACACTTGTGGGTAGAGTTGAAGAAAAAACTGTATACATACCCAAGTGAGTCGACCAGTATGCCCTATCTTTGGGAACGTGTAGAAGAGCCCTGGGATCAGATACTGGTTGACAAATGCTTGAATCTGATTGAGAGCATGCCCAGAAGTATTCACGCAGTGTTGAAAGTCAAAGGTGGATTTACAAAATACTAACAAAATAATAAATATTAAAATGTACATTTTTAGGAGAAAAACAGTAACAATGTAGTGACATGACAAGAATCTGCATAACTAATCATATGCTAAATAGTTGTAAGTCAAATTAATGTATGAGATAGCCAAGATGATTGTTTATAAAATGATGGTAGTCTCACGTTCAAAACTGTAGTGGATGGTGATACATGGAGCCTGACAGTCAAAAGTTCAAAACATTGTTACCCTTTTGCTTGTCAGTGTATGAGCTTTGTGTTTACATGGGTTTGTACATTGTATGTGTGTGTGTATACAGTTGAAACTAGAAGTTTACATACACTATATAAAAAGACACATATACATGGTTTTCTTAATATCTGACATGAAATCAGAATAAACCTTTCCTGTTTTAGGTCAATTAGGATTACCATACTTTTTAATATTTGCCAAATGTCAGAATAATGAGAGAGAGAGAATGTTTCTAGGCATTTTTATTACTTACTGCAAAGTCAAAAGTTTACATACATTTCAGTAGTATTTGGTACCTTTGCCCTTAAACTGAATGACTTGGGTCAAAAGTTTGGGATATCCTTCCACAAGCTTCACACAATAGTTGGTCGGAATTTAGGCCCATTCCTCCTGACTAGTGATGAGCGAACGCGCTCGCCACTGCTCAGTACTTGCCCGAGCATCACTGTGCTCGACGAGTTTGGCGAGTATTTCCGGGATGCTCGGGTGGGAACTCGGGTCCCCTCCCTGCATGTTTGGCGCTCTTTAGAGAGCCAATGAACATGCAGGTATTGCCTGCCATGCACTGTAATGCTGTAGCCAAGTTGTAATGCAATAGCCATGTTGATTGTGGGTATTACAGTGATTGGTTGGCATCACAGCATCATCAGGTGTATATATAAGACCGGGCGCCCACATGCTCGTCAGTCTACCTCAGAAACAGGCAGAGCAGGGAGAGCTGCTGCTGCGTCAAGGAGAGATTTGCTTGTTCATAGTTAGTATAGGTATTCCACAACATACAGTGGGGAAAAAAATTTAGTCAGCCACCAATTGTGCAAGTTCTCACACTTAAAAAGATGAGAGAGGCCTGTAATTTACATCATAGGTAGACCTCAACTACAGTGGTGGCCAAAAGTATTGGCACCCCTGCAATTCTGTCAGATAATACTCAGTTTCTTCCTGAAAATGATTGCAATCACAAATTCTTTGGTATTATTATCTTCAGTTAATTTGTCTTCAATGAAAAAACACAAAAAGAATTGTCCTAAAGCCAAATTGGATATAATTCCACACCAAACCTAAAAAAGGGGGTGGACAAAAGTATTGGCACTGTTTGAAAAATCATGTGATGCTTCTCTAATTCGTGTAATTAACAGCACCTGTAACTTACCTGTGGCACCTAACAGGTGTTGGCAATAACTAAATCACACTTGCAGCCAGTTAACATGGATTAAAAGTTGACTCAACCTCTGTCCTGTGTCCTTGTGTGTACCACATTGAGCATGGAGAAAAGAAAGAAGACCAAAGAACTGTCTGAGGACTTGAGAAACCAAATTGTGAGGAAGCATGAGCAATCTCAAGGCTACAAGTCCATCTCCAAAGACCTGAATGTTCCTGTGTCTTCCGTGCGCAGTGTCATCAAGAAGTTTAAAGCCCATGGCACTATGGCTAACCTCCCTAGATGTGGACGGAAAAGAAAAATTGACGAGAGATTTCAACGCAAGATTGTGCGGATGGTGGATAAAGAACCTCGACTAACATCCAAACAAGTTCAAGCTGCCCTGCAGTCCGAGGGTACAACAGTGTCAACACGTTCTATCCGTCGGCGTCTGAATGAAAAGGGACTGTATGGTAGGATACCCAGGAAGACCCCACTTCTTACCCCGAGACATAAAAAAGCCAGGCTGGAGTTTGCCAAAACTTACCTGAGAAAGCCTAAAACGTTTTGGAAGAATGTTCTCTGGTCAGATGAGACAAAAGTAGAGCTTTTTGGGAAAAAGCATCAACATAGAGTGTACATGAAAAAAAAAGAGGCATTCAAAGAAAAGCACACGGTCCCTATAGTCAAACATGGCGGAGGTTCCCTGATGTTTTGGGGTTGCTTTGCTGCCTCTGGCACTGGACTGTTTGACCGTGTGCATGGCATTATGAAGTCTGAAGACTACCAACAAATTTTGCAGCATAATGTAGGGCCCAGTGTGAGAAAGCTGGGTCTCCCTCAGAGGTCATGGGTCTTCCAGCAGGACAATGATCCAAAACACACTTCCAAAAGCACTATAAAATGGTTTGAGAGAAAGCACTGGAGACTTCTAAGGTGGCCAGCAATGAGTCCAGACCTGAATCCCATAGAACACCTGTGGAGAGATCTCAAAATGGCAGTTTGGAGAAGGCACCCTTCAAATATCAGGGACCTGGAGCAGTTTGCCAAAGAAGAATGGTCTACAATTCCAGCAGAGCATTGTAAGAAATTCATTGATGGTTACCGGAAGCGGTTGTTCGCAGTTATTTTGGTTAAAGCTTGTGCAACCAAGTATTAGGCTGAGGGTGCCAATACTTTTGTCTGGCCCATTTTTGGAGTTTTGTGTGAAATGATCAATGATTTGATTTTTGCTTCATTCTCTTTTGTGTTTTTTCCTTGCAAGCAAATTAAATGAAGATAATAATACCAAAGAATTTGAGATTACAATCATTTTCAGGAAGAAACTGAGTATTATCTGACAGAATTGCAGGGGTGCCAATACTTTTGGCCACCACTGTATGAGAGACGAAATGAGAAAACAAATCCTGAAAATCACATTGTCTGATTTGGAAAGAATTTTTTTTCAAATTTTGATGGAAAATAAGTATTTTGGTCACCTACAAAAGTTCATCTCAATACTATGTTATATATCATTTGTGGGCAATGACAGAGGTCAAACGTTTTCTGTAATTCTTCACAAGGTTGGCACAAACTGTTGCCGTGGGCAAGGTGAAATTGTGCCATGGTCGCCATGACAAGGTGTTCTCTAAACTAGATCTTCATGGAGCTTATAATTTGGTGCGTATTCGTTGCGGTGATGAATGGAAGACAGCATTCAGATGCCGGCATGGACACTTTGAATATCTTGTGATGCCCTTAGGGCTTTGTAATGCCCCTGCGACATTTCAACATCTGGCTAATTACATTTTTAGAGACTTATTGGATCAGTTTGTGGTGATCTATTTGGACGATATTCTAATTTTTTCTGACTCTCTACAGGAGCATGAAGAACATGTCAAATCTGTTTTGAAACGTCTGAAAGAGAACCATCTGTATACTAAGCCGGAGAAGTGAATTCCATCATTCTGAGATACAGTTTTTAGGTTATGTCAACTCTCCTCAGGGGCTGAACATGGAATCTGGTAAGATTCAGGCAATCCTTGACTGGCCAGTACCCAAGAACCTTAAAGAGGTCCAACGTTTTATTGGTTTTGCAAATTTCTATAGACGTTTTACTCAAAATTTTTCTGACATTGTCTGTCCCATTACTTCCTTGACAAAGAAGGAAAAGCCCTTTAAGTGGTCATCACAGGCTCAAGAGGCTTTTGATCGGCTTAAGACCTATTTCACCTCAGCACCGCTGTTGATCCACCCAGACCCAGCACATCCTTTCATTGTGGAGGTGGATGCTTCTGATAATGCTTTGGGGGCCATTCTCTCCCAAAGAACTGGAGAAAAGGGTCTGCTACATCCTTGTGCTTTGTTTTCCCGTAGACTTACATCAACTGAGAAGAACTACGATGTGGGAGACAAGGAACTGCTAGCTATTATTGTAGCTTTCAAAGAATGGAGGCATCATCTGCAAGGAGCCACACAACAGATCGTAGTGCTGACTGACCATCGCAATTTAGAGTTCCTCAGATCCACTAGATGTCTTTCTCCTCGGCAGGCTCGTTGGAATCTATTTTTAAATCAATTTAATTTTGTTATTTCGCACCGTCCAGGTTCTCGTAATGGGAAGGCTGATGCTTTATCCAGAATCCATGCTGCGGATTCCGTACCTGGGGCCCCGTCCAAGACCATTCTATCTGATGCCAACTTCATCGGAGCTATCCACGATGAAGGAGGTCAAGGAGGCCTATGACAGGGATTTATTTCTGGCCAATCCACCTGTTGATATCAATCTTGTCCTTAAGGGTGGCATGTGGTTCAGAGATCGACATATCTATGTCCCTGAGGCCATCCATCTGCAGATTCTCAAGTTGGTCCATGACTCCAAGGTGGCTGGTCACAGGGGAGTACGGAAGACACAAGAATTCCTAAGCCGATTTTTCTGGTGGCCGACTTGCCTGAAGGATACTAAGAACTATGTTCTCTCTTGCGAGGTATGTGCTTGTTATAAGACTCCTCGTGTGTCACCTACGGGTCTTCTTCAACCATTACCTGTTCCATCCCGCCCATGGGGAGTCTATCTCTATGGACTTCATTGTGGAGCTGCCTACATCAGGTGGCATGAATACAATCCTGGTGGTAGTGGATCGCCTGACTAAGGCTGCTCATTTTGTTCCTTGCCCCGGCCTCCCCTCAGCTAAGGATACAGTGAACTTGGTTATACAGAATGTTTTTCGGCTGCATGGGGTCCCGGATGAGATCATCTCTGACCGTGGAGTGCAGTTCACATCAAGATTCTGGAAGGGATTTTGCTCTGCACTCAATATTAATGTCTGTCTTTCTTCCGCTTATCACCCCCAGACGAACGGTCAAACCGAGCGTACCAACCAGACTTTGGAACAATATCTACGATGTTATGTCAGCCATCTTTCAGGATGATTGGTTGGAGTTACTTCCATTAGCTGAATTCTCATATAACAATTCTCAGAGTGCCTCCACTAAGTTCACACCTTTCTTTGCCAATCTGGGTTACCATCCGAGTATCTTACCTAGGTCTCCGATTAATGCTCCGCTTCCAGCTGTAGAGGAAAGGCTGACTGCAATGAGGCAAAATCTGGAGGTTCTGAAGGAATCTATGACCTCAGCTCAGGAACGTTACAAGAAATCGGCTGATAGATTCCGTAAACCGGCACCCATGTTCAAGGTAGGAGATTCCGTGTGGTTATCCATTAAAAATCTGAATTTGAACGTTCCTTCACAGAAACTTGGACAGAAATTCATCAGCCCTTTCAAGATCAACGGTATTGTGAGCTCTGTGGCCTGCCGTCTGAAGTCGCCTACGACTATGAAGGTACACCCAGTTTTCCATGTTTCTTTACTAAAGTCTGTATCTCGTAATACCTTCCAGGGACATGTTGTGCCACCTCCGCAACCTGTGGTGATTGATGGGCAAGAACAATTTGTGGTGGAAGAAATTATTGATTCTAGGTTTCGCAGGAATCGGCTCCAATATCTGATAAGATGGCAGGAGTATTCCCCTGAAGAAGACTCTTGGGAACCTGTGGAAAACATCAATTCCCAACAGAAAATTTCTCATTTCCATCAGAGATTCCCTGAGAAACCGGGTCCAGGATCGTCCTGAGGCTGCTTCTAAGGAGGGAGTAATGTCAGGACTTTGAATATTTGTGATTACATTTTGGCCATTTTTGCCCTCTTTCAAGATGGCGTCTTTTGTCTCATGTAAACTTTGACACCTATAAACTGTGTTCTGTAGTATCTTTGTTCCACGCAAAGAGACTCCTGGGGTATCTATTATAATTATTACATACACCTAATCACAGACACGTGGACAAGTGCTTGTGGGCAGGGACGGTACATCTCGCTGACGGCACACTGGGATAATATAGTGGAAGCCGGGACCCAGTCGGACCTTGGAATGGAACACGTCCTCCCGACAACGAGGATTGTGGGCCCTGGGCCCTCCCTTCTCCCCCGCTTGCACAGGGGCCCGACAGCCGGATACTTACCTCTCCTCATGCCTCCGCAGATCCGCTGTCTTCCTGCTGCGCGCTCCCTGTGATGTCTCAGGTCAGAGGGTGCGGTGACGTCTTTCCACCACGCCCTCCCCTGAGCCATCACAGGCAGCGCAGAGTGGGAAGACGTCGTCGACGCTGGTGTCCGGACCTGAGCAGCGGCAGCAGGTGAGAAGTGAGTTGAGTATTTGATTTTTTGTTTTTTTAATGTATGGAGGCATGGGGCATTATATGGGGGGGTGACATCCTGCATGAGGCATTATATGGGGGGTGACATCCTGCATGGGGCATTTTAAAGAGAGGGAGGTGATATCTTGCATGGGGCATTATATGGTGGGGGAAAGGGACATCTTGCATGGGGCATTATATGGGGTGGGGGAAGGAACATCCTGCATGGGGCATTATATGGGGGGAGAAAGGTGACATCCCGCATGGGGCATTATATGGGGGGGGAAAGGGACATTGTGCATGGGGCATTATATGGGGGGAAATGGGACATCCTGCATGGGGCATTATATGGGGGGGGGACATCCTGCATGGGGCATTATATGGGGGGGGACGACATCCTGCATGGGGCATTATATGGGGGGGAAAGGGACATCGTGCATGGGGCATTATATGGGGGGGGGACATCCAGCATGGGGCATTATATGGGGGGGAAAGGGACATCCTGCATGGGGCATTATATGAGGCGTGACATCCTGCATGGGGCATTGTTACACGCCCGGACTGACTGGCGTGAGCGTGGTTAGTGATCCCACTGGACCATGAACCGAGGAGTGCCTGGAGGGGCCTGACTAAGTATCAACCCGGTCCAACAAAGGTCCCACAGCGGCTCAGTCGACTCCGTGAACCAGGGAGGAACCGAGCAGAGGGACCAGGTGCTACTCCAGGTCAGACCCCGGTCACAGCTGTTGACCCACACCGGGGAATGCAGGAACAGGCAGGTTAGACTGGCATATAGACAGGTGGGTACTGGCAGGCACGGCTGGCATGCAGACAGGTGGGTATTGGCAGGCACGGCTGGCATGCAGACAGGTGGGCACTGGCAGGCACGGCTGGCATGCAGACAGGTGGGCACTAGCAGGCTCGGCTGGCATGCAGACAGGCGGGTACTGACAGGTAGGAACGCAGTCAGGATAGGGACCAGTACAGACTGGGATACAGGAACGGAGCCGCAGGTGCGGTAGACAAGCAGAGCAGAGCAAAACCCGCAGGTGCGGTAGACAAGCAGAGCAGAGCAAAACCCGCAGGTGCGGTAGACAGAGCAGAGCAAAACCCGCCGGTGCGGTAGACAAGCAGAGCAGAGCAAAACCCGCCGGTGCGGTAGACAAGCAGAGCAGAGCAAAACCCGCAGGTGCGGTAGACAAGCAGAGCAGAGCAAAACCCGCAGGTGCGGTAGACAAGCAGAGCAGAGCAAAACCCGCAGGTGCGGTAGACAAGCAGAGCAAAACCGCAGGTGCAGTGAACAAACAGAACCAGATACACACAAGGTACTTACAATGAAGTAGCGAGTGTACACAAAACTCACAAACAAAAGTTCAGAGACAACGCGTTGGAGTTAGGTGCAGGTTCAGACACTGCAGGAAAAGGTGAAGGGTGCATTGCTGGAAAAAAAAAAAAAAAAAAAAACTCTTTAAATCTCTTAATTTGCGAGTGTGACCAGAGCGTAAGTGCGAACGAAAGTAAGTGTGTGACTTGTTTTTCAGTGAAGAGGTATTTGGGAATCCTGCAGAAAATACCTGTGTGAATTGCGGTGAGTGCTGCATTGTGACCCGCTGAGTGCTTTTCTACCTGTTTAGATTTATTGGGCTTTTTAAAACCTATTTTCTCACTACAGTTTTAGTTTCTTAGTTTACTACCTGTGTATTTAAGGGTTAACTACATTGCACTAAAATCCTGAGGTGTAGCTTTACTCACAAGGGGTTAATTAAGGAGAAAGGGTCATAATTAAGGGTTTATAAGGGGCAGCTGGTGTTAGAACCTTGCTGTTAGGTTTTTTTTCCTTTGCTGGTCACATGACCTTGTTGGCCTATTTTATCCTGCTCCGCCCTTCTGGCTTTGCTGGACTTCATTGTATATCTACTTTCTAGCTAGCCTGTGCTCTAGCCTGTGCTCTGTATCTAACTCTGTTAGTTTGCTTGGTCTACGGACCTCTAGGTTCTATCTATTTTGTTTGTTCGTCTGTCTGCTACTATTTCTGTTAGGAGGTGTCCCTTATTCCTCCCAGTCCTTAGTACTTGTAGGGATTCCCTCCCCAAATCTATAGGTCTCCGTACAGACTAGATTAGGACTTTAGCAGGTCTGATCGCAGGATCAGGTTCCCTGTTACATCGTAGGGATTCAGCTGAGTCTTATAGTAGGAACAGATCTCCTCTCTTTCCTTAGCTTTGGTAGCAGAACATAACAGTAAGTCCAGCCTGTAAATTCTCTAAGGAAAGATTTTTTTTGTTCCATCATGGTGTCGGTTCAGGATTTGGCTAAACACCTGCAGGGACTCTCTCTGGAAGTGGCCGAGCTCCGTCAGCACGTGAGTAACTGTCCTGGAGCATATTTCTTGGAGCCTAAGGTATGTTTGCCGGATTTATTTTTTGGTGAACATCGAGAATTTTTTTCATTTAAAAATGCTTGCTTATTGTATTTTCGTTTGAGACCCAAGTCCTCTGGGGATGAATCCCAGCGCGTAGGGTTCATAATGTCACTTTTGCGCAAAGAGCCTCAGGAGTGGGCCTTTTCTTTGCAACCTAGTGATTCATGCTTCAGATCAGTGGATAGTTTTTTTTCTGCTTTAGGACTATTATATGATGATCCTGACCGTGTGGCATCAGCTGAGACTGAGTTGAGACGTTTAAAACAAGGATCAGGTAATATGGAAAAATATTGTACACATTTTCGTCGTTGGTCCACTCAAACAGGGTGGAACGATTCTGCTCTGAAAAGTCTATTTCTTGCTGGGCTCAGTGAAAAGGTTAAAGACCTGCTAATTGCTTATCCTACACCTGAGGATTTGCAACAGGCTATGCAATTAGCTATACGGGTGGATAGAAGACTGCGTGCTAGGGTTAATGAGAGCAAATCCTCTGCTATGTCAGTTTCTGGTTATGATAATGTGTGTACTAACAGTGGTGAACCGATGGAGATTGGATCGGTGGCACCTCGCTCTCAAGAAAAACACCGTCGTTTTTCAGAAGGCTTGTGTTTCTATTGCGGGAAATCTGGTCATTTGATTAAAGGCTGTGAGCTTCGTATGAAGAAAGAAAAAAAAATGGTCAGTCACGCCCGTATTGCCTGTTTAAATTCCAAGGGTATATTTTTAGCTGCTTCCACGATTGCTCAGGAAAAATTAATGGAATTTCGGGTGTTTGTTGATTGCGGGTCTACACTGAATGTTATTGATGGGGGATTCGTGGAAAAACTCAATTTAAAACCTGAACCTTTATCATCCCCCATTGCTGTGGTTTCTGTGGATGGCTCCCCTTTGAAGAATATTACTCTCAAGGTCAGTGAATTTCCTCTCACTATTAATGGTGTTCACCATGAGAAATTGGATTTGGTAGTGTTGAATAACTTGCCTTCTCCAGTAATATTGGGTTTGCCCTGGTTAAAATTTCACAATCCTGTACTGGATTGGTCTACCAGTGAAATTAAATCCTGGAGCCATAAATGTTATGACAAGTGTTGTAACGGGCGTATTGCAGCTTTGGATAGGGGAGAATTGCCTGTTCCTATTCAGGATTTTTGGAGAGTTTTTTCTGAGAAGGAATCGCAGGTTTTGCCTCCCCATAGAGACTATGATTGTTCTATTGAATTTGTCCCTGGAGCGACTCTTCCTAAAAGTCGTTTATTTAACCTTACTATTCCTGAGAGGAAGGCTTTGGAGGAATACATACAGACAAGTTTGGCCGCCGGTCACATTAGGCCCTCTAAGTCTCCTGTGGCGGTTGGATTTTTTTTTGTAAAAAAAAAGGACGGCGGTTTACGTCCTTGTCTGGATTTTCGTGAGATTAACAAAATTACGGTACGCAATCCTTACCCACTGCCATTGATTCCTGATCTGTTTAACCAGTTATTGGGGGCCAAGTGGTTCTCTAAAATTGACCTTAAGGGGGCATACAATCTGTTGCGCATGAAGGAGGGTGATGAATGGAAGACTGCTTTTAACACTCCTGTGGGTCATTTTGAGAATCTGGTTATGCCTTTTGGTCTTACTAATGCTCCTGCATTTTTTCAGAATCTGATTAATGACATCCTTAGACCTTTGATCGGTAAAAATGTGGTTGTGTATTTGGATGACATTTTGATTTATTCGCCAGATCTGGAGTCTCATTGGCGGAGCGTGCGTGAGGTATTACAGTTATTAATGGACAATTCGCTTTTTGCTAAGCTGGAGAAATGTGAGTTCGCTGTACAGAGAATTAGTTTTTTGGGCTACATTATCTCCAGCAAAGGTTTTGAGATGGATCCGGTTAAGGTTCAGGCTGTGCAGGAATGGCCTAGGCCTATTGGTTTGAAATCGATACAGAGGTTTTTGGGTTTCGCCAATTACTATAGAAAATTCATAAAAAATTTTTCTAGTATTGTCAAACCTCTGACTGATCTCACCAGGAAAGGTGCTGATGCGGTTCAGTGGTCTTCTGAGGCCATTGAAGCTTTTGTGTATCTCAAGGAGAGGTTCACCTCTGCTCTCATCCTTATGCAGCCTGATGTTACTAGGCCGTTTTTGGTTGAGGTTGATGCTTCCTCTGTGGGGGTTGGCGCAGTATTGTCTCAGGATAACGGGGATGGATTACATCCCTGTGCCTTTTTTTCAAAAAAATTTTCGGAGACTGAATTGAATTACGATATTGGTAATCGGGAATTATTGGCTATTAAACTCGCATTTGAACACTGGCGTCACTTCTTGGAAGGTGCGGAATTTCCCGTTCAGGTTCTTACGGATCATAAAAATCTGATATATCTTGACGCTGCCAAGCGCCTGAATGCCCGTCAGGCTAGGTGGGCACTGTTTTTCTCGCGGTTTAATTTCTCCGTTACTTACATCCCTGGTACTAAGAATGTTAAGGCGGATGCCTTGTCTCGCAGTTTTTCTCCCATAGTCGGTGCTGAGAAAGAGGAAAACATTTTACAAGAAGGTGTTGTGATAGCTGCTTTAGACTCCGTTTTGGAAGATGAGATTCTTAAAGCTCAGGAGAATGCCCCATCTAACACTCCTCATGGGAGGTTGTTTGTGCCTGGGACCTTTAGGAGAGATTTGTTTGTTGAGTGTCACGAATCTCGGTTGGCAGGTCATCCCGGAATCTCTGAGACCAAGAGACTGGTGGGTCGCAGTTTTTGGTGGCCTGGATGGCAGAAGGAAGTCATTAAGTGGGTGCGCCAATGTACTATATGTGCTAGATCTAAGTCCTCACATACTCCTGCTGCGGGGTTGCTTTGTCCTTTGGAGGTCCCCAGTGCTCCTTGGACACATTTGGCTATGGACTTTATAACTGACCTTCCCCCCTCTGAGGGTTTTACTGTCATCTGGGTGGTCGTGGACCGTTTTAGCAAGATGTGTCACTTGGTTCCCTTCGTCAAACTGCCCTGCGCTAAAACTCTCGCTAAGGCCTTTGTCAAGGAAATTGTCAGACTTCATGGCGTTCCTACTGACATTGTTTCTGATAGGGGTCCTCAGTTCGTGGCTCGTTTTTGGCGTGCCTTTTGTGACAGGTTGGGAATTCATTTGTCGTTTTCGTCCGGATATCATCCTGAATCTAATGGCCAGACAGAAAGGAAAAACCAGGATGTTGAGCAGTTCTTGCGTTGTTTTGTGGCAGACAATCAAGAGGGGTGGTCTGAGTTTCTGCCACTTGCCGAATTTGCTCTGAACAATCATACATCTTCTTCTGCTGGTTGTTCGCCTTTTTTTTGTTGTTCTGGGAGACATCCGTCGTTTGGGTCGTTCTCCAAGTTGGGATCTGCCGTGCCTGAGGAGGAGAATTTTTCCGGTGATTTGGAAAGAGTTTGGACGGATGTGCGTGGTAATCTTCAGGAGGCCAACAGAAAATCTAAAGACTACTTTGATAGGAAACGACAGGAGGTTTTGTTCGCTGTTGGTGACATGGTTTGGTTGTCCTCTAGGAATCTGCGGTTGAGGATTCCTTCTAAGAAATTGGGTCCCAAGTTTGTAGGGCCCTTTAAGGTGCTTCAGGTTGTCAACCAATCTGCTGTTAGGTTGGAGGTTCCTACCTCCTGGAGAATTAATCCGGTCTTTCATGTCTCTCTGTTAAAAAAAGCTGTTGTGTCGGATGGTGACGCCTCTGCCTCTGTTCCTCCGGTGGTGGAGGACGGGGAATATGAAATTTCTCGCATCCTTGACTCTAGACGGTATAGAGGTAGTTTGCAGTATCTTGTGGCCTGGAAAGGTTTCGGACCCGAGGATAACTCTTGGGTGAGGTCAGATGATGTTTCCGCGTCCAGACTTATCAGAGCGTTTCACAGGAGATTTCCTGATAAGCCTGGTCCTAGGGGATCCGGAGGATCCTCTTAGAAGGGGGGGTACTGTTAGAACCTTGCTGTTAGGTTTTTTTTCCTTTGCTGGTCACATGACCTTGTTGGCCTATTTTATCCTGCTCCGCCCTTCTGGCTTTGCTGGACTTCATTGTATATCTACTTTCTAGCTAGCCTGTGCTCTAGCCTGTGCTCTGTATCTAACTCTGTTAGTTTGCTTGGTCTACGGACCTCTAGGTTCTATCTATTTTGTTTGTTCGTCTGTCTGCTACTATTTCTGTTAGGAGGTGTCCCTTATTCCTCCCAGTCCTTAGTACTTGTAGGGATTCCCTCCCCAAATCTATAGGTCTCCGTACAGACTAGATTAGGACTTTAGCAGGTCTGATCGCAGGATCAGGTTCCCTGTTACATCGTAGGGATTCAGCTGAGTCTTATAGTAGGAACAGATCTCCTCTCTTTCCTTAGCTTTGGTAGCAGAACATAACAGCTGGTGGGGCATCCAGTCCTTTGGAAGTGCATTGAGGTGAAGGGTGCATTGCTGGAAAAGGGAAAAAAAAAAAACTCTTTAAATCTCTTAATTTGCGAGTGTGAACGAGCTGAGTGTGACCAGAGCGTAAGTGTGAACGAAAGTAAGTGTGTGACTTGTTTTTCAGTGAAGAGGTATTTGGGAATCCTGCAGAAAATACCTGTGTGAATTGCGGTGAGTGCTGCATTGTGACCTGCTGAGTGCTTTTCTACCTGTTTAGATTTATTGGGCTTTTTAAAACCTATTTTCTCACTACAGTTTTAGTTTCTTAGTTTACTACCTGTGTATTTAAGGTTTAACTACATTGCACTAAAATCCGGAGGTGTAGCTTTACTCACAAGGGGTTAATTAAGGAGAAAGGGTCATAATTAAGGGTTTATAAGGGGCAGCTGGTGGGGCATCCAGTCCTTTGGAAGTGCATTGAGGTGAAGGGTGCATTGCTGGAAAAGGGAAAAAAAAAAAAAACTCTTCAAATCTGTTAATTTGCGAGTGTGAACGAGCTGAGTGTGACCGGAGCATAAGTGCGAACGAAAGTAAGTGTGTGACTTGTTTTTCAGTGACTTGGATTCAGGGAGTTTGGAAGGGAGGACTTTGGACTGAATTGCTGTCTGTATTTCATTAATTCTTTTCTTTTCTTTTTTCTTAACATTCTGTCTATTGCAATCCCCATTAGGAAATGAGCTCCATTATTGACAATGCTATCCAGTGTACATCTTGCCACATGCATGCATTCCTTGAACAGCCGGTCGGGGTTGCTTACTGCTGCGCGAGATGTGTGCATGTTGTGCGTTTGGAAGCCCAGATACTGGATCTAAATGAGCAGCTGGCAACACTGAGATCCATTGACA
This sequence comes from Phyllobates terribilis, assembly GCF_046119375.1. Taxonomy (NCBI): domain Eukaryota; kingdom Metazoa; phylum Chordata; class Amphibia; order Anura; family Dendrobatidae; genus Phyllobates; species Phyllobates terribilis. Next base: position 109,988,340 of record NW_027362762.1, read on the forward strand.
ACATGGAAAGGAGTCTGCTGCTCACTGAGCAGCAGCTCACTGGGGTAGGTGTGGGGGAGGGTGGTAGTCGGGAGCTGCAGGACAGTGAGGTCTCTAGTTCGGTGACAGTTAGAAGGGGGGGTAGAGGGAAGAGTGCCAGGGAGGCTAGTCCTGATCTGGCACACCCCAATAAGTTTGCAAAGTTGGCAGATGAGGGGAGTGACGGTACAGGGGTAGCACTACTGCAGCAAGGCATGTCCCCTGAAAGCCGGAGGAGTGTCAGCTCCAGTAAAGAGGGAAATAGGAGAGTAGGGCAGGCCAGGCAGGTGCTGGTAGTGGGGGACTCAATTATTAGGGGAACTGATAGGGCAATCTGTCACAAAGACCGGGATCGTCGAACAATGTGCTGCCTACCTGGCGCTCGAGTCCAGCACATCGCTGATCGGGGTGACAGATTACTGGGAGGGGCTGGTGAGGACCCAGCGGTCATGGTGCACATTGGCACAAATGACAAAGTTAAAGGTAGGTGGAAGGTCCTTAAAGATGATTTCAGGGAATTAGGCTGCAAGCTGAAAGCAAGGACCTCCAAGGTGGAATTCTCTGAAATACTACCGGTACCACGTGCCACGCCAGAGAGGCAACGGGAGATTAGGGAGATAAATAAGTGGCTCAAGAACTGGTGTAGGAAGGAGGGATTTGGGTTCCTGGAGAACTGGGCCGACTTCTCAGTTGGCTACAGACTCTACGCTAGGGACCGGCTGCACCTTAATGGGGAGGGTGCAGCTGTGCTGAGGGAGAAAATGGCTAGAAAGTTGGAGGAGTGTTTAAACTAGGGATTGGGGGGAGGGTATTCATTTTATAGGTGGGGAAGATAATGCAGATAGTGACCTGGGCACAAATAAAGAAATTGGGGGTGGGGTTAGAACAGTCAATAAAGGAAGAAGGAATAGAGGTACAGAGAGATACATAAAATGCATGTACACTAATGCCAGAAGCCTCACCAACAAAATGGAGGAATTAGAATTAATTTTGTTGGAAAATAATTATGACATGGTAGGGATATCTGAGACGTGGCTGGACGAAAGCCATGACTGGGCAGTTAATTTACAGGGCTATAGTCTGTTCAGAAATGACCGTACAAACAAGCGAGGGGGGTGGTGTGTTTATATATAAAATCATCCTTAAAACCTGTCTTGCGGGAGGATATATGTGAATCTAATGAAAATGTAGAGTCCCTGTGGGTGGAGATAAGGGGAGGGGGAAAAAACAATAAATTACTGATATGGGTTTGTTATAATTCTCCAAAAATAATGGAAGTAGTGGAGAATATCTTCGTAAAGCAAATAGATGAAGCAGCGACTCAAGGAGAAGTCATTATTATGGGAGACTTCATCTACCCTGAAATACATTGGGGGACAGAAACATGTAGTTCAAGCAAAGGTAATAGGTTTTTGACAACTATGAGAGACAATTACCTTTCACAACTGGTTCAAGACCCAACAAGAAGGGGGGTACTGCTAGACCTAATATTAACCAATAAGCCAGACAGCATATCAAATATACGAGTTGGGGGTCACTTGGGTAATAGTGATCACAAAATAATACGTTTTCATGTAACCTTTAATAAGATGTGTAGTAGAGGGGTTACAAGGACACTAAACTTCAGAAAGGCAAATTTCCAACAGTCGAGAGATGATCTTAGTGCAATAAAATGGGACGATATCCTGAGACATAAAGCTACACAAAGCAAATGGGAGACATTTATTAACATCCTGAATAGGACCTGTGCACAATATATACCCTTTGGGAATAAACATGCTAGAAATAGGAGGAAACCACTATGGCTAAATAGAGCTGTAAGGGGCGCAATAAGTGACAAAAAGAAAGCATTTAGAGAACTAAAGCAAGTAGGTAGTGATGAGGCATTAAATAAATATAGAAAATTAAATAAATTTTGCAAAAAAACAAATCAAGGCAGCAAAGATTGAGGCAGAGAGAATCATTGCCAGAGAAAGTAAAAATAACCCCAAAATATTCTTTAACTACATAAATAGTAAAAAACTAAAAAATGATAGTGTTGGCCCCCTTAAAAATAGTCTGGGTGAAATGGTGGAAGAGGATGAGGAAAAAGCCAATATGCTAAATGATTTTTTTTCAACCGTATTTACACAAGAAAATCGCATGACAGAAAACATGATTAGTGATAACAAAAATTCTCCATTAAATGTCACTTGCTTAACCCAGCAGGAAGTACGGCGGCGTCTAAAAACCACTAAAGTTGACAAATCCCCGGGCCCGGATGGGATACACCCGCGAGTACTGCAGGAATTAAGTAACGTCATAGATAGACCATTATTTTTAATCTTTAAAGATTCCATAATAACAGGGTCTGTACCACAGGACTGGCGTATAGCAAATGTGGTGCCAATATTCAAAAACGGGACAAAAACTGAACTTGGAAATTATAGGCCGGTAAGCTTAACCTCTACTGTGGGTAAAATCCTGGAGGGTTTCCGAAGAGATGCTATAATAGAGTATCTGAAGAAGAATAACCTCATCATGAGCCAATATCAACATGGGTTTACGAGGGACCGTTCCTGTCAAACTAATCTGATCAGTTTTTATGAGGAGGCAAGTTCTGGACTGGACCAAGGAAATGCAGTGGATGTTGTGTATATGGACTTTTTAAAAGCTTTTGATATGGTTCCACACAAAAGGTTGATACATAAAATGAGAACAATGGGGATAGGGGAAAATATATGTATGTGGGTTAAGAATTGGCTCAGTGATAGGAAACAAAGGGTGGTTATTAATGGAAAACACTCAGACTGGGTCTCAGTTAACAGTGGGGTACCACAGGGGTCAGTATTGGGCCCCCTTCTCTTTAACATATTTATTAATGACCTTGTAGGGGGCATACAGAGTAATAATTCAATACTTGCAGATGACACTAAACTCTGCAGGGTAATCAATTCAGAGGAGGACAATTTTATATTACAGGAAGATCTATGTAAACTAGAAGCTTGGGCTGATAAATGGCAAATGAGCTTTAATGGGGATAAATGTAAGGTAATGCACTTGGGCAGAGGAAATAAAATGTATAATTATATGCTTAATTGTAAAACACTGGGCAAAACTGTAACTGAAAAAGACCTGGGTGTATTGGTGGACGACAAGCTCACGTTTAGTGGCCAGTGTCAGGCAGCTGCTGCAAAGGCAAATAAAATAATGGGATGCATTAAAAGAGGCATAGATGCTCATGAGGAGAACATAATTTTACCTCTATACAAGTCACTAGTGCGACCACACTTAGAATACTGTGTACAGTTCTGGTCTCCGGTGTATAAGAAAGACATAGCTGAACTAGAGCGGGTGCAGAGAAGAGCGACCAAGGTTATTAGAGGACGGGAGGGTCTGCAATACCAAGACAGGTTATTACACTTGGGGTTATTTACTGTGGAAAAAAGAAGGCTTAGGGGTGATCTTATTACTATGTACAAGTATATGAGGGGACAGTACAAAGACCTTTCTACTGATCTTTTTACTCTGAGGCCTGAGACGGGGACAAGGGGGCATCTTCTATGTCTGGAGGAAAGAAGGTTTAATCATAATCACAGACGGGGATTCTTTACTGTAAGAGCAGTGAGACTATGGAACTCTCTGCTGCATGATGTTGTAATGAGTGATTCACTGTTAAAATTTAAGAAGGGCATGGATGCCTTTCTTGAAAAGTATAATATTACAGGTTATAAATACTAGATTCCTTGATAGGGCGTTGATCCAGGGAACTAGTCTGATTGTCGTATGGAGTCGGGAAGGAATTTTTTTCCCCAATGTGGAGCTTAGTGTTTGCCACATGGTTTTTTTTTGCCTTCCTCTGGATCAACATGTTAGGCTATGGGTTGAACTAGATGGACTTAGTCTTCCTTCAACCTTAAAAACTATGTTACTTAATATATTTCCCAGGAAAATCCATTTTGGTTTTGTTTTTGTATGTTTTATTGTGAGTCCGTAAAAGTGGCGTAATACTCTGACAACGTTGTTGACAGCAGTGACCTGGGAGTCAGAAATGCTTCCAGGGGTCTTCCCCATGCTGTTCCCATGTCATTTGAGCACTGTTCCCATCGATTTGGGCAATTTTTAGGCCCTCTGCAGACCGCCGGGGGGAGCCGCCTGAAAAATGCTCGAGTTTCCCATAGATTTACATTGGGCTCGTTGCTCGGGTCGAGCACCCGAGTATTCCAATTTGCTTGACCCGAGCAACGAGTACCCAAGCAATTTACTGCTTGCTCATCACTACTGATAATATGATATGTATGGAGATAGATTGTTCCAGTTGAGGTTGTCTAAAGAGACTGGTAAACAAGCGCCGAACGACTTGAATATTGTTGATTGCTCTCATTTAACGGCATAAAAACTCATTTGATATAAATGCAATAGTTCCTAAATGTTTCAGTGTGATGGTGCAATATCTTAGTATTTGGGGTCCCACATTTAACTTTTGCCCAAGGCCCCACTTTGTCTAAAACTGGCCCTGGTTATAGAAGAGTATTTTGTCCCCATGGCTGTGCTGTAAATATATGGCGCTGTGAGTCGCTGTTTCCAGACTATCTCTTCACCTTACTTACAAGGGCGATGGTCGTAGATAGCTTTAACTCGGCTGTAGGCTTTGAAGATTTAGAAGAAGCTTTATTTTTCTTGTAGAAATCTTGTAAGTATGCATACATCAGCAGCAGGTAAAAAGAACTTTTCCTGAGACAGGCTGTGAGCACATGAGCTTCTAATGGTGGTAAGATGGAGAATGAGGAGAAGCAGGAACTAGAAGGGAGAGGTTAGTTGCATTGCAGCCACATGAGAGGGAGACAGGGAGAGAGAAGGGACAAACTTAAGGAAAGTAAACGTTACAGCAAAGCAATAAGACAGTAATACATAGCAACTGTAAAAAGTCCAGTATAGTCTGTAAATTTCCCATTCATGGGACATAACATAGAGCCAGGGGTGGGATTCGGCCTGTTCTCCCCTGTTCGATGGAACCGCTTGTTAGAAGAGCAGCCGGTTCCTCGAACCGAGGCCATCCAAAGCCACGATCCGGTTCAGTGGCTTCCAGTGGGACCCCATAGCAGCGGGGGAAGGAGGAGGATAGGTGAGTATTGGGGGGGGAGGTTGCGGCGGTGGAGGAGCGGGCACAGGCAGTAGCCGCTGCTGCAGCTACCATATATGCCCGCTGCTAAAGGGACATGAATGTTCCCTCTTCTCCACACCCATGGGCGTGGAGAAGAGGGAATATTCATTCTCTTTAGTAGCGGGCATGGAGGAGCGCTGAGCCTCGGCTCCTGCAGTCAGTGCCCGCTACTAAAGAGAAAGTCTATTCTCTCTTCTCCACGCCTATTGTCCTGGCTTGGAGAAGAGTGAATGTGCCAGCAGCTCACCTCGGCCTCTGAGAGCGCCCGCTGCTTAGATGCCGACATGAGCTGCTGGCAGACAGGACACAGCAGCGCTGGAGCAGAGGTGAGGAAGGAAGGTGAGTATGAGTGTTTATTTTTTTATGTGTAAAGTGATTGGGCCACAAATACCAGGATTGGGGGATGAGGGGACCACACATACCAGGATTGAGGGATGAGGGGGCCCACACATACCAGGATTGGGGGATGAGGGGGCCATACATACTAGGATTGGGGGATGAGTGGGCCCACACATACCAGGATTGGGGGATGAGGAGGCCATACATACCAGGATTGGGGGATGAGGGGGCCCACACATTCCAGGATTGGGGGATGAGGGGGCCATACATACTAGGATTGGGGGATGAGGAGGCCATGCATACCAGGATTGGGGGATGAGTGGGCCCACACATACTAGGATTGGGGTATGAGGGGGCCCACACATACCAGGATTGGGGTATGAGGAGGCCATACATACCAGGATTGCGGGATGAGGAGGCCATACATACCAGGATTGGGGGATGAGGAAGCCATACATACCAGGATTGGGTGATGAGGGGGCCATACATACTGGGATTGGGGGGGTGAGGGGTGCCATGTATACCAGGATTGGGGGATGAGGAGACCATGCATACCAGGATTGGAGATGAGGGGTGCCATGCATACCAGGATTGGGGAATGAGGGGTGCCATACATACCAGGATGGGGAAATTTGCCAGTAGCTGCTGCATTTCCCACCCTAGGCTTATACTTGAGTAAATACGTTTTCCCAGTTTTTTGTGGTAAAATTAGGTAACTCGGTTTACTGTTTGAAACATGGGTGTGGTTTTCCTACACACAAACACAGTACCTGGTGGGACAACACCTTGAACAGAAAAATGCCTTGCATAAGCATTCTATAAATATTTATTCACATTAGCTTCAAGCAACATAAATTACAAGAATGGGTGGTGACGAGTGATTGGTTTTCAGATAAAAGAGCAGGTACATGAAATACCAAAATAGTCAATAGCTTCAAGCTTGTCAAATCAAAGTGTAATCTGAAAACTTTTAACATTGCATGAAATAGTATTAAAAATAAGTTTTTTTTTACATTAGAGGTAAATGGACCAGCATAAACACGTTATTTTCCTGCTCCCTCCATAGAAAAATATTACCAGCCTGAGGCACAGTATTGCACATCAATCTATCACAAATACATGGAGATCATGAGAGAATGAGCCTACTCTCCAAAAACAAAAAAAAACCCATTTTATTCATGTTCCACCATTAGTGGGCCCCTGTGCAAGAGCAGTATATGGGCCTGACTGTATCTGTCACAGAAGCTGCATGCTGCTTTGCAGGTGGAAATGGCCCTCCTTATTTCTTGGGTGGCTTTGCAGTTCCACAGATGCACCTTTTGGCATGTCCGCACCTGTGTTCCACTTCCTCTGTGTAGTAAGCTTAAAGGGGTTGTCCAGGATTGGGATGAAAGTCTGCAGCCACTCTAGGTGACTGAAGACTTCTGAATCCTCATACATGGTGAGTTCGCTGGCTGAATTCTCCATTATTGCCAGAGAGCGCGGGCAACCACGTGATTGCTAGTATGAAATCCAGTCTTGTCAAAATTTTGGAAATTGTTCTTGTGTTTAGTAAGATATTGATTAAAGGGAACCAGTCATGTAAAAATACGCTATTATCCTGCAGATATGCGGTTAATGTGCAGGTTAATAGCTTTCTGAGCCTGCCCAGAACTCTCACTGAAAGCCCCGCTGCCGGGAGCAAATTAATTTAATTCCTCCTGGCAGCATTTGACTTTCAGTCATAGGGGTTGGCTGGCACGGCTTCAGTCAGTGTATAGTGAGCATCAGCTGTAACCACACCTCAGCACTGACTGACAGCCGGCTCAACATTAGATTTGGATGCGGTTACAGCCGCAGCTCACTGTATACTGAGCAGTGACTGAAGCTGTGCCGGCCAACCCCTATGACTGAAAGCTGAATGCTGCCAAGAGGAATAATGTTACAGGCACCCTGTAAAATCTTACTTTTGAAAGGGAGTTTACTCATTTATGTGTTCAAAATAAGTGTGAATAAATGTATATGTGCTTTACATTAAATGTTTCCTGTTGTCTCAACAAACTTTGCATAAAGTAAGTCATATGGCAAGGCTCATTGAAGGGTCGATATTGACTTTTAGAATTGCTACTTCCAATAGGTGGCATTAAAGTTCTAGTTCTCTTCCTCTCTGAAGAGGCAATTTGCATAATGAGAAATGACACAGGGAAAATGTATTAAACATAATTACTGAAATTTAATTTATACTTCATGCAAAAGCCTTTGTTGGTGATAACAGCCTCAAGACGCTTTCTGTATGGAGAAACTAGTCGCATGCATTGCTCAGGTGTGATATTGGCCCATTCTTCCACACAAACACTCTTCACATCCTGAAGGCCCCGTTGGCTCCTTCTATGAACTCTGAGCTTTCATTCCTTCCATACATTTTCTGTTGGATTCAGGTCAGGTGATTGACTGGAACGTTCTAGCAGCTTTATTTTCTCGCCCTGAAATCAATTGAGTGTTTCCTTGACTGTGTGTTTGGAATCATTGTCTTGCTGAAATGTCCACCCTCGTGTCATCTTCATAATCCAGGTACATGGCAACAGATTTTTATAAAGAATGTCTCGATACATTTGTCCATTCATTCTTCCTTCAATTATATGAAGTTTGCCAGTGCTGTATGCTGAAAAACAACCCCACACCAGGATGTCCCCACCTCCAAACTTCACTGTTGGTATGGTGTTTTGGGGGTGATATGCAGTGCCTTTTGGCCTCCAAATATAGTGTGTACTATGGCATCCAAATAGTTCAATTTTGGTCTCATCTGACCAGACTGTATTCTCCCAGTATTTCACAGGCCTCTCTAAATGTTGTTGAGCAAACTTTAAATGCACTTGAACATGCTTTTTGCTCAGCAATGGAGTCTTGCGTGGACAGTTCTTCTGATAATTCTTTTCACTCCTCTGTCTGATGGATTTCAGCTGGTGTCAGGACTTTCCATGGCTTTTTGCACCGCTCTTTCTTCATGTGTTCAATACTTTTTCCCTGGGTCATTTCTAGTGTTGAGCGAGCATGCTCGACACTGCTCGGTACTCGCCCGAGCATCTCGCTACTCGGGATGTTCGGCGAGCACCGAGCATTTCCGAGTTACTCGGGCGGGAGCTTGGGTCTCCGCCCTGCACGTTAGGCGTTCTTTACAGAGCCAATGAACATGCAGGGATTGCCAGCCAGTCACTGTAATGCCGCAGCCATGTTGTTTGTGGGCATTACAGTGATTGGCTGGCCGCACAGCGTCACATCGAATATTTAAAACCAGGCGCCGCCATCTTGGATACAGTCGCTCCGGATCAGACAGTGTAGGGTCAGTGCTGCAGAGGTAGGGAGAGATTTATACTGCGAAATAGTTAGTGTAGGGTCTCTAAAGCCTGCCAAATCAAACAAACAGTCCTTCTCAGGACTAATATCCATCCCAGACATCAGGCAGGCTGTATAGGAGACGCAGTGGTTATACCACCAAACACTGCATTACAGGTCTGTGTGCTCCTGCTGGTCAAATTACTAGACTTATCCCCAGGTCTCTGGGGCCAGAAAAAATCCTTTTTTTTCATCTAAATCCTGTTTTGTTTTGTTTTTCCTCAGTCAGACTGTACAAATACCCGTCTTATTAACCTTTTGGTATTCCCCTTCCCCCCCCCCCAAAAAAAAAAAAAATTGAGTGTCTCGCTGACTGTTCAGACACCAATATATCTGTTTAAAAAAGTCTGGTGTAGGCCAGAGAACTAGAACTGTGTTTTTCCTCTTCCACGGTTCACATCTGGGTGTTATTAACCTGCTTGCCTTTTTTCCATAAAAAAAAACAGTTTGAGTGTGTCGCTGACTGTTCAGACACAAATATATCTATTTTAACAAGTCTGGTATACACCAGGTAATTATAACTGTGGTTTTGCAGTTCCACGGTTCAAATCTCTGTATTATCCACTTTTTGGTCTTTTTTGCATAAAAACAACATTTTCAGTGTCTCGCTGACTGTTCAGACACCATTATATCTGTTTAAAAGAGTCTGGTGTAGGCCAGATAACTAGAACTGTGTTTTTCCTCTTCCACGGTTCAAATCTGGGTGTTATTAACCGGCTTGCCTTTTTTCCTTAAAAAAAAACAGTTTGAGTGTGTCGCTGACTTTTCAGACACAAATACAGTTATATGAAAAAGTTTGGGCACCCCTATTAATCTTAAGCTTAATGTTTTATAAAAATTGGTGTTTTTGCAACAGCTATTTCAGTTTGATATATGTAATAACTGTTGGACACAGTAATGTTTCTGCCTTGAAATGAGGTTTATTGTACTAACAGAAAATGTGCAATCTGCATTCAAACAAAATTTGACAGGTGCATAAGTATGGGCACCCTTATTATTTTCTTGTTTTAAATACTCCTACCTACTTTTTACTGACTTACTAAAGCACTTTTTTTGGTTTTGTAACCTCATTGAGCTTTGAACTTCATAGCCAGGTGTATGCAATCATGAGAAAAGCTACTTAAAGTGGCCACTTGCAAGTTGTTCTCCTGTTTGAATCTCCTTTGAAGAGTGGCATCATGGGCTCCTCAAAACAACTGTCAAATGATCTGAAAACAAAGATTATTCAACATAGTTGTTCAGGGGAAGGATACAAAAAGCTGTCTCAGAGATTTAACCTGTCAGTTTCCACTGTGAGGAACATAGTAAGGAAGTGGAAGAACACAGGGACAGTTCTTGTTAAGGCCAGAAGTGGCAGGCCAAGAAAAACATGAGAACGGCAGAGAAGAAGAATGGTGAGATCAGTCAAGGACAATCCTCAGACCACCTCCAGAGAGCTGCAGCATCAACTTGCTGCTGATGGTGTCACTGTGCATTGGTCAACTATACAACACACTTTGCACAAGGAGAAGCTGTATGGGAGAGTGATGCGAAAGAAGCCGTTTCTGCAAGCACGCCACAAACAGAGTCGGCTGAGGTATGCAAAAGCACATTTGGAGAAGCCAATTTCTTTTTGGAAGAAGGTCCTGTGGACTGATGAAACCAAGATTGAGTTGTTTGGTCATACAAAAAGGCGTTATGCATGGCGGCAAAAAAACACAGCATTCCACGAAAAACACTTGCTACCCACAGTAAAATTTGGTGGAGGTTCCATCATGCTTTGGGGCTGTGTGGCCAATGCCGGCACCGGGAATCTTGTTAAAGTTGAGGGACGCATGGATTCCACTCAGTATCAGCAGATTCTTGACAATAATGTTCAAGAATCAGTGACAAAGTTGAAGTTACGCAGGGGATGGATCTTTCAGCAAGACAATGATCCAAAACACCGCTCCAAATCTACTCAGGCATTCATGCAGAGGAACAATTACAATGTTCTGGAATGGCCATCCCAGTCCCCAGACCTGAATATCATTGAACATCTGTGGGATCATTTGAAGAGGGCTGGCCATGCTCGGCGACCATCAAACTTAACTGAACTGGAATTGTTTTGCAAAGAGGAATGGTCAAAAATACCTTCATCCAGGATCCAGGAAATCATTAAAAGTTACAGGACGCGACTAGAGGCTGTTATTTTTGCAAAAGGAGGATCTACTAAATATTAATGTCACTTTTCTGGTGAGGTGCCCATACTTATGCACCTGTCAAATTTTGTTTGAATGCAGATTCCACATTTTCTGTTAGTACAATAAACCTCATTTCAAGGCAGAAACATTACTGTGTCCAACAGTTATTACATATATCAAACTGAAATAGCTGTTGCAAAAGCACCAATTTTTATAAAACATTAAGCTTAAGATTAATAGGGGTGCCCAAACTTTTTCATATAACTGTATATCTGTTTCAAATATTCTGGTGTAGGCCAGATAACTAGAAGTTTGATTTTGCAGTTTCACGGTTCAAATCTCTGTATTATCCAGCTTTTGGCCTTTTTTACATAAAAAAAACAGTAATAGTGTCTCCCTGACTGTTCAGACACAAATATAACTGTTTAAAATATTCTGGTGTAGGCCAGATAACTAGAAGTTTGGTTTTGCAGTTCCACGGTTCAAATCTCAGTATTATCCAGCTTTTGACCTTTTTTACATAAAAAAAAAACAGTAATAGTGTCTCCCTGACTGTTCAGACACAAATATAACTGTTTAAAATATTCTGGTGTAGGCCAGATAACTAGAAGTTTGGTTTTGCAGTTCCACGGTTCAAATCTCAGTATTATCCAGCTTTTGGCCTTTTTTCCATAAAAAAAACAGTAATAGTGTCTCCCTGACTGTTCAGACACAAATATATCTGTTTAAAATATTCTGGTGTAGGCCAGATAACTAGAAGTTTGGTTTTGCAGTTCCACGGTTCAAATCTCTGTATTATCCAGCTTTTGGCCTTTTTTCCGTAAAAAAAAAAAACAGTAATAGTGTCTCCCTGACTGTTCAGACACAAATATATCTGTTCAAAATATTCTGGTGTAGGCCAGATAACTAGAAGTTTGGTTTTGCAGTTCCACGGTTCAAATCTCTGTATTATCCAGTTTTTGGCCTTTTCTACATAAAAAAAAACAGTAATAGTGTCTCCCTGACTGTTCAGACACAAATATATCTGTTTAAAATATTCCAGTGTAGGCCAGATAGCTAGAAGTTTGGTTTTGCAGTTACACGGTTCAAATCTCAGTATTATCCAGCTTTTGGCCTTTTTTCCATAAAAAAACAGTAATAGTGTCTCCCTGACTGTTCAGACACAAATATATCTGTTTAATAGATTCTGGTGTAGGCCAGATAACTAGAAGTTTGGTTTTGCAGTTCCACGGTTCAAATCTCTGTATTATCCAGCTTTTGGCCTTTTTTACATTAAAAAAACAGTAATAGTGTCTACCTGACTGTTCAGACACAAATATATCTGTTTAAAAGATTCTGGTGTAGGCCAGAGAAATAGAACTGTGGTTTTCCTCTTCCACGGTTCTAATCTCCTTTTTGTTACCCTTTTTCCATTGATAGTGCGAGTGTAAGCTATTTTACTTCATTTACAATGGGCAAGGCGCGTGGCAAGGGACGTGGAACTGGACGTTCTGGTGATGGTGCATGTAGAGGACGGGGCCGTGGCCAAGGTGAAAATATACCACAACCAACAGCTACATCTTCTCGCTCCCACTTCTTGACCGAATTACTAGGGAAGCACACTACAACACCAGTATTGCGAACTGATCAGTGTGAGCAGGTTATTAATTGGATAGCAGATAATACTTCCAGTTACCTGGGCACCACCACCTCCGGTCTGTCTTCCACATGGACACGTTTTAGTAGCCGTGAGTCTCGACCGCATACTCCTCCTCACCCTGATGCTCCTTCCTCCCACCATGCCGAGTGTCGTCAGACAGCAACTGATCCCACAGTTGGACACTCTGAAGAGCTGTTCACTGGTCCATTTCCATATTTGTGCCCCTCGCCTGCTCCGCTTGAAGTGGTGGAAGAGGAGATCCCATGTAGCGATGCTCAAATATTTGAACAGCCAAGGCCAGCGGAAGTCGACGCTGGCAATTTGTCACAAGAGGTGGACGATGACGAGACACAATTGCCACGAAGTGAGGAGGAGGATCGTGTTGCGCAAGTGGAAGAGGAGGAGGTGGTGGATGATCTAGTAACTGACCCAACGTGGAAGGAGGACACGCACAGCGAGGCCAGCAGCACACGGGGAGGGAGGCAGAGTACCCCAACAGGCAGGAAGAAGCAGTGTGGTGGCCGCACACAGAAGGCGAGCAACAGTTCCCCGTAACACCAACACGAGGGAAGTTGCCAGTACAACCATTAGGTCTTCCAGAGTCTGGAATTTTTTTAAAGACTCTGCTGATAACCCCAAAAAGGCCATTTGTACCACCTGCCAGGCCAGCATCAGCAGGGGTGACAAAACTACCAGCCTGACCACCACCAGCATGATCAGGCACATGTCAGCAAAGCACTCGACTTTGTGGGGCGAACCCCAGGGTTCACGACCAGTGTCAGCGGGTGTCACCACTGCTTCTTCCGCTGTTGTGCGTGTAATAGAACCCCCTGTTGTGCGTGCAAGGCAATCCGATGTCCATACTGCATGCAAAGATGCCCCCTCCTCTCAGTCTTCACTTGTTATGGCAGTTTCTCAAGAAACAGCATCAACGTCCACGTCCACGTCCCACCGCAGCATTCAATTGTCCATATCCCAGACCTTTGAACGAAAGCGCAAATTCGCAGCCAACGCCCCACAGGCCACAGTCCTAAATTCGCACATTTCACGACTGCTTGTGTTGGAAATGCTGCCTTTTAGGCTGGTGGAGACGGAATCCTTCCGCAACCTTATGGCGGTGGCCGTCCCTCGGTACTCGGTCCCCAGCCGACACTATTTTGCCCGGTGTGCCATCCCCGCACTACACAAGCACGTGTCCCAAAACATCTGCCGTGCCCTCAACAACGCAGTTACTGGGAGAGTCCACCTGACAACGGACACGTGGACAAGTGCTTGTGGCCAGGGACGGTACATCTCCCTGACGGCACACTGGGTAAACATAGTGGAAGCCGGGACCCAGTCGGACCTTGGGACGGAACATATCCTCCCCACACCGAGGATTGCGGGCCCTATGTCAGTCAGAGCTGCCCCCACAGTGTACAGCTCCTGTGCATCATCCTCCTCCTCCTCCTCATGTTCAGCCTCCATCTCAGATATCACCACATCAGTTACAAGCTGGAAGCACTGCAGTACTGCCTCAGCCAAGCGGCAACAGGCTGTGCTGAAACTCATAAGTTTAGGTGATAAACCTCACACTGCTTGTGAGTTGAGGACAGCTGTGAAAGAGCAGGCAGATCTGTGACTGAGACCACTGAACCTACATCCAGGCATGGTCGTGTGTGACAATGGCTGTAACCTGGTGGTGGCTCTGAGGCGAGGCGAGATCACACACGTACCATGCCTGGCTCATGTGCTTAACCTCGTGGTTCAGCGGTTTCTTAAATCGTACCCCGAGTTGCCAGATCTTCTCATCAAAGTACGCCGCCTGTCAGCTCATTTTCAGAAGTCGGCTACAGCTTCCACCGCCCTTGCTGTGATGCAGCAGCGTTTGCAGCTTCCGGCACACCGACTGGTGTGTGATGTCCCCACACGCTGGAACTCTACACTCCACATGTTGCAAAGGATTTGTGAGCAGAAGAGAGCAGTTGTGGAGTACCAGCAGCAACAAGGCCGTCGATATTCAGGTCAGACTCCACACATAAGACCTCAGGAGTGGACCTGGATGTCTGACATATGTAGCATCCTAACTAACTTTGAGGAGTCCACCAAGATGGTGAGTGGCGATGACGCCATCATTAGAGTCAGCATCCCACTTGTCTGTCTTTTGCAACGCTCTCTGCAGAGAATTAAAGAGGAAGCATTGCAGCCAGAGTATGATGAGATGGATCAAGAAGCCGTAACGGGCGATTACACACAGCCCAGCCTCATCTCATCCCAACGTGCATTGGGGGACAATGAGGGAGAGGAGGAGGAGGAGGAGGATGAGGAAGAACAGGAGCTGGTATAATGCGCTGTAGACGGTAGTACCTGTTCAGCGTGGGTGGCCTGAGGACAGGGGGGAGGAGGAGGAGAGCATGGTCAGTCGTCATCTTGGTGAGGACACCGAAGTCTTGCCCGTTACCAGTCTGGCACGCATGGCTGACTTTATGTTACGCTGCCTTAACCGTGACCCTCGCGTTGTCAAAATGTTGGGTGACAGTCATTACTGGTTTGTAACACTTTTAGACCCCCGCTACAAGGAGAACTTTCACTCTCTTATTCCTGAGGTGGAGAGGTCTACAAAAATGGGGCAGTACCAGAAGGCCCTTGCTGCAGAACTGTTAAAAAAATTCCCATCTGAACACTCTAGCGGCAGAGGTCACAGTTCATTGCCCAACCAAGGCATACAGGCGAGAGAGACGCAACTCCAATCCAGCAGAGGAACACTGTCAACGTTCTGGGACAGTTTTCTGAGACCTGCCCAGCTTACAGGCCCTGAGGCGCGGGGTACTCTCACAAGGAGTGGAAAGTTTCAAAAGATGGTGAGGGAGTACCTTGCCGACCGTACCAGCGTCTTCCGTGATTCCTCTGTGCCTTTTAATTATTGGGTATCCAAGCTGGACACTTGGAATGAACTCGCTCTGTACACTTTGGAGGTCCTGGCCTGCCTTGCTGCTAGCGTGTTATCGGAGCATGTTTTTAGTGCCGCTGGAGGAATTATAACTGATAAGCGCACTCGCCTGTCAACTGACAATGCTGACAAGCTGACCCTTATCAAAATGAACAAGGGCTGAATTGGGCCAGACTTCTCATCACCACCAAATGACAGCAGAGTAACAAAGTCAAATCCACTGTGTTATTTCGGGAGGTGTATTCCCATGCATCGCTTCACACCCACACATGGGTATACGGTTCCTCATTTCGGCTGTATTTTGCTCTTCTCCTTATCCTCAGCCTCCACCACCACTATAGCACTAGGGTGACGGTGGTTCATGTTGCCAGCATTGCAAGTTCCTCCGTCCTAATTTTTGGCAGCTTTTGCTTGGAAGGCAAAGGCAAAGACTATGGGAGACACACTCCTAAATAATGGGAATAATGTTTATAATATGCTGTACTGTATGGCTCTTGTAAGGGGCATGAAAACCGTCTTGTTAAGCTACTGAGACCTCCACGTCTCTTCCAAGGGGCATTAAAAACGTCTTGTTAAGCTACTGCGACCTCCACCACTCTTCCAAGGGGCATTAAAACCATCTTGTTAAGCTACTGAGACCTTCACCACTCTTCCAAGGGGCATTAAAACCATCTTGTTAAGCTACTGCGACCTCCACCACTCTTCCAAGGGGCATTGATATTGTCTTTTTATTCCACTGTGACCTCCACATCTCTTCCAAGGAGCATTTAAACAGTCTTGTTAAGCTACTGTGAGCTCCACATCTCTTCCAAGTGGCATTAAAACCGTCTTGTTAATCTACTGCTCCCTCCACCACTCTTCCAAGGGGCATTAAAACCGTCTTGTTAAGCTACTACAACCTCCACGTCTCTTCCAAGGGGCATTAAAACCGTCTTGTTAAGCTACTGCGACCTCCACCACTCTTCCAAGGGGCATTAAAACTGTCTTGTTAAGCTACTGCGACCTCCACCACTCTTCCAAGGGGCATTTATATTGTCTTTTTATTCCACTGTGACCTCCACGTCTCTTCCAATGGGCATTTAAACCATCTTGTTAAGCTACTGTGACCTCCACGTCTCTTCCAAGGGGCATTAAAACCATCTTGTTAAGCTACTGCGACCTCCACCACTCTTCCAAGGGGCATTAAAACCATCTTGTTAAGCTACTGTGACCTCTACGCCTCTTCCAAGGGGCATTGATATTGTCTTTTTATTCCACTGTGACCTCCACGTCTCTTCCAAGGGGCATTTAAACCGTCTTGTTAAGCTACTGTGACCTCCACGTCTCTTCCAAGGGGAATTAAAACCGTCTTGTTAAGCTACTGTGACCTCCATGTCTCTTCCAAGGGGCATTAAAACCGTCTTGTTAAGCTACTGCGACCTCCACCACTTTTCCAAGGGGCATTAAAACCGTCTTGTTAAGCTACTACGACCTCCACCACTCTTCCAAGGTGCTTTAAAACCATCTTGTTAAGCTACTGCGACCTCCACCACTCTTCCAAGGGGCATTAAAACCGTCTTGTTAAACCACTCTGAACTCCATGTCTCTTCCAAGGGGCATTAAAATCGTCTTGTTAAGCTACTGTGACCTCCACGTCTCTTCCAAGGGTCATTGATATTGTCTTTTTATTCCACTGCGACCTCCACCACTCTTCCAAGGGGCATTGATATTGTCTTTTTATTCCACTGGGACCTCCACGTCTCTTCCAAGGGGCATTAAAACAGTCTTGTTAAACCACTCTGAACTCCACAGCTCTTCCAAGGGGCATTGAAATGTTGTCTTTAATTACCTCTAACCTCCACGACTCTTCCAACGGGCATTGCATTTCCTCCTAATTTTAGTCAGCTTTTGCTTTTCAATGCATAGGCGAACACTAAGGGAGACCCACTCCCCAATAATGGGTAGAAAGTTTTTAGTACGCTGTAATCCACGTCTGTTTCAAGGGGCATTGCAGTTCCTCATAATTTTTGGAAAGCCTTCCATTCACTGCTTAGGCCAACAGTGTATAGGAGACCCAGTTGCTATAAATGGAAAAAACGGTTTAGTTAAGGCCCTCTGACCTCCATGTCACTTCCAAGGGGCATTGGAGTGCCTTGAAATTTTTGGTAGGCATTGCATTCACTGTATGCCCTATAACTGTGTAGCCGAACCGCTCCTTTTGGTACAGAAACATATCCTACAAGACATGTGTGGTTGACTGGCCTGATATTGATGTGAATGGTCCCTGTTCCTCCTGCTCTTTCTCCTTTGCCACGACCTCATCCATCATTCATCACCTGAAGCTTTGTTTTAACGGGAGTCATAGAACTGGGATAGTAGCAGGAAAACATCCAGCAATCCTCGGAGGAGGTAGGATATGCGCCAAAACGCTGACCACCTCAGGCCTAGCCGCTACTACATACATGCGCTTGCATTCCAAGGAACAGAAAGCTAAGGAGATGGATGGTCTCATGAACATGAATAATTTACTCGTTGTATAGGAGGCCGACCACTGCTGCTGTCTACCTTCTGAATTTTGTGTTGAAGCCTGGTTGACCCAGGACCCGCAATCCTCTATGTCTGGAAGACGTGTTGCATCCCAGTGTCCAACTGTGTCCCGGCTTCCACAATATTAACCCAGTGTGAAGGCGTCAGTGAGATGGACTATCCCTGGCCACATTCACTTGTCCACGTGTTTGTGGTTAGGCTGTCCTTCAAATACGGGCGGCTGGGGACCGTTTATGGACACCCGGCCGCCCCCTGGGGGTACTACTGCAAGCTAGCAGTATGGTATTGCAGCCTGGGGGTGGGTGGGTGGCAGGCTGCATACTTACGCTTGCATTCCAAGAAAACAAAGCAGATGCTAACTTCTATCATCATCATCATGCTCCTCACCTTGGCACTCTCAACTCCCCTGATGGAGAAGCCAGGGCCCACCAGAGGAGTCTGGTTGTCTGGTGGGCTCGGCTAATGCTGCCCTAAAGCAGGCCAGGCTAAGAAAAGTGTGGGGAAGGTTACCGGGACAAATAGGGTCGGCTGGGGACCGAGTATGGACACCCGGCCGCGGGGCGGCTGGGGACAGAGTATGGACCCCTGGCGGCTGGGGACCGAGTGTGGACTCCTAGCCGCCGGGCAGCTGGGGACTGAGTATGGATACCAGGCCGCCGACGCAGCCATGACATGGTGGCCGGCGTCTGCCTCCACAAGCCTAAAAGGCCTCATTTCAAGTGCAAGCAAGCTAGCAGTATGGTATTGCAGCCTGGGGGTGGGTGGGTGGCAGGCTGCATACTTACGCTTCCATTCCAAGAAAGCAAAGCAGATGCTAACTTCTATCATCATCATCATGCTCCTCACCTTGGCACTCTCAACTCCCCTGATGGAGAAGCCAGGGCCCACCGGAGGAGTCTGGTTCTCTGGTGGGCTCGTCCAATGCTGCCCTAAAGCAGGCCAGGCTAAGAAAAGTGTGGGGGAAGTTCCCAGGAGAAATAAGGGCGGCTGGGGACTGTTTATGGACACCCGGCCGCCCCCAGGTGGCTGGGGACCGTGTGTGGGCACCCGGCCGCGGGGCGGCTGGGGACCGAGTATGGACACCCGGCCGCCCCCTGGCGACTGGGGACCGAGCGTGGACACCCGGCCGCCGGGCGGCTGTGGACTGAGTATGGATACCAGGCCACCGACGCAGCCATGACATGGTGGCCGGCGTCTGCCTCCACATGCCTAAAAGGCCCAATTTCAAGTGCAAGCAAGCTAGCAGTATGGTATTGCAGCCTGGGGGTGGGTGGGTGGCAGGCTGCATACTTGCGCTTGCATTGCAAGGAATAGGGGAGGTACAATTGAACACTGCCCTGGGACAAGGACTTGCACGGGGATAGTTGCAAGTCTGCATCTTCTGATGAAGCAAGGATCACTTCTGATGGGCACACTTTTAGGCAGTGACCTGGGTGTCAGAGATGCTTCCAGGGGTCTTCCCCATGCTGTTCCCATGTCTTTTCAGCACTGTATGCATGTGTCACACAGCACATGGCCAGATAAGATTGTAAAATGTTAAAATGACATTTCCCGGTGAATGCATTTGTCACGGTTGAAAGCAATACAAAAGTGCAAAAACGCATAAAAAATGCTACTTGTGAACATAGCCCAAGGTGTGGAGGAGTATTTTTGTTTTTGGTTATTTATTTTACCTTATACACAAGTCTTTACCCTGTAAAGGAAATTCCTTAACATATTTCACAGGAAAACCATTTCAGTTTCGTTTTTGAACGTTTTATTGTGAGCCCGTAAAAGTGGCTTAATACCTCTAACCACGTTGTTGACAGCAGTGACCTGCGGGTCAGAAATGCTTCCTGGGGCGATCACCATGCTGTCCCCATGTCATTTGAGCACTGTCACTATCGTTTTGGGCACTTTTTAGGCTTTCTACTGACTGCCGGGGGTGCCGCCGCAAAAATGTCCGGGTCTCCCATAGACTAACATTGGGCTCGTTGCTCGGGTCGAGCACCCGAGTATCACGGCGAGCTCGGCCCGAGCTTCGAGCACCCGAGCATTTTAGTGCTCGCTCAACACTAGTCATTTCTCATTATTACACATAACTTAATTTATGAACATCTATGGGTTGGTTTCTTTGCCTGTGTGGATTGGTTGGGTTGTTACTGACATCGGGTGAGAATTTAATATAAATAGCACTTATAGACATATATTTACTTAGAAAACTGGTGACATGTTCAATACTTATTTCACTTGCTGTATGTATATATTAGAAACATATGAGGATATTTTATTTGCAACCTTTTCAATGTAAAGTGGTAAAATCTGCAGGTTACACATGTACCAAATGTTCCACACTCGTGTTCACCTACTCTTACCTTCATGAACTTTCCTTTTCACCTCTGACACCTGACAACTAAACTGACAACAGCTCTGTGTAGTTCAGTCATTGAGTAACTTTGCTATTATGTGGTAGAACCACTTATGTTCTGCAAAGAAGGAGACATACATTCTTCTGCATTGTATAGACTGAACTGTGATTACATGCACAACTGGAATAGAAGATTTATCTGTAACTACCTGGGAAGATCTGCCAGAACATGAAACGTCATCCAATTGTGACAAGCTTCAGACAATAATCTTTAGATAAATAAAAGTTGTGAGAGGAGGGTGTGATAATGTGCTGCTAATCCATAGCAAAGCTTCTGTCACGTAGTTACTCCGTACCTTCTTGTTTTACTATTACATAGCTGAAATATAAAGAAAAATTCTACCTTAAAGTAAAAATAAGGTAATTAGTATGCGGTGGTGTAAAATGCACATATATAGTGTGATCATTTAATTCCATTCTAAAGGGTAACATCTCTCCTCGTTCAGAGTGACGTGTCTGATGTACCAGTGTAAGGAGACTTAGAGGCCATGCAATGCTCCTCTGGGAAATTATATATGCAAATTTCCCCTTCGGGGAGGAACAAGGCCTGATCTCTAGTGCAATCTATTGAAAGTAGCAATCCTTAAAGTCAATACCAGCCCTTTAAAAAGACTTGCCACATGACATAGGATAAGATCAAAACCAGAATCTCAATTTGCAGACACCTGTTTCGGGGGTTTTGCCCCTCCTCAGTGCAAAGCATGAAATCTGATTTGGCTGTATCAGAGGCCTCTGACTTGGGTCTAAGGGGTTATGTCTCTTTTTGGGAATAGTGACATACCTGACATGCCAGTGTAAGGAGACTTAGAGGCCATACAATTCCTCTGGAATAATTAAATAGGCAAATTGTCTCTTCAGAGAGGAGGAGGGCTTGAACTCTATTGCTACCTATAGGAAGTAGCAATCCTAACATTTGCATTAGAGGCCTAATGTTTCAGAACTCCCATAAACTACAGTGGAGCGAGCCTCAGACATGGAAAGCCACCTGTCTAATTCATATACTACTTTCTGGTGTGCCAAACGGGCTAAGAGACCCCATTCTCCTGATGTATGAGGCATCCAGAGATCTCTACACAGGACACCATTAGTACTTGACCGGTCCCTGCTCCTCAGTTGCTGCCACTACTCTTCTATGTGTGGCTAGTCACATATAGTTAACCTGTCAGTCAATCATTTTATTGTCCATATGGTTGGGGGCCGCAGGGAATGGCATCACAGTTGCGCACCCCTGATTTAATGTGTATACGGGCCTTAAAGAGTAACTGTAGTTTTATTATTTCATAAATGAACGTTACACATGAAAATAGGCAACATGGTGATATATTTGATCAAATACATTTCTCTTATTTCTCCCCCTGGGCTGATCTTACACTCTCAATTCATGTGTAAAATCTGACTTCACTGAATTCAGAATTTTCCGTTCCTGAAATAGGAGATGGCAGTTGGTGTTTTTAAAATTCTATGGAGAGGGGAGGAGTTAGAGGCAGATACTAACATTTTTGCTGCACATTCTCCTGAAACGTCAGTTACAGTTCTCCATAGAACTTTATGAGCACCAACTGTCACCTTCTATCTCAGTAATAGGAAAATCTATATTCACTGAAGAAAGATTTTACCTGAGAATTTTGAGAATGAATGATTAGTCCAGGAGAAGAAAAAAAATGATTTCTGCTATAAGATATATTACAAAGTGTCTTATCTTTTTACCCATGTCACACGCCAAGGGCAGTCTACCCATATTCCTGATTGTTAAGACTTACTTAGTTTATGTACCATGCCAGCACAATATAGAAAAAAATGTCTATTAAAGATATCACTTCAGGATTAAAAGGACATTAATAAAAAAAAAAAGAAATGCATAAAATAATCTATAAAAAAACAATACAAGCATACATTTTTTTTTACAATAAATTAAATTTAAATCCAATACAAATGAATACACTGTTCCATGGTTGTAGCAGGGGCTCAGCTCAGTGGGTGGGAGGTGGGGGAAACTTTTGAGTGAGCCCCTAACTGGTAACCCGGAATACAACTATGGTGGTGCACTGACATTACCGCCATATGGTGACATATAGTGGTAGATACCAGTGTTGCAGAACATACAAGTTATATATAGTAACTTACAGCTGACGTTCCTTCTCATGGATCGTTCACTTTTCCAGTCTTTTCCAACTTGACCAGACAGACAACTTCTTTCAGCCATGACTTGACAACACAAATTTGACTTCTCACATTTCCAGCACCGTGCCTATTCCCAAACTGCACAAACGCCTCATCCAACTGATACCCCAATACTGAGCTGCTGCTGGCATATGTGTCCTTATTACTGCACCTGCTGTTTGGCACAATAACAGCGCTCCCCTTAGTGCCCCACATAATAATGCCCACCACGGTGCCCCTTACATAGTAATAATGCCTCCTTTGTGCCCTCTACAGTCATGGCCAAAAGTATTGAGAATGAGACAAATAGTAATTTTTCCAAAGTTTACTGCTTCATTTTTTGTAATGGCAATTTGCATATACTCCTGAATGTCAAAGAGTGATCTGCTTAACAGCAATTACTGTACTTGCAAAGTCAATATTTGCCCAGAAAATGAACTTTAACCCCCAAAACACATTTCAACATCATTGCAGTCCTGCCTTAAAAGGAGCAGCTAACATCGTTTTAGTGATTGATCCATTAACACAGGTGTGGGTGTTGATGAGGACAGGGCTGGCGATCAATCAGTCATGATTAAGTAAGAATGACATCACTGGACACTTTAAAAGGAGGCTGGTTCTTGGTATCATTGTTTCTCTTCAGTTAACCAAGGTTATCTCTAAAGAAACACGTGCAGCCATCATTGCACTGCACAAAAATGGCCTAACAGGGAAGAGTATCGCAGCTACAAAGATTGCACCTCAGTCAACAATCTATCGCATCATTAAGAACTTCAAGGAGAGAGCTTCCATTGTTGTCAAAAAGGCTCCAGGGCGAACAAGAAAGACCAGCAAGCGCCAGGACCGTATCTTAAAACTGTTTCAGCTGCGGGATCGGACTACCAGCAGTGCCGAGCTTGCTCAGGAATGGCAGCAGGCTGGTGTGAGTGCTTCTGCACACACTGTGAGGCGGAGACTCTTTGAGCAAGGGCTGGTTTCAAGGAGGGCAGCAAAGAAGCCACTTCTCTCCAGAAAAAACATCAGGGACCGACTGATATTCTGCAAAAGGTACAGGGAGTGGACTGCTGAGGACTGGGGCAAAGTCATTTTCTCTGATGAATCCCCTTTTCGATTGTTTGGGACATCTGGAAAACAGCTTATTCGGAGAAGAGGTGAGCGCTACCACCAGTCTTGTCTCATGCCAACTGTAAAGCATCCTGAAACCATTCATGTGTGGGGTTGCTTCTCAGCCAAGCAAATCGGCTCACTCACAGTCTTGCCTAAAAACACAGCCATGAATAAAGAATGGTACCAGAATGTCCTCCAAGAGCAACTTCTCCCAACCGTCCAAGAGCAGTTTGGCGCCCAACAATGCCTTTTCCAGCATGATGGAGCACCTTGCCATAAAGCAAAGGTGATAACTAAATGGCTCATGGAACAAAACATAGAGATTTTGGGTCCATGGCCTGGAAACTCCCCAGATCTTAATCCCATTGAGAACTTGTGGTCAATCATCAAGAGACGGGTGGACAAATAAAAACCAACAAATTCTGGCAAAATGCAAGCATTGATTATGCAAGAATGGACTGCTATCAGTCAGAATTTGGTCCAAAAGTTGATTGAGAGCATGCCAGGGAGAATTACAGAGGTCTTGAAGAAGAAGGGGCAACACTGCAAATATTGACTTGCTGCATTAACTCATTCTAACTGTCAATATAAACTATTGGTACTCATAATATGATTGCAATTATATTTCTGTATGTGATATAAACATCAGACAAACCCTAATAAAAACCAGAGGCCAGCAGATCATGTGAAAATATAATTTTGGTGTCATTCTCAAAACTTTTGGCCATGACTGTAGATGGTGAAACTGCTCCCTAGAAAATATTAATGCACTGTGCAAATGCCCTAGAAATTAGTGTTCACAATTTGCCCCTTTATGGCCAGATTGCTCTGAGTGCCCTATAACAATAATACTTCTTTAGTGTCCATGACGCGCCCCTGGGCCTGTGTCGCGCTGCGTTGCGCACGCGGGAGCTTACCCGGAGCCGGATCTGTTGAGGGTTGTAGTCTCGTGGCGGTGACCCGGTCCGTGCCCAGGGAGTCAAACTGAGCGGCGATGTATCAGCGGTAGATGTTGGACGACTACGCCACCCGTTGAGTACAGCTAAGGAGCTGCTGCTGCAGGGCAGACCGCTGAGGCCGGTGGTAGGATTGTGCAGCGTGATAGTATAACCCCCAACGGGAGGGGTATGGCCTCAGGGCAGCCGACGTGGATGATGGGGGTAGCAGGAACCACTCGGAGACGGTACGGCGTAGTTCAGGGTCTTTACTGGTGACAAAGATAGACCCTCCCAGAGTAATGGCTAGCGATTGGGGCCTGGTCAGTCCTTGAGCAGATGGGATCTCCCCTGGCCAGGCGGAGTTGTAGGCCTCCCAAACTAACTGTACTCTTCTGGCTACCTTGCTAGAGGCGGGTATAAGTAGCCCACGTCCCTCAGTGTACCGTGTGGTGCTCACCCGTATGGCCGGTGACTCAGGGCCTTCTAGTAGCTTCCGCTGCACGACGGCGGTGCTGGTCCCATGCGTGTGACCGTGCCTTCGGGTTTCTTGGCCAGAGGACCTGGAATCCCCTGCCTGACGGATTCTGCTGCTGGGTAGGAGTTAGTCCCCACAGCCTCGGACTCCGGGTCCGGTAAGAAATCTTCTCAGTCAGGGCGAGCTCTGCAGCTGCCAGCCCCTGACTCCTTGTAACACTGCTCCCACAGAGCTCCTGATGTTCTGTTCCTATATTTGCTTCTTTTCTCTGTCTCTACTTCTTCTCTACTCACTAACCCTGCCTCAGCCCTAGGTTTATATAGGGGAAGTTCTTCCCCTCCCAGGACTGTGCAGGAGGTGTGGCATGCATAGGATTCCTGACCAAGAGACCTCCCACCTGCTCTCAGACGTAATATCTCTATCACTGTGGCAACCAGACCCCTGGGGTGTCACATTCCCCCCTAGTGAAATTTAGTACTCCGGGACTAAACATATTTTTAGAAAAACATAACAAGGTATAAACAATAATAATACAATAAGAAAAACACATAAAGATGGTTACGGCGTGTCCGCAACCGGGTGCAGTTTTGAAGAAAACAAAGGTGTCCATTTCACCAAAACAGGGAGACGTAACCAGGTAGGGGTCTGTCCTGCCCCGAGTCCTTAACAGTCTTTAGTCCATTCCTAGGTTACGCTCCAACCAATTGTACAAGGATTCCCGGTAAATCCACCAAAGACTCCTAAAAATAACTAGAAACACATAATTATTTACAAGTAACAGACAGGTGACCACAAATAAAACAATTTAAACACTTCAAATCCTCCAACGTGCGGGTAACTGGCCTCTAGTGGCCCTAGTGGACCTACGGAGCTGACTGTCTGGCCCTGAACTACAGGGTGTAGGAGCTGTCAAGGGTAAACTGGGCAGCTGTCTACGGGCTCTTTGGCTCACTAGGGGTACAGCAGGCTCACTATGAGCAGAGGGTTGATCCTCCTGTTCTGCTTGTGTGGAGTCTGCTGCCTCCTGGACCGGCTGCTCTTCCAGCTCTACCTGTTGCTCCGTAGGCACTTGGGATGCTGGTTGGAGGAACGTGAGGACGGGTACCACAACTGCACCATTGACTTGAGTCCAGGACCGAGGGAAGTCTCCGAGCACAGTACTAACCATATCTTCCCTTTCCTCTACGGGTCGAGGGTCTTCTTGCTCTCCTTCTGGGTTCCGTAGCTGTTCGGGACACTTCTTCAGGTGATCCCGGGATACAATGGCTGTGGTTTCCCCTCCGTCTTTACTGATGGTACAAACCTTTGGGTTGTCGTGGCTTGAGGGCAGTACGGTGTACGGGTCCTTCTCCCACTGGTCGTCCAACTTGTGGAGCCGTCTCTTCCTCTTCAAGACCTGCTCTCCGGGTACCAGGGGAACAGCGGGAGCATACTGGTTGTAAGTTTTCTCTTGTCTTTCCCTAGCGAGACAGAGACTTCGCTCCACGCTCTCCTGTACTTTCCGGTACTGCTGCTGCCTCTCTGTGACCCAGTCTGCTTCTGGTGAAGTGTCCTCGGGTGTCAGGACTCCCATCTCCAGGTCAACAGGTAGCTTCCCAGGTCTTGCCCTCATCAGGTAAGCCGGGGTACAGTTGGTGGAACCTACCGGGATGTGGTTGTATAGGTCCACTAGGTCGGGCAGCCTCTCAGGCCACAGACTGCGTTCTTGCAGGGGCAATGTTTTCAGAAGATATATCACCACCTGGTTCATTTTCTCACAAAGTCCATTAGTTTGCGGATGATAGGGTGTCGTCCTTATCTTCCGGCAGCCATACAGAGTGCAGAATTCTTGGAAGACCTCCGCTTCAAAGGCAGGTCCCTGGTCTGTCAACACTTGGTCCGGGTACCCGTGTGGACGGCAGAAATGCTGCTGGAAGGCTCTAGCTGCTGTTCGAGCTGTTAAGTCCTTGACGGGGACGACAACCAAGAACCGGGAGTAGTGATCCACGATGGTTAGTGCGTAGACGTAGCCACTTCTGCTTGGGGTCAGTTTTACATGATCCAAGGCTACCAGTTCCAACGGCTGCCGGGTGACGATGGACTGCAGGGGAGTCTTCTGGCTGGCACGGTCCTTCCTCCTCAGGTTGCACGGGCCACAGTCTCTGCACCACCTCTCGATGGTTCCCCTCATGCCTACCCAATGGAACCGCCCGCGCAGCAGGAACTCCAGCTTCTTCCATCCGAAATGCCCAGCCCCGTCGTGGTATGCCTCCATCACCATGGCTGCGTCTCTTCGTGGCACCACTACTTGCCAGATTAGTTCATGCGTCCGGGAGTTAACCATTCTGCGGCACAACTTCCCCTTGTAAAGGAACAGTCGACTCTTCTCAGCCCACAGTTGTTTGGCTTTCTCCGGAGCGTCTGGGTCAAGGCGAGCCTCTGGCCGAGTCAGCATCTCCTTCACCAGTCGGACGGCAGGGTCACTGTCTTGCGTTTCCTCCCAGTTGTAGTGAGGCAAGGGGTTAAACGTAGCGGCTTGCTTACTCCTTACCCAATGGGAATACTGGATAGTCCCATGACGGTGGAACGTGGGGAGTTCGACTTCTTCCAGTCCCTCTGGATCTTCTCCTACGTCCGGTAGGTTTGGCATCCTGGACAGGGCGTCCGCGTTGGTATTGGAGCGTCCTGCCCGGTATTTGATTGTGAACTCGTAGTTGGACAGACGGGCCATCCATCTCTGCTCTAGGGCACCGAGTCTTGCCGTGTCCAGGTGTGTCAACGGGTTGTTATCCGTGTACACGACGAACCGGGAAGAAGCGAGGTAGTGCTTAAAGCGTTCGGTGACTGCCCACACCACTGCCAGGAACTCTAGCTTAAATGAGCTGTAATTCTCAGGGTTTCTTTCGGTGGGTCGCAGTTTTCGGCTGGCGTAAGCGATTACTCGCTCTTTCCCCTGCTGGATCTGGGACAGCACGGCTCCTAGCCCGATGTTACTTGCGTCGGTGTAGAGGATAAAGGGCTGGCTGTAATCCGGGTACGCCAGGATTTCATCCCCCGTGAGGGCCATCTTCAGCTGGCGGAAGGACTCTTCTTCCAACTTCTCCCATCTGAAGGGCGGCTTCTGGTTCTTGGCCTTCCGGGACTGGCCTATCAGGAGGTCCTGCATAGGAGCTGCCTTTTTGGTGAAACCGGGGATGAACCTGCGGTAGTAGCCTACCAACCCGAGGAACTGCCGCACTTCCTTTACACTGGAGGGACTTGGCCATTCCTTAATTGCGGTGATCTTATCAGGGTCGGGAGCCACTCCGTCAGCGCTCACCACGTGTCCCAGGTACTGCACCTTTGGTTTCAGGAGGTGACACTTGGAGGGTTTCACCTTTAGGCCGTAGCTTGCCAGAGCTTCGAACACTTCCGCCAGGTGTTTCAGGTGGTCCTCATAAGTCTTAGAATATACGATGACATCGTCCAGGTACAACAGGACCGTCTCGAAGTTTCTGTGGCCCAGACAGCACTCCATTAATCGTTGGAAGGTTCCTGGTGCGTTGCAGAGTCCGAACGGCATACAGGTAAACTCGCTAAGTCCCATCGGGGTGGTGAATGCGGTCTTCTCCCGGTCCGCCTCTGCTACAGGAACCTGCCAGTACCCACTAGTGAGATCCAAGGTAGAGAAGAAGTTAGCAGATCTTAAAGCAGCCAAAGACTCCTCTATCCTTGGTAAGGGGTACGCATCCTTGTGTGTGATACGGTTGATTTTCCGGTAATCTACACACATCCTCATGGTGTTGTCTTTCTTTTTGACTAAGACTAGTGGAGCTGCCCAGGGGCTACAGCTATCCCTGATCACCCCAGCCTCCTTCATGTCTCTAAGCATCCCCTTGGCGTGTTGGTAGTGTGCAGGGGGTACGGGTCGATACCTCTCTTTTATGGGAGGATGGTCTCCCGTGGGGATGTGGTGTTCTACCCCCTTGACTCGCCCGAAGTCTAATGGGTGTTTACTAAACACTCTCTCGTACTCTTGAACCACCCGATAGACTCCCTGTTTCTGGTGTGAGGGAGTGGAGTCAGTACCCAAATGTAGTTGCTGACACCAGTCCTCCATTGTTTTCTTAGAGCCGTTACCTTCCTCCGGGTGAGATGGAGGCAAGGGTTCCACAGATTGTATAGCATTTTGGTTAATGGTATATAATTTGGCTAGCGTGGCATACCGGGGCAGGTACACTTCCCTCTTCCCGATATTGATTATGCGAACGGGCACCCTCCCATGGCGTACATTAACCACCCCCCGTGCTGTCAAGATGGTGGGCCTACTGTCTGAGTAAACTGGTTCTACCATTGCCTGGTAATCTCTACCTCTCAGACCAATAGCTGCCCGGCACCAAATCATCATTTCACTTTTTGGGGGCATGGCAATAGGGAAAGGGTCACACATTCTCACGCTACCAATCTCACCGCCGGAGAGTTCCACCTGTTGCCGTAGCATCAGTGCCCGGATCTCTTTTTGGAGCACTCGCTGCTCGCCGGAGCTGGCGTTCTTGGCAACCTGCTGTAAAAGGAAAATCACCTCTGCAAGACAATTTTCAATTACATTAGTTCCTAGAGTTATCTTTGGGTGACTCTCATGTTTGTCAATGTCTACAATGATCAGTCCCTGTGCTGCCAGTTCGACTCTACCGATTTTAATGGTCACCTCTTTAAATCCAATCTGTGGCACGGGCTGACCATTGCTGGCGATGATACTCAAGTCGTCGTCAGGGTAGCGGGTGATATCCGAGTCATTCCAGTACTGCTTGAAGAGCACGTACGGGATGGTGGTGACCTGTGACCCGGTGTCCAGTAGGGCACTCATAGGAATGCCATCCAGTACCACGGGTAAGACTGGACGTCCTCCCACATATTTGTCGCGCCAGTTCGATGGGCCTGGTGATCTTTTTCCTGGGGATTGGCCCTCTACCCCAGGTTGTGCCAGTTTAAAGGACAGTACCTTGCCATATGTCCGGGTTGATTGCAGCGGCGGCAGATGGGTCGTCCGTCCTCGTTGTATCGGTCGCTGGGTCTCCCTCTGGCCGGTGGGGTCCTCCTTGGTCGACGCCACGGGATGTCCTCCGGTCCGGATGCCAGCTGGATCTTCCCTGGAGTGGAAACCTGTAAAGACTGCACAGTTCGGGTTAGCGCAGCAACGCTTTTAGCTAGCTCTTGGACCTGATGGTGCAGGTCTGGAGCCGGGTCATTGTTCAAAGCCTGCGCATCAGCTCCCACAGGCCCTGCCGACAAGGGTGCCGCCTCCTGGTGGTAAGTGGTAGTGGGGCGTCTGTGGGTCACAACGCCACCTGGTGCCGGTTCTCGGAGCACCCGGATGGCTCTGTCCTTGAACTGTGCAAATCCCAGATGAGGGTCCTGTAAGGCCATTGCCCGCAACTGGGTTCGGTGGGCATTGCAATATAAACCCTCTATAAATTGTTCATTCAACAGCCTGTCCTCGTCTCCCACGCCGTCAGGGTCGGTCTGCTTAATGGCTCTCAGGGCCTCTTGTAGGTTCAGGGCATAGTCCCTTATACTCTCGTATGCTCGCTGCTTGCACCCGTAGAATCTAAGCTTGATCTCGGCTGAGGTGCGGGTATCAAAGGTGTCCCTCAGCCGGGTTAGTATCCCTGCGACAGTCCTCCCCCCAGGTGGCCAGGACTTTACCTCCCTTCGGGCTGCCCCAGTTAATTGGGCCACCAGGATGCTCACTTTTTGCTCTTCTGTGAGGGGGTACACCTGGAAGAGGCTATCCAGCTTTTCTCTAAAGTCATGCAGGGTATGTGACTCCCCTGAGTACTGGGGTAGCCAGGCCGCTCCCGGGATATAGGGCATGGTGAAAGGCATGACTGCAGCAGCGGTGGCGCTGGCGGGGGTTGAGGCAGTGAAGCTCTCCTCCGTATCCGACATCCTCCTCCCCCCTAGTGGACCGTGGCCTACCTTGCGATGATCCTCTTCCGTAGGCCGCGGCTCCGCAGTAGATCGTCAGGGTTGAGGACCTTCCGTCGCGCTCCTGTGACGTCGGCGTCTGCTGGGCTCCTTCCAGGACCTTACGCGACGTCCGGACGTGAGGTGGGGCTTCAGTTCTCGCGCGCTTTCGGAGTCCACGCCCCTCTTCTTCCCGCGCGACGTCTTCAAGATGGCGTCCAACGGCGGGAAAACTCCACGGAAGGCGGGAAGAAGGCTGAAAATGGCGCCGGATGGCGGGAATCTTCACCGATGGCGGGAAGAAGGCTGAAGATGGCGCCGGATGGCGGGAATCTTCACCACAGGTAAGTTTGAACAGTCTTTTTTAGGCACGCAGTACCCGGTGGTTGCGGGCACGAAATCCTGCCGACTACGCCAAAAGTTGACGCGCCCCTGGGCCTGTGTCGCGCTGCGTTGCGCACGCGGGAGCTTACCCGGAGCCGGATCTGTTGAGGGTTGTAGTCTCGTGGCGGTGACCCGGTCCGTGCCCAGGGAGTCAAACTGAGCGGCGATGTATCAGCGGTAGATGTTGGACGACTACGCCACCCGTTGAGTACAGCTAAGGAGCTGCTGCTGCAGGGCAGACCGCTGAGGCCGGTGGTAGGATTGTGCAGCGTGATAGTATAACCCCCAACGGGAGGGGTATGGCCTCAGGGCAGCCGACGTGGATGATGGGGGTAGCAGGAACCACTCGGAGACGGTACGGTGTAGTTCAGGGTCTTTACTGGTGACAAAGATAGACCCTCCCGGAGTACTGGCTAGCGATTGGGGCCTGGTCAGTCCTTGAGCAGATGGGATCTCCCCTGGCCAGGCGGAGTTGTAGGCCTCCCAAACTAACTGTACTCTTCTGGCTACCTTGCTAGAGGCGGGTATAAGTAGCCCACGTCCCTCAGTGTACCGTGTGGTGCTCACCCGTATGGCCGGTGACTCGGGGCCTTCTAGTAGCTTCCGCTCCACGACGGCGGTGCTGGTCCCATGCGTGTGACCGTGCCTTCGGGTTTCTTGGCCAGAAGACCTGGAATCCCCTGCCTGACGGATTCTGCTGCTGGGTAGGAGTTAGTCCCCACAGCCTCGGACTCCGGGTCCGGTAAGAAATCTTCTCAGTCAGGGCGAGCTCTGCAGCTGCCAGCCCCTGACTCCTTGTAACACTGCTCCCACAGAGCTCCTGATGTTCTGTTCCTATATTTGCTTCTTTTCTCTGTCTCTACTTCTTCTCTACTCACTAACCCTGCCTCAGCCCTAGGTTTATATAGGGGAAGTTCTTCCCCTCCCAGGACTGTGCAGGAGGTGTGGCATGCATAGGATTCCTGACCAAGAGACCTCCCACCTGCTCTCAGACGTAATATCTCTATCACTGTGGCAACCAGACCCCTGGGGTGTCACATCCACTTAGCATTTAATAATGTCCACTGAGTCCCCTAATGTGCAGCTTCTCTGTACCCATTATGATCTACCCAAAGCTCCCCTATACACAGAATAATAAGCCAAAAGCTCCCCTATACACAGTATAATGCCCTCACAGCTCCCCTATACACAATATGATGAGCACACAGGTCCATTATGCACAGTATAATGGCCTACAGCTTCGCTGTACACAGTATAATGGCCCCACAGCTCCCTAAATACAGCATGATGTCCCCACAGCTCGCTAAAACACAGTATAATGACACACAGAACACAGAAGCCCTCACACTGTATAATGGCCCCCACCGTAGAACCCATATTGTATAATGGCCTCTACAGTAGTCCCCACATTAGCTCCCAAACTGTATAATGGCACCCATATTAGCTTCCACACTGTATAATGGCCCCCACAGTAAACCCCAAACTGTATAATGGCCCCCACATTGGCTCCCATGATGCATAATGTCTCCCACAGTTTATGAGTACCACCAAAAATGTCCCTACAATGCATGAGAGCCTCCCACACTGTATGAGGACCCCCCACAGAAGTCCCCACACTATATAATTGCCCCCATGGTAGGCCCCAAACTGTATGATGGCCCACACATTAGCCCCCAAAATGTATAATGACCACAACATTAGCCTCCAAACTTTATAATGGTTACTGCATTAGCTCCCAAATGGTGTAATGGTCCCGCATTAGTCTTCAAACTGTATAAGTGCCCCGCATTAGTCCCCAAACTGTATAATTGCCCCCACTTTAGCTTCCGTGCTGTATAATGGCCACCGCATTAGCTCTCAAACTGTATAATTGAACCGCATTAGCCCCCAAACAGTATAATAGACCCCGCATTAGCTCCCAAACTGTATAATTGCACCACAATAGCCCCTAAACGATATAATTGCCCCCGCATTAGCCCCCAAACTGTATAATGGCCACTGCATTAGCTCCCAAATTGTAGAATTGCCCCCGCATTAGCCCCCAAACTGTACAATGGCCACTGCATTAGCTCCCAAATTGTATAATGGTCCCGCAGTAGCCCCCAAACTGTATAATCGCCCAGCATTAGCCCCTAAACTGTATAATTGCCTCGCAGTAGCCCCCAAACTGTATAATAGCCCGCATTAGCCCCCAAACAGTATAATGGTCATTGCAGTGGCCCCCAAACTATTTAATTTCCCCCTACACTATATAAGGGTCCCCACAGTAGTCCCTATAATGTATGAGACCCCCCACTCCAGTATAAGGGTCCCCTTTTGTTTATGATGCCCCCACAAGTTTTTAGTCAAAATAAAAAACATTGCATACTCACCTAATCCAGCATCCTGACAAGTCCTCCGGCAAGGCCTGTGTATACAAACACGCAAAGTATCGGGACTTCTGGACTCAGGGAGTTTGGTGACTTAGGCAAGGACAACACTTCCACATGTGCTAGTCCCTGGGAAGGGGGTGGGGGTAAGGCGCATCTATGGAGACACCAAGAACTATCCCATATGCATAGACTGTGGGTCCGTTTCCCACCAAGTGGGATTGGTCAAGGACTTGTTGCATGCTATTGTTATGGAGTGAAATTTTCCTTTGCTCTAGGACTTATGGGCTAAAGTTGCTAAAGTTGTATCATCGAGTAGTCCAGTATGTTGCCAGGAATCGGCTATTGTAACAAAGATGCATGATGTAAACTGTGAATTTCTGTTCACTGTACTGGCTAGAAAGGAGGATGAAGAAGCATCCTCTGAAGTCAATGTCCCTGACCTGGAGGAGTCCCAGGACAACTTTGGGACTACCCAACCCTTTCCCATATATTATGGCAACCTACTAAAACCTTGGAACGGTAGAGACCCACTCGAAACCCCTTGCTGGTTGGCCTGGTCAGAAGCCAGCCTTGCGGGTGTGAAAGTGGCAGGAACTTTACCACCTTATAAAAAAGCAGTACAGACGAAAATCACTACCCAAAAATAGTGGCAGGTCCTTGGAGTTACTAGGTCACCCTTGTGTCATCAATCATGAGCTTCATGTTCAGGTCAATTTAAAGCCCTGTAGGCTCTGTGTTAGCAAAGCAATGTTGGCTGGGTTAAATCCTAGCTCTCCAGGTTCTGATTAGATCACCTGGCTAGCACTGCATTTAACTAGGCTAGCTGTTCTTCTTTTAATGTTTTAAATTGAATTTATATTCACAAATTATTAACCTCCCCCTTTTTTGTATCGTATTTTTGACGACTAGTTGTTCTTCTTAGTCAGTCAGCTCAGGGAAGCTGACCAGACTGGAAGTGTCTTGGTGCTAAAGAGAGACACAGGCCAGAATCCCTCTCTGAGAACAGTCTGTACAGGCTGTGTGCAGGGAACCACAAGTATAAGGGTCTGTTCTGTTTAGTTAGAACCAGGGAAAGGCTAGGGATTTATGTTTCAAAGTTTGTTTTGGTGCTGCGCAACCTGTGGAAACAATAAAAACTGCATGTGTTTGGATCAAAGGTGCATTGCTTGTGTGAACGCTACATAAGGCCTAATGCCTTTCAGAGAGAGTGAATGCCTTCACCCTTTAATATTTTTTTTATTGTTGAGGATATTGTACTCAATATTTCGTTTGCCGAGAGATGCTACTGCACAAGTGTGGCCGGCGGTAGCATATTGCTGCAGGCAAATTTCTTTTTCCTACATAAAAATGGCGCCGCTAGCGGCGCTTGCGCATTGGCGTCTATCTGCAAACGATAGATGCTACTGCGCACACGTGGGCGCCATTTTGAAGGAGGAAAAAAAAATTGCCTGCAGCAAAATGGCGCTGCCGGCCACGCTTGCGCAGTAGCATCTACCGGCAAGCGATAGATGCTACTGCGCACGTGCGAGCGACATTTTGCTGGAGGAAAAAGAAATTTGCCTGCAGCAATATGGCGCAGCCGGCTGCACTTGCGCAGTAGCGTTGCTCGACAAACAAGAGATGCTACTGCGCATGCGCGGGCGATGGGACCATTTTGCTGCATGTAAATTTCAGGATTTGTACCACAATTACACAGGCAGTATTTAAAATAAGAGGAAAGTGACTGAAAGCACAGTGACCTGTCAGAAGGCAGGTACAGAAGTAGGGTGGTGTAAAGCTTAATGGCCAGACCCCTCTAGTCATCATTCCAGGTACCTTAACATCATGGCGTTACATTGATTTGGTCGTGGAACCAGAGACATTTTTCAATACGACAACATGTTGCATGGCCTGCAGCATCTCCGGACTTTTCCATCAATCTCATCTGGGACGTCATTGCTCGGCAATTGAAAAGGGAGCTGCAAACAGAGGATCTTGATGATTTACGTATGTGACCAAATGCATTAGGCGTGGCAGAACATTTCTCAAATAAACATTACTAACCCCATTGATAGCATACCAATCGTGCTAATTTTCCAAAAAACATCTATGGGGGTCAAAATTGTCACTACAGCTGTAGATGAATTCAATGAGGGGAGTAATTTGCAAATTATGGTCACTTTTTGTGGATTTCTGCTGATTAGGCACCTAAGGGGCACTGCAAATGATGTGCAAAAAGTATTCCAGGAAAATATGTGCTCCAAAATGTACATATTAGAATGGGCGAGACTCATCTGACATACAGAAAAAATAGTGCATGCTACGATTTTTTTCCACATGCAGGAAAGCTGTCATCTAAACAGTCCAATTGAATAACATTGGTCCTACTGCTGTTCGTGTGATGTCAGAATTTTTACAGACTTTACAAACAGCACTCGGACCGAAAATATGGTGTGAATATATCCTTACGCTAACAGAAAGCTTGTTAAAGTCCTCAAGTTGTCATAACAACCATTGGCACCCTGCAATTGGATTGCGGGATAGGAGAGGCTGGCAATGGAGTGAAAGAGGGAACGTCTGTAAGGAGATGGACATATTGTCCATGTTTCCCCCTTAAAGAACAAGAGTGTTATTGTAGTGTGTAATGTGAATAGTGATATGCGTTAATGATGTGTGTTGTTTGACGGTAGGGACAGCAAGAGTTAATGATTGGGACTAGCCCAGAGTGGGAGAGTAAAAGGTGAAGGAAGAGAGGCAGTTCCTGTCACAAAGTCAGAAAGGGCCCAGTGTGCGTAGAGGAAAGACCTAAGGTACAATGTGAGCAGTGCCACATGACGCGGGTGTCACTTACGAGAGAGGAGAAAGAAGAGGATAGTGAGATCCTGAGCAAAGTGACTGAAGGAATGGAGTAATTGAGTGGAAACGGGTCCTGGGTCAGGACAGCTAGCAGTACTGCCTACAGTTTATAACTGGCAGAGGTAACGGGCCTAAACGGGACAGAGAATGTAAGACGAAGAGAGTGCCCCGAGTTCCAGAGCATCAGAGACAGAACAGATAAGTACCGGCCATACTGGACATATCCCTAGAGGGAAGAGAATATGCAAAACCGCGGGTTGAGCATAGGACTCTTACAAACTCGACTGTAGTACGGAGCTGGGCTGTGGTGAAGTAGAGAGGAACGTTGAAGAGAGCGGATAAGTGAGTAAAGACGAAGGAATTAAAATTGTGTGTGGAAAATGCTCCATGTTGTCAAGGAAACGTTCATCAAGTTGTGTGTCCTCTATCTACAGTACAGGGTGGGCCATTTATATGGATACACCTAAATAAAATGGGAATGGTTGGTGATATCAACTTCCTGTTTGTGGCACATTAGTATATGGGAGGAGGAAAACTTTTCCAGATGGGTGGTGGCCATGGCGGCCATTTTGAAGTTGGCCATTTTGGATCCAACTTTATTTTTTTCAATGGGAAGAGGGTCATGTGATACAAACTTATTGAGAATTTCATAAGAAAAACAATGGTGTGCTTGGTTTTAATGTAACTTTATTCTTTCATGAGTTTTTTACAAGTTTATGACCACTTATAAAATGTGTTCAAAGTGCTGCCCATTGTGTTGGATTGTCAATGCAACCCTCTTCTCCCACTCTTGACACACTGATAGCAACACCGCAGAAGAAATGCTAGCACAGGCTTCCAGTATCCGTTGCTTCAGATGCTGCACATCTCGTATCTTCACAGCGTAGACAATTGCCTTCAGATGACCCCAAAGATAAAAGTCTAAGGGGGTCAGATTGGGAGACCTTGGTGGCCATTCAACTGGCCCATGACGACCAATCCACTTTCCAGGAAACTGTTCATGTAGGAATGCTCGGACCTGACACCCATAATGTGGTGGTGCACCATCTTGTTGGAAAAACTCAGGGAACGTGCCATTTTCAGTGCATAAAGAGGCCAACACATCATCATGTAGCAATTTCAGATATCCAGTGGCATTGAGGTTTCCACTGATGAAGAATGGCCCCACTATCTTTGTACCCCATATACCACACCATACCATCAAGATACAAGATGTGCAGCATCTGAAACAACGGATACTGGAAGCCTGTGCTAGCATTTCTTCTGCAGTGTTGCTATCAGTGTGTCAAGAGTGGGAGAAGAGGGTTGCATTGACAATCCAACACAATGGGCAGCACTTTGAACACATTTTATAAGTGGTCATAAACAAACTATTAGTGTGCAGTACTAGAACAGGAGAAAACCCTCCACAATGACCTAATTTCTGAAACTATACTCATCAAGGAATTCTATAGAATTTTGAATACACAGGTTCATGGAAGCAACAAAATTATTTTAGCCCCAAATATTTTATTTTCCCAAGGGGTAGTAAGAGAAAATGGATGTCACAATTTGGGAAGCAATTCGGAAATACCTAATATGTGGGAGAAAACTATTGTTTCTGCACACGGCAGGGCTCAAAAGGTACCATTTGCCAAGCTCCTCAAGTGCCAAAATAACAAAAATTCTTAAAAAGTGACTGGATTTTGCAAATTACTCACAGGGAATGCATTTTAAGCTGTACACCATGTGCACAGTTATTAGACATTAGATTATTTGTCTTTTTTTCAGTCAATCCAAAAGATTAATAAACCTGACATCTGAATAATTCAGAAAGTTTTTTTTCATCTTTAAGGCTGTTACTGGCTAGTCAAGCAGTGGAGACTTCGATGA
Source organism: Phyllobates terribilis (assembly GCF_046119375.1). Classification (NCBI taxonomy): domain Eukaryota; kingdom Metazoa; phylum Chordata; class Amphibia; order Anura; family Dendrobatidae; genus Phyllobates; species Phyllobates terribilis. The sequence continues at coordinate 110,026,943 of NW_027362762.1, forward strand.
ATACAATGGAGCATTGTCCTGCATAAAAATCATGTTTTTTTTGTTTTTTTTAATATGCAGACTTTTCCTGTACCACCGATTGAAGAAAGTATCTTCTCAGCTCTGGCAGTAGGTTTGGGAGTTGATTTTGAGTCCATCTTCAACCTGAAAAAGGTCCAAATAGTTCATCTTTAATAATACCAGTCCATGGCAGTACCCCACCTCCACCCTGCTGGTGTCCGAGTGGAAGTGGAAGTCTGTGCCTAATACTGATCCAGCCACGGGGCCGTCCGTCTGGTCCATCAAGAGTCATTCTCATGTCATCAACCCATAAAACCTTTGAAAAATCTGTCTTCAGATACTTTGACTTGAGTAGCATTTCTGGCATGGTGCGAGGGGGCCCATGCCACTCAGCAGAGGTGCAGAATTCATGAAATGGTGTGCGACTCTTAATGAATTTGGCACCTCCTGTACTCCATCAAGACTGGCGTAACGACCATGTGTCAATGTCAGAATGGTCTAAAATAGTTTCTATCTATAATTTCACAGTTTCTATATCGGAGATTAAACTCTCAGCTATTTTAGATCATGTTTGCATCAGTCTGACTAACATATGTGCAGACGGGCTCTCATAGTCTGTACAGCGTCCACTGGGGCCATGATAACTAAGTCTCCTCTCAGTGTTCAAAGCCATTGGGCTTTAAAACACATTTCTTTGTTGAATGCATCCCATGAAAGGCTTATGTAACATGAGCTAGTTATATAAAGCTTGTTTTACAACTTTTCTGAAAAAGCACTTCTTTAAAATGGCGCAGTTGTGTACACAGTCACAAAAGGTTTTCATTTTTGGTTTTAATCTTTCTTGCGACTTTTGAGTTCAAAAACTCACACATTTTACAAAATGGTGGAAAAAAATGCTCAAATTTCTGGTGTACATAAAATCACTCCAGTAGGGTAACTGGAGCACATTTGCAATTTTCCTTTGGTCGCAGACATTCTGCACAGTGATGGCCGGGGCGATGTGAGTCACTGAGACCGCTCACCACTCTCTCTGCCTGCACCCCGGCAGTTGCTCCCGGTCTACACTCAATTGTATTCGCATCTGTCAGACGGAAATATAAATGATGTCAGAGCTGCACCACCCGAGACAGGAGCTGCAATCAGCCCCCTGCCCTGTCGAGATCTCCAGCAAGACATAGGCCACTTCCTGTTGGCGCAGGCAGGGGATTTCTGAAGGCGTGATTGAGTGACGCCATTGCGCCATCCAGCGTCCACTGCTGTACCGGAAGCAAGAGGAGATGACAGCCGCGTTGCAAATGGAGCCTGGATTAGGTGAGTATTAGCCTTTTTTTTATATTTTTCCAATGAATGGGGGACATATGACGGGCTGGCTATGGGGGACATAAGAGGGGCTTGCTAGGGGACATAAGAGGGGCTGGCTATGGGGGACATAACAGGGGCTTGCTAGGGGACATAAGAGTGGCTGGAGATGGGGGACATAAGAGGGGCTGGCTATGGGGGGCATAAAAGGGGCTGACTATGGGGGATGTGAGGGGCTGGATGTGGGGGACATAAGAGGGGCTGGATGTGGGGGACATAAGAGGGGCTGGATGTGGGGGATATAAGGAGAGTTGGCTATGGGGACATAAGTGGGGCTGGCTATGAGGGGATGGATGTGGGGGACATAAGAGGGGCTGGATGTGGGCGACATATGAGGGGCTGGCTGTAGGGAATGTAGCTTCGGCGTCTCTGCCTCCTGCCGGGCAGAGACACCGATCCCCTCACCGTCGCGGTCCCGGTCCGGCATCCTCTGACTCCCCTGCTCCATCTGCCGAGGTGCGCGCACTATGCGTAGTTTCCCAGGCGCTGTACTTAGGGCATCCTAAAGAGTCCCTGGCCAATGGCCGGAGGACTGCCCTTATATAAGACTCCTCCTCCAAAATGGAGGTGCCTGTGTGTAGCGCCCCGAGGGTTCGGTTGCTACAGGGGTATTGCACCTCAACCAGAGGTGTGATATTCCACTCCCAGGTAAGGATGAAGTATGGACCAGGGCTCAGTAGCTGCATACACACACTCACCCTATTTCCGGGGGACAGCTCGACGGTGATCCCATTTATTGCAGGCACAACTGACCATGTCCCTGGCTGGAGTGGGGACGGGGGGAGAACCCTGTGATGTAGGAGCAGAAGGGGACGGTTTCTGGAGCATAGGAAGGAGCTCATTGGGTGCAGGTCACCTGAGCTCAGGGACAGAGAAGCAGATAAAAGGTGGGAGCCATCTTAAGTCAGTGAGTAGAGAGAGAAGGAGTTCAGCCAGAGAGGGCTCACAGGGAGCTGTGGCTCAGCCTGAGCTCAGCTCCACGAGGCAGGCCTGGGGAGAAGGCCGGAGCCAGAGAGGAGAAGAGAAGAAGGAGAAGGAAGGAAAGAGGAGAGACAGAGGAGTAGAAAGGCTCCAGAAACAAGAAGGCAGAAGGGACCCTGAGAGAGAGCAGAACGGACAGCAATCGTTGCAAACCCGCGTTATATCGGGTGAAGGGTCAGGTCGTGGAAGTGTACCGGATTCCGAAGTTGGCGGAGGTAAATTATCCCTCAGCCAAAGACCGGAGGTCTTGATCATCTATTGGTGCGACCCCCCGCCAAACCTGTTAGGAAGGCACCATATAGGATAGCGGGAAACGGGGGCCAACGTTTGCCTGCAAAGATCCGCGGCAGCTGGACAGAAGTTTGGTCACTGGTGGGGCACGAGAGGCCAGAGAAAGGACAGAAGGGGGTCCTGTGCCATACTCCTGAATTGCCTGGGGGTTGACCAAGCCCCTCACCTGGTGGATGCAGCACGGCTTGGGCAGTCATTGCTGACAGAAGTGACATGGATAACAACTGTGAGTAAAAACCCTGGACTGCATCATTGGACTCTGTGTTATTTATGCTGCGCCTGCATCATGACCCCCAGCATCCTCTTACACTGCCCTGAGGCTATACTCTTCCCGTGGGGAGTTGTCCTATCCCTGTGCTGCACCCTAACACCAGCCGTCTGCCTTGCAGCGGCGGTCATCCCTGACCGCAATCCACGGGTGGCGTAGTCGGACATTTCATAGCTCTAAAAATAGACTGCCACAGCATTTGGTCTGACCACCCTGAGCCACGGGATCGGGTTGCCACTACTACCCCCAGAATCGCACAAAAGCCCGGTTCCGGGTACCCTACGGCCCAGGGGGCGAGTCAGCTGCAAGGTTGTTGTTTGTGTGCTAACACTCTCTCCAGCCCTCAGGTTCCCGTGCCTGCCAGCCTGTCTATCAGCCGTGCCCGCCTGCCTATCAGCCGTGCCCGCCTGCCTGTCTATCTGCCGTGGCCGCTTGCTTGTCTACCCGTATCACCTGCCTGTCTACCAGCCGTGCTCATCTGCTTTGCCGGTCGGCTTTTGCCATCAGTCCCGTGGGAGTCATCTGCTCTCACACAAGGTTGGTCCCAGAGTGGCACCTGGTTCACCTTCCAGGTCCCTCCTTGGTTCATGGAGTCAACTAAGCCGCCATGTGGCCAGGGCCGGTCAGGGTAGGCACTTAGTTACGCCCCTCTGGTCCCTTATATCACAGCACAGAGGTTCCAGCACCCGGATCCATAACAGGGAACATATGAGGAACTGGCTGTGAGGGACATATGAGGGGCTGGCTGTGCAAGAACATAAGATGGGCTGGCTGTAGGGGACATAAGTCCGGCTGGCTGCAGTCACATACAAAGGGCTGGCTGTGAGGACATCATATTATATCAGAGACTGTGGGGGACATTATACTGTATATTTTGGGTGGCTCTGGTGGATATCATAGTGTATATTGGGGGGATGTTGTGAATATCATACTGAATGGACGGCTATGGTCACCATCATACTGTGTAGGGGAACAGTGTGAGGGGGGATAGTGTGGAGAGGACGTGATGGGTAGTATTAGGTTATAGTGTGAAAAGGGGCACAGAATGGATATGGAGAGGGGCATTGTGAAATGGAGGCACAATAGAGCTATAGAGAGTTTAAGGGAAAACTAGAGAGGGGACAACCATGGTATAGGCTGTGGTTCATAAGGGCGGATGATGTGGTGGATATAGCTGATAATGGCAGCCAGTGTGGAGGCCATATACCATAATAAGCTTATTTAGGTCATAATATGGACAGATATTTTTTGTGCAGAGGGCATTTTAATAACACTGTTATTTTTAAGGCAACCATGTTGGGATGTGCTGCAGAAGAACGGAGAAGAGCGAGGTCTGCAGAGAGGAGCTGTGGATGTGAATATTCATCATGGCGTCTGAACAAGATGGAGACAAAAAGAAAGAAAAGATTCAATTAGAGAAGAGGTCATCCATAAGGTACCTGGGTAAAATGTTTACTTGTTGATACTGACTACTTCTCATCAGTACTGTGGTTCCTGTATGGTCCGCAGTCTGGTAATAACTGATAATTACAACTCCCAGCATCTCTTTACCATCGTTAAGGGCATACTGGGCGCTGTAGGTTCATGAGATACAAATGTATATCATAGAATCATAGAATGGTAGAGTTGGAAGGGACCTCCTGGGTCATCTGGTCCAACCCCCTGCTCAAAGCAGGATTCACTAGATCATCTCAGACAGATGTCTGTCCAGCCTCTGTTTGAAGACGTCCATTGAAGGGGAACTCACCACCTCTCGTGGCAGCCTGTTCCACTCATTAATCACCCTAACTGTCAAAAAGTTTTTTCTAATATCTAATCTGTGTCTCCTCCCATTTAGTTTCATCCCAAAATATGGGCCTGACTAAGAAGGGTTCAGCTAGTCTGTTTTTATATAAGGGCAGTTCTCCGGCCATTGGCCGGGGACTCTTTACGACGGCGCGCGGCCCCTTTAAGAGGAAGGGAGCGCACGCATGCGCCCTAAGGACAGTGCCCGAGGAACTGCACGTGGTGCGTGCACCACGGGCAGATGCAGCAGGGGAGCCAGAGGATGCCGGACCGGGACCGCGGCGGTGATGGGATCAGCATCTCTGCCCGGCAGGAGGCAGCGACGCCGACGCTGCAGTACCCCCCCCCTTTACGCCCTCTCTTCTTTAGGCCCACAAGAAATGTTTCTAGAAGACGAGGAGCATGAATGTTCTCCCTGGGCTCCCAAGACCTCTCCTCAGGACCAAACCCCCTTCCAATCCACAAGAAAGAAAGTCTTTCCTCTTACCCTCTTGATGGCCAAAATGTTCTCTACCTCAAAGACGTCCTCAACGGAGACTAGAGCTGGAGTGGTACCTGGATCGTCAGAGAAAGGATTATGGACAACAGGCTTGAGGAGAGACACATGAAAGGAATTGGGAATCCATAAGGAGGCAGGGGGTTTCAGCTTGTACGCCACTGGATTTATTTGGTTCAGAATCTCGAAAGGACCGATGAACCGCGGGCCCAACTTGTATGATGGTATCTTGAGACGGACATATTTGGAGGAGAGCTAGACCTTGTCTCCCCGACTAAATAGAGGCGGATCCCGACGTCTCTTATCAGCATGCTTCTTCATCCGCTCGGAGGACTGACGAAGCGCAGATCTAGTGTCTTCCCAAATCATCGAAAAGTCACTGACGAGAGACTCTGCGGCAGGATTGTCCACTGAAGAAGAGAAGGGAAACGGAATTCGGGGGTGTTGACCGTAAACCACAAAAAACGGAGACTTAGCAGAGGACTCACTCACATGGTTGTTATAAGAAAACTCGGCCCAAGGCAGAAGTTCTACCCAATCGCTATGGTGAGCGTTGACAAAGTGCCGAAGAAAACTGGTAAGGATCTGATTAATACGTTCCACCTGACTATTGGACTGAGGATGATAGGCCGAAGAAAAGTCCAAAGTGACTTCCAGCAGCTTGCACGTGGCTCTCCAGAAGCGAGAAGTGAACTGAACTCTGTCCGAGACAATGTGGAGGGGTAAGCCGTGGAGATGAAAGATGTGATGGATGAAGTCCTTAGCCAGCACAGGTGCGGACGGAAGACCAGGCAAAGGAATGAAGTGAGCCTTCTTGGAGAAGCAGTCAGTGACCACCCATATGACGGTAGAACTGGCAGATACCGGAAGATCAGTGAAGTCCATAGCAATGTGTTACCAAGGAGCAGAACGCACGGAGAGAGGCAGAAGACGACCAGCTGGGAGGTGCCTAGGTATCTTTTTACAGGCACAGGAGGAACAAGCCGCGACAAAATCCGCAACATCGTTGCGCAGGGTGGGCCACCAATAATCTCGAGCAATGAGCAGAAGCGTCTTCCTCTGGCCGGCATGACCAGCCAGTTTGGACGAATGACCCCAGAGTAAGACCCTCTTCCGATCCTGAGCCGCTACAAAGGTCTTACCAGGAGGTAGATAAGACAGGTCAAGCGGAGCAACAGTCATTATTTTGGAGGGATCAATGATGTGTAGAGGCTCCTCCTCTTGGTCGGTAGACAGGAAAGAGCCGGATAGAGTGTCAGCTTTAATATTCTTGTCTGCCGGGCGGTAATGGAGAGTGATGCTGAAATGAGCAAAGAACAAAGACCATCTGGCCTGACGCGGATTTAGTCTTTGGGCGGTCTGCAAGTAAGCGAGGTTTTTATGGTCAGTGTAGGTGACCACCGAGTGCAGAGCCCCCTCAAGCAAGTAGCGCCACTCCTCCAGCGCTAATTTGATGGCCAGCAGTTCTTGATCTCCTATGGAGTAATTGCACTCGGACGGAGAAAAGAGTTTGGAGAAGAAGCCGCAGGTCACCATTCGCCCGGACGAGGATTTCTGGGTGAGCACTGCTCCGGCCCCGGAGGAAGAGGCATCAACCTCCAGGAAGAACTGTTTATTGCAATCTGGACGATGTAGCACTGGAGCGGAGGATAAGCTTGCTTAAGAGAGACAAAGGCACTTTCTCCCTCAGAAGTCCATTCCCTGGGATTTGCCCCTTTACAGATGAGAGCAGAGATTGGCGCAGTCCGGGAGGAGAAATGGGGAATGAAGAGGCGGTAATAGTTAGCGAATCCCAGAAACCGCTGAATAGCCTTCAACCCCTCAGGTCGGGGCCACTTTAAGACGACAGACACCTTCTCGGGATCCATCCGCAGTCCGGTCTCAGAGATGATATACCCCAAAAATGGTAGGGAGGTCTGCTCAAAGACGCATTTCTCGTACTTAGCATACAGGCGAATCTTCCGGAGCCTAAGCAGTACCTGACGAACATCCTTCCGATGAGAGGGTAGATCAGGGGAGAACACAAAGATATCGTCCAGGTACACCACCACGCAGGAATACAGGAGGAGATCTCGGAAGATGTCGTTCACTAACTCCTTGAAGACAGCTGGAGCATTACAGAGACCAAAGGGCATCACGTGGTACTCGTAGGGACCATCCCGAGTGTTGAATGCCGTCTTCCACTCGTTTCCCTGGCGAATCTGGACCAGATTGTACGCCCCACGAAGATCGAGCTTAGTGAAGATCTTCGCACCGAAAGATCCCCTCAAAGGGTCTGAATACTTATGACCATGTGATATTTCACTTTTTCTTTTTTAATAAATTTGCAAAAATTTCTACATTTCTGCTTTTTTTCAGTCAAGATGTGTACATGTGTACATTAATGAGAAAAAAAATGAACAATTTACCAAATGGCTGCAATTAAACAAAGAGTGAAAAATGTAAAGGGGTTTGAATACTTTCCGTACCCACTGTATACAAAGACACATGACATAATACACATTATAATACAACATAATTCCCATTACACTGACATGATTGGTGTCTTCAGGGGTTGGGACACGACAGTCCAGTCCACCAGCCTTACAAATAGAAAGATTAATATGGCACAAACAAGAAAAGGCGAAAAAAAACACTAAAAATGCTACAAAAACCAGGTGAAAATACAATAATGAAGAGGGCTCTTAGAGTTTTAGATTGTTATGAGTCCTATGATCATTATTGATGACTCATGCGGTTTAATTTGTTATTATTGTCTTTCTCCTTTTATGCATATCTAAGATCTGAGTGTACATTTAATTGCATGGTTTCGCATGAATTATTTTCTTTGTGATTTTAAACCCTTTTACTGTACATTCTTGGCTAATGACACCTTTTATCTGTATGTATAAATATTATTACATTATTCAGTAATGACCTTACCATTTTCAAAACACATTGTCCTGGAATGACCTTACAAAAATTCTCCAGTAAATGTCACTTGCTTAACCCAGCAGGAAGTACGGCGGCGTCTAAAAATCACTAAAGTTGATAAATCCCCGGGCCCGGAAGGGATACACCCGTGAGTACTGCAGGAATTAAGTAACGTCATAGATAGACCATTATTTTTAATCTTTAAAGATTCCATAATAACAGGGTCTGTACCACAGGACTGGCGTATAGCAAATGTGGTGCCAATATTCAAAAAGGGGACAAAAACTGAACTTGGAAATTATAGGCCGGTAAGCTTAACCTCTACTGTGGGTAAAATCCTGGAGGGTTTCCGAAGAGATGCTATACTAGAGTATCTGAAGAAGAATAACCTCATGACCCAATATCAACATGGGTTTACGAGGGACTGTTCCAATCAAACTAATCTGATCAGTTTTTATGAGGAGGCAAGTTCTGGACTGGACCAAGGAAATGCAGTGGATGTTGTGTATATGTACTTTTCAAAAGCTTTTGATACGGTTCCACACAAAAGGTTGATACATAAAATGAGAACAATGGGGATAGGGGACAATATATGTATGTGGGTTAAGAATTGGCTCAGTGATAGGAAACAAAGGGTGGTTATTAATGGAAAACACTCAGACTGGGTCTCAGTTAACAGTGGGGTACCACAGGGGTCAGTATTGGGCCCCCTTCTTTTTATAATATATAATGTCAGCAAAGGGATAAAAACCACAGGTATTTAATAGAACAATGAGCAAAAAGTGGCAAAATGTGATATATATATTAAAAATTAACTTTTATTCAATTGTTTTTAAAAAAAATCATGATGAATAAAAATAGAATATAAAGTATAAGGAAGAAGCAATGGCTTAACAAAAAGTACTCAGCCGCCTAAAGAAAGTACATCTGTGGAACAGATTACACTTCTAATATGGTTCCTTTTAACCTAGGAACATAGCAGGCCACAGTTACATAACACACTAGACCACCACTTTAATTTCAACTAAGTGGTTTTAGTCTGAGTCAAAAAAGGGGCTGTCATACAGTAAATGTTTCCATAAGTATATATCAAAGTATTTAAATAGACAGTCATGTATTTAAAGCTCTCCTACACTCATACTATTAACTCAAAGATGGGTGAGAGCAAACAAGGTAGACCAATTGTAAATGGTACTCAGCCGCCTAAACAAGGTACATCTGTGGAACAGGTTACGCTTCTAATATAGTTCCTTTTAGCCTAGGAACATAGCGAGCCACAGTTACATAGCACTCTAGACCACCACTTTAATTAACACTAAGTGGTTTTAGTCCGAATCAAAAAAAGGGCTGTCATACAATAAATGTCTCCATAGGTATACATCGAAGTATTTAAACAGACAGTCATGCATTAGAGCTCTCCTACACCCATACTATTAACTCAGAGATGGGTGAGGGAAAAAAGAAAGGACTGATTGTATTATAGAGTCTGGATGTGACATAAAGAAATTGGTGAATTATTAATACATGGAACAATCTCACCGATAAGATGTCAGTATCATCGCTGATGACTCATGTCTGTACAGTTTTTGGGCAAACCCTTTGGATGTGACTTTAACCAGTCGAGTGCAGGACTCCTTTCATCTGGCAAAAAGGTTACAAACCCACAGGGTAAGGGGTGCCCTCCCGACGCGTTTCCTCATCTCATTGATTCATCAGGGGAGAGAGCGGTGGTATCGATGGGTCTATCAGCCCGAAAATAAAGATTCCACGGTTGCTGAGTAGTGCCCGCGCTTCTTTTAAATGTACCGGTATTACCGCCCTACAGCGGCAACGTCACTTCCGGTTTCGGCCCCTCGACTTCCGGTGTTTGGAGCGCATGAGCCGGCAAGTGACACGCAAGCGTTGCTTTCGATGACGTCGACAGCTGGTCGAGTGGACGCTTGCGGCGTTGTGATGGTAACATGATATAGAACGCTCGAACCCGGCTACGGGGTGACGGGTAAGTATCATCTACGGCGAGTCTATCAGGTCACCTATTAGAATAATGCCGCTATCGGGATGATGGAAGTTGAAAACATCACGTAGCGCCCCAGATGTGGTGGGAACAAACGGTTTTTCACGGGGTTCAAGAGCAAAGAGGGGTGCAGAGGAAATAGTTTCTCGATTCTGTAGGTACGATTCTCTCATCTAAGAATCAAATGAGATTATGTGGACAATGGCTTTCGGCCGTGTAGAGGAAGAATAATAGGGGAATACTGGGGGAAACTGGAGGAGAGGTCCAATACCGATGGAGTCCACTAGGTATGTATACGTGGGCCCCCACTCCACAGCGCAGCAGACCCCACCAGACAATATTAAATCAGAACCGGGGTCTAGTCATTTTTAAGGAGTAGTGATAGGTAGTTAGCCAACGGGAGAGAGGTAAACCCAAGATAGATATATATATCCCACTTAATAAAAGGGCAGTAATGATAGGGAATAACAGGCAGGGACTAATAAAAGAAAATATAGAAAAATTGACCCTATTCTTACCCTATGGTATACTCACCCTACCTAACGGTGGAGGTTGGCACCCAAGGACCTGCGCAAATGGCGCCCCCACTCCTCGGCGGCTGTCCCTACACTCCTGTCCCTATGAAGTCCCTATGTCAAAGGAAACATCTGAATGACAATTGTTCGTTAAGACCCAGGGGGGCAACAGTATTAATTTTAAAAATCCACTTGGTCTCTCATTGTAAAATTAATTTATCCCAGTCGCCCCCTCTAGGTGAAGGTGAAATTTTATCAATGCCCATAAACTTCATGACTTCAGGCTGGTTAGGGTGTGTGGAGTTCACATGTCTTGCTATGGGTGTATCTCTTTTCAGGGCAATATCCTGTTGATGTTCGCCCACTCTCCTCCTGAATTCTCTTTTTGTTTTGCCGACATATTCAAGACCACAAACGCATGTGGCTTTGTAGATGATGCCTTTGGATCTGCAATTGATGAATTGTTTAATTGTAAATGACTCCCCTGTGTTATTACTCATGAAATTTCTGCCTTGTGCGATCGATTGACAGGCTACACATCCACTACATTTAAAACACCCCTTTGTGGATCCTGATAGCCAATTTTCTGTTTGATGGTTAGTGAAATGACTGTGAACCAGTCTATCTCTAAGAGATCTGCCTCTTTTGTAGGTGATTCGGGGTATATTGCCAACTAGGGTCCCTATGTCAACGTCCATTTGGAGAATATGCCAGTGCTTCAACAGTATTTTGCGGACCCTTTCTGCACCATTAGAAAAAGTCGTGACCAGCCTACAGGAGTTGTCCTCTTCTGGGGGTTTCTGAACGGGTTGTAATAGGGAAGTACGTTCCCTGCCTGATGACTCCCCATAGGCCCTGGACAATACTTTGTTTGGGTACCCTCTCTCCCGGAAGCGAGTGTGCAAGTCCCTAGCCTGTTCGACAAAAGAGGCGTCATCGGAGCAGTTCCTGCGAATACGTAAGAACTGTCCCTTAGGGATGCCCCTCTTGAGGGGGGCGGGATGGTTGCTTTCCCATCTGAGCAAGGAGTTTGTAGCTGTTGTTTTTCTAAATGTTTTTGTACTCAATGCTCCATCTTTTTCTTTTTGGATCAAAATGTCTAGGAAGGGGAGTTTGTGTTCATTTATCTCAAAGGTGAAATGCAGGTTCAGACTATTATGGTTGAGTTTATTGACAAAGTTTTCAAAATGTACAGTCTCACCTTTCCATAATATCAGGATGTCGTCAATATAACGAGTCCAGAGCAATATATGTTCACTCCCCTCAACAGGCGCATCCCCAAAGACTACAGTTTCCTCCCACCAGCCCTGGTACAAGTTTGCATATGATGGGGCACACGGGCTGCCCATTGCTGCACCCCTGAGCTGGAGGAAGTACTTACTGTCAAACAGGAAAACATTCCTCGACAGACAAAACTTCAACCCCTCCAAGATGAATCTGTTATGTTCATCATATTGACAGCCTCTCCCCCTCAAAAAATACTGTACTGCCTCTAGTCCTTTAGTGTGTGGAATAGATGAGTAGAGTGATTCCACGTCAATGCTAGCTAGTTTGACCTCTGGATCCACCGATACATTCTCTAAGCTACGGAGTAAAGCTGTTGTGTCACTTACAAATGAGTTTAAACCCGTCACAAACTGGCCAAGAATTTTGTCCAGATAGATGCCAAGATTTTGGATCAAATTATTGACCCCTGACACAATTGGGCGTCCCTTAAGGGGTGTTAGTCCTTTGTGTATCTTAGGCAAGCTATAAAAGGTTGCCATTACCGGATGGCTTGGGCATATAAAGTCTCGTTCTTGTTTCGTAATTACTCCATTCTCTAGAGCCTCTTTGGCCAGATCGCACAGTTCTAGAGCTAGTTTTTTAGTGGGGTTAGAGTCTAGAACGCAATAACATTCCTTATCTTGCAAGATATTATTACACATTGTATGATAGTCACCCAAATTCATAATGACGACGTTTCCGCCTTTATCAGACGGTTTTATAACTATCATCCGATCTTTTTCAAGGGTGTTTAAGGCCTGTGTTTCTTGTTGTGTCAGATTATATCTTTTCCATAATGGTTGTTTATTTATGGTTTTTAGATCATTGGTCACCATGCTCAAGAATACATCGATAGGGCCGAGGTCATTTTGGGGGGGGGGGCATCTTAGTACTTTTAGCTTTCAAACTGGTAAATGGACCTTTCCCTTCTATATTAGGATCTGGGTCGCTTAGATGGAAAAGGGTCCTAATGTCCCCCAGTAGGTCCTCCTGGATTCCAATATTAGTACATAGAAGTTTCTCATCTTTAATGAAATGTTTACGCCATTTTAGTTTTCTCACGAATAGGTTTATATCTTTAATCGTTTCGAACAGATCATGATCAGTGGTAGGTACAAAACTCAAGCCTTTACTTAGGACCGTCATTTCGACAACAGATAAGGTTCTCGAAGAGAGGTTAATGACCTGAGAGTTATTTTGAGCGGTCATTGGGGGGTTAGGGGATTTGTCAGGTAGGATCTGCTGCGTAGAGGGTAGCCCTCTTCTAAAAAATGTGCTCCAGGGGTGGGTCTCCTATTATTACCTCGTCCTCTGCCCCCCCTCCCTCTTTGTTTCCCCGTTTGAGATCTATCCCTACCCTCCGATTCAGATAAGTCTGTGTCGGTGGAAGATAACTCTGTATCAGGTTGTCTAAAGGCTATATTAGTAGGATACGTATAAGCTTTATTATCTTTAAATTCTTGTAGATCTCTAATAAAGAATTTATGTTTACGTTCTTTTAGATGGTACTGGTACCTTTCTAGTGTGTTCTGGAGTAGAGTCTCCTTCACTGCAAAATCTGGTTCAGAAGCAAATTTCTTTGTAGTTTCTAATTGTGTTTTTAGAGAGACATTTAGAGTATTTAACGTTACTTTTTCCTCTTCCAACAATAGTTTCATGAATCTAAGGGAGCTTTCTGTAGCCTCTTTCTCCCAAAGGTTCAGGAAGCCTGGATTTTTATATCGAAAGGAGGGTAGTAGGGTGATGCGGAGATTACGCGGTACAATTCCTGCCCTAATGTAATTTTCTAAGGTCTGTACCTCCCACCACTAGCTGATCTGCTGTTTGTAGATTTTTGTGAGTTCTCTGAATGCGGCTGAAAATGTGGGTGTATAGTTGGTTTGAGAGAATGTACGTTCAGAAAAAACCTCTTTGGCCTCCGTGACCCACTGGCTGGTATCAATGCCCGTAGACAAAAAACCGGCCATCCCACTCTAATATGTTATAATGTCAGCAAAGGGATAAAAACCACAGGTATTTAATAGAACAATGAGCAAAAAGTGGCAAAATGTGATATATATATTAAAAATGAAATTTTATTCAATTGTTTTTAAAAAATCATGATGAATAAAAATAGAATATAAAGTATAAGGAAGAAGCAATGGCGAGTCTTAACAAAAAGTACTCAGCCGCCTAAAGAAAGTGCATCTGTGGAAGAGATTACACTTCTAATATGGTTCCTTTTAACCTAGGAACATAGCAGGCCACAGTTACATAACACACTAGACCACCACTTTAATTTCAACTAAGTGGTTTTAGTCTGAGTCAAAAAAGGGGCTGTCATACAGTAAATGTTTCCATAAGTATATATCAAAGTATTTAAATAGACAGTCATGTATTTAAAGCTCTCCTACACCCATACTATTAACTCAAAGATGGGTGAGAGCAAAAAAGATAGACCAATTGTAAATGGTACTCAGCCGCCTAAACAAGGTACATCTGTTCTTTTTAACATATTTATTAATGACCTTGTAGGGGGCATACAGAGTAATAATTCAATATTTGCAGATGACACTAAACTCTGCAGGGTAATCAATACAGAGGAGGACAATTTTATATTACAGGAGGATCTATGTAAACTAGAAGCTTAGGCTGATAAATGGCAAATGAGCTTTAATGGGGATAAATGTAAGGTAATGCACTTGGGCAGAGGAAATAAAATGTATAATTATATGCTTAATTGTAAAACACTTGGCAAAACTGTAACTGAAAAAGACCTGGGTGTATTGGTGGACGACAAGCTCACGTTTAGTGGCCAGTGTCAGGCTGCTGCTGCAAAGGCAAATAAAATAATGGGATGCATTAAAAGAGGCATAGATGCTCATGAGGAGAACATAATTTTACCTCTATACAAGTCATTAGTGCGACCACACTTAGAATACTGTGTACAGTTCTGGTCTCCGGTGTATAGGAAAGACATAGCTGAACTAGAGCGGGTGCAGAGAAGAGCGACCAAGGTTATTACAGGACTGGGGGGTCTGCAATACCAAGACAGGTTATTACACTTGGGGTTATTTACTGTGGAAAAAATAAGTCTTAGGGGTGATCTTATCACTATGTACAAGTATATGAGGGGACAGTACAAAGACCTTTCTACTGATCTTTTTACTCTGAGGCCTGAGACGGGGACAAGGGGGCATCTTCTACGTCTGGAGGAAAGAAGGTTTAATCATAATCACAGACGCGGATTCCTTACTGTAAGAGCAGTGAGACTATGGAACTCTCTGCCGCATGATGTTGTAATGAGTGATTCACTATTAAAATTTAAGAAGGGCATGGATGCCTTTCTTGAAAAGTATAATATTGCAGGTTATAAATACTAGATTCCTTGATAGGGCGTTGATCCAGGGAACTAGTCTGATTGTCGTATGGAGTCGGGAAGGAATTTTTTTCCCCAATGTGGAGCTTAGTGTTTGCCACATGTTTTTTTTTTGCCTTCCTCTGGATCAACATGTTAGGCTATGGGTTGAACTAGATGGACTTAGTCTTCTTTCAACCTTAAAAACTATGTTACTATGTTACATTATCTAAGTGTTCTTAACTCTGTGCAGCCAGCACATCCTACTCAAGATTTTTTTTTAAAAAAAAATTTTGCCAAAATAACTGCGAACAACCGCTTCCGGTAACCATCAATGAGTTTCTTACAATGCTCTGCTGGAATTGTAGACCATTCTTCTTTGGCAAACTGCTCCAGGTCCCTGATATTTGAAGGGTGCCTTCTCCAAACTGCCATTTTGAGATCTCTCCACAGGTGTTCTATGGGATTCAGGTCTGGACTCATTGCTGGCCACCTTAGAAGTCTCCAGTGCTTTCTCTAAAACCATTTTATAGTGCTTTTGGAAGTGTGTTTTGGGTCATTGTCCTGCTGGAAGACCCATGACCTCTGAGGGAGACCCAGCTTTCTCACACTGGGCCCTACATTATGCTGCAAAATTTGTTGGTAGTCTTCAGACTTCATAATGCCATGCACACGGTCAAGCAGTCCAGTGCCAGAGGCAGCAAAGCAACCCCAAAACATCAGGGAACCTCCGCCATGTTTGACTGTAGGGACCGTGTTCTTTTCTTTGAATGCCTCTTTTTTTTTCCTGTACACTTTATGTTGATGCTTTTTCCCAAATTAGCTCTACTTTTGTCTCATCTGACCAGAGAACATTCTTCCAAAACGTTTTAGGCTTTCTCAGGTAAGTTTTGGTAAACTCCAGCCTGGCTTTTTTATGTCTCGGGGTAAGAAGTGGGGTCTTCCTGGGTATCCTACCATACAGTCCCTTTTCATTCAGATGCCGACGGATAGTACGGGTTGACACTGTTGTACCCTCGGACTGCAGGGCAGCTTGAACTTGTTTGGATGTTAGTCGAGGTTCTTTATCCACCATCCGCACAATCTTGCGTTGAAATCTCTCGTCAATTTTTCTTTTCCGTCCACATCTAGGGAGGTTAGCCACAGTGCCATGGGCTTTAAAGTTCTTGATGACACTGCGCACGGAAGACACAGGAACATTCAGGTCTTTGGAGATGGACTTGTAGCCTTGAGATTGCTCATGCTTCCTCACAATTTGGTTTCTCAAGTCCTCAGACAGTTCTTTGGTCTTCTTTCGTTTCTCCACGCTCAATGTGGTACACACAATGACACAGGACAGAGGTTGAGTCAACTTTAATCCATGTTAACTGGCTGCAAGTGTGATTTAGTTATTACCAACACCTGTTAGGTGCCACAGGTAAGTTACATGTGCTGTTAATTACACGAATTAGAGAAGCATCACATGATTTTTCAAAGGGTGCCAATACTTTTGTCCACCCCCTTTTTTTAGGTTTGGTGTGGAATTATATCCAATTTGGCTTTAGGACAATTCTTTTTGTGCTTTTTTCATTGAAGACAAATTAAATGAAGAGAATAATACCAAAGAATTTGTGATTGCAATAATTTTCGGGAAGAAACTGAGTATTATCTGACAGAATTGCAGGGGTGCCAATGCTTTTGGCGAGCACTGTATATATATACATAGAGAGAGAGAGCTAAATATATACATATACAGTATATATGTCTGCATCTGTTTTTTATGCAATTTTTCCCAGGAAGCAAGTCACATGATCTCTTGACACTCCTTTCTCCATTTTATTTCAAAAACAGATCAGTTAAAAAAACAACAGAAAAACGAGTGCAAACGGATGCAAAGTATACGTTATAAAACGGACATACTTGCTTTAAAGTGCAGCCATTTGAATCAGTTTTACAACAGATCAGTTTTTTTTTTGTTCACACGTTGAGTATTTGGTGAGTTTTTTACTTCAGTATTTGTAAGTGAGGGTGATCAACGAGTGGAACAGGCGACCACGAGAGGTGGTGAGTTCTCCTTCAATGGAAGTCTTCATACAGAGGCTGGACAGATGTCTCCTGCATTGACTTCTGCATTGACTCCTGCATTGAGAAGGGGGTTGGACATGATGACCCTGGAGGTCCTTTCCAACTCTAATATTCTATAATTTTATGATTCTAATCCTGGACAATAGGCTATTCAAAAATGTTTATTTAAGCATTACTATAACATTCTTTACTATACTTTACCTTGTGCTGATTTTGACCTTTTAAAGGTCAATTACGAAATCTCCAGTTCCCGTATTCTTCTTACAGTCTTATTATAACAGTCAAACTAAGCTGCTAAGAAATACAGTATTTAAACATGTCAAGAGACACTTGAAGTAGTCTGAATATTATGAAATGCATACATTCACTAATGGAAAGGTCATGGTGCCTCTAGAGATCACATGTCAAACTCTGGCTCGTGGGCCAAATCTGGCCCTCGGGGTGATTACATTTGGCACGCAACATCGGGGACTATGTGGGGCCATTGTACTGTATATAAGACTATGTGGGGCCATTGTACTGTATATAAGACTATGTGGGGCCCATTATACTGTATGAAGGATTATGTGGGCCCCACTAGTCTGTATGGAGGACTATGTAGGGCCCATTATACTGTATGGAAGACTATGTGGGGCCCATTATACTGTATGGAGGACTATGTGGGCCCCACTAGTCTGTATGGAGGACTATGTAGGGCCCATTATACTGTATGGAAGACTATGTAGGGCCCATTATACTGTATGGAAGACTATGTGGGGCCCATTATATTGTATGGAGGACTATGTGGGGCCCAATATTCTGTATGGAAGACTATGTGGGACCCATTATTCTGAATGGAGGACTATGCGGGCCCATTATACTGTATGGAGCACTATGTGGGGCCCATTAAACTGTATGGAGGACTGTGTGGGACCCATTATACTGTATGGAGCTCTATGTGGGGCCCATTATTCTGTATGGAAGACTATGTGGGGCCAATTATTCTGTATGGAGGACTATGTGGGGATCACCGTTGGGGCATCATACTGTGTTGAGGTCACCATACTTAGCTGGGGGGGTACAGTAGGGTCATCATACTGTGTGTGTGTAGGGTACTGTGGAGGAATTCACTGTGGGGGTATCATACGGTGTTTGGGGGGCACTTTTGTTGGCATCATACTTTATTACCTGTATTATTTATTAATTCAAGGATTTTTATCCTTTGTGACTACATATTTAAATTAGGTAATTGGGTCATTACTTCTCTTACATAACATATAATATTTCAGTATGCCCCATTTGTAATTATGTGCTAATTTTATTCTAAGATCTATTAATTAAAATGTACTTTGTTCATGGGACAAGCCCTTTAAGTTTGTTTCCATATGAAAAGTTTCATCATTATATTTGATAAGGAAAAACTCTTAATTGTAGACTTTTTTTTAATAAATATCAAGGTTGGCCCGTTACTTTGTCCAAATTGTTAATGTTGGCCCTCTGTGTATTTGAGTTTGACATCCCTGCTCTAGAGGGTTAAGGCAGAGTACAAAACAGTTACATGAGTTGCAAGTAAAAAAGCTTCAAATTGCAGGATATTAATGAGCAAGAAATTATTTTCAAAAAAGAGATATAGTAAAGAATTAATTAATACCTAGAACAACGACTGTTACAATGCACTGATAGGGTTTAGTCACACGTTGTGGGTAGAAACCAATTTTTCCAATGAAAATCAGAGGATCTCTCATCTTCCTGACAAGTCTGTTTTAGAAAATACTTGTATTCTCAATAAAACAACAACTCTGTATTATCCTCCTAGAACCTTGTGTTGTTCCATTCCTCTGTTACTCCTCTTGGAAATGTACCGTATATACACTGCACAAAAATATAAAGGGAACACTTAAACAACAGAATATAACTCCAAGTAAATCAAACTTCTGTGAAATCAAACTGTCCACTTAGGAAGCAACACTGATTGACAATCAATTTCACATGCTGTTGTACAAATGGAATAGACAATAGATAGAAATTATTGGCCGTTATCAAGACACCCTCAATAAAGGTTGGATCTGCAGGTGGGGACTACAGACCACATCTCAGTACCAATGCTTTCTTACTGATGTTTTGGTCACTTTTGAATGTTGGTTGTGCTTTCACACTCGTGGGAGCATGAGACGGACTCTACAACCCACAGAAGTTGCTCAGGTAGTGCAACTCATCCAGGATGGCACATCAATGCGAGCTGTGGCAAGAAGGATTGCTGTGTCAGTCAGCGTAGTGTCCAGAGGCTGGAGGCACTACCAGGAGACAGGCCAGTACACCAGGAGACCTGGAGGGGGCCGTAGGAGGGCAACAACCCAGCAGCGGGACAACTACCTCGGCCTTTGTGCAAGGAGGAACAGGAGGAGCACTGCCAGAGCCCGGCAAAATGACCTCCAGCAGGCCACAAATGTGCATGTGTCTGCACAAACTGTTAGAAACCGACTCCATGAGGGTGGTATGAGGGCCTGACGTCCACAGATGGGGGTTGTGCTCACAGCCCTACACCATGCAGGAGGCTTTGCATTTGCCACAGAACACCAGGATTGGCAAAGTCGCCACTGGCGCCCTGTGCTCTTCACAGATGAAAGCAGGTTCACACTGAGCACATGTGACAGAGTCTGGAGACGCCGTGGAGAGCAATCTGCTGCCTGCAACATCCTTCAGCAGGACCGCTTTGGCAGTGGGTCAGTGATGGTGTGGGGTGGCATTTCTTTGGAGGGCAGCACAGCCCTCCATGTGCTCGCCAGAGGTAGCCTGACTGCCATTAGGTACCGAGATGAGATCCTCAAACCCCTTGTGAGACCATATGCTGGTGCGGTTGGCCCTGGGTTCTTCCTAATGCAGGACAATGCCAGACCTCATGTGGCTGGAGTGTGTCAGCAGTTCCTGCAAGGTGAAGGCATTGAAGCTATGGACTGGCCCGCCCATTCCCCAGACCTGAATCCGATTGAGCACATCTGGGACATCATGTCTCGCTCCATGCACCAACGTCACGTTGCACTACAGACTGCCCAGGAGTTGGCGGATGCTTTAGTCCAGGTCTGGGAGGAGATCCCACAGGAGACCATCTGCAACCTCATCAGGAGCATGCCCAGGCGTTGTAGGGAGGTCATACAGGCACGTGGAGGCCACACACAATACTGAGCCTCATTTTGACTTGTTTTAAGGACATTACATCAAAGTTGGATCAGCCTGTAGTGTGTTTTTCCACTTTAATTTTGGGGGTGACTCCAAATCCAGGCATCCATTGGTTAATAAATTTGATTTCCATTGATGATTTTTGTGTGATTTTCTTGTCAGCACATTCAACTTTGTACAGAACAAAGTATTCAATGAGAATATTTCATTCATTCAGATCTAGGATGTGTTATTTGAGTGTTCCCTTTATTTTTTTGAGCAGTGTATAATATCACAACTGAACATTACCATTCTGTTTGTCAATAGCCACTGTCTCTGCACAGTCTGATACTGTCAGCACTGACATCCCGCTGTTAATTCAATTTTGCAGTTTTTGGACAAATACCAGAAGAACAGTACAAAGCAGAGTTGTAAGGAAAGATTATGTAGAATTTTTATTTTATAAGGAGCGCAGAGATAATTTCGTCATGACAACCACTAAACAAAATGGCTTAACTCACAAAAGTAAACTTTACTAGTGAGTAGAGATAATTGAGTTGTTTGAGTCAAATTTTATGAAATCGCATCAAAAGATCCCAGAGAATTCGAACAAATTTTGGTTTGAGGAAAAACGCAAAAAAATGCCATACGCCGTTTTACAGATTACACATGATTATATTAGTAACATAAGGCTGACACAACCTTACGTGCAACCACATGGGCTGCCCCACAATGTCATGCAGCAGCTATTAGATCACTTGGTATAAAGGTAATATCATAGCCTGTATAAAATCCTGGGCAAGGAATGCAGCTGCCATTTTAGTGTGATTTTAGGATAGTGAGAGTTTGTCAGAGCTCACAGCTCAGTAATAGAGATAGGAAGAAAGAGCCCTAAAACATTGGACAAATTCTCCAGACAGTAACATATTGAATAACTAGAGCAGTGAAGAAGATGAGATTAGAGTCTGGGAATAATACAGAGATTCAGTTGATACAGGTAAAGAATGCTAGGAGAGGTGCCAGCAACAGTGGCAGACTTAGAATGATCAGCAATATAGTGTAGCTGGCATCTGCTCTGCTGCATTTGATTTACAATAACACATTTTTTATTCATTCTTGATGTACTAAAAAGCAGAAGCAGGGCCGCTCAATATTCTTTACAGAAAGAAAAATCTGAAATGAGTGTCAGTGTGATTGCTTGTCACAAATGACTGTACATGTTTTTTGTATTTCTTGTGAAATCATTTTTGTGAAGAGGTGACTAATAGTTCTACAAAAATACTAAGTAAATTCCTCAATAACCAAACATTTAACTGGAACTGTGCACCTTACAAAGTGTATATTAAAGCAACGCATTTTTTGAAGGTGTCGGAATTTGGTCATGTACCTACCTAGAAACTTTTCTCTTACTTCATTTTTGCTGAAAAAGTAGACACTTAACTATGTATGTCTGTCCTTGCACACCTGTTCCTGTTTTACTAGTGTAATTTGACAATCGTGCACACCACACCTATACTGCGACCATCTACCACATTTTGCTTTCTGTATATGTACCTGACGAGCCCCCTGGGCCGTGGGGTACCCGGTGCCGGGCCGATGGATGCTGGGGGTTGTAGTCACAGTGGCGGTGACCCGGTCCGTGACCCAGGGCGGTCAATCCAAGGGGAATTATATGTATAGGTTTTATTAAAGAGTCCGACTACGCCACCTGTGGAATGCGGCTAAAGTAGCCGCCGCTGCGGAACAGTCCTCTGAAGCTGGTGGTATTGCAGCAAGGATGTTATGTCTCCCCACAGGAAGAGTTAGCTTCATGGCAGGGTGTGGATGTTGGTGGTTGTGCAGGGTGTCGTAGTGCAGTAATAACCACAGAGTCAGTATAGTGCAGTCCCAGGGTCTTTACTGATGACAATTAGGCAAACCTGGATTGGGGTACTGGCTAGAGGTAAGAGTCCGGTCAGCCTGGAAGCAAACATAGAGTCCTCCTTGCCAGGTGAAGTTGTAGGCCTCCCCTTCTCACTATACTCTTTGGCTTTGCTGCTTGTAGCTGTGCTATAGCCCACGTCCCTGAGTGTAACGTTCTGTGCTCACCCGTATGGCTTGCAGCTCGGGCCTTACTCATGCGCTGCTCCCGCGTAGCAGTGCTGGTCCCTCTGTGCCGCTGAGCCTCCAGGCGTCTGATGGGGCCAGGAGACCTTCAATCTCCTGCCCTACGGTATCTGCTGCTGGGCCTTCAGTGCCCCACAGCCTCGGACTCCGGTGTCCTGTCCTCTGTGTTTCTCTAGCTAGGACGAGCTACCTCAGCTCCAGTCCCTAGCTCTTGTCTCTTCCACGTCCTAAACTCAACTCCTCACACTAAGACTAACTAACCCCGCCCCCAGATCCCAGTTGCCAAGGGGAGGGGACTCCCCTTGCTGGTCTGGAGCCAGGAAAGTGTTGCATGTTTAGTATCCCTGGCTAGGGGATCCATGCTTGCTTCCAGGCATGGCATTACCTCTTTTTAGGGAGGCAAAGCCACTGTGGCAACCGGACCCCTGGGGTGCCACATTCCCCCCTAGTTAATTTCAGTACTCCCGGACTGAGAATATTTTTCAAAAGTAACAAATAACAATAACAAGGCACATAGAAAATTATTAACATTACAGTCTTTAACAGGTTACAGTATAATCTGCAACCAGGTGTCCATTCCACTGAGCAAGGTGCAATTTGAACATGAGGGACCCGTCCGAAAACCCTCAACGTAGGCCCAGGGCGTGGCTGCAGGGCATTGGTGATCCGGCGTTGGACCAATTCTTCGACCACGCCAAACAGGTTTTTGTTCAGTGGTCTTTTAATATAGCACCAATAGGGGGAACTTTAACAAGTGCAACTATTTTCAATGGAAAGTTCTTTGGTTATTCACCGTCCATAACCTACAAGTCTTTGTAACCCTTTCGGGTAACAGGATAAACACATATAAAATTTTTCAAACTGGCAATGTCTCTGGCATACCCTTACAGGTAACTATGTACAGCATACATTTTAATACTCTTATACTTTAAACTTTACATTTTAATTTCTCCAACGAGCAGGGAGCTGACCTTTTGTACTCCTGGTCGACCTACGTAGTACACTACTCATCACTGCGCTACCCTGGTCCCTTGTGTCTACCCCTGGTGTGGTGGTTTCAGTGTGGACTACACTACGGGCAGTTTGAGGTAGCACTGGTAGGTTGGGCAATTTCCTACGAATTCTTTGGCTCACCATGGGTACGACAGGTTCACTACTAGCAGAGGGTAGATTCTCCTGGTCTGCTGATGATGAGGCTTCTGTCTCTGGGGCCGACTGGTCTTCTAGCTGTTCTGGGACTTCTGCAGCTTCCGGTGAGGCCGCTTGGAGAAAGGTAATGACCGGTACTACAATTGCATTGTTTAAATGTGTCCACGACCGGGGAAATTCTCCAAGTACTGTTTGGACCACTTCCTCCACTTCTTCTGTGGGCTGAGGGTTGTCTTGATTTTCTTTAGTGTGTTTTAACTGCTCAGGACATATCTTCAAGTGGTCTCTTGAAACTGCCGCTGAAGTTTCTCCTCCATCTCAGCTGATGAGGCACACTTTGGTGTTATCGTAACTCGAGGGTAGGATGGTGTACGGCTCTACCTCCCACTGGTCATCCAGTTTGTGGAGTCGTCTCTTTCTCTTAAGGACTTGTTCTCCAGGTAACAAGGGGACAGCAGGTGCGTGTTGATTTTAAGTTTTCTCTTGCTTTTGTCTTGCCTGGGACAAACTTCTTTCAACACTCTCTTGCACTTTGCGGTATTGTTGCTGCCGCTCGGTATCCCAATCCGCATCTGGTGAGGTTGTCTCTGGTGTTAGGACTCCCATGTCTAAGTCGATGGGTAGCTTACCAGGTCTTGCTCTCATCAGGTAAGCGGGTGTACAGTTGGTGGAGTTCACCGGGATGTGGTTGTATAGGTCCACCAAATCTGGCATCTTCTCGGGCCACAGGTTGCGTTCTTCAAGGGACAACGTCTTCAACAGGTCTATCACCACATGGTTCATCTTCTCACACAACCCGTTGGTTTGGCGGTGATACAGCGTTGTCCTAATTTTCTTGCAGCCGTACAGGTTGCAGAATTCCTGGAACACCTCCGCTTCGAAGGCTGGACCTTGGTCAGTAAGCACACGGTCAGGGTAACCGTGTGGGTGACAGAAGTGCTGTTGGAAAGCTTTGGCTGCCATCTGAGCCGTCTGGTCTTTCATTGGCACTACTACCAGGAACCAGGAGTAGTGGTTTACGATGGTGAGAGTGTAGACATAGCCTGACCTGCTTGGGGCTAGCTTCACGTGGTTCAAGGCTACCAGTTCAAGTGGCTGTTTGGTGACGATGGGTTGCAGGGGAGCCCTCTGGCTGTCACGGTCTTTTCGTCTCAGGTTGCATGGTCCGCATTCTCGACACCATCTTTCGATTGCTTTCCTCATGCCAGCCCAGTAGAACCGCTCACGTAGCAGGACTTCCAACTTCTTCCATCCGAAGTGTCCTGCTCCATCGTGGTACGCTTCTAAGACCATTGACGCATCTCGCCTCGGGACTACCACCTGCCAGACCAGTTCATGCGTCCGGGAGTTGATACTTCTTTGACACAGCTTCCCTTCGCAGATGAACAGCTTGCCCTTCTCCTTCCACAACTGTTTGGTCTCCTCTGGAGCATCTGGATCAGGGTGCGAGTCAGCTTGTGTCAGCAACTCCTTGACTAGGCGGACAGCCGGGTCACTATCCTGTGTCTCTGCCCATCCATGGTGGGGAAATGGATTTAACGTGGCCTCTCTGTTGGCGTAGCTCCTGTTCTTCACACAATGGGAGCACTGGGTCACCCCATGACAATGGAAAGCGGGGATCTCTATCTTCTCCAGCTCTTCCGGGTCTTCCCCCCCATCTGGCAAGTTGGGCATCCTGGACAGTGCGTCAGCATTTGCATTTTTGTGCCCAGCCCGATACTTGATGGTGAACTCGTAGTTAGATAGTCGAGCCATCCATCGTTGTTCCAGGGCACCAAGCTTCGCAGTTTCCAGGTGCGTCAGCGGGTTATTGTCCGTGAAGACAGTAAATTTGGAGGAGGCGAGAAAGTGCTTGAAGCGCTCTGTCACAGCCCAGACTACGGCGAGGAACTCCAACTTGAAGGAACTGTAGTTATCGGGGTTCCTTTCCGTGGGCCGGAGCTTCCTACTGGCATGGGCAATTACTCTCTCTGCCCTGCTGTATCTGGGACAGCTCCACTCCTAACCCCACGTTGCTCGCGTCCGTATGGAGTATGAAGGGTTGGCCATAGTCGGGGTAGGCCAGGACTTCGTCTCCCGTGAGAGCCATCTTCAGTCGGGTGAAGGATTCGTCTTCTGGCTTATCCCATTTGAACGGAGGCTTCGCGTTTTTGGCCTTCCTGGACTGGCCTACTAGGAGGTCCTGCATGGGTGCCGCTATCTTGGTGAAGCCTTTGATAAACCTTCGGTAGTAGCCTACCAACCCGAGGAACTGCCGCACTTCCTTAATAGTGGAGGGTCTTGGCCAGTCCTTGATTACGGTGACCTTTTCAGGGTCTGGTGCTACCCCTTCGGCGCTTACCACATGACCTAGGTACTGTACCTTGGGCTTCAACAGGTGGCATTTGGACGGCTTCACCTTCAGGCCAAACACAGCTAGGGCTTCAAACACCTCTGCCAGGTGCTTCAGGTAGTCTTCATAGGACTTGGAGTAGACAATGACGTCATCCAGGTACAGCAGGACAGTCTCGGAGTTCTTGTGTCCCAGACAGCACTCCATCAACCGCTGGAAGGTTCCTGGGGCGTTGCAGAGCCCGAATGGCATGCAGCTGAACTCGCTGAGGCCCATTGGCGTTGGAAATGCGGGATTTTCTTTATCCGCCTCTGCTACAGGAACCTGCCAATACCTACTGGTGAGATCCAAAGTAGAGAAATAATTAGCAGATCTTAATGCAGCTAGGGACTCTTCAATTCTGGGTACCGGGTAGGCATCCTTATGTGTAATGCGGTTAATTTGCCTGTAGTCAACACACATTCTCATTGTACCATCCTTTTTCCTGACGAGAACTAATGGAGCTGCCCAGGGGCTACAACTATCTCTTATCACCCCAGCCTCCTTCATCTCCCGTAACATCCCTTTTGCACACTGATAGTGAGCTGGGGGTACAGGCCGGTACCGCTCTTTAATGGGTGGATGATCTCCCGTGGGGATATGGTGTTGTACCCCTTTTACCTGCCCAAAATCTAGTGGGTGTTTGCTGAAGATCCGCTCATACTCTTGGACCACCCAGTATACTCCATGTTTTTGGTGCTGAGGCGTGGAGTCAGTGCCCACGTGTAGCTTCTGACACCAATCCTCCATCTGTCCCTTAGAGCCATTATCCGCCGCCAGTTTGGATGGAGGCAAGGGTTCCACTGCCTTTATAGAGCTGTTACTAACTGTGAATAATTTAGCAAGGGTAGCATACCGGGGTAAATGGACCTCTTCCTCCCCACAATTCAGGATGCGGACTGGCACTTTCCCATTGCGGACATCAACCACCCCTCTGGCTGTCAAAATGGTGGGCCTACTGTCAGAGTATACGGGTTCTACCAGGGCCTGCTAATCTCGACCCCTGAGACCGATTGCTGCCCGACACCATATCAACATTTCACTTCTAGGGGGCATGGCAATGGGGAATGGGTCACTCATCCTGACACTGCCAATTTCACCACCAGACAGTTCTACCTGTTGTCTTTTCATCAGGGCTCTGATCTCTCTCTGCAGAAACCGCTGCTGACTGGAACTGGCAGTCTCCGCAACCTGCTGTAACAAGACAATAATCTCTGAAAGACAATTTTCAATGACATTAGTGCCTAAGGTTATCATGGGATGACTTTCTCGGCGATCAATGTCAACAATTATCATTCCTTGTGATGGCAACTCTACTCTGCCAACCTTTATGGTCACTTCTTTATACCCCACCAGAGGCATGGGCTGACCATTGCTGGCATAGATGCTAAGATGTTCATCTGGACGGCGGGTAATGTCCGAATCAGTCCAGTATCGTTTATAAAGAATGTATGGCATACTGGTCGTCACCTGGGATCCAGTGTCCAGCAACGCGCTCATTGGGATGCCATCAAGCACGACAGGTAGGACCGGCCATCCTCCCACGTACTTATCTCGCCAGCTTTGTGGGCCTGGTGGTCTTACTCCTGGGGGTTGGCCCTCTGCCCCCCAGGTTTTGCTCATTTAAATTACAGTACCTTGCATAGTGTCCTGCCTTGTGACAGCGGCAGCAGATGGGTTGTCCGTCCTGGTCGTAGCGATCGCTGTTCCTCCCTCTGATCGGTGGAATTCTTTTCTGTCGTCGCCACGGGACGTCATCTGGACTGGAAGCCAGCTCGATCTTTTCCTGGGGAAACACTTGCATGGCCTGCACGGTTTTGGTTAACGCAGCCACACTTTTGGTCAGCTCCTAGACCTGGAGGCGCAGGTCTGCAGACGGGTCATTGTCCAGTGTCTGCGCGTCAGCATCCACAGGTGTTGGGGAATAGGATGCCACCTCCTCGTGGTATGTGATAGCTGGGAGCCGATGGGATGTAGCGCCACCTGGTGTTGACTCTCGCAGCACCCGGATGGCTCTGTCTTTAAATTGTGCAAAGTACAGATCGGGGTTGTGCAGAGCCATTATGCGCAGCTGTGACCGGTGAGCGCTGGACAGGAGCCCCTCAATAAAGTGCTCAGTTAGCAATCTGTTCTCATCTCGCACCCTGTCGGGATCTACTTGTTTGATGGCCCGCAGCGCCTCCTGCAGGTTTAAAGCATAGTCCTGTACACTGTCCTGCACCCTTTGTTTGCACCCGGAAAACTTCATTTTTATTTCAGCTGCAGTGCGGGTGTCAAAGGTGTCCTTTAATCGGGCCAGTATTTCTTTCACAGTGCCTTTGTCTCTACCGGGCCAGAACTTTACTTCTCTCTGGGCTGCACCGATTAACTGACCTATGAGGATGCTTACTTTCTGCTCCTCAGACAGGGGGTACACTTTAAACAAGCTGCCCAGTCTTTCTTCAAAGTCACTCAGGGTGTACGACTCTCCTGAGTACTGGGGCAGCCACGCCGCTCCCGGTATATACGGCATCGACAACGACATTACGGTGGCAGCGGCCGCTCCTGCGGCTGGACTTTCCTCCATGTTGGGCATCTTCCTCCCCCCTAGTGAACCGTGGCCTAACTCCTTTTACCTTGCTCCCGGTAGGCCGCAGTTCCGCCGGTGACGGCCTTCATTCAGGACCTGGCGTCGCTCGCGTCTGACGTCAGCGCTCACTGTGGCTCCTTCCAGGACCTGGCGCTGCGTCAGTGCGTGAGGCGGGGCCTGGGCTTCGCGCGCTTCCAGCGGTTACGCCCCTCTTCTTCCCGCGTTGCTACCGGAAATGGCGAACAATGGCGGGAAACAGCGGCAATTGGCGCGAAACTTCACCACGGTATGCGACACAGTTCTTTAAGGCACACAGTACCCGGTGGCAACGGGCACGAAATCCTGCCGACTACGCCAAAGTTGAAGCGCCCCCTGGGCCTTGGGGTACCCGGTGCCGGGCCGGTGGATGCTGGGGGTTGTAGTCACAGTGGCGGTGACCCGGTCTGTGACCCAGGGCGGTCAATCCAAGGGGAATTATATGTATAGGTTTTATTAAAGAGTCCGACTACGCCACCTGTGGAATGCGGCTAAAGGGGCCGCCGCTGCGGAACAGTCCTCTGAAGCTGGTGGTATTGCAGCAAGGATGTTATGACTCCCCACAGGAAGAGTTAGCTTCAGGGCAGGGTGTGGATGTTGGTGGTTGTGCAGGGTATCGTAGTGCAGTAATAACCACAGAGTCAGTATAGTGCAGTCCCAGGGTCTTTACTGATGACAATTAGGCAAACCTGGATTGGGGTACTGGCTAGAGGTAAGAGTCCGGTCAGCCTAGAAGCAAACATAGAGTCCTCCTTGCCAGGTGAAGTTGTAGGCCTCCCCTTCTCACTATACTCTTTGGCTTGGCTGCTTGTAGCTGTGCTATAGCCCACGTCCCTGAGTGTAACGTTCTGTGCTCACCCGTATGGCTTGCAGCTCGGGCCTTACTCATGCGCTGCTCCCGCGTAGCGATGCTGGTCCCTCTGTGCTGCTGAGCCTCCGGGCGTCTGATGGGGCCAGGAGACCTTCAATCTCCTGCCCTACAGTATCTGCTGCTGGGCCTTCAGTGCCCCACAGTCTCGGACTCCGGTGTCCGGTCCTCTGTGTTTTTCTAGCTAGGACGAGCTACCTCAGCTCCAGTCCCTAGCTCTTGTCTCTTCCACGTCCTAAACTCAACTCCTCACACTAAGACTAACTAACCCCGCCCCCAGATCCCAGTTGCCAAGGGGAGGGGACTCCCCTTGCTGGTCTGGAGCCAAGAAAGTGTTGCAAGTTTAGTTTCCTGGCTAGGGGATCCCTGCTTGCTTCCAGGCATGGCATTACCTCTTTTTAGGGAGGCAAAGCCACTGTGGCGACCGGACCCCTGGGGTGCCACATACCTACATACCTAGCATTTCTTATTATGTCCTTTTTGGCAAGAGATGAATAATTGGTGATAAAAAAAAATTGTCAAAAGTTAATTGTAATGTTGTACAAAATGTGTGGTAATTGAAAAAGTGTCACCTGCAATGGATGAGATAGTTTGAGGCTTTATTCACACGTCGGTATTTTTTATCAATATTTCAGCAATATTTGTATGCCAAAACCAGGAGTGTCTCCAAAGTTAACAGGTGTCACTTTTTCAATTATAGTTTTTCTCTCTATGTTCCACTCCTCGTTTTGACATACAAACACTTATGAAAACTACTGACCAAATACTAACATATGAATAAGCCCTAAAGGAAAAAAAACCTCATACCACAACTAAGAATGGGGGAGCTGCCAGCACCAGCAGAAGTCTGATCGCTGCCACTGACCTCAGACATTCTGGCAGTAGTAGTACCAAACGCAAGTCACAGTTGGCCTAATTTGCCTCCAGCAAGAATATTAGCGTGAATGAAGCAGAGGGCATTATGAAATATACAGCACATGGCTGATCTCAGTCACAGCAGGATGATGTTAACTCTGACAGTGACACCATCAGTTTGACTCAGTATTCTTTGCAGAATGGTCTGTCCAATCACAAATGACTAAGAGAGATAATTTTTGGACTGTTTTTTTTGTCTTCTCTTTCTGTTTTTAATTTAAAAAACATGAAAAATTTGTCAGTGCACTGAGTTATTAAATGGGCTGTTGGTTACTACTGGGTTACTATCCATTTAGATGATGAGATCACTTTGACATTACCAAGGCTTTGCTTGCATTAAAGTGATTGAAAGAGGTTAGCTATAGTCCTAAGAAACCTAAGAGTATTTTACATGTATTTTCAGGAAAATTGGAAAGCTCGTGATTCGCCGAAAATTTATTCAGCGCAAATTAAATATGGGGAAAAAAATTGACAAACCTGACAAATTCGAATTTCAAAAGATCTGATCATCTCTACCAGAGAGAACCATCATGTCCTTATCTATTCTTCATATCTTCTGACAGTTCAGATGATCTGACATGTCTATCGGGCATAAAAAGATTATTTTTAGTAATGTCCTATCTGAAACCAGTGGTGTAGTTTTAAAGAGCATAATTGTAAACATTACAGACCCTGGTGCCTTAGGGAACCCGATAAGCCTCTCTGCTACATAAGAAGACACAAGTGCATATACACTATGACCACTGAATAAGAAAGTATATAAGCAAAATCAGCTCTAGCATATAAACCTCTGAACTACTCAAATTGTGGCACTCACGTTGTGAGGTCCGTAGAAGTGTAGGAGTATGCAAAATAGTATCAGCACCCTCTGACACTACTTGTTTGGAAGGATACCAATGAAACTGGTGAATGGCACTGTTTGGTTTCTTGAAGAATTTGACTATGTCTACACTAAAGAAATAGAGCACCACAGGTATGAAACTCTGGGAGGACTGTAAAGAGGGGGATAGTCATGTTCACTGCTATGAAAAAAGTGCCAGTCTTTTGTCTGTTGTTATTGGTGGATACTGATAGGTGTCTAACATAACCAAAAGCCCCCTCCCCAAGATAAAAGATCTTTATTAATAATAGTTAAAAGTAAAACTACAAATTCTAGGTGGTAGGTGGCCCAAAGGGTCACAATAAATATCCACTACTCTGTATAAGGCTAATCGTAGGATGGATAAGGGGAAGAAGGGAGCACTCCATAAACAATGCACCCAATAGATAACCCTACCTGACCGCGGAAGTTGGCAAGAATGGCGCCCCCCGCTTACGATCGTCTTGCCCTAGAAAACCCTAGGGAGCCCTATGTATGAATTAGTAAGCCCCTTATGTGAAAAATAATCCTGTGTCATAAGGGGGCCAGAAGCAGTATCCATATGTAGAATATAAAGAAGCAATTATCCCTGAGTTAGCGCAGATAAAATACTAAGAGCAACTTGTCAATATATACTGGTTATATGTAAATGTAAGGTGCTAATAGTGCTTGTGCAACAGTCCCATTCTATTGCCGGACAAGGGATGGATGACCCATGCAAGGTAGGGAGCAAAGGAGGGGTTTCACAAGTACAAATGACCCCACATAGTTAGATTTTCCACAACCACAAGCCAGGGGCGGCATAGGGATATTACTCAAAGAAAACTCCACATAGCTACCAGTTCACCGCGACCTCAAAGCATTTCCCCATTGTAGTACTGGTTCATCAGGAGGTATAGAGAAGGTGCTCCATCATAGGAAGCTTGTGATGTGTGGATATCAGCCTTATATTCATAACCTTTAGCTGGATTTCTCATTGTAAATTATTATGGCTACTGATAGGTGCTCAGTCACATTTTAAGAAAAAAAGCTAATTGGCTAAATGGAACTTTTTAAAAACTTGACAGAATACAACATCGACAGAGCTTATAGTTACAGAACAAAAATTGTTTAAGATGGAAATGTTCAATAAAAGTGTCCCCTAAAATTATTTGGTAAGCATGCTGACAATAATCTATTGGTCATGATGCAGAATAATCGCAATTTACTATTTTGACACAGTTCATTAATTCATAGAACTCTGAAATGAAGAGTATATTGAAAATGTAAAGAAAGTGTGAAGGGATGTTATAGGTTATTTAATCCCTTAGTGACCAGGCCAATTTTTTTAAATCTGACCATTGTCACTTCATATGGTAATATCGCTGGAATGCTTAAACATATGTGTCACCCTGGCCTAGATGCCACAAAATGTAATAAAGCTATGTCTGAGAGCAAGGGGGAGGTCCTCTAGTCAGGGGAACATTAGCATGCAATGCCTCCTGTCTCAGGCCAGTAGGGGGAGCTGGCTGCCCCTATAAAAGCTGGTGCTGGGGGCAGGGTTAGAGAGAACTTGATGGCCTGTCTCAGCACTGAGACTTGTCCCAGAGCAGAACAGGGACAGACAGTTGCACTGCACCTAAGAGGAAGTGTGGCAGGAGGAGAGCCACAAGCCAGAGACAAGAGGCGAAGAGAGCCTGTCTTGGCAGATAACGGACTTAACTTTACCAGACTTTGGTGTCTGAGGCTGGGAGGATTCCACATCCTCCAGCAGATAACCAGTCCGCAAGGGACTGTATATTCCTTGGCCTAAGAAGCCTGGAGGCCCTGCCACAACCGAAGGGACCAGTAAAGCCGTACAAGGCTGGGAGCAGAAAGGGACCCACGTCGCAGGCCATACAGGCGAGAATACACGGAAAGCTCGGAAATGTGGGCTGTTACCCTATAACGAGGAGATAGCCAGAAGGAGCGCAGAAAGCACGGTAGGCCTACACCCTCACCCTGACCAGGGCCAATTTCCCCGTTGCTCTCAGACATCCAGGTCCCCTTCTAGCTGGGACTGTTTATGGGTCAGTTTACCTGTTTCAGTAAAGACCCTGGACTGCAACCTATTGTCTGTGTGCTCCTTCGCGCCTCCAGCACTACCGGTACTGGGACTCTCACCACCATCACTACCACCATCCACTACACTGCCCTGGGGCCGCACTCTCCCCGTGGGGAGTCACACCATCCCAGCTACACATATCATCAGCCCCAGCGGTCTGCCTTGCAGCGGCGGTTCCTAATGACCGCAAATCCACGGGTTGCGTAGTCGGACATAATCAACAACACATAACGGACTACCACTGGCCTGACCACCCTGAGCCACGGAACCGGGTTGCCACTACTACTCCCATCGTTCCCCCTATTGCCCGGATCCGAGTGCCCCACGGCCCAGGGGGCGAGTCAGTTTTGGCGTAGTCGGCAGGATTTCGTGCCCGCAACCACCGGGTACTGCGTGCCTGAAAAAAGACTTTTGTAACTTACCTGTGGCGAAGTTTCCCGCCGTCCGGAGTCGTTTCCCGCCATCCGGAGCCGATTCCTGCCATCAGACGCCATCTTGGACCGTTTCCCGCCGTCTTCTGCCGTCTTCCCGCCATCCGCAGCTGTTTCCCGCCATCGGACGCCATCTTCAGGACGCCGTGCGGGAAGAAGAGGGGCGTGGACGTCAAAACCGCGCGAGATCCGAAGCTCCTCCCCACGCACCGACGCTGCGCAAGGTCCTGGAAGGGAGAGAGAGCGACGCTGACGTCATCAGGACGCGACGCCAGGTCCTCGTCCATAGCAGCAGCAGCGGAGCCGCGGCCTACAGAAGAGGATCGTCGGAAGGTAGGCCACGCTTGACTAGGGGGGAGGAAGATGTCGGACACAGAGGCGCCCACTACCACCAACGCAGCTGCAACAGCGGTGATGCCCTTTTCCCTGCCCTACATCCCTGGAGCGGCCTGGCTGCCCAAGTACTCAGGGGAGCCCCATGCCCTAACTGACTTTAAGGAAAGGCTGTACAGTTTGTTCCAGGTTTACCCCCTGACAGAGGAACAGAAGGTCAGCATACTAGCAGGGCAGTTAACTGGCGCAGCCCAAAGGGAGGTAAAATCATGGCCCACTGAGGAGAAAAGGACTGTGAAGGGTATTTTGGCCCGGCTGCGGGGTACCTTTGACACACGTACCTCCGCTGAGATTAAAATGAGGTTCTATGGATTTAAGCAGCGGGCACAGGACAGCATCAGAGACTATGCCCTAAATCTGCAGGAAGCCTTGAGGGCTATTCAACAAACTGACCCTGGCAGTGTGCAGGAAACGGATAAGCTGCTAACAGAACAATTCATAGAAGGTCTGCTGTCTAGCGCCCACAGGGCCCAACTGCGCCTCATGTTCTTTCAGAACCCTGATCTGACCTTTGCCCAATTTAAGGACAGGGCCATAAGGGTGCTCCGTGAATCTGCAACCAGTGGCGCTATAAACCCCCGGCGCCCTGCTCTCACCTACCACCAGGAGGCGGCGCCCTCCTCTATGGACCCCGTGGGGGCTGATGCACAGGCCCTGAACCAAGCCCCGTCGAAACACCTGCACCACCAAGTCCAGGAGCTGACCAGGAGCGTCGCGGCGTTGACCAGGACCGTCCAGGCGTTGCAAGTGGACCCGGCAAGACCCATCGAGCTGGCTTCAAGTCCGGAGGATGTCCCGTGGCGTCGACAGAGGAGGATCCCGTCGTTCCGAGGGAGGCCCACAGACCGCCTTCACCACCCCGATGGGACTGAGTGAGTTCAACTGTATGCCCTTCGGGCTCTGCAACGCACCAGGGACCTTCCAGAGGCTGATGGAATGCTATCTAGGGCACCGAAACTTCGAGACGGTCCTCCTTTACCTGGACGACGTGATCGTCTATTCGAAGACCTACGAGGACCACCTAAAGCACCTGGCCGAGGTGTTCGAAGCCCTGGCAGGCTATGGCCTGAAGGTGAAACCATCGAAGTGTCTCCTGCTGAAACCAAAGGTCCAGTACCTAGGGCACGTGGTAAGCGCGGAAGGAGTGGCCCCCGACCCTGACAAGGTCACGGCAATCAAGAGCTGGCCAAGCCCCTCGAACATCAAAGAGGTGAGACAGTTTCTCGGGTTGGTAGGCTACTACCGAAAGTTCATCCCCAGGTTCACTAAGATGGCAGCTCCTATGCAGGACCTCCTGATCGGACAGTCTAAGTCCAGGAGCCAAAAGCCGCCCTTCAAGTGGGATAAACCGGAAGAGGAGTCCTTCCGCCAGCTAAAGATGGCCCTCACAGGGGACGAGATCCTGGACTACCCTGATTATGGCCAGCCTTTCATTCTCCACACAGACGCCAGTAATGTGGGACTGGGAGCCGTACTGTCCCAAAACCAACAGGGCAGAGAAAGGGTGATCGCATACGCCAGCCGGAAGCTGAGGCCCACCGAGAAGAACCCGGAGAATTACAGCTCCTTCAAGCTAGAATTCTTGGCGGTGGTGTGGGCCGTGACGGAACGCTTCAAGCATTACCTGGCCTCCGCAAAGTTCACCGTGTACACGGACAACAACCCGTTGACACACCTGGACAATTCAAGACTGGGTGCCCTAGAACAGCGGTGGATGGCCCGTCTCTCCAACTATGACTTCGTGATCAAGTACCGGGCCGGCAAAACCAATGCCAACGCTGACGCCCTATCGAGGATGCCTCACTTACCTGAAGGTGACGAAGACCCAGAAGAGCTGGAGGAGGTAGAACTCCCCGCGTTTCACCAGTATGGAGCCGCTCAACACTCTCACCGCGTGAAGGAGGAGGATCTAACAACTGTGATGATCAATCCCCTACCTCACCACAGCTGGGCCGAGACCCAAGATAGTGACCCTGCAGTCCGCCTGGTGAAAGATCTGCTGACCCGGGAAGACGCCCGCCTATATCCAGATGCCCCAGAGGAAGCCAAGCAGCTATAGAAGGAGAAGAGCAAGCTGTTCCTCTACGAAGGCAAGTTGTGCAGAAGGATTGTCAACCACCGGACGCACGAGCTTACCTGGCAAGTCGTGGTCCCAAGACGGGATGCAGCCATGGTCCTGGGGGCTTACCATGACAGAGCGGGACACTTCGGTTGGAAGAAACTGGAGTTCCTGCTAAGAGGAAGGTTCTTTTGGGTCGGCATGAGAGGAGCTGTAGAAAAGTGGTGCAGAGACTGTGGCCCTTGTCACCTGAGGAGGAAGGACCGCACCAGCCAGAAGACACCCTTGAGGCCCATCGTCACCATGCAGCCTCTTGAGCTGGTAGCTCTGGACCACGTCAAATTGGCTCCAAGCCGGTCTGGATACATCTATGCCCTGACAATCGTGGACCACTATTCCCGTTTTCTCGTGGTGGTCCCGGTAAAAGACTTGACAGCCCAAACAGCGGCCAGAGCCTTCCAGCAATACTTCTGCCGTCCACACGGGTATCCGGAACAGGTCCTGACAGACCAGGGTCCAGCGTTCGAGGCTGAAATCTTCCAGGAGTTCTGCAACCTCTATGGCTCTAAGAAGATTCGCACAACGCCTTACCACCCCCAAACCAACGGGATGTGTGAGAAGATGAACAATATAGTTATTGATCTCCTGAAGACGTTGCCCCTGGAGGAACGCAGCCTGTGGCCAGAAAAACTGCCGGACCTGATAGACTTATACAATCATATCCTGGTGAACGCTACCAACTGCACCCCGGCTTACCTGATGCGAGCCAGACCGGGTAAGCTGCCCGTAGACCTGGAGATGGGAGTCCTAACACCTGAGGACACCTCCCCGGATGCAGACTGGGATACGGAAAGGCAACTGCAGTACAAGAAGGTACAGGAGAGTGTGGAGAAGAGCCTGGCCCAGGTGAGAGAGAGGCAAGAAAAACTCTTCAACCAACACGCCCCTGCTGGTCCCCTAGAACCTGGTGAGCAAGTCCTGAAGCGGAAGAGAAGGCTACATAAGTTGGACGACCAGTGGGAAAGGGAACCCTACACCGTACTGCAGTCTGACCACGACAACCCAAAGGTGTGCGTAATCACCAAGGACGGAGGAGAAACCACTAGTGTCGTCTCCAGAGACCACCTCAAAAGGTGCCCCGAGCAACTCCGTAGTGCAGAAGAGGATCAGAGTGACCTTGAACCCGCAGAGGACAAGGAAGAAATGATCAGCACCGTTCTCGGAGAGTTCCCTCAGTCCTGGACTCGCATAAATGATGCCATAGTGGTACCCGTCCTGCATTTCCTGCAACCGGCACAGCAACAACCAACACCAGAGCCGGAAGGTGAAGAGGAGCAAGCGGTTCCAGAGGCAGAAGAGCCTGTACCAGCAGCCCAGGAGAGTCAACCCTCTGCTGACAGTGAGCCTGCCATGCTTGCGGTAAGCCAAAGGACCCGCAGACAGCTGCCTGCCCTACCTGTACACCCAGCTGGTAGCTGTACCCCTAACGCTAGTGGGGAAAGCCAGGTTGGTCCACTACCAGACAGTGGGTTAAGGAGGTCAACCAGGAGCACAAAGGGGCAGATACCCGCTCGCTGGAGAATATAGAGCGCGCAAAAATTGTAAATAACCCTGTTGCCAAATGTTGAATTGTTTGCCAAGTTATATGCATGTTTGGTAATTCTGTGTTTCAGTTTCTTGCAGCTACCGTAAGGACTCAAAGGTTATGGACTTTTTTATAACCGGGACCTTGTATGGACTGCGTTCGGAGCCTAACCAAGGAATGAACTAAGACTGTGAAGGACTTGGGGTAGGACAGACCCCCACCTGGTTAAGGCTCCCCGTTGTGTTGGTGATATGGACACCCGGTCACAGACCACACTGTGACCTTAAGAACTCAATCTGTGCGTCGTTTGTCTATTAATGTTTTATAGTTATGCATATTGTCTATGTGTATTGTTTAGTCCCGGAGTACTAAATTTCACTAGGGGGGAATGTGTCACCCTGGCCTGGATGCCACAAAATGTAATAAAGCTGTGTCTGAGAGCAAGGGGGAGGTTCTCTAGTCAGGGGAACATTAGCATGCAATGCCTCCTGTCTCAGGCCAGTAGGGGGAGCTGGCTGCCCCTATAAAAGCTGGTGCTGGGGGCAGGGTTAGAGAGAACTTGATGGCCTGTCTCAGCACTGAGACTTGTCCCAGAGCAGAGCAGGGACAGACAGTTGCACTGCACCTAAGAGGAAGTGTGCCAGGAGGAGAGCCACAAGCCAGAGACAAGAGGCGAAGAGAGCCTGTCTTGGCAGATAACGGACTTAACTTTACCAGACTTTGGTGTCTGAGGCTGGGAGGATTCCATATCCTCCAGCAGATAACCAGTCCGCAAGGGACTGTATATTCCTTGGCCTAAGAAGCCTGGAGGCCCTGCCACAACCGAAGGGACCAGCAAAGCCGTACAAGGCTGGGAGCAGAAAGGAACCCACGTCGCAGGCCATACAGGCGAGAATACACGGAAAGCTCGGAAACGTGGGCTGTTACCCTATAACGAGGACATAGCCAGAAGGAGCGCAGAAAGCACGGTAGGCCTACACCCTCACCCTGACCAGGGCCAATTTCCCCGTTGCTCTCAGACATCCAGGTCCCCTCCTAGCTGGGACTGTTTATGGGTCAGTTTACCTGTTTCAGTAAAGACCCTGGACTGCAACCTATTGTCTGTGTGCTCCTTCGGGCCTCCAGCACTACCGGTACTGGGACTCTCACCACCATCACTCCCACCATCCACTACACTGCCCTGGGGCCGCACTCTCCCCGTGGGGAGTCACACCATCCCAGCTACACATATCATCAGCCCCAGCGGTCTGCCTTGCAGCGGCGGTTCCTAATGACCGCAAATCCACGGGTGGCGTAGTCGGACATAATCAACAACACGTAACGGACTACCACTGGCCTGACCACCCTGAGCCACGGAACCGGGTTGCCACTACTACTCCCATCGTTCCCCCTATTGCCCGGATCCGAGTGCCCCACGGCCCAGGGGGCGAGTCACATATACCCAGAGATTTTGAGATTGTTTTTTTGTGATACATTGTGTTTTGCGTTTATTTGAGAAAATATCCGAATTTTGGCAAAAATTATTGAAAAATTCGCAATTTCCAAATTTTCAATTTTTATACCCTTGAACCAATTAGTCATGCTGTACAAAATAATCAACAGATAACATTTCCCTTATGTCTACATCTGCATGATTTTTCAAACATCATTATATTTTGTTAGGATTTTGGATGGGTTAAAAGTTGAGAAGCAATTTCTTGTTTCAAGACATTTACAAAACCTGTTTCTTTACTGAGTTTGAGGGGCTTATATATTGCAAACTCCCCAAAAGTGATAACATCTTAAAAACTGCATCCCTCAAATACTTCAAAACTGTTGTCGGGAATTTTTTAACTCTTCAGGTGCTACACAGGAATTAATGCAAAGTGGAATGAAAAAAAATATTATAATTTGTTTTCCAAAATGTTGCTTTAGCCCCAATTTTTTCACTTTTACAAGAAATAGCAGAAGAAAATGGACAGCAAAATTAGTTACCCAGTTTCTTTTGAGTGCACTGATACCCCACATGTGGTTAGAAACCTCTGTTTGGACAAACAGCAGGGCTCGGAAGGGAAAGAGCACCATTTGAATTTTGGAACACAAATTTGGCTGAAATAGATTGCAGGCGACATGTTGCATTTGCAGGGCCCCTAAGGTGCTTAAACAGCAGAAACCCCCAACAAGTGACCCCATTTTGGAAGATACACGCCTCAAGGATTTTATCCAGGGGTATAGTGAGCATTTTGAACCCACAGGTACTAAACAGATTTTGATAACATTAGGTCATCATATTGAAAATTTTCATTTATTTTCAGGAAAACGTTGTTTGACCCCAAGTTTTTCACTTTTGTAAGAGAAAACACAAAAAAGTGGACCCCACAGTTTGTTACTCATTTTCTTCTGAGCACGGCGATACCACACATGTTGTCAAAAAGTACTGTTTGGACACACAGCAGGGCACTGAAGGGAAGAAGCGACATTTGGTATTTGGAATGTAAATTTGGCTGGAATAAATTGCAGACACCATGTCTCATTTACAGAGCCCCTGAGGTACCAAAACAGCAGAAACCTCCACAAGTGACCCCATTTTGGAAACTAGACTCATCAAGTAATTCATCTATTGCTGTGTTGATCATGTTGAACCCGTAGGTGCTTCACAGAACATTTTAAAATGTAGATGTGAAAACGAAAAAAAAAAATTTCCCGCTAAAATGTTGTTTTTACCTCAAATTTGTAATTTTCACAATGGATAATTTGAGAAAACAGATCAATTTGTTACACAATTTCTCCCGAATGTGATACTACCCCAGATGTGTTCAAAGACTGCTGTTTGGGCATATGGCAGAGCTCAGTAAGGCAATAGTGCTATTTGATTTTTGGAGTGTACATTTGTCTGGAATAGATTGTGAATGCCATGTCGCATTTGCAGAGCCCCTGGCATGCCAAAACAACAGAAACCCCCAAAAAGTGACCCCATTTTTGAAACTAGACGCCTCAAGGAATTCATAAAGTGGTGTACTGAGTATTTTTAACTTACAGATTATTCAAAAAACTTTATAACATTTATATGTGAACACAAAAAAATATTTTTTTTCCATTAAAATACTATTTTAGTACCAAATTTATAATTTTCACGAAGAATAATAGGAGAAAATGAACACCATAATTTACTAAGCAATTTTTACCAAATGTGGCATTACCCCATATGTGGTTGTACACTACTGTTTGAGCACACGGCAGGGACCGGTTGGGAAGGAGCACTGCTTGGCTTTTAGAATGCAGATATCGTTTCAATAGATGGTGGGCTCCATTATCTGAACCGCTGAGGTGCCAGAACAGCAGAAACCCCCAGGTGACCCCATATTCTAAACTTCACTGCTTAATGATTTTATCTAGGGGTGTAGTGAGTATTCTGAACCCATAGGTTCACAGAATTTTATAACATTGAGATGTTTAAATATAACATTTTAGTGATAAAAATTTATTTTTTTATTTGCTGCAAATTTGTCAAGTACACAAGGGTTAATAGGTGAAACTGGACCCAACAGTTTATTGCGCAATTTCTCCCGAACACAGTGGTGCACCATATGTCGTCAGAAACGACTATTTGGCCACATGTTAGGGCTGAGAAAGAAGGGGAGCTATTTGGCTTTTGGAGCCCAGATTTTGCTAGAATAGTTTGTGGGTGACATTTGTGGAGTCTTTAAGGTGCCAGAACAGTAGAAAACCCCCAAAAGTGACCCCATTTGAAGAAATTGCACCAGTCAATGAATTAATTACGGCTGCATTGAATATTTTGTAACATCCACACCAGGCTTTATTCTGGAGTCTTTGTTCTACCAGTAATGTGGGAACCCCCTATATTTCCAGTGAAAGATGATGGACCTGAGTAGGGGCTGGTTTTGTGTGGGAAAAGTTGGGGTTTTTATGGTAACATTTTGGGGTACATAATATTTTTTAAATTGCTTCCAGTATAAGGATGGATCACATTCTCGTGTTATACGCTGGGCACATAAGTCAGGGTTTCCGTGTAAATCCCACAAAAAAAGGATTCAGACGAAACCACCCACCATAAAGAGGGAGATGGAGACACTATAGACTCCCGTTTGGCTTTTTATTCCGATGGTATCCATCTTTCTAGATCTGTGGTTGTTCACACTTGTGCGCTAAAAGGACGCTTAAAATAACGGGACACCGCCGGAACAAAGACCAGACGAAGTTCAAAGTGTCTCCATCTGCCTCATTATGGTGGGTGCTTCCATCAGGAGTTTTGTCTGAATTATATAATTACATAAGCGCTCAGCGGAGGGCGCAGGATAAATGTGACCTGAGCCTTATTCCAATTTTTGGAAGGCAGAATGAACAAGTAGAGAGCAGTACAAGAATAGTTCTTATTTTTTACTTTTTGCGCGGTTCACTGTGTGGTATAAGTGATTAGACAACTTTATTCTTCCGGTCAGTATGACTACAGCGATACCAGATTTATGTTGCTTTTCTTATGTTTTGCTGCTGTCACACAGTAAAAATGCTTTTTTTTTTTTATAAAAATAGCTATTTTGTCACCATATTCTGAGAGCTGTAATTTTTTTATTTTTTGGCGAACACAGCTGTATCAGGGCCAG
The DNA here is from genome assembly GCF_046119375.1 of Phyllobates terribilis. Lineage (NCBI taxonomy): Eukaryota > Metazoa > Chordata > Amphibia > Anura > Dendrobatidae > Phyllobates > Phyllobates terribilis. Next base: position 110,069,392 of record NW_027362762.1, read on the forward strand.
GGGTGGATTAAGAGTAGCCAGGGCCCCGGGCAGTTTAGAGGGCGGGCCCCCCCCCCCCCCGGGTACCTGATGTGTCACGTGATATGTCACATGATCCCCTTTGATAAATCATGTGATAAGTCATGTGAGCAACACACAGGTGGTTTGGTGCATATCTGTAGATGGCAAAAAAGCAGATAGCGCAAATTTTTCCCTTGTGTACAGCACTATACATAACATAGCGCTATACAAAATAGAGCAGGAGTGGGAGATCAATTTTCCCAAGGGGCCACATGAGAGACCGTGACTGTTGTGGAGGCCGCACCAATAGGCTGATATTCATTGTGCTCAATATTAATATTAACATATTAATTATAATTATTTGTTTACATTAATTGTATAACTTAATATTGAGCACTATTAAGTATGCTGACATCCCCCTATATACAGTATGAGCCCCCCATAGCTGGTTATATACAGTATGAGCCTCCCCTATAGCTAGTTATATACAGTATGAGCCCACATAGTTGGTTATATACAGTATGAGCCCCCATAGCTGGTTATATACAGTATGAGCCCCCATAGCTAATTATATACAGTATGAGCCCCCATAGCTGGTTATATACAGTATGAGCCCCCCATAGCTGGTTATATACAGTTTGAGCCCGCCATAGCTGGTTATATACAGTATGAGCCCCCATAGCTGGTTATATACAATGTGAGCCCCCATAGCTAGTTATATACAGTATGAGCCCCCATAGCTGGTTATATACAGTATGAGCCCCCACAGTTGGTTATATACAATGTGAGCCCCCATAGCTGGTTATATACAGTATGAGCCCCCATAGCTAGTTATATACAATGTGAGCCCACCATAGCTGGTTATATACAGTGTGAGCCCCCCATAGCTGGTTATATACAGTATGAGCCTCCCATAGCTGGTTATATACAGTATGAGCCCCCATAGCTGGTTATATACAATGTGAGCCCCCATAGCTGGTTATATACAGTATGAGCCCCCATAGCTGGTTATATACAGTATGAGCCCCCATAGCTGGTTATATACAATGTGAGCCCCCCATAGCTGGTTATATACAGTGTGAGCCCCCCATAGCTGGTTATATACAGTATGAGCCTCCCATAGCTGGTTATATACAGTATGAGCCCCCATAGCTGGTTATATACAATGTGAGCCCCCATAGCTGGTTATATACAGTATGAGCCCCCATAGCTGGTTATATACAGTATGAGCCCCCATAGCTGGTTATATACAATGTGAGCCCCCCCATAGCTGGTTATATACAATGTGAGCCCCCCATAGCTGGTTATATACAGTGTGAGCCCCCCATAGCTGGTTATATACAGTATGAGCCTCCCATAGCTGGTTATATACAGTATGAGCCCCCATAGCTGGTTATATACAATGTGAGCCCCCATAGCTGGTTATATACAGTATGAGCCCCCATAGCTGGTTATATACAGTATGAGCCCCCATAGCTGGTTATATACAATGTGAGCCCCCCCATAGCTGGTTATATACAATGTGAGCCCCCCATAGCTGGTTATATACAGTATGAGCCTCCCATAGCTGGTTATATACAGTATGAGTCCCCATAGCTGGTTATATACAGTATGAGCCCCCATAGCTGGTTATATACAATGTGAGCCCCCCATAGCTGGTTATATACAGTATGAGCCTCCCATAGCTGGTTATATACAGTATGAGCCCCCATAGCTGGTTATATACAATGTGAGCCCCCCATAGCTGGTTATATACAATGTGAGCCCCCCATAGCTGGTTATATACAGTATGAGCCTCCCATAGCTGGTTATATACAGTATGAGCCCCCATAGCTGGTTATATACAGTATGAGCCCCCATAGCTTGATATATACAGTGTGAGCCCCCATAGCTGGTTATATACAGTATGAGCCTCCATAGCTGGTTATATACAGTATGAGCCCCCAAAGCTGGATATATACAGTGTGAGCCCCCATAGCTGGTTATATACAGTATGAGCCTCCATAGCTGGTTATATACAGTATGAGCCCACATAGCTGGTTATATACAGTACTAGCTATTGAACCCGTTCTATGCCCAGGTGGCGAGCATTTTTATTGGTGAATGGTCTCCCATGCTGGTATGTGCTGCTCCCATCCTGGCATTTGTGCTGCCCCCTTCCTGTCCCCACCATCCTATCCTGGTATGCATGGCACCCCTCATCCCCATCCTGGTATGCATGGCACCCCTCATCCCTATCCTTGTATGCATGACACCCCTCACCCCCAATCCTGGTATGCATGGCACCACTCACCCCCAATCCTGGTATGCATGGCACCCCTCATCCCCAATCCTGGTATGCATGGCACCCCTCACCCCCAATCCTGGTATGCATGGCACCCCTCACCCACAATCCTGGTATGCATGGCACCCCTCACCCCCAATCCTGGTATGCATGGCACCCCTCACCCACAATCCTGGTATGCATGGCACCCCTCACCCCCAATCCGGGTATGCATGGCACCCCTCAACCCTAATCCTGGAAGGCATGGCACCCCTCATCCCCAATCCTGGTATGCATGGCACCCCTCACCCCCAATCCTGGTATGTGTGGCACTCCTCATCCCCAATGCTGGTATGCATGGTATCCCTCATCCTGGTATGTATGGGCCCCTCACCCACATCCTGGTATACATGGCACCCCTCACCCCCATCCTGGTATGCATGGCACTCCTCATCCCTATCCCGGTATGCATGGCACCCCTCATCCCCAATCTCGGTATGCATGGCACCCCTCATCCGCAATCCCAGTATGCATAGCACCCAGTATCCCCAATCCCGGTTTGCATGGCACCCCTCATCCGCAATCCCGGTATGCATGGCACCCCTCATCTCCAATCCCGGTATGCATGGCACCCCTCATCTCAAATCCCGGTATGCATGGCACCCCTCATCCCCAATCCCAGTATGCATGGCATCCCTCATCCCCAATCCCGGTATGCATGGCACCCCTCATCCCCAATCCCGGTATGCATGGCACCCCTCAGCCCCAATCCCGGCATGCATGGCACCCCTCATCCCCAATTCTGGTATGCATGGCTCCCTCATCCCCAATCCTGGTATTCATGGCACCCCTCATCCCCAATCCTGGTATGCATGGCTCCCTCACCCCCATCCTGGTATGCATGGCACTCCTCATCCCCAATCCTGGTATGCACGGGCCCCTCATCCTCAATCCTGGTATACAGGGTACCCCTCATCCCCAATCATGATATGTATGGTACCCCTCATCCCTATCTTGGTATGTAGGGTACCCCTCATCCCTATCCTGGTATGTATGGTACCCCTTATCCCTATTCTAGTATGTATGGTACCCCTCGGCCTGGCATGGCACCCAATCCCTCATCCTGGTATGCATGGCACCCCATCCCTCATCCTGGTATGCATGGTACCCCGCATTCCTATCCTGGTATGTATGGTACTCCTCATCCCTATTCTGGTATGCATGGTACCCCTCATCCCTATTCTGGTATGCATGGCACTCCTCATCCCTATCCTGGTATGCATGGGCCCCTCATCCCCAATCCTGGTATACAGTGGTTGCCAAAAGTATTGGCACCCCTGCAATTCTGTCAGATAATACTCAGTTTCTTCCTGAAAATGATTGCAATCACAAATTCTTTGGTCTTATTATCTTCATTTAATTGCAGGGGTGCCAATACTTTTGGCCACCACTGTACATGGTACCCCTCATCCCCAATCCTGGTATACATGGTACCCCTCATCCCTATCCTGGTATGTATGGTACCCCTCATCCCTATCCTGGTATGTATGGTACCTCTCACCCCCCAATCCTGGTATGCATGGTCCCCTCATCCCCCAATAATGGTATGTGTGGTACCCCTCATCCCCCAATCCTTGTATGCATGATCCCCTCACCCCATAATCCTGGTATGCATGGTCCCCTCACCCCCCAATCCTGGTATGCATGGTCCTCTCACCCCCCAATCCTGGTATGCATGATCCCCTCACCCCACAATCCTGGTATGCATGGTCCCCTCACCCCCCAATCCTGGTATGCATGGTCCCCAAATCCCCCAATCCTGGTATGCATGATCCCCTCACCCCACAATCGTGGTATGCATGGTCCCCTCACCCCCAAATCCTGGTATGCATGGTCCCCTCACCCCCCAATCCTGGTATGCATGGTCCCCTCACCCCCCAATCCTGGTATGCATGGTCCCCTCACCCCCAATCCTGGTATGCAGGATCCCCTCACCCCACAATCCTGGTATGTGTGGTGCCCTCACCCCACAATCCTGGTATGCATGGTCCCCTCACCCCACAATCCTGGTATGTGTGGCCCCCTCACCACTCAATTCGGGTATGCATGGTCCCCTCACCCCACAATCCTGGTATGTGTGGCCCCCTCATCCCTTTCACGCTATACACATATACAAAAAAATAAACAGTTATACTCACCTTTCTTCTCTGTGCTCCAGCGCTTCTGTGTCCTGTTCTGCCAGAGGCCGGGGGAGGAGTGCGGCGCCGGAGCACCACACTGTCCAGCGCCATTTTGCTGAAGACACACTGCAAATGTGTCTTCAGTAAAATGGCGCCGGATAGCACTATGAGCATGCGCCGATCCGACGCCTCACTCCTGCCCCGGGCTCCGGCGAAGAGAGAGGCGCTGCGACAACGCTCCTCCCGGTCAGGTAAGTATGTAAGTATGGCGCCGGAGATCGCATACCGCGATCTCCAGCGCCATACACTCCTCTTACCTGTAACGGCTGGATGCGGTCTTCTGTCTGGAGCCAGACTGCGCGTCACGCATGCGCAGTCTATAAAGGCTTCAGACAGAGACACGCTTAGCCGATTATATTATAGATGAGCCCCCCATAGCTGGTTATATACAGTATGAGCCCCCATAGCTGGATATATATATATATATATATATATATATATATATAATTAAAAAAATAAAACACAACACATACTCACCTCGCTCCCGGGCCCCCGACGCTGTGCTCCAGATGGTACCCAGGGCGGGCACAGCATCTGCGTGCGATGGTGTCAACATGCGGCCACGGCGGCCGGCTAGGAGAGGCCGCGTTGTGCCGTGAGTGGGCATAACTGTTAAATAGATGTGCCCGGCCGCCCGCGCTGTGTATGCTGGGTCCGCTCTGCCTGACGTCATGCAGCAGGGCGGGCTCAGCATCATTCAAGCCGCCTGCGACCGCGGGCCCGCAGCGGTAACTTAACACATGGGATTGCGAATTATAATTGGGGGCAATTCATGGGCCCCCCGGAGTCTTGGGCCCCGGGCGGTAGTCCAGATTGCCCTCATTATAATCCACCTATGGTCAGGGCTTATTTTTTGTGTGATGAGTTGGAGAATTTTTTGTTACCATTTTGGAGTACATAATGGTTTTTAATCGCTTTTTATTCAGATATTTTAGACACAGAATGAACAAAAAACAGCAATTCAGTTATTGTTTTTATCTTTTTTTTTTTTGCGCAGTTCACCTTGTGGTAAAAGTGATAAGACCATTTTGTTCATCGAGTCAGTACGATTACAGCGACACCAGATTTATATTGTTTTTTTATGCTTTGCTGCTTTTGCAGACTTAAAACAATATTTTACAAAAACTAATTTGTTTTTGCATCATCATATTCTGAAAACTGTAACTTTTTTTTTAGTTTTTTTTTGCCAAATGAGCCATATTAGGGCTTGTTTTGTTGCGGGACAATTTGGCTTTTTCATTAATAATTTTTTTTTACATATGACTTTTTGGTCGCTTTTTATTACATTTTCTGTGTGTCCATATGTTGAAAAAGCTAAATTTTTGTGTGTTTTTTATTATTTTATTTATGATATTCACCAGTTTTATAGATCGGGTTGTTCAGGATATGGTGATGACAATTATGTGTACTTTTTTTTGTTTATTTTAGTTTTATCACAAAGGCTGCCTTTTTAGTGGTGAAATGGGTTTCAAGATTTATGTATGCTGTGACGATACAGCGTAAAATCTTAATTATGCCAGACATACTTTCTGCTAGCAAGAGCAGTATTCCTTTATTTTTATGTTGACTTTTTAACCTGTGTTCTTCTTTAGTTGATTAACACAGACCAGTATTTGTATAACCCTGAATGTTGAATTCTATTCGTTTGGAAACAATCATGTTTACTATGCTAATGACAAATTGTACTAAAAGTCAGCTAGATGTTTATTTACAAGAGCCCCTGTGATACCAACTATGTAAACTGATTAGCTCAAACAATGCGACCTGTTGAGCCATGCAACTTTACCTCTGACTGATGACCTTACAGAAATGTAAATATAAACAGGGATGTCTGTAGTGCTAGAAGCAGAATCAAGGAGCATCAAAAAGACTTTACAAGGAGAATGAGAGACATCCTTCAGGAGAGTAGATGAATTGCATGGCAGATCCATCCAAAGAGAAACAGATTTGGATTCTACATGATTCTAGCCTAAGGGTATCGCCCTGACTGGAAAGAGACGGATCTGCTCTACTGTCCATCAGAGAGACCATGGATACATTTTGGGGAGACCAGGTTGGGACGAGGAAGTCACCTGGCCCCATGGATATGTTATTTGGGGTTGCCACGAGGGACCACCAGTCAGCTGGAAAGAAGCCAGATTGGGGTCCACTGGTCATCTGGCCCCATGGAAACTCCAGGAGAGGCCAGGTTGGGATCCTCGGGTCTCCTGGCCTTATACCTCGATGGACTGCTAGCTTCCTAAACTTGCCCCTACTTTCTCTCTGTGGGGGCCCGCCAGAAGCAGGAGGCCACTGGTTGAGGTAGTCGGCCCTGGAAGTCTCCAAAGTCACAGCTGTTCTATCTCAGGCGGGCGGAGAAAGAAGGGTGAGACAGTGTATTGTTGTACCATCTTGGGTATTTTCTGGAACTGTTCTATGTGTTTATTAACCGCTTTGTGGTTCAATAAAGTATTGCCATGCTTTTTTACCCTCACCCTGTGTTGTCTGAGTAGTGTTACGCCCACAGAATACCCCGGGTCTTCACATATGCGTTTTTGTGTTTTTTTTAACTTTTTTACATATCTTATTTTACTTTTTTTTTACTTTATCATTTAGTCTATGTTCTCTCCGTGTTTGTGTGGGTTTCCTCCGGGTTCTCTGGTTTCCTCCCACACTCCAAAGACACACTGATAGGGAATTTAGATTGTGAGCCCCAATGGGGACATTGCCCATAATGTGACTGAATTGTAAAGCGCTGCGGAATATGCTGGTGCTTATAAATAAAAAGATTATTATTATTAGACACACTGTGGGACATGTATATTTTTTACTTTGATCACTGCTCTCATACATTGCAGTACTCATGTACTTCCCGTGCATGAGAGCAGTCAGTGATTCACTGAAAGAGCCAGTAACAACCCTGCTTACAGCAAGATCTTACAGGTCATCGTACCCTGGGGTCATCAGGTGACCTCAGTATACCATGGCAATGATCGGCACCTGCGATCCTGTCAAAGTTTTTTTTTTAACCCTCTTTTAACCACTTAAATACCGCTGTCACAATTGACAGCGGTATTTAAGGGGTTAATAGGCCACGGTCGGTTTCAAAACTGGCTGGGGCCAATACCATCATGTACAGCTGTCACCTGCAGGAATTTTCAGCAGCTGGGTGGCGCTATTTACTTATTCCCTATCACCTTTTTAAAACAACGATGAGGGAATAAGACCTCTTAATAAGCGCTGTCTTGATACGCAACGGCGGTCATTAAGGGGTTAATGAAAACATCACTACTGGGGGGCATCTACAGTAGACTGTAACCTGGGACATTTTAAATATGACAATGAATACATGAGGGGTTATCCCATAAGCAAAATATATCACCTATCCACAGCAAAGATGTTAAATGTTTGATATCTAGGGGTCTGACTGCTCAGACCCTCACTGGTCACAACAATGGGGGTTCCAAGGTCACTTGTGTTAATGGAGCAATAGTGAGCATGTGCGACCACTGCTCTGTACTAGTGGATGGGTGCACATGCTTATTAATGCTTCATTCATACCGGGACTTTGGAAGCCCCATTCTCAGGATAAGGCCCACTATCAGTATTTGGTCAGTATTCAGTCAGTATTTTTTCTCAGGAGTGGGAGCCAAAACCAGGTGAGGAACAATCAGAGAAAAGGTATAATAGAAAGTACACCAATTTTGCATTTATCACCCACTTCTGGTTTTGGCTCCCACTCCTGAGAAAAAATACTGACCGAATACTGATAGTGGGGCCGTGGCCTTAGTGGGATCTTAGCAGCAGTCATACATGATTACTGGAAATGTAGCCACGTGACAAAGGTCAAACCGAGCTGTAATCACCATCCTTTGGTCTACCGGCAAGCCTCCGCCAATGCTCCCGATCTTTGGCTTTGGCTGTGGTGCTCAGGTCCGCCATCAGGGCACATCTCGGCTCTGGGTTCCTTACCCGAGCTGCGCAGCTGCAGCTGCTCCTTCATGCATCTCCTGACTTCCGGTCATGTGATGGCGCGTACGTTACATGACCAGAAGTCAGGAGAACCTGGCGTCAGTGGCATTGAGCTCCAAGATTCTGCAGGGATTGCATGAGGGGTAAGTACAAATTGGGGGATGGGGGGAGAATGAGCAGCACATGGGGAACGGGGGGGGGGAATGAGCTGCACATTGGGAATGGGGGGGGAGAATGAGCTACACATGGGGAATTGGAAGTGGGGGGCGAGAATGAGCTACACATGGGGAATTGGAAGAGAGGGGGGAGAGTGAGCAGCACATGGGGAATTGGAAGAGAGGGGGGAGAGTGAGCAGCACATGGGGAATTGGGAGTGGGGGGGAATGAGTTGCACATGGAGAATTGGAAGTGGGGGGGAATAAGCTACACATGGGGAATTGGGAGTGGGGGGGATGAGCTACACATGGGGAATTGGGAGTGGTGGGAGGATAAGCACATGGTTAATTGGGAGATGGGAGTGGGGAGAGCACATGATGAATTGGGAGTCGGGCAGGTTGGAAGAGCAAATGGTGAATGGGGGGTGGGGGAGAGTAAATGATGATGAATAGAGGGTGGGGGTGGGGAGATCACGGACATGACATAATGAATTGGGGGGCAGAGGGTGCATGTAAATATAATGAATCAGAGGAGCAGGAGGTACAGAGTGGGGGGCGTTGCAGATGCAGGAGTGTGACTGGTAATAGATTGGGGGAAAGAGTACTGGTTCTAATTAATCTATATATTTATTAGGTGGGGAAAGTGGCTATTTACAGTTAGTGGGGGCACAGTGGTGGATTACAATTTATATTTGGAATGGTGGGTTGCATAATAATTAATTATATATTAATGGTGGGTGCACGTTCAGCTGTGTAATGTAGAAGTTGGGGAATGTGCTCTAGATAACTGTGTTATTTTATGCAGAGACAAGTCCTGGCTAGAAGAAGTGATGGCAGTCTATACTGGATTAAGGAGAAAAGCGAAGATGAAGGACTTCACCTAGAGACGTCACCAGTGAGTCAGTGATTTACATGTACACTGACACTATACACTATATACTATGTACAGATCTCCTGTGTATATTGACTGGTGATCACTGTATTACCTGTATACTATATACAGAGCTCTTGTGTATAATGTCACTGGTGATCACTAGATTACCTGTACACTTACATTATACACTGTATACCATGTACAGAGATCCTGTGTATAATGGCACTTATGGTAATATTAGTATTGTGTTCTTTTATTAATGATCAGTATTGTAGTATTCTGTGACAATGTGATGGTAATATGTGGTCTGGTCATGGTGTGGCGGTTTTTGTCCCTTCTGTGTGGTATTATTCAGTCACTATGTGGTGGTAATATGTGGTCTGGTCATGGTGTGGTGGTTTTTGTCCCTTCTGTGTGGTATTATTCGGTCACTATGTGGTGGTAATATGTGGTCAGGTATTGGTGTGGCGGTATTCCTTGTATGTGGTATTATTGGTCATTTTAAAAATGTATATGACACATTCCCTTAAAGAAAAATAAAGAAACATATGCCTAAAAAGAGTATTGGATATTTTAAGAAAATTTTAATAGGTTAGAGTAGGGCCCGGCCAGAAGAGTCTACCTTATCATGGTGGCGGCTTTAAATATCTTTTGGCCAAAACAAAACCTGCTGGCTATGTACAGTGGGGAAAAAAAGTATTTAGTCAACCACCAATTGTGCAAGTTCTCCCACTTAAAAAGATGAGAGAGGTCTGTAATTGACATCATAGGTAGACCTCAAAAATGAGAGACAAAATGAGAAAACAAATCCTGAAAATCACATTGTCTGATTTGGAAAGAATTTTTTTTCAAATTTTGGTGGAAAATAAGTATTTGGCCAATTACAAACAAGCAGATTTCTGGCTCTCACAGACTTGTAACTTCTTCTTTAAGAGGCTCCTCTGTCCTCCACTCATTACCTGTAGTACTGGCACCTGTTTGAACTTGTTAGCAGTATAAAAGACACCTGTCCACAACCTCAAACAGTCATACTCCAAACTCCACTATGGTGGAGACCAAAGAGCTGTCGAAGGACACCAGAAACAAAATTGTAGCTCTGCACCAGTCTGGGAAGACTGAATCTGCAATAGGCAAGCAGCTTGGTGTGAAGAAATCAACTGTGGGAGCAATAATTAGAAAATGGAAGACATACAAGACCACTGATAATCTCCCTCGATCTGGGGCTCCACACAAGATCTCTCCCCGTAGGGTCAAAATGATCTCAAGAACGGTGAGCAAAAATCTCAGAACCACACGGGGGGACCTAGTGAATGGCCTGCAAAGAGCTGGGACCAACATTACACAGGCTACCATCAGTAACACACTACGCCGCCAGGGAGTCAGATGCTGCAGTGCTAGACGTGTCCCCCTGCTTAAGCCATTACATGTCCGGGCCCGTCTAAAGTTTGATAGAGAGCATTTGGATGATCCAGAAGAGTATTGGGAGAATGTCATATGGTCAGATGAAACCAAAGTAGAACTGTTTGGTAGAAACACAACTCGGCGTGTTTGGAGGAGAAAGAATGCTGAGTTGCATCCAAAGAACACCATACCTACTGTGAAGCATGGGGGTGGCAACATCATGCTTTGGGGCTGTTTCTCTGCCAAGGGACCAGGACGACTGATCCGTGTACATGAAAGAATGAATGGGGCCATGTATCGTGACATTTTGAGTGCAAACCTCCTTCTATCAGCAAGGGCATTGAAGATGAAAGTGGCTGGGTCTCTCAGCATGACAATGATCCCAAGCACACCACCAGGGCAACGAAGGAGTGGCTTCGTAAGAAGCATTTCAAGGTTCTGGAGTGGACTAGCCAGTCTCCAGATCTAAACCCTACAGAAAACCTTTGGAGGGAGTTGAAAGTCCGTGTTGCCCAGCGACAGCCCTAAAACATCACTGCTCTAGAGGAGATCTGCATGGAGGAACATACCAGCAACAGTGTGTGCCAACCTTGTAAAGACTTACAGAAAACATCACTGCTCTAGAGGAGATCTGCATGGAGGAATGGGCCAACATACTAGCAATAGTGTGTGCCAAACTTGTGAAGACTTACAGAAAACGTTTGACCTCTGTCATTGCCAGCAAAGGATATATAACAAAGTTTTGAGATGAACTTTTGTAATTGACCAAATACTTATTTTCCACCAAAATGTAAAAAAAAATTATTTCCAAATTAGACAATGTGATTTTCAGCTTTTGTTTTCTCATTTTGTCTCTCATAGTTGAGGTCTACCTATGATGTCAATTACAGGCCTCTCTCATCTTTTTAAGTGGGAGAACTTGCACAATTGGTGGTTGACTAAATGCTTTTTTTCCCCACTGTATGTGACCTGGTGTTCACTGGGAACTGGTAATGTGTGATTGGTGAGGATGTGGTGCAGAAGTGGAGTTTTTCCAAGAGTGGGCGGTGGGACTGTAGAAAGTTTGAGGGATGGAGGCAGAGCTTGGGTGGAGTCTCAAGGGGGCCCAAAAATTTTGCCAGAATGAGGCCCCGATATTCCTGGTGGCAGTCCTGGTGATGCTTACATTACATCAACGGAGCGGCAGCCAATCAGTGAGCTCAGCCCATCTGCCAGTGTACACAGAACGCCCGCTTCAGAGCAGCTGACTGGCTGCCGTGCTATCGATGTGATGTCGTGCATCGCTGCCAATTCTAGACACAGGGAGAATCGGTGAGAGACGAGTACAGTACAGTGCATTTTGTTACTTTATAATAATCTGCAGCCGAGGGCTTTCATTTACTGAAAGGGAACAATGCAATTAAGGCACGTAAGAATTCAGCCTAAAAATCTTTTGGAATATTTTCATTTAAGGGACATTAAACCCAAATAGAATGTCAGTTGGTTCAACTTTTCACCTGGTGAACAGCTAAATGGGTTAATAAATAACAATTTTATTCATATAGCGCCAACATATTCTACAGCACTATACAATTAAAGTGCTGCGGAATATGTTGGTTTGGGTTTTATTTAGGACATGAACTAATAAATACTGCAGCACCCTGGGCACATAGATATCACATCCAGCCTATATTACTAGGAGAGACACTCCCGAAGGCGGGAGATCCCGCTGCAGCTAGCTGTCTTACACATCGACATATGATAGCGAGGTAAATGATACATTCTCATTTTTAATTGATGTAAGACAAAATAAAATCAAAGAAGAGAGACAGGTAAAAGGAGGACACTTTTTTTGGTGAATTTTCTGTTTAGAATTTCTTTTAATTTAATAAGACATTGCAGACAAGTCTTTCAGCTTGCTCTGGTCTGAACAAAAGAAAGGCCCTCCCTCTACCTTTTCCACTGTCCATTTCTTCAACATTTTTGAGTAAGAAAAAGTAGTATACAGTTGAAACCAGAAGACACATCTGCATCCTTTTCTCAATATCTGACATGAAATCAGAATAAACCTTTCCAGTTTTAGGTAATTTAGGATTACCATAATTTTTTATATGTGCCAAATGCCAGAATAATGGCATTCACTGACCTGCCTCCAATTTTACCTAGCCCCGTACTACTAGATGCATTATGTAAAATAGGAGGCAGGTCAGTGAAGGCACAGTATCCTGCCATAAGAGCATATAGATGAATAAGTAAGCAGAGCACCAGATAGAGCGCCCCCCCCCCCCCCAGGCCACTACAGAGCACGAGCATATCATTATCTCCAAACTAAAAGTAAAGATTACACAAGAATCACAGCACGAATTTCATCAATCAAGGTATCATTTTATTCAATGTAATGTCGCCCACCAGACAGTGTATGTAGTTTGCTGAGCACAATCCTGCTGACAGGTGCGCTTTAATGACATGTGTAGGTTGATCGTAAGAACAGTTAGACTTAATGTTTGGGATTAGCCCAGGTGGGAGGGGATAAGCTACATGGAAAGTGACAAGTTCCTGTCAGAGAGTCAAATAGGGTCTGGAGTGTGTAGTAAGTGGACCTAAAGGTCTAGGGTGAGCAGTGCCACATTCTGGGGAGACCCTAAGTGTGAGGAGAGCACAAAAAGAAGGGATAGCGAGATCCGGATTACAGTGACTAAAGCCCCTGTCACACTAAGCGAGATCGCTAGCGAGATCGCTGCTGAGTCACAAGTTTTGTGATGCAACAGCGACCTCAGTAGCGATCTCGCTATGTTTGACACTTAGCAGCGACCAGGCCCCTGCTGTAAGATCGCTGGTCGTGTCGGAATGGTCTGGACATTTCTTTGATCGTTGAGGCCCCGCTGGGTAGCATGCATCGCTGTGTTTGACACCTTACCAACGACCTTGTTGACGACTCAGACACAGAAACACATAGGCGTGCATCGTTATACAGATCGTTACGGGTCGCTGCATCGCTGCTGCGTCGTTGGGAAGATCTGACTGTTTGATATCTCACCAGCGACCACATAGCGACGCAGCAACGATCCCTGACAGGTCGTATCGTTGTCGGGATCGCTGTAGCGTCGCTTAGTGTGACGGGGCCTTAAGAGACAGAGTGGCCTTCCGGAAACAGGTCCTAGGAGAGGACGCCTAGCCCCGATACCCCGAGTTGGAAGGTAACGGGCCTATGCAGGACTGAGTACGTAGGATGAATAAAGTCTCCCGAGCGGGAGTTTCAGGGCGCCTGCAGTGGAAAAAGGAGGTGGAACCAGATAATAAGTACAACACACTTGTTAAACAGGACTGTAGTGTTAAAGCTGGGTTGTGGTGAAGTAGGGAGAAACAGTGCACATAGAGGAAGGAAACTACAGAGGAAGGTAGGAAACTGTGTGGAAAATGCTTTGAGTTGTAAAAGAAACATTCCTAAGACTTTGTACCCGCTATCCCCTGTATATAACCCTTATCAAGTTCCCATTCACTAAAGAGTTTATTTTTGAATCGTGGTCTACATCATTGAACCATGAAACATCTGGTCCTGGTAGACCCGCAACAATGGTTATATGCTGCCTAGATTACGTTAATGCCCCAACAGCACAAGGCCACAAGTCCACACAACCAGCCAGGACCCACACTTTCATTTAACGTGCCAGTGCACTGAAGACGGGTGCCTCGCACATGGCTACTGCCCCGCACCATGTTACACCTCAACCCCACCTGTATTACTGCATAGTTATGCAGATTTACCATTCAGGACTGTAGAAAGCCAGAATACATCCTCTATGAATGCTGTCTGACTACCATTAGTGGTTCCCACCCCTTTACGACCCTGGACGTAAGAGTACGTCCAAGGTCATATCCCAGCACTCCATGCGGTCTCAGACACTGAGCCCACATGTTTTCAGGCACATGACAGCTGATCTGTACAGCTGACATGTGCCCCGAACAGCCGCAGGTGGAATCGCGATCCATCTGTGGCTATTACCTAGTTAAATGCCGCTGTCAATCTCTGACAGCGGCATTTAACTCACGCTTACCGGAAGCACGTCATAAGGCCCGCTCATCGGTGTCCATGTCACAAGTCCGCGGGTCGCCGATGGGTTGGCATGATAACCCGGGGTCTGCAGGAGACCCGTGGAGTTGTCATTGCCGGGATGCTATGAGCGCCGCCCAGCAGTCGGCGCTCATAGTAAATTAGCATTTCTGCTGTGTGTAGCACAGAGACTATTGAAGCAAGTGAAAAGTAAAAACATTTTTGAACAAAAATATAAAAAAAAAAAAATATATATAAAAGTTTAAATCACCCCATTTTCTCCCCATTCAAAATAAAACAATCAAAAAATCAAATATACACATATTTGGTATCGCCACATTCAGAATCGCCCGATCTATCAATATAAAAAAATAATTAATCCGATCGGTAAACGGCGTAACGAAAGAAAAATCAAACCGCAACATTGCAATAAAATGCAATAAGGGGAAATCAAAACATAGTATATACCCAAAAATGGTATCAATAAAAACGTCAGGCAAAAAATAAGCCCTCCGCCAGCCCCAGATCACGTAAAATGGAGATGCTATGGGTCTCAGAAAATAGCGACTTTTTTTGTGTGCAAACTTTTGATTTTTTTTTCACCACTTAAGTGAAAAAGAACCTATACATATTTGGTATCTAAGAATGATGACCTGGAGAATCATAATTCCAGGTCAGTTTTACCATATAGCGAGCGTGGTAAAAAAATAAAAATAAAAACAATTGTTAAATTGCACTTTTTTGCAATTTCACCGCACTTTGTTTTTTTTTCCCCGTTTTCCAGTACACGATATGGTAAAACCAATAGTGTCGTTCAAAAGTACAACTTGTCCCACAGAAACCAAACCCTCATACGGCCATATTGACGGAAAAATAAAGAAGAAGGGGATCAAAAACTAAAACGCAAAAATGGAAAAACCCAAGGTGGTAAAGGGGTTAATAGTGAAAATGATGGTTAATTTTCCCCCACAATTGTTTATAATATAGTAAACATCATCCACGGTGACACAGTTACGTTACATTTTAGAAGAGGGAATAGATTGTGGATGATGTGATGGATAGTTTTCATTCTACATCTATGAGCACATGTAGTGAAATCAATAGAAGCCATCACTCACAATGTTATGTGACACAGTGAGGTCCGTGTGTAAAAGATGTATGTCAGAGAACAGAGATTTACATGCAGAACATGAATGGGGGAGAGCATAGAAGGAAGATCACATAGAGAATGGGGAAGTGATTTCTTAAAAAATACACTCCTGTGTAGTAAGCTTTGAACAAATAAGTAATTATATGTATGTATCTCTATTGTCTGAATTTCTCTAGTATACCCAGCCCTGATCACTTTTTTTTTTTAATAGTCTCACATCCTGCCCCTCCTTTGCTTCCTAAAGGCTATGTAGACCTTCACACGAATATTTTTTGTTCATTTGCTCTTTAAATGCAAAGTTAAGGTAAGGTGCAAACAACTGTGTATTCTCTCGGGCAGATTATGCAATTGACACTCTGATTAAACTCTGATCACAGTTTAATCAGAGTGTGATCACAGTGTTATCCGATTCTCTCGGATGAGAGAATCTGAGCACACTGTGAGAAGATAGAGAACAAAATTTCTCCATCTTCTCCATTGTGTCAGTGCGCAGAATTTGGACTGTACTCAGATGTCATCCGACTGCAGTCCGATGATTTTCACAAACTCATTGCCTTGCATGGCCGAGTGCGATCCGAATGTCAGATCAAAATCGGGAATGCTGCAGTTTTTTCCTTAGAACAGACTCATTCTGAGGAAAAATTGGACATCTGCACTGCCCCACAGAGTAACATTGGTCTGAGTGCAATCTGATGTTTTGTCGCATCACAGTCGGACCAAAAGAACGGCCAACTGCTTCTGCCCTTAAAAAATTTTCTAAATAGTCATTAAACGTTTTGAATATTTTGCTGCAGGGTAAGGCTAGGGTCAGACGGCCGCAGATTCTCTCATCCGAGAGAATCGGGTCGATTATGCAAATGACACTTTGATCAAATTCTGATCAGAGTGTTAGCATAGTGTGATCTGATTTGGATGAGAGAATCAGAGCACACTGTGGGGAGAAGATTGAGAACAAAATGTCTCCATCTTCTCCATTGTGTTACTGCATGGAATTCAGACTCTTGCCACAGGCTGATTGACTTGCATGGGCCGAGTGTAATTCGAATACAGATCAAATTCGGATATGCTGCGATTTTTTTCCCCAAACCAGCTCAGTTCTTTTTAAAAATCGGACATGAGCAAAGCCCCATAAAATAATCTTGGCCCGAGTGCGATCCGATGTTTTGTCGGATTGCACTCGGACAAAAATTACAGTGGTGTGAGCGAGCCCTTAGGCAGGTTTAATTCATCTGACTGATGACCTAATCTCCTGCGGGTCTCTTGATCTAATGAGACTGAGCTCAAGTCAGGTGACCCGTGGACAGTCTTGACATCACAGTTTGTACTTAGACTATGAAAGTCGGATGTATGAAACCAGCTTTAGAGCTTTTTTTTATTTCACAGCTGGAGTGGTGCTTAAAATTCAATTCTACTGCCCCCTGTTTGATACTCACCTTTTAGCGTTTTCATCTGTTCTCGCCGCCGCTCCGGTCCATCTGCTGCAGTTTGTGACCGACCTGCGGCTTTAGTGTTTCATGGAGCGAGCCAGAGGTCACTAATCAATGTAAGTCTATGAGAGCCTCGTTCTGGCTCTCATAGACTTTAATTGAGAGCTTGTGACGTAGCTTCAGACTTTCGCTCACAAAATGGCACCGCGGGACCAGAGCCAAAATGTCCCACACACGTGCACACTTATGACACATGAATGACATTAGTGTATCATCAGTATGACACGTACCGGCGCCTGGGAATCAGCGGTACAGTTTGCGCTGTTCCCAGGCGTCGGCTGCTGAAGGCGGCTCTCATCATTGTCCCCTGCTTGCGCTGAGATCAGTGATAGCAGGGGACAATGTTGAGAGTTGTATTTAGCCCGCGTAGTCTCCAGCAAGTGTAAAAATAAAAATAAAATAAAAAACATCAATATACCTCACCTGTCCAAAGTTGCAAGAATCCATAGTGTCCCACTTCGTAATCTGTGCGCCATTTGCACATCACCGCGAGCGGTGGCTTGAGTTAACCGCTCACGTTAAAGAGCAAAGGAGAATGACTTGATGCAGCCAGAGCAGTTCAGGGGCCCGCTCTCTTTGCATCGAGTCATTCTCCTTTGCTCTTCAACGTGAACGGTCGGCTCAAGCCACCGCCCACGGTGATGAGCAAATGCCACACAGAAGGATTACAGCGTGGGACACTATAGATTCTTGCAACTTTGGACAGGTGAGGTATATTGATGTTTTTTTATTTTCTCCTTATTTTTACACTCTCAACATTTTCCACTGCTGGCATTGATCTCAACGCGAGCATGGGACAATAATGAGACTTGCCTCCAGCAACCGGCGCCTGGGAACAGCTCAAACTGTACTGCTTTTTCCCAAGCGATGGTTCGTGTGACTATGATGCGGCACATAAGAGGCACACGGTTGCCACACATATGCCACACAAGGACACACAGACACTGATATATTCGGTACTGGTTTTTCCAGTACCGGAAATATTAGGAAGTGTGAAAGAGGCCTTAAAGATAGTAGGGAGGAGGCTATAGACAGATCTTCACAATACATGCTATAGAAAATGTGGAAAGCATGTAAAGAGGAATTAAGTGCAGGATAGAAGCTGTGCTGATATATGAACTGAACACTTGGCACACAAAACTCACATTCAAGGTATGTTACTGGGAGAGACACTCCCACAACAGATACATTTGAAACTTGGATCAGGCTGCAATAAGCTTATCAGAGGGTCTGAAAATGAAGGAGTAAAGATAGCAGACTGAAACTTAACCAATTACATCTGTACAGATGTTTTCCATGTAAAAAGTCTTTAAAAGCAATCTATCAGTAGGATGTACTAGCAAATCCACCCCTGACAGTATTGACGCGTCAGTGCATTAAAGGGACATGAATTCCTCTAATTGGCCACCATGTGATGGCACATTTCCTCTGCAGTGGATGACGTCAGATTAGAAGTGGTTTTCCCCAGCAATAATTGCTAGTTGCTGAAGTTTAAAGAAGCCAAACCTGCAGTTATCAGCTGACTGCCATCAAACTTTGTTTGAAAACATTTAAAGGGCATCTGTGAATAATATTAGCCCTTAAGCCATGTAAATGCGCATGTGGGTCATTCGACCTTGAATAACATTATACCTTGACATCTGTGATCCGATGTCTTATTCTAAAGAAATCCACATTTTTCTTAATATGTAAATGAGCTGTTAAGATCTATTTAATGGGCGGGATAGAGATCTTTGGGACAGTCAGACTCTAGGGGTGTGTATTTCTTCCACCTGTATGACGCTGACCAATCATAAGTAGACAGCAACATGCAGGAGAATGAAGGCTTAGACATGTATTAACATACAGTCTGCTCCCACTGATCTCCCAGCTAAGCTGTGTGTGATTAGATATTGCCTGGAGTAAAGGAGACATAAGCATGATTATTAACATTTCTTCAGCTTATGTGACGCTCACAGCCCTCACCCTGGGAAGTGGGGTTTTACTCAGAGCCAGGTCAGTGTAGGTGTCTCGGGGTTGCAGTCGCGGCCCGGACCCGGTCCGTGCCCAGGGCGGTCGCAATAAAAGATGTTTAATGGGCTTTCAGGGTTGAGTGGTAATTTTCCAACTACGCCACCTACGGTTCCCGGTGATGGACACCAGCGCTGTTTCAGTCCACTGAGGCCGGTGTTACAGACAGCTAAGATGGGACGGCTCCCCGCAGGCGGAGCGGGCCTCAGGGCAGTGTGAGGAAAGATGGTGGGTGCAGTGCTGCGCAGGAAATAACAGGCTGAAGCGGGGTGTGAAGTCATCCAGGGTATTTTACTCACTTGAGAAGTTTCAGCCTCAAAGCTTCCCTCTGCTCCTCACGGCATGCTGCGGCCACCAGGAAGGGGGTCTGTGGCACCCCAGGGGTCTGGTTTCCACAGTAACGGCAATGTTATGTCTGAGAGCAGGTGGGAGGTCTCTTGGTCAGGAATCCTATGCATGCCACACCTCCTGCCCAGTCCTGGGAGGGGAAGAACTTCCCCTGTATAAACCTGGGGCTGAGGCAGGGTTAGAGAGTTGAGAGGGAGAGTTCAGCCAGGAGGGCTGACAGGGAGCTGTGGCTCCGGCTGGGCCCAGCTCCTGGGCCATGCCAGAAGTAGAGAAGAGAAGCAGCATAGGAAGAAACAACAGGAGCTCTGTGGGAGCAGTGTTACAAAGAGTCAGGGGCTGGCAGCTGCAGAGCTCGCCCTGACTGAGAAGATTTCTTACCGGACCCGGAGTCCGAGGCTGTGGGGACTAACTCCTACCCAGCAGCAGAATCCGTCAGGCAGGGGATTTCAGGTCCTCTGGCCAAGAAACCCGAAGGCACGGTCACACGCATGGGACCAGCACCGCCGTCGTGGAGCGGAAGCTACTAGAAGGCCCCGAGTCACCGGCCATACGGGTGAGCACCACACGGTACACTCAGGGACGTGGGCTACTTATACTCGCTTCTAGCAAGGTAGCCAGAAGAGTATCGTTAGTTTGGGAGGCCTACAACTCCGCCTGGCCAGGGGAGATCCCATCTGCTCAAGGACTGACCAGGCCCCAACCGCTAGCCAGTACTCCGGGAGGGTCTATCTTTGTCACCAGTAAAGACCCTGAACTACACCGCATCGTCTCTGAGTGGTTCCTGCTACCCCCATCATCCACGTCGGCTGCCCTAAGGCCATACCCCTCCCGTTGGGGGTTATACCATCCACGCTGCACCATCCTTCCACCGGCCTCAGCGGTCTGTCCTGCAGCGGCAGCTCCATAGCTGCATTCAACGGGTGGCGTAGTCGTCCATCATCTACCGCTGATACAGCGCCACTTAGTCTGACTCCCTGGGCACGGACCGGATCACCGCCACGAGACTACAACCCTCAAGAGATCCGGCTCCGGGTAAGCTCCCGCGTGCGCAACGCAGCGCGACACAGGCCCAGGGGCGCGTCAGGTCCAGCACTTTCCAGATACATCAGGAGCACCTGTCGAGACCCCTCTGGTGTGTGTTCCTCTCCTTGGTGAGTTCTCCCACTGAGTCTTCACTTGACTGTTTGTGTGGTTAGAACTAGGTGTAAGGCCGGGTCCCACTGGATAAACGCAGGTAGAGGGGTACAGGTGGCGTATGCCGCTCCGTCCGTATCCCTCCTGGGATCCACTAAGCCTCCGGGCTTTTCTGACTGAGACGTGAAGTAACAAAGTCAGATATCGGGGGCCGGTCACCCCTCTTGCAGCAGGAGTCCCTCTGACTAGGCCAGAATAAAGAGTACAGGTGGCGTATGCCACTCCGTCCGCATCCCCCTGGGATCCTTTTGCCTGTGGAGCTTGTCTCCTCTGCTCCCCTCCAGGCCTTCTTAGGTCAGGACCTTGACCGGGTAGAGGCAGTGGTTAACTCCGACCCGCTCCTCGTCTCAAGGCCAGAGAACGAGGACCGTGTATCTTCAATAGGCTGCAGGCTCTTAGCAGAAAGCCACATTCAGCGATGAAGATCACAATCAAAGACCTTGAACCTAAGATGGCTGTAGAATAAATATGAATGGGTAAGTGTACCCTAAAAGTGTGTTCTCCACCCTCACCCACTACATGGTTCCCCCTATCTTTTGGTTCCCCCCATCTCCTATATCTCGGGCCGGGGCAGCACCCTGGTGCATTTAGGCCCCCCTACAGGACAGGAGTGTTGTAGTGTTGAATGGTGAAGTGGTGTCCTGAGAGATGCTCCATCCTTACCTGGAAGAGGAGATACCACACCTCTACTGAGGTGCAGTACCCCTGTGGCGACTGAACCCTCAGGGGCGCCACACTTATATCACAGAAGCCAGTGTGGGGGGAACGGCAGTACAGCCGAATTGAGCATTGTCTCAGTACAAAGACTTCTATCACCTGTCCTTTCATAGTGCTGTCAGCTCAGCTGTACTGACCTGCCTCCACATGCCCCCGTATGGCCATATTGACAAATGTAAAAAAAAATATGGGGCTCAACACAAAACTATTTTTTTGCATAAAATATGGTTTGTTGTTCAAAGATTAATAGGCAGATTACTGTAGCTAATAAAATTGAAGGCGGTCACAAGAAGAACGGTCACCTCAACAAGGTTGAAATTCAAAGCTGATCTCAACCTGCTTTACCACCTTCATGCAAAACAAGTACATCACAGTACAACCATAACAAAATAAATCCTAGTCACTAATGTAAATACTTGTAATGTAATATAAGTTAGCGTAAATGCTGCTTTTCCACAGACAAAATTAGCAATAACAACCTTCTCTGATTATTGCGTTTTTACTGTTTTTTCCCTTTTATTTGATGTGTTTTCGGTGAACTTTTGAAATAGCGTTTTTTAATGCGTATTTTTTTTTTAATCCAGAAATCCTTTGATTCTGCATACAGATCGTACACTATAATTTCTCAGCATATTCTGCAATTTGTTAGCATGTTCTTCTTTTTTTTTTATATATATATATATATATATATATATATATATATATATATATAAAGCAGACCACAGTACCGCATCTGCTTAGCACCACAGTAAGGGATAACTTTTCCGGAAAAAGAAAAAAAGTTTTAAAAAAGATGCCATGGCTTGTGTGCTGCACATGAATTAGACATCTGACAATGACAGGGTTAATCGTGCTTAACTTTCCTGATGTTCAACAATTTTAAAACCTGTTTTTCTGAACCCGATCTCTCCCTGACAGTTTTTCTTACAGTTCTTCCTCCACCTGTTGTAAGGAGGGGGGTGAGAACATTGTATAAGGCAGGAGTGGTGTGAGCAGTGCATGTGCCTCCCCCATAAGGAAGGGCTTACTGTCCCACCCTGACACTGAGCTCTTAGGAAACAGTCATAGCTAGATTTAGCAGTCAGTCGTGCAGTAGCTAGACCAGAGAAGTTCTAAGGGTTTGTTGTGGAGCTTCAGAGCTTGACCACCCAGACATTACAATGGCAACAGGGGATCCGGTGAACAAGTCCCAGTTGGGACGGATCACCAGCGTCCGCTCCGCAATGAGTTTTTCTTCGGTTGGCTCAGACATCCTGGCCACACTTACCACTGCCAACTGTGAGATAGCCCTGCTACCCCTAAAACTGCTCGTAGAGCTGCAGGACAAGTACCTGACCCTGGAGGATGACGTGTTGACTTCCAATAACTTATCCGGAGGCTTCAACGTGTATAGTGACGGCACTGCTCTGATTGATGGTCGTCAGTGCAGGATCGTCAATTATATCCAGAGGTGAGTGTGCCGCCATCGAAACTCTCGCCTATTCAGGTATCATATTGCATTAGATTGTTCCCTTGAAAATAACATATATGTAAAATCCATGTAGGAGCTGCAGAAGCAATCCTATTTAGATGCATGGAATGGATTTTCAGCTGTAGAAATTGCACAGTTTTCAGTACAAACTCATTAATACCTAGTTGTGCCTTGGTTGAAAAAAGCTGCTTATGTGCAAATCTAGCCTAAGTCTTTCCTTTACACTTTTCTGGCTTTTGGGTCAGTTTTAGAGGGTGTAGTGGTAGCACTATATTGTAAGTCGCACTCCAAATTTTGGGGATGAAAGTAGGAAAAAATGTTTTAATAAAATAGTGGTGCGTCTTATAGTTCGCTTGTATGGTAGCTTTCCTTGCGGGCGGCGGTGGAGTTGGGTCACAGGAGGCAGGGTCGCTGCTGCAGGAAGCTGTCGGAGGCAGGAGTGGGGCGATTGGAAAGACATTTGAAGACACTGTTAAAAACATCAGTGTTATAGAGCTAGTTTTTTTTCTTATACTAATGCCCATATATACCCATCAATTGCTCTAATGTAAAATAACAATGACAGCTAGTAATCACCCTCACCCACTCCAGCGCCAGCTCACTACCGCTGTTCTGGTATCTGTGTTTTGGCTGCAGCGGTGATGTCACGTCAACAACACACATCACCCTGCTGCCAATCACTGAACTCCGAAGCTCATGCCATCAGCATCGTCAGAACTGCTGAGCTTAGTGATTGGCTGCAGCGGGACATGTGTAGATGGTAAACAGCGACTGATGGCAAGGATGTATTGGCAGAGCTAACTGGAGGCTGATATAACTGAGCATATGTTCTTTATTTTAACACATTTAGACAAATTTGTACGGAATTTATATAAGGTCAAAATATTGTATAAGGTCAGAATATTACAGCTATAGGTCACTACTCCTAGTAGCCAAAAAGGCACCAAAATGTTGGGCGGATCTTTTTCATCCAACCAAATCATAAATGGACTTCGCTGTTCCTTTTAGCGATGTGATACAGTGGGAAACTGGATGTATCTGAAATCATTGGCGCGACCCAGGCTGACGTCATTCCTTCTCCTGCAGTGCGGGCACAGCCCATATAACAGCGTGCCATTTGTGAGCCATCCAAGAGAAATATTTAATGACCACATTAGATCTTCAGGTTATTGTGGTAGTTTATGCTAAAAAAAAATGTAAACATCTTATATATTGAATTCACATTTTAAGATTTCCAAATTTCAGTGTTTGCGATAATAAAAAAAAAAAAAAGATTTTGGAATTTGGAAAGTTAGCTTCTAATGTCTCGTTCATTAAGTATTGGCAGTCAGACGCTGGAGACATCATATTTGGCTTGAGTTCGACAAATGAAATCACTTTAACACAGAAGTGAACAAAATACTCCAAAGCGAGTCACATCTAGGAACCAGAAGGGGCACAAAGTGGCAGAAAGGATGTGATCTCAGTAGAAATGACTAATGATAAATATAAAAAGGTTCCAGCAAGGAATTTGGGAACTTATCCAAATCTGTACCTCCTTGAGAATTTACTTTTAAGCCATACAAACTATATTACAAATATTCAATGTATTTTTTATGATATTTACTGTATACTTTATGATGTGATCCTTTATTAATAGGTGACACATCGTCCTCGTGCAATCTGTATAGCTCTTCACAAATGCCAGGGCTCCATACAAGTTAGTAGTGGTTACAAATTAGAAGTTATTGCACTTGTTTAAAGGGAATCGGTCAGTAGGATCAACCCTCCTATGCCGTCTATATGGGCATGTAGATCATAGGAAGCTGAATTAAATGATACCTTGATATCTGCAATCCAATGAATGGTTCTCGAGAAATCCAAGTTTTCTTATAGGTAAATTAACTGAGAAGACCTCTGTCCCGGTAGGAATGGTCCTACTGAGAGAAGACCTTTAATTGTTTATAAAACAAAGCCTGCAGGACAGTCAGATGATCATTGCAGGTTTGGCTTCTCTAAACCTCAGCAACAGCAATTATTGCTAGGGAAAACCACTTCTGGTCCAATGTCATCCACTTCAGGGGAAATATACCATCACATGCTGGCCAATTAGAGAAATTCATGTCCTTTTAATGCATTGATGTGTCAATTCTGTTAGAGGTGGATCTTCTACTAAACAGTGATTCTCCATTGTGGCTGATACAAGGTGCCTCGAACAGTTGTTATTTAGAACAGGAAAGGAAATGGGCCAATGGTGTGCCCAATAACACCATAACAGAACTATAAGGAAAGTTGGCATGTAGTCCAGTAGCCAAGAAGAACTTCTCTTCATTGCAAATAGTAGAGTGGGGCCCTTACTAATTTTTGACTATGGAGCCCCATATTTACTAGACGTCTACTTCACTAATGTTAATCTATAATAAAGTACTTCTTTACCACTTTTATAATCAGTAGAGATGAGCGAAACCAAACTGTAAAGTTTCAGGTTCGTACCAGACACCTAGTGTCTGGTGCTGAACTCTGAACACGGACTTCTCCCAGAAGTCTGTTTTAGTGTTCGGAGTTTGGATGCGGAGAGAGAGAGAGCTTTTACAGCACCAAAGTCTGGGTCCCCATTGACTTTTATGGGGTTCAGGTTCAAGGTTGGGTAGAGTTCTGGTACCTGAACCAAGCTTTGGACTAAAGTTTGGTCAAACCCGACGAACCCAAACATCCACGGGTCCGCTCATCCCTAATCATTAGTTCTTCCCTGTCCTTAAAAGCCTTAAGCACAGCAAAATGGGTAACAGGAAGATAGCTGTATATGTACATGGAATTAACCCCCCCCCCACCACACACTCCCCCATAGAATTCAGAATGGCCCTGCATGATGTTGCCAGTGTTTAATAAAAAGATCGCTAACCTTCTTTTGGATATCTGAACTCTTTTAGATGGATGTAAACGTAAAAAAAAAATTCTGGAAAAAAAAAAACATGCAGCAAATACTGTAAAACAAACTGAAAAAAAGAATCTGCACTCCACTCTTCTGTCCCCTGGTGATTCAGAGCAGACACTCCAGTGGTCCTCCTTGTCTTTTCTTAACAAGTGTCCATGTCCTGTGCGGCTACGACCGGTACTGCAATTATGGCTTTGCGGGGATGTCAGGAAAATACAGAACTAGAGAGGAGCGGATCAATTCATGGGACTCTGGTCAAGTGTCCAGATCAGTGGTACCTAGCGGCTAGCCAGGAGGCCCTCGAATCTCTTACCTTCCGGTGTCCCCTGCTTGGCATTTGATTGTCCAGAGCTGGTGCGACATCATCTGTAAATCTGTACGTCATGTCGCATATATGACATTGCTCCAGCCCTGACAAATCAAATGCCATGCCGGGCACACTGGAAGGCAAGAGACTTTAGGGCCTCCCGTCTAGCCACCACCACTGACCTGGATGCTTGACCGGAGTCCTGCAAATCTATCCGCTCATTTAAAAACAGTTGGGCTCTTTTACATAAAAAACTAGAAGGACCACCGCACCGGAGTGTCTTCATTGTATAAAAAGGTAAGTTTTTTGTTAGTTTTTTTTATATAAGTTTTGCTGCTTTTGTTAATTTTTTGTTTCAGAAGACAGAGAACCACTTTAACATTACGTTATGCTTTGTCTTTTTTTTTTCCAGGAAAGTCACCCTTCGAAGTCACGTGGATTATAAGGATTATAGAGAAACATTGCTGGCAAAGCCCATGTTATTTATCACAAACGCAAAAAAAGTCAACAGCGACTCACCTTCAGGTACGATGATAAGTTTCTGAGATCTTCATGCTGCAATGATTATCTAACGTTAGCGTTTTGGGTAACGTTCACCTTTAACAAAATCTCAGGTGAGTCAGGGATTTAAAACAATACTAGAACCCGACCTTTGGAAAATGACTTATGACTCTTTCAGGTAATGTCAGCTTGTTATTCTAGCATCGGTGCTGTACAACCAGACCCAAGGATCTGCTGTTATACAAGATGTACCTGTCTTTAGTAACTTCATGGAGTACAAATAAACAGGTCATGCTTAATCTCCAGCTGTCAGGGTGTGGAGCATTTCTGAAGAGAACATATTAGGCTATGTGCCCACGATGCAGAATTGAAGCAGAAAATTGCCGAAGCGTTTCTGCATGTTCTTGGCAG
The DNA here is from genome assembly GCF_046119375.1 of Phyllobates terribilis. Taxonomy (NCBI): domain Eukaryota; kingdom Metazoa; phylum Chordata; class Amphibia; order Anura; family Dendrobatidae; genus Phyllobates; species Phyllobates terribilis. The sequence goes on from NW_027362762.1 coordinate 110,096,816, forward strand.
TAAAAACGCTTGCGGATTTTATACGCGTTTTTGCAGCGTTTTTACATGCGGATTTGACTTGCGTTTTTCAAATGCATTGGGACCTCAAATCCGCATGCGGAAACGCACAAATAATGGACATGCTGCGGATTTTTCCCCAAGGAAAATCCGCTGTGGAAAATTCCGCAGCATAGGCACAGAGCATGCAGATTTTCATTGGGGATCATGGGGCACGGATTACCAAGCGATTTGCAAGCGTTTACGCTGTGGAAAATCCGCATTAAAAACGCTTGAAAAATGCATAGTGGGCACGCAGCCTCAGAGAACATATCACCCACATTTTTTTTTACAAATTAAAACCAGTTAGTAATCATGTTATTTTGTCCTAAATCTGATTTTTTTTCCTGACTTTTTTTATTTGACTTTCTTTTTAGATGATTATGGTTGTGGCCATCTTGCTTGATCTCCTTAACAGCCTTCAGAGATATGCTTTTTAGAAGCCACATGGACCATAAAATGAATAGAATGGATGGTCATTGGCTTCCATGGGAGGGTTTTCTGGGCATGCTCTGTGGAGAAGGCATTTTGCAGGGAGGGGGAAGAGGTGTGCTGTGACATCACCTTTTGTCAAGGGTGGATGATGCGTTTATATGGGTCTTCTCTTTTATTGTAATCCTGGCTGAGACGATAATGAGATGATTACTAAAAAGTGATCTCTACAGAACAAGAACTGTCAGTGTAGTAGGAGGTATTTTTCTTAGTATTTTTCTTTAGTATAGATTGTGACACAATAAATAAATAAAAAACACAAAAAAATGAAAGGAAATTCTGTATGTTTAACATAAAAACTTGATTTAAACAGTAGGTGATTTTCTAATGACACATACCGTTAATTAAAAAAAACACTTAATCTAATTTCCCACAATGATTTGATGAGTTTTTAACCCCTTTACCCCCGAGGGTGATTTGCACGTTAATGACCGAGCCAATTTTTACAATTCTGACCATGTCACTTTATGAGGTAATTACTATGAAACGCTTCAACGGATCCCACTGATTCTGAGATTGTTTTTTCGTGACATATTGTACTTCATGATAGTGGTAAAATTTCTTCGATATCACTTGCGTTTATTTGTTAGAAAATTGGAAATTTGTCGAAAATTTAGAAAATTTCACAATTTTCAAAATTTTAATTTTTATTCCGTTAAATCAGAGAGATATGTTACACAAAATAGTTAGTAAATAACATTTCCCACATGTCTACTTTACATCAGCACAATTTTGGAACCAAAATTTTTTTCTATTAGCGCGCTATAAGGGTTAAAAGTTGATCAGCAATTTCTCATTTTTCCAACAAAATTTACAAAACCATTTTTTAGGGACCACATCACATTTGAAGTGACTTTGAGGGGCCTTTATGACAGAAAATACCCAAAAGTGACACCATTCTAAAAACTGCACCCCTCAAGGTGCTCAAAACCACATTCACGAAGTTTATTAACCCTTCACGTGCTTTGCAGGAATTTTTGGAATGGGGAAGAAAAAAATGAACATTTAACTTTTTTCACAAAAATGTTACTTTAGACCCCAATTTTTTTATTTTTGCAGGGGTAACAGGAAAAAATGGACCCCAAAATTTGTTGTTCAATTTCCCCTGAGTACGCAGATACCACATACGTGGGGAAAAAACACTGTTTGGGCGCACAGCAGGGCTCAGAAGGGAAGGAGCGCCATTTGACTTTTTGAATGTAAAATTTGCTTGAATAATTAGCGGACGCCATGTTGCGTTTGGAAAGCCCCTGATGTGACAAAACAGTAGAAACCCCCCACAAGTGACACCATTTTGGAAACTAGACCCCTCAGGTAACTTATCTAGATGTGTGGTGAGCATCTTGAACCCCCAGGTGCTTCACAGAAGTTTATAACATGTAGCCGTAAAAATAAAATTTTCACATTTTTCCCACAAAAATGTTTTTCAGCCCCCAGTTTTGCATTTTTATAAGGGTAACAGGAGAAATTGCACCATGCAACTTGTTGTGCAATCTCTCCTGAGTAAGCCGATACCCCATATGTGAGGGAAAACAACTGTTTGGGCGCACGGCAGGTTCGGAAGGGAAGGAGCGCCATTTGACTTTTTGAATGTAAAATTTGCTTGAATAATTAGCGGACGCCATGTTGCGTTTGGAGAGCCCCTGATGTGACAAAACAGTAGAAACCCCCCACAAGTGACACCATTTTGGAAACTAGACCCCTCAGGGAACTTATCTAGATGTGTGGTGAGCATCTTGAACCCCCAGGTGCTTCACAGAAGTTTATAACATGTAGCCGTAAAAATAAAATTTTCAAATTTTTCCCACAAAAATGTTTTTCAGCCCCCAGTTTTGCATTTTTATAAGGGTAACAGGAGAAATTGCACCATGCAACTTGTTGTGCAATCTCTCCTGAGTATGCCGATACCCCATATGTGGGGGAAAAACACTGTTTGGGAGCACGGCAGGTTCAGAAGGGAAGGAGCGCCATTTGACGTTTTGAATGTAAAATTTGCTTGAATAATTAGTGGATGTGCCCATGATGTGCCTAAACAGTGGAAAACCCCCACAAATGACACCATTTTGGAAACTAGACCCCTGAGGGAACTTATCTAGATGTGTGGTGAGCATCCTTAACCCCCAGGTGCTTCACAGAAGTTTAGAACATGAAGCCGTGAAAATAAAAAAATCTAACTTTTCCACAAAAATGATCTTTTTGCCCCAATTTTTTTAGTTTCACAAGGATAAGAGGAGAAAATGGAACCTAAAAACTGTTGTACAATTTCTCCTGAGTACGCCAATACCCCATATGTGGGGAAAATACACTGTTTGGGCGCACGTCAGGGTTCAGAAGGGAAGGGGCACTGTGTGACTTTTTGAACGCAAAATTGCCTGGAATCAAGAGCGGACACCATGTCGCATTTCGGGAGCCCCTGATGTGCCGAAATAGTGGAAACCCCCCACAAGTGACCCCATTTTGGAAACTAGACCCCTCAAGAATTTTATCAAGGGGTATAGTGTACATTTTGAACCCAAAAGTACGACAGAATTTGATAACATTAGGTCATCATATTGAATAAGTTGTCATTAGTCTTGAGCGCAAGTGCTCGCTACTTGAGTTTGCATCGGGTACTCGGGTATGCACCAAGTATCGCGGGTGCTCGAATGACATGCTCGAGTCCCCGCCCCGCATGTTTCACGGTTGTTAGAGACCCAAAAACAACATGCGGGGATCGCTCGTGCATGGCAGGCGATCCCAGCTACGTTTTTTTTGGCCGCGAAGCATATGGGGCAGAGACTCGAGCATGACACTTGAGCACCCGCGATACTCAGTGCATACCTAAGTACTCGATGCAAACTCAAGTAGCGAGCACTTGCACTCACCACTGGTCGCCATATTGTCATCATTATTTTTTTCTTTACTTTTGAAAAAAACCCAACCCTAGCCCCAACCCTAATACAACCCCAACCCTAACCCTAGCCCAACCGTAACCCTAGAGTTTATTTTTTCACACCATTCCTTGTGTGGTATAAGTGATTAGACTACTTTATTCTTCAGGTAGGTGTGATTACAGCAATACCAGATTCATATCGGGTTTTTATGATTGACAGCTGTCACACACTAAAAGATGTTTTTTTTGCAAAGACTAGTGTTTGCATCACCATATTTTGGGAGCTATAATTTTTCCATATTTTGGCCGACAGAGTCATGTGATGGCTTGTTTTTTGCGGGACAAGTTGACGTTTTTATTGGTACCATTTTCGGGCACATGACATTTTTTGATCACTTTCTATTCTGATTTTTGGGAGGCAGAATAAACAAAAAAGAACAATTCAGGAATTGTTTTTTTTGCGTTTTTTTTATGCCGTTCCGCGTGTGGTAAAATTGATAATGCAGGGTTATTCTTCGGGTCAGTGCATTTACAGCGGTACCGCATTTACATAGTTTTTTTATGCTTTGCCGCTTTTACACAATAAAAATGATTTTCTAGAAAAAATAATTTTTTTGTATAGCTTTATTCTGAGAGCTATAACTTTTTTTTTTTTCGGACAATGGAGCTGTGTTGGGGCTTGTTTTTTGCGGGACAAGATGACGTTTTTAGTGGTACCATTTTTATTTAGATTCGTCTTTTTGATCGCTTGTTATTCCATTTTTTGATTGGCGGTATGATGATAAAGCATTGTTTTTTGCTTCGTTTTTTATTTTTTACCGTGTTCCCTAAAGGGGTTAACTAGTGGGACAGTTTTATAGGTCAGGTCGTTACGGACGCAGCGATACCAAATATGTGTAGTTTTATTGGTTTATTTTTTTTTTTCATAATAAATAAATATTATGGGTGATTTATATTAATTTTTTGGGTGATCTATTTTAATATTACAGACTAATGGATTAGACCCAACATTGTAATGCTGTGGTCCTGTATATTTTTTTGTCAAAGCTATTTATGCTTTTTAATTGTTTTTAAATTATTATTTTTTGGCTTGTTTGTTAATAAATTATTTACATTTATTTTTTGGTGATCCTCGTCTTTACATACCGCACTTCTTTTTCTTGTACACATAGTGACTAGTGATGAGTACAAGTGCCCATTACTCGAGTTTGCCTAGGGTGCTCGGGTATGCACCAAGCATCGTGGGGGCTGGATTGACATGTTCGTGTCCCCAAGGTCGCATGTTTCATGGCTGTTAGACACCCACAAAACATGAGGGGATTGCCCGTGTATGACAGGCATACCTGAGCACCCTAGGCAAATTACAGTAATGAGCACTTGCGCTCATCACTAATAGTGACCACTAAAGGGGAACCTTATATATTTTAGTCCATTGTCTTCAGGCCCAGCAAGTGGTTGATATCAAAGATTATAACCTACCAATATGTCCAACATGGCTATTCTTCACTCTTCTAATGAAGATTTAAAGGTTGTATCTCATGAGAAGATCCTCTTTAAAAACAGGTCTAACTTCACCCCAGGTGAGACTTCACCAAAGGTCTGACTTATGTAAACCACAGTAATCACCTCTAGCCAGACTAGAAAATGTAATTTTTATAAAATGGTGGCCATTCAAATAATTAGCCGACCACTTAACCTATGAACCAGCTCATTCCACCAGAGCCAAACGGCAGACACCCTCTTCGACATCAATGAGTCCAGGAAAGGGTAATGTTTTCATGACACAAATCCTTCAAGTGGTTCCGCGCATAAATTTTATTTTTAGATTACAGAAATTATTAGATATGTCTAATATATATATATATATATATATATATATATATATATATTTTTTTTTTTTTTCCAGCAAAAACATTTGCCATCATTGTAAATACACGACATCCACAAATCAGAGCCAAAGTGGAAGGTGGTATGAACAATGCTATATCCTCCGTCATGGGAGAAAACTATCAATTACAGGTAAGAAACTTCATGTAGCTTATTATATATATATATATATATATATATATATATATATATATATATATACTACATTGAGCCCGAGTAATAATTTGCATTTTTTTCATTTGTTTGTTTTACATCACTTTCCTTTTTTTGTCTTGTGGAATTCGTTGATGTTTTTCGTGCCAAATTCTTCAAAATGGCCCATGCGGTTCATGAATTTTGCTAAAATCAAAAATACTCTTTTGTCTTTAACCTGTCTTATGTCTTTTTATCTCAAGATTCCAGTGTTCAAGTAAAATGTCCCAAAATTTGTGCCCAAATAACTAGTGTACATACAATTAATCCAGCGGGAAACAGGAGTAAATTTGCACAAAAATGTTGTCAATTTTTACAAAGTTGCAACTGATGAAAACCCAAACCCCGCCAACAATCTCAAAGAAAATCAGGCGAGCACATATAAAATGAACTTTAAAAAGGGTGCAAATTAAAACAAGAATAAGGCAGCAAATGAAAAACAGGCGAAAAACATCAAAAACTAGACAAAAACTGCACAGATCTAATAATGAATCGAGCCTATGAGGTTATGCTGACTTTTTGTGGCTTTTTTTCATTAGAGTGTATCCAGACACATGTGACATAGTAAAATATATAGAAAACACCACATATAAGGCATTTTGATTTGTGGTGCTTTTTGTCCAAAATGCAGCATTTCCTGGGTATGGTGTTTTTTTTCTAGTTTTTTTTTATAGCATAGATTATTCTTTGGGACTTAAAAACAAAACAGCTAAAAAAGGTAAGTACCGAATGTTAAAAAGAAAAAAAAACAGCATCAAAAATACCATGGAATTTTTTTACACCTACAACAAACCTTTGTAAGGAGCTTTCTCCTGAGGGACACAATCTTAAGAAAATATTGCATGTTGGGTCCCTTAGCCTTTAGTTAAAAATTCTGGAGTTAAAGCGGCGCTTAGCAAATTATGTATGTGACTGGCTCCGTGTGCTCGTCTGCGCATGCTCGGCCATGTGCACGTACACATTGGGTATAAAGGGTGCGCATGCTCACATGGACAGCAGACGTCCATATAATATGCTTTTCTGAATGCGCCCCAACAGACAGGGAAGAGCAATAGGTTATAACCCCTAAATAAAGGAAGTGGCTTTGTTCTTGACTACATATAGAATTTTGTCTGCCATTATTAATGTTAGAACCTTGCTCTTAGGTTTTTTCCTTTGCTGGTCACATGACCTCGTTGGCCTATTTAATCCTGCTCCGCCCTTCTGGCTTTGCTGGACTTCATTGTATAACTACTTTCTAGCTAGCCTGTGCTCTGTATCTAACTCTGTTAGTTTGCTTGGTCTACGGACCTCTTTGTTCTTTATATTTTGTTTGTTTGTTTGTCTGCTACTGTTTCTGTTAGGAGGTGTCCCGTTTTCCTCCCAGTCCTTAGTACTTGTAGGGATTCCTTCCCCACATCTATAGGTCTCCGTACAGACTAGCTTAGGACTTTAGCAGGTTTGATCGCAGGATCAGGTTCCCTGTTACATCGTAGGGATTCAGCTGAGTTCTATCGTAGGGACAGATCTCCTCTCTTTCCTTAGCTCTGGTAGCAGAACATAACAGTAAGTCCAGCCTGCAAATTCTCTAAGGAAAGATTTTTCTGTTCCATCATGGTGTCGGTTCAGGATTTGGCTCATCGCCTGCAGGGACTCTCTCTGGAGGTGGCCGAGCTCCGTCAGCACATGAGTAACTATCCTGGAGCACATTTCTTGGAGCCTAAGGTATGTTTGCCGGATTTATTTTTTGGTGAACACCGAGAATTTTTTTCATTTAAAAATGCTTGCTTATTGTATTTTTGTTTGAGACCCAAGTCCTCTGGGGATGAATCCCAGCGCATAGGGTTCATAATGTCACTTTTGCGCAAAGAGCCTCAGGAGTGGGCCTTTTCTTTGCAACCTAGTGATACATGCTTCAGATCAGTGGATAGTTTTTTTTCTGCTTTGGGACTATTATATGATGATCCTGACCGTGTCGCATCAGCTGAGACTGAGTTAAGACGTTTGAGACAGGGATCAGGTAATGTGGAAAAATATTGTACTCATTTCAGTCGTTGGTCTACTCAAACAGGGTGGAACGATTCTGCTCTGAAAAGTCTATTTCTTGCTGGGCTCAATGAAAGGGTTAAAGACCTGCTAATTGCTTATCCTACACCTGAAGATTTGCAACAGGCTATGCAATTAGCTATACGGGTGGATAGGAGACTGCGTGCAAGGGTTAATGAGAGCAAATCCTCTGCTATGTCAGTTTCTGGTTATGAGAATGTGTGTACTAACAGTGGTGAATCGATGGAGATTGGATCGGTGGCACCTCGCTCTCAAGAAAAAGACCGTCGATTTTCTGAAGGCTTGTGTTTCTATTGCGGAAAATCTGGTCATTTGATTAAAGGCTGTGAGCTTCGTATGAAGAAAGAAAAAAAAATGGTCAGTCATGCCCGTATTGCCTGTTTAAATTCCAAGGGTGTATTTTTAGCTGCTTCCACGATTGCTCAGGAAAAATTAATGGAATTTCGGGTGTTTGTTGATTGTGGATCTACTCTGAATGTAATTGATGGGGGATTCTTGGAAAGACTCAATTTAAAACCCGAACCTTTATCATCCCCCATTGCTGTGGTTTCTGTGGATGGTTCCCCTTTGAAGAATATTACTCTCAAGGTCTGTGAATTTCCTCTCACTATTAATGGTGTTCACCATGAGAAATTGGATTTGGTAGTTTTGAATAACTTGCCTTCTCCAGTAATATTGGGATTGCCCTGGTTAAAATTTCACAATCCTGTACTGGATTGGTCTACCAATGAAATTAAATCCTGGAGCCATAAATGTTATGACAAGTGTTGTAACGGGCGTATTGCAGCTTTGGATAGGGGAGAATTGCCTGTTCCTATTCAGGATTTTTGGAGAGTTTTTTCTGAGAAGGAATCGCAGGTTTTGCCTCCCCATAGAGACTATGATTGTTCTATTGAATTTGTCCCTGGAGCGACTCTTCCTAAAAGTCGTTTATTTAACCTTACTATTCCTGAGAGGAAGGCTTTGGATGAATACATACAGACAAGTTTGGCCGCCGGTCACATTAGGCCCTCTAAGTCTCCTGTGGCGGTTGGATTTTTTTTTGTAAAAAAAAAAGACGGCGGTTTACGTCCTTGTCTGGATTTTTGTGAGATTAACAAAATTACTGTACGCAATCCTTACCCACTGCCATTGATTCCTGATCTGTTTAACCAGTTAATGGGGGCCAAGTGGTTCTCTAAAATTGACCTTAAGGGGGCATACAATCTGTTGCGCATGAAGGAGGGTGACGAATGGAAGACTGCTTTTAACACTCCTGTGGGTCATTTTGAGAATCTGGTTATGCCTTTTGGTCTTACTAATGCTCCTGCATTTTTTCAGAATCTTATTAATGACATCCTTAGACCTTTGATCGGCAAAAATGTGGTTGTGTATTTGGATGACATTTTGATTTATTCGCCGGATCTGGAGTCTCATTGGCGGAGCGTACGTGAGGTATTACAATTGTTAATGGACAATTCGCTTTTTGCTAAGCTGGAGAAATGTGAGTTCGCTGTACAGAGAATTAGTTTTTTGGGTTACATTATCTCCAGCGAAGGTTTTGAGATGGACCCGGTTAAAGTTCAAGCTGTACAGGAATGGCCTAGGCCTATTGGTTTGAAATCGATACAGAGGTTTTTAGGTTTCGCCAATTATTACAGAAAATTCATAAAAAAATTTTCTAGTATTGTCAAACCTCTGACCGATCTCACCAGGAAAGGTGCTGATGCGGTTCAGTGGTCTTCTGAGGCCATTGAAGCTTTTGTGTATCTCAAGGAGAGGTTCACCTCTGCTCCCATCCTTATGCAGCCTGATGTGACTAAGCCGTTTTTGGTTGAGGTTGATGCTTCTTCGGTGGGGGTTGGCGCAGTATTGTCTCAGGATAACGGGGATGGATTACATCCCTGTGCCTTTTTTTCAAAAAAATTTTCGGAGACTGAACTGAATTACGATATTGGTAATCGGGAATTATTGGCTATTAAACTCGCATTTGAACACTGGCGCCACTTCTTGGAAGGTGCGGAATTTCCCGTTCAGGTTCTTACGGATCATAAAAATCTGATATATCTTGATGCTGCCAAGCGCCTGAATGCCCGTCAGGCTAGGTGGGCACTGTTTTTCTCGCGGTTTAATTTCTCCGTTACTTACATCCCTGGTACTAAGAATGTTAAGGCGGATGCCTTGTCTCGCAGTTTTTCTCCCATAGTCGGTGCTGAGAAAGAGGAGAACATTTTACAAGAAGGTGTTGTGATAGCTGCTTTGGACTCCGTTTTGGAAGATGAGATTCTTAAAGCACAGGAGAATGCCCCATCTAACACTCCTCATGGGAGGTTGTTTGTGCCTGGGACCTTTAGGAGAGATTTGTTTATTGAGTGTCACGAATCTCGGTTGGCAGGTCATCCCGGAATCTCTGAGACCAAGAGACTGGTGGGTCGCAGTTTTTGGTGGCCTGGATGGCAGAAGGAAGTCATTAAGTGGGTGCGTCAATGTACTATATGTGCTAGATCTAAGTCCTCACATACTCCTGCTGCGGGGTTGCTTTGTCCTTTGGAGGTTCCTAGTGCTCCTTGGACACATTTGGCTATGGACTTTATAACTGACCTTCCCCCCCTCTGAGGGTTTTACTGTCATCTGGGTGGTCGTGGACCGTTTTAGCAAGATGTGTCACTTGGTTCCCTTCGTCAAACTGCCCTGCGCTAAAACTCTCGCTAAGGCCTTTGTCAAGGAAATTGTCAGACTTCATGGCGTTCCTACTGACATTGTTTCTGATAGGGGTCCTCAGTTCGTGGCTCGTTTTTGGCGTGCCTTTTGTGACAGGTTGGGAGTTCATCTGTCGTTCTCGTCCGGATATCATCCTGAATCTAATGGCCAGACAGAAAGGAAAAACCAGGATGTTGAGCAGTTCTTGCGTTGTTTTGTGGCAGACAATCAAGAGGGGTGGTCTGAGTTTCTGCCACTTGCTGAATTTGCTCTGAACAATCATACATCTTCTTCTGCTGGTTGTTCGCCTTTTTTTTGTTGTTCTGGGAGACATCCGTCGTTTGGGTCGTTCTCCAAGTTGGGATCTGCCGTGCCTGAGGAGGAGAATTTTTCCGGTGATTTGGAGAGAGTTTGGACGGATGTGCGTGGTAATCTTCAGGAGGCCAACAGAAAATCTAAAGACTACTTTGATAGGAAACGACAGGAGGTTTTGTTCACTGTTGGTGACATGGTTTGGTTGTCCTCTAGGAATCTGCGGTTGAGGATTCCTTCTAAGAAATTGGGTCCCAAGTTTGTAGGGCCCTTTAAGGTGCTTCAGGTTGTCAACCAATCTGCTGTTAGGTTGGAGGTTCCTACCTCCTGGAGAATTAATCCGGTATTTCATGTCTCTCTGTTAAAAAAAGCTGTTGTGTCGGATGGTGACGCCTCTGCCTCTGTTCCTCCGGTGGTGGAGGACGGGGAATATGAAATTTCTCGCATCCTTAACTCTAGACGGTATAGAGGTAGTTTGCAGTATCTGGTGGCCTGGAAAGGTTTCGGACCCGAGGATAACTCTTGGGTGAGGTCAGATGATGTTTCCGCGTCCAGACTTATCAGAGCGTTTCACAGGAGATTTCCTGATAAGCCTGGTCCTAGGGGATCCGGAGGATCCTCTTAGAAGGGGGGGTACTGTTAGAACCTTGCTCTTAGGTTTTTTCCTTTGCTGGTCACATGACCTCGTTGGCCTATTTAATCCTGCTCCGCCCTTCTGGCTTTGCTGGACTTCATTGTATAACTACTTTCTAGCTAGCCTGTGCTCTGTATCTAACTCTGTTAGTTTGCTTGGTCTACGGACCTCTTTGTTCTTTATATTTTGTTTGTTTGTCTGTCTGCTACTGTTTCTGTTAGGAGGTGTCCCGTTTTCCTCCCAGTCCTTAGTACTTGTAGGGATTCCTTCCCCACATCTATAGGTCTCCGTACAGACTAGCTTAGGACTTTAGCAGGTCTGATCGCAGGATCAGGTTCCCTGTTACATCGTAGGGATTCAGCTGAGTTCTATCGTAGGGACAGATCTCCTCTCTTTCCTTAGCTCTGGTAGCAGAACATAACAATTAATGCTTCTTCTTCTCACTAGTTTACCTTTCACGATGATGTAAAAGAATACCTCCATAGACAAAACTTCGAACTGACAGAGGACAACCTGAATTTTTCATTCATTTTCAAGCTCGATGTGTTCGTGGATTTCTTCTACTTGCTTGGTTTCAGCAAGAAAAATTGTGACTTGCATGGGAAGATTCTGAACTTGCACTGTACGAACAATAGCAGGAAAGAAAGAGTTAAAATGTTCCTGTCCAAAATGACCAACCCATTAATCCGACTGGGCAGCAGTTTGGACCACGATCGAAGACCCAGTATATACTCCATGGGTAAGAATGAATATTCATTACGGACTGTCAAATTCAAACCTCAAACTACAGGTGATCGTAATATTCAGGTTCAGGAAGTTGAGAATTGGGAGTTGTTTGTTGAGGCCTTCATAACGGAGAGCATCTTTAGCCGTCATTATGCCAGCCTTTGATATGAGGGGAATACTAGTCCACATACACATTAGCTGAAAGCCATCACAACCTATTGACCATCTGATATGTATGGGGACCTAACGACTCTCCCCTGACAGATGATTTTGATGTAGAAAAGGATCAGAATTTTGAATTTTAATGGCCGACACGTTTATTCTCAGGGGAAACAAGCCGCTATAACAGCTTCGGATTCAGGTATTTGGATAGTCGGGAGACAGAGCTGTCGGTTGAACGTATGTTCGTCTGACAGTTATCTCATGTGAATGGCCAGCATAAGACCTCATTCAGACGTCCATGAAACACGGTCCAGAAGCATGGACTGGCCATGGGTCTCTTGACTCAAACTAGATAGCCTCAAAGGCATATATAAGGCTGTGGCATTCGGGTCAGGAGACCCACAGCCAGTCTGAACATCATGATTGGTACACTGTCCATGTTTCATGGGCGTCTGAATTCGGCATTAGTATGGGAAAAAAAACAGTTCTTACACAATGTCATGACAGCTACAGCAACTCTACCGCGTGATGAGCCCACCATGCAACTTCCCCATATCTCACCTTCTTGGGCACTTGTGAGTAGAAACTGATAATGGGGTTAAACTGATCTTTTAATTAACACAACCACTTTAGGTGCAGTTAAAGGGGATGTCCAGGTGAAATAAAGAATGGAAGAAATATTACTCACGCTCAAAAATTTCCCGCAAGTCCTGTTCCTAATCTAACCTGGTCCCTGGAAATTCCTGCATTGTAGTCACATGTCAACTCAATGGAGATGCCCAACCGTATCCACTCAGCTGAGGCGGGTGACTGCTGCACCCAGTGATAGGCTGAACAGGCATTTCCAGCCAATTCCAGTGTGTCAAAAAAGGACCAGAAATTAGGTACCACAACCCAGACATAAGAATAGGAGCTTCGGGGGATCAGTAAGGTTGAATATTATTTTTTTAGTTTTTTAACCAACCTGATTCCTTTTACAAATAGTTTCTATGCCCGGGACAATGTAGCTTAATGTATCATTGACCACTATATGATATACAGTGCCTACAAGTAGTATTCAACCCCCTGCAGATTTAGCTAGTTGACACATGCGGAATTAACTTGGCATTGTGACATTTGTACTGTAGATCAGCCTGGAAGTGGGAAATGCACTGCAGTAAATTATTATTTTTTTTTTTTTTAAACGTTAAAAGTTAATTCAGAGTGTCATTTATTATTCAACCCCTCAAACCACAAGAATTCTGTTTGGTCCCCCTAAAGTATTAAGAAGTAGTTCAGGCACCAAGAATAATGAGCTTCACATGTGTGGATTAAAGATCTCTTTTGCCAGCCTTTTCTGACTATTTAAGACCCTCCCCAAACTTGTGAACAGCACTCAGACATGGTCAACATGGGAAAGACAAAGGAGCATTCCAAGGCCATCAGAGACAAGATCGTGGAGGGTCACAAGGCTGGCAAGGGGTACAAAACCCTTTCCAAGGAGTTGGGCCTACCTGTCTCCACTGTTGGGAGCATCATCCGTAAGTGGAAGGCTTATGGAACTACTGTTAGCCTTCCACGGCCTGGACAGCCTTTGAAAGTGTCCTCCCGTGCCGAGGCCAGGCTTGTCCGAAGAGTCATGGCTAACCCAAGGACAACAAGGAAGGAGCTCCGGGAAGATCTCATGGCAGTGGGGACATTGGTTTCAGTCAATACCATAAGTAACATACTCCACCGCAATGGTCTCCGTTCCAGACGAGCCCGTAAGGTACCTTTACTTTCAAAGCGTCATGTCAAGGCTCGTCTACAGTTTGCTCATGATCACTTGGAGGACTCTGAGACAGACTGGTTCAAGGTTCTATGGTCTGATGAGACCAAGATCGAGATCTTTGGTGCCAACCACACACGTGACGTTTGGAGACTGGATGGCACTGCATATGACCCCAAGAATACCATCCCTACAGTCAAGCATGGTGGTGGCAGCATCATGCTGTGGGGCTGTTTCTCTGCCAAGGGGCCTGGCCATCTGGTCCGCATCCATGGGAAGATGGATAGCACGGCCTACCTGGAGAAGAACCTCCGCTCCTCCATCAAGGATCTTAAGATGGGTCGTAATTTCATCTTCCAACAAGACAACGACCCAAAGCACACAGCCAAGAAAACCAAGGCCTGGTTCAAGAGGGAAAAAGTCAAGGTGTTGGAGTGGCCTAGTCAGTCTCCTGACCTTAACCCAATTGAAAACTTGTGGAAGGAGCTCAAGAATAAAGTCCACATGAGACACCCAAAGAACCTAGATAACTTGGAGAAGATCTGCATGGAGGAGTGGGCCAAGATAACTCCACAGACCTGTGCCGGCCTGATCAGGTCTTATAAAAGACGATTATTAGCTGTAATTGCAAACAAGGGTTATTCCACAAAATATTAAACATAGGGGTTGTATAATAATTGACCCACACTTTTATGTTTAACATTTAATAAAATTCAACTGAGCAACATAACTTTTTGGTTTGTAAGATTTATGCTTCTGTTCATAAAACCTACTCTCGTTTGCAGTTTGAAGGCTCTAACTTATTTGCATCTTATCAAACCAGCTAAATCTGCAGGGGGTTGAATACTACTTGTAGGCACTGTATAAGGTTTGCCTATGTCAATCAAGCGTACCGAAAATATGCAAAGTTTACAGATCTCTTCTCTCTCATTAAACAACAATCCTTTCTAAAAGATTGCAATGATCACTTAGTATGACATGAAGATATGGCGCACAAAAACAATATGCACCATTCACACTGTGATTGTGTTTCCATAAATAAATGCCAGTGAATATTTTCGCAGTAGAAAACTTTTGACGGACACTCAGATTTTTGCTATGGATTTGCTGCAAATGTACTGCAGAATCCGTACGTGGATTTTTCTAGCATATTCTATTAATGTAGGTAGCCTACTACTTCAGTGGTGTGTATTTTTCTTTTTTTTTGTAGCAGCTCCAAAACTTTTCTCTGTAGTTTTTTCAGATTCATGCGAACAGATTTGTGAAAATCCTTGTCACATTCATTGGAAGCAGACTTTCGTCGGATTTAAGGTGGCTCTTAGTCAAATCTGGTGTTTTAAAGGGGACCTGATAGCTGATACATGTTGCTTGATCCATGGGCAGCATGTATCAGGAATAGGCTGTATGATTTCAATCATACTGTATATGTTTAACTCTGAAATGCTGCAGCTTTTCAGGAAAAAGCATACTTTTAAAGTCTTATTTAAGGCTTCTCCCCGCCCGCTGCCCTGGAGTGACAAGTCTCTCCCTACAAGTGCATGCCGCAGTGTTTCAGAGTTAGACATACATGGTTGAGATCATACAACCAGTGTCTTATATATGCTGACAGTGGATCGGGCAGCATGTAACAGCTGTCAGGTGCCTTTTAATGGAGAAAATATACATATTACCTTCATTCATATATTTAATTTTTATTTCTAATTCTGCAACTGCCGAGAGGATGGATGGGAGGATGGATGGATAGATGGATGGATGGGAGAATGGGAAGATGGATGGATGAATGGACGGGAGGATGAATGGATAGATAAAAGGCAGGTAGCACTCCAAATAAAAAAATACAAAAAAGTGAAGATACACCTCTCAAATGTGACGTTTCAGCTCCTAAAAAATACAGCGGTGAGCCTTTCTCAAGCATTATTTTTTTTCTACATAGATAGTCTAAGTGCTAAAAATACATTTGTCGCATTTTTTTTTCAGATATGATCACGGAAGATCCTTTTCCGCAAGAAGAAGAGGTCAATGATATTGCCCCGGTTCTGCCTCTGAGTTCGTGAAGATTAAACAAAGGAAAATTTCACAATGGAAAAAAATAGCAAGTTGGATAAATACGAACGTGAATGCACAGATAGAGGACAATATGGTTAATACTGAGGTTTAAGATTACCATCACTTAACGGGAGAAAAAAATTGGTCTGTGTTGTTCTGGATTTTCTTGAGTTAAGATGTGATATTATCGGCAAAGTAGAGGAAGGCAAATGTATTTAAGACTATCAAGTGTTTTACAATGCAAAACCATCACTGACCTCCGCGGACAGACGATAGGAACCATTGGAATCTTAGAACTGTGTCAGTTATTGAAGTGAACATTTACCCACCTTGATAGACATGGTTGTGCTTTTTATTTGTTTTTAATTTAAAACACTTAAAAGTTGTCTTCTTTGGATTAACTCTCTTTATTAGAAGGGTCCCTCAATGATAAGCTAATTACTGAGGGTTCCGGCTGCTGGGACCCCCAACACCAAGCTGTAATTGAAAGGTGAACCTGATAGCAAGTGTTTAATTTCCTCACAGCGCCCCCAGAGGGGAAATTAAATATCATAGAATTCGAAGGATCCTCCGGAAGAAGAGACGCTCCATGTAGGGAAGGACCCCCCTCTATTATATTTATTTGCCACAACAGGGAATATAAATTCTTATTTAGATTATCAAACAACGCAAATTTATTACTAAAAAAAATATATCTTAAAAACGTATTTTTAGTAAATATACACTTGCACATTAACTTTGTTAAGGACTTTCTATTTTTCGGCAGGTGGGTGCATTGAATACTCCCGACATTTTTATTAAGTTAGATCATTTCCTTTTTCCGTATCACCTTCTATGTATTACTAGATCTTCTCAATATTTTCTTTTATCGGGAAAATCAAGCATTGTAAATATACCTTATCACTTTGGACAAGTATTGACTATTAACGACCATTTGTGGCTGAGGGTTGATAAATTTAGTGTCCTTTGATGTCATTACCGTCTTTAAAGCTTATATTTGTTTCAAATATCTTTTTAACCCCAAACTTCATTTCAATGGGGCCGGGTAGGTGGGATGTGGGAAGGGAAAGCTGTTAACCATTTTTGCTCCAAGTGCTGGTTTTTCATCTTTCTTTACTTCAGAAAAGTCTTGGGACTCCACCTCATTCTTTGTCATTATGTATAATGCTATCAGACTAGAATAAATGCTGGAATGTGTTTTTTTTTGTATATATAAAACTTGTGACTTTGGGCCCTCATCAAGGCCCTCTATATATTTTACTATGGAGTCCTGTTCTCAAAGGACTTTAGTCTTAAAAACATTTATTGTTTATAAACGCCATTAGTGACTTTTGTACATAGGCAAAATAGCTTTACTATATTAGATTTTATAGTTTGGGATCAGTGGACCTAAAAGCAAGATGTATACAGGACTAAAGGCATTTATCTTTAGACTTAATGTAGTAAAGGTGGTATGTTATTTTTTTTTTTTTTACTTTATATGTACAGATGTATATTTTACATTAAAATTCAGTTTTATGGAAATTCCCATGTGTTCTGAAATTGTTATTTAATGTTTTTAATCACTGTTGGTACTAAAGCTCCTTAAAGGGGTATTTCCATCAGGATATATTTAGGTATGGGTGGACAGTGCTTGTAAAAACAAACTACTTTCCAATCTACTTTTCATACAAATTTAACTCTGTTCTCCAAAAATTTATTTTTTTTCTTGTTTACTGCTCATTGCCAGACAGCAACAGTGGTCGACATAGCCGTTGTATTTTTAAGCGCAGAATCAAAGCTTTTCTGTACTATAAAAAAACACATTAAAAACGCAGCCTCACATCTGCACCTGAAACGCATCAAATAAGGGGGTAAAGGCCTAAAAAAATGTAGCAATAACCAAAGAAGATTGTTATTATGCAGTTTGACGCGGACAACTGCAGAAAACAAAAAAAGTATTTTTGCAACGCGTGAACACAATCAAAGGGTATGTGCACACGATCAGTGATCGCTGCGGATTGCACGCAGCGCAAGAGTGCTGCGTGCAATCCGCAGTGACCAGATGTTACAGCATAGTGGATGGGATTTATACAAATCCCATGTCCACTATGCGACTGCGGCACACCCGTGGAAACTGACATGCGGCACGTCTTTCCAGACCGCAGCCTGTCAATCTCCCCAGCGGGTCCGTCCACATGCGGGCTTTCCCCATAGACCTAATTTCTATGGGGAAAGCCCGCCTGTGAGCAAAAAAAACCGGCTGCCGCTCATTTTCATAATGAGCAGAAGCCAGAGGTGGCTTCTCTGCAGCCTCGGGGCCGCAGTCTTCACAGGATCATCTGCACATACCGTAACAGACACAAAAAAGACAGATGTCGTATAGTGAAGCTACACAGAGATGAGAAAGTTCTGGCAGCTCCGACTGTGAATGAGGGAACAAAAAATAATCCTCAGGTCCCAACTACATGGTAACATAATAACATAGTTTTTAAGGTTGAAGGAAGACTAAGTCCATCTAGTTCAACCCATAGCCTAACATGTTGATCCAGAGGAAGGCAAAAAAAAAACCATGTGGCAAACACTAAGCTCCACATTGGGGAAAAAAATTCCTTCCCGACTCCATACGACAATCAGACTAGTTCCCTGGATCAACGCCCTATCAAGGAATCTAGTATATATAACCTGTAATATTATACTTTTCACGAAAGGCATCCATGCCCTTCTTAAATGTTAGTAGTGAATCCCTCATTACAACATCATGCGGCAGAGAGTTCCATAGTCTCACTGCTCTTACAGTAAAGAATCCACGTCTGTGATTATGATTAAACCTTCTTTCCTCCAGACGTAGAAGATGCCCCCTTGTCCCCGTCTCAGGCCTCAGAGTTAAAAGATCAGTAGAAAGGTCTTTGTACTGTCCCCTCATATACTTATATATAGTAATAAGATCACCCCTAAGCCTTCGTTTTTCCACAGTAAATAACCCCAAGTGTAATAACCTGTCTTGGTATTGCAGACCCCCCAGTCCTCTAATAACCTTGGTCGCTCTTCTCTGCACCCTCTCTAGTTCAGCTATGTCTTTCTTATACACCGGAGACCAGAACTGTACAGTATTCTAAGTGTGGTCGCACTAGTGACTTGTATAGAGGTAAAATTATGTTCTCCTCATGAGCATCTATGCCTCTTTTAATGCATCCCATTATTTTATTTGCCTTTGCAGCAGCTGCCTGACACTGGCCACTAAACGTGAGCTTGTCGTACACCAATATACCCAGGTCTTTTTCAGTGACAGTTTTGCCCAGTGTTTTACAATTAAGCATATAATTATACATTTTATTTCCTCTGCCCAAGTGCATTACCTTACATTTATCCCCATTAAAGCTCATTTGCCATTTATCAGCCCAAGCTTCTAGCTTACATAGATCCTCCTGTAATATAAAATTGTCCTCCTCTGTATTGATTACCCTGCAGAGTTTAGTGTCATCTGCAAATATTGAAATACTACTCTGTATGCCCCCTACTAGGTTATTGATAAGTATGTTAAAAAGAAGCGGGCCCAATACTGACCCCTGTGGTACCCCACTGTTAACTTAGACCCAGTCTGAGTGTTTTCCATTAATAACCACCCTTTGTTTCCTATCACTGAGCCAGTTCTTAACCCACTTACATATATTTTCCCCTATCCCCATTGTTCTAATTTTATGTATCAACCTTTTGTGTGGAACCATATCAAAAGCTTTTGAAAAGTCCATATACACAACATCCACTGCATTTCCTTGCAGAGATGAGCAGGACGCACAGATGACGTTGCGCTGCCCTGGCCAATCAAAAACAGCGCCGGGGACGCCGTAAGGTAAGAGATTTGCGGCCTCCAGTCCAGCCGCCAGGCAGTACTGACCCGGACGCTGGACCAGACACCCATGAACACATCCGTTCATCTCTAGTCCCAACTGTCCTGGATACAATGGACAGTCCCGGATTTGGGTCTGCGCCCTGCAGTCTCAGACGTCTGAATTTCTCTCACTGCCAGCACCCCTCTGATATCTCCTCCTGTCAGCGTAGGAAGAAATGGTAAATGGGTATGGATTGGGGTGTGACTAAAATGTGCCGCGGTGCGCTACGTGCTCCACATAATTTTTCCCTCTTTCTGTTCGGCAAAAATTGGGAGGTATGGTGACGGCACATGTGCAGTCCATACAAGCTCTTTACTGCTGAGCTTGCAAGCGCAGCACTAAGGCTGGGCAGGATTACTTGAGCACACTGTTACCTCCTAATCCTGACTAACAAACCAAAGAGCAGAAAAAATACCCATTAAAAAGTAACTTTTAATTTAGCATTTAAAATGTGTACCAAATAGTGACTGAACTCCAGCTTGGTAGCACTTATTATCAGTGCACCTTTCTCCTCAAATACAACCTGTTCCCTGATGAGCCCCGCATTAAGGAGGGGGGGGGTGAAACGCGTAGGGACTATGAGACTACTTTGAAGGGACTTTTTGATCCGTTGACGATTTTGGGACTATATTTAAGATACATGTTACCTGCTGATGACTCTATACCTGCCTGAGGGACCACTACTAAGGGTACCCGGTGTGCTTCTGAAGTAACCTGCTTATATGTTTTGCTGGGACTACCTCCTGGACCGGGTTCATACAGCCACACACTTGTTGGGTCTGAAGGGGATATTTGCCTGAACACCAGCCGGAACTTTAGAAGGATCTGAATAAGATAAGTCCATTGCTATATAATTTTTGAAATCATTGAGACTATTCGGGACTTTTTTGATCCGTTGATGATTTTGGGACTATATCTAAGATACATGTTACCTGCTGGTGACTCTATACCTGCCTAAGGGACCGCTATTAAGGGTATCTGATGTATTTTTGAAGTGAATGTGTTTTGCTGGGAGTACTTCTTGGACCTGGTTCACACAGCCACATATTCTTTGGGTCTGAAGGGGATATTTGCCTTAATACCAGTCGGAACCTCAGAAAGATTTGAATAAGAAAAAGTCCATTGCTATATATTTTTGAAATCATATAATTTTTGACCAGTATGTGTTGTAATTGGCTATTGTCTCTTAAGGATTGCCCCTATTTTTTAGGTGATTCTTTCTATTTTCTATGTATTTATTTACTATCCCTATTGACATAATTATTGTGTGCTTGATACATATCTAGTTCGGCAATTAGGAAGTTACTGGTCATTTTGTGTGTTTTATTGTATGTTTGAGTAGGGATATTTAGGGACAGGTGAGGGACAGCCGTCGTGGAGCGGGGGCACCACTTTAACCCTTAGGGTGAAAACACTCCGCTGTTAGGTAGGGAGAGCTCCTCTACCAGGGTCATTCAGGGTTCATTTTTGATTGTTATATGACTATCCCCACCATCCCCTTATTATTAAGTCTCATCTCAATATGTGTAGTTTGTCCTAACTGTACTATTTGGTACACATTTTAAATGCTAAATTAAAAGTTACTTTTTAATGGGTATTTTTTCTGCTCTTTGGTTTGTTAGTTAGCTTATATACCCTGATTTTCCAACAGTTGTTGGATATCTTTCTGGTATTTTTTACCTCGTAATTCTGGCCAGCATCAGTCTCGCTATACTTCTGATGCTGCAAAGGCAGAGAAGCATCGAGTGTGCACAGGCGAGCAGCATGGTCGTGATGCCACTCAGGAGGCTGGGGAACAGTCACTCCAGAGGAAAGAAGATTAGAGTAACCCTTTAAAGTATTTAATTGTTTAATTAGTTTCATAGAAAATCTTATACTTTTGCTTTTACCCTGATGGACATAATGCACTTTAGATATCTTAAATATATACAAATATATAATCATTATTAATATTAGTAACCAGTGCAGACCAGTCGGACAATAGTCTGTAAAAAACTGTTTGCAAGTTGTGATGAAGGGTATGCTACTTATTTTATTGACTTCATCTAACTCAAGAAAAAAAATGTCTTACTAGATAAAGTCTTGGTGTAACCCTAACCTGACTTTTACATTTTTAAAGGACCATTTTATTTTAGTTTTAAACAATCCTTTCACCGTTCTAGTCATTACTGTTGTACTTTCTACATTTTACTCCTTACCCGCTGAGCTGACCGATATCCTCATGTTGCAAGAATTCTTACAACTGCACCCACTGTCTGGAATTTCTTGCTGTACAGGAACCATAAAACATTAACCCCATTCTCCAAGCTCTGATGACAACAGGACAATGTTCATATGCTTGTGCACCCTACTTAATATATATGTATACAGCAGAAGAATTGACAACATTTATAAATGAAATACTTTTTTATTATTATTTTATTATTATTATTATTATTATTATTATTATTATTATTTTCTTCATTTAAAAACTACCAAACTTGTAAAGTTTTTTTTTTTCTAAATTCTAAAATTTGTAAAAGCATTTTTTTTCCTATTTTCTGAGTTAAGAAATATTTTAATTTGTCCCTCGGTGGAGATATATGACGGCTTGTTTTTTGTTTAGCAATCTGACATTATTATTCAGACGATTTTATGGTACAAGTGACGTTTTGATCACTTTGTTTTATATTTTGGGGAGGTGCAGTGGCAAAAAAAAAATATATGGGTTAAATAATTTTATATTTTGATAGATTTAACTTTTACGGATGTGACGATACCAAATGGGTGATTTTTTTAATTTCTTTTTAAAGTGGACCTTTCACCAAATTTTCCATGTTGATCTGTAGACACGATATGTTATCAGATAGCAACTCATACAGGGAGAAGGACTACATACTCGCAGTGAAAAGTATCTAACACCCATATAGTAGAAAGGAAGAAGGGGGTTTATCGGCACGTCCAACCAGAACATAAAAAAAGATGCTTTATTTGTTGAACATTGAGAAGTATTAAAATTGAAACCTCAGAACCTAGTTAGGTTCTGAGGTTTCAGTTTTAATACTAAGCAAATAAAGCATCTTTTTATGTTCTGGTTGGATGTGCCAATGAATCTCTTTCTTTCTTTCTACCACATTGCTGTAATCACCAGTGGGTGCAGCACCCACCAAATGGACTCTGGCTAGAACCGTGGATTTCTACCTGCCAACCTGGTGAGCCTCTAACCTCCCCTTCCCTCCTTCCCTACAATGGTATCTAACACCCACTTGGACTTAACTAAAGTTAACTCATTCCGTGACAAATACTTTGCTTGATAATATCTCCGTAATGGAGAGGCGAAATAAAAAAAAAGTATTCCACTCTGCAGTCACTATTATATCGTGTGTCCAATTCAACATTTAAAATTTGGTGAAAGGTCCTCTTTAAACGAGAAGAAGGGGTTGATCTGAACTTTTACATTTATATTTAAAATCTTTTTTTTTTACTTCAATTTTTAGGGGATTTGAACCTGCAATTGTAGCACCCTGAGGACTCGGCTGCTACAGGGGTATTGCACCTCAAACCAGAGGTGTGGTATTCCACTCCCGGGTAAGGATGGAGTGTGGGACTGAGCTCAGTAGGCTGCATGCACTACATACATCCCATTTCCGGGGGACAGAACTACGGTACTCCCACCAAGTAGATGTGCAGGTACGACAGCGTCTGTCCCTGGCTGGAGTGGGAGGGGGGGGTGGAACATCCCAGTAGTGTAGGGGCAGATAGGGGAGGGGATCTGGGCATAGAGATAGGAGCCCATTGGGTGCTGGTCACCTGGGCTCACACATAGAGGGAGTATATATGGTGGGCACCATCTAGAGATAGGGTGAGTCTGTCAGGAGAGTTCTGAGGAGGAGTTCAGCCAGGAGGGCTGACAGGGAGCTGTGGCTCCGGCTGGGCCCAGCTCCAGGGCCAGGCCTGAAGCAGAGAGGAAGAAGAAAGGCCCAGAGACGCAGAAAAGAGGGAACCCTGAGATCCCAGAATTAAGCCAGAAGGGTGAAGGGTTGGCAGAAGAGGGCACCGGATCCCAAGCTGGCGGAGGCAAAAGTAACCCTTAACCAGGAACCGGAGGTCGTGGTCAAGCTTTGCCACGACCCTCACCACATCCACCAGGAAGGTACACCAAGAGTAGGGTCAGGAAAGCCAGAGAAGGTTTTACCATAGAAGGCCCAAGGGAACTGGACAAAGGTGGATCCCTGGTGGGGACGGCCAGCAGAGAGAGAAAGAGAAGGGAGCTCAGGACCACGCTCCAGAACTGCCTGGGGGTTAGCCGAGTCCCACACCTGGTGAATGCAGCACGGCTCGGGTGGTCACTCCAGGCCAGAGTGACTGAAGGAACACCAGTGAGTAAAAACCCTGAAACTGCATCTCACGTCTCTGACTTTCCTTTCTGCACTATCACTACCTCCATCATCCGCACCAGCTGCCCTGAGGCCATACCCCTCCCGTTGGGGGTTATACCACCATCGCTGCACACATACTACCGGCCTCAGCGGACTGTTCTGCAGCGGCGGCCTTGTGACCGCAAATCAACGGGTGGCGTAGTCGACACTGAAACAACATCTACCAAGACTGCCACACACTTAGTTTGACACCCTGGGCACGGACCGGGTCACCGCCACGAGGACTACTACCCCTGTCAGATCCGGCTCCGGGTATCCCCTGAACATGGCCCAGGGGGTGCGTCAACTTTGGCGTAGTCGGCAGGATTACGTGCCCGCCACCACCGGGTACTGCGTGCCTGAAGAAAAGTTCATATTTACCGTAAAAAGGAGTCTCCCGCCAATTCCAGAGGGTCCCCGCCATCGGACGCCATCTCGGATCGTTTCCCGCCGGTTGCCCGCCATCTGCAGCCTTTTCCCGCCATCCACGGAGTTTCCCGCCACTGGGAGACGATTCCCGCCATCAGAGAAGATTTCCCGCCCTGGCAGAGCGAACGCCATTATGGGCGTGCCAGAGGGTGGCAAGAGACCACCTCCCATCGTGGGCCAGGTCCAAGAATGGCGCTAAAAGCGAAGACCGCCCCCACCATCAGAGACTGTAATGAGTGAGATGTCCGTCAGCGTGGGGGGTCTGCCCCTGGAACTGACAATCACCAAGTTGCCCCAGGACCGCCCTCAGTGTGGGCGGATCAAGAACAAAAGAGAGAGGATGGGTGCAGCCTGGGGGAGTCTGGAGAGGTCGCACCCGGAGATGGAGGGAGAGTCAGGCAGCACCGACCCTGTGGTCAGGAGCCTGTTGCAAGCCACCACCCCACAAGACCTGGTGGAGATCTTGGCACAGCTCCCCCGAGACCGGGAGCGTGCACAGACCGCGCTGGAGGGCCTCGCACGGAGGATGGCCCAGGTGCAGCGAGAAACGCTGACTGAGTGGAGTAGGGAGATGGCCCAGCAGGCTGGGACCCGCCAGCGGAGCACGCCACCCGAGACGAGGAGTCTGACCGCCTCTGAGGATGGTGCAGGAGGAATAAAGGCCGGAGACGACGCCGTGGAAGGAGCTGAAGAGACGGAGGCAGGTAAAGGGGACGACACTACCCCAAGCCTAGAAACCGTGAGCCTGCCCCAGCTCCCCGTCGCAGAGCCCGAAATTCCCCCTACCGTGCCCGTCGCTGCACCGCCACCGCTCCAGACTAGGCCTCAAGCAGGAGCCGCGGCCACGCCCCCTGTGACGTCACGCGCCTCAACCCCGAGCGCGGCCAAGCAGGAGACGCCACCGGCCTGGTCGCAGGGCCGAGTACCCCCGGGCGCCGCAGTTCCAACAGAGCCCTCTATCTCCACCAAGTCACTGGCCTGGTCGCAAGGTCGAGTACCCCCGGGCGCCGCCGTCTCCACAGTGCCCTTTACCTTTAGAGTGCCACCGGCCTGGTCGCAAGGCCTGGTGAATCCGGGCGCCGCTACCACCATTGTGCCCTCAACCTCCACCGTGCTACCCTTGGGTGAAGACCTGTTCGCCCAGCACACTTGCCCGGATGGGCAGCCCTTTGAGTGGCCACCGGAGTACCTCCATCCCCGACTCCGGAAGGAAAGGCCTCTGTGTGAGCCCCTGATTCCGGCTCCGGCGCCCGCCAAGATCACCCCACTCCCGTTGGAGGAGGCGCAGTTCGAATGGGACCCCACCGGAGAAAACCTCATTGGGTTCACCCATGAGACCCGGGCGGCCGCAGCCCAGCGAGCAGAGTGCTGCCGGCAACAGCTGGAGGTCTTCGACCGGGAACGGCGAGAGAGGCGGGTCCGCGAGGAGCGGCTGCAAATACAGAGTGCGGAACAGAAAAGCCGGACCAGACGAAACCCCCGTGCAGCCCATGGTCCCCGCGCCACCGGGACCGTAATCAAGTTTCAACTGCAGCACGGTTGGGGTTTTATCCGGGACCACAGAACCCCCGGCGACGTCTTTGTCACCCGCAGGGACGTCGAGAGCCATCTGCCGGAGGGACACAGAGGACGTGATCTTTACCTGGGTGATGAGGTCACCTTCACCCGGCATCAATGTGCCAAAGGTCCATATGCTCTCCATGTGCACAGATTGACTGAGGAAGAGCTGCGGCTCGAGGAAGGTCAAGAGGACCCGGACGGGTCTGAAGATTACCCGCAAGAAGGAGCAGGAGGATGCCGTTATTAAAGTACGGTACAGTGAAACTGTAAATAGTTACCCATAAGGGTACAAGAACTGTTACCAGTAAAGTATAGTCCCCGTAGGGACCAGCAAACTGTTACCCGTGTGTCCCTATCCCTTAACAGGCTGAGGACTGTGAGCAGCCATCCCTTATCCCCACTGGCCGAGGACTGAGAGCGGCCATACCCTTGTAAATAGTTGCGCTTCCTAAAGCGCCCCCTACCGGTTTTATAGGGGGATTACTGTTTTCCTCCCAGTGACTGTAGCACTTTACCTGGTCACAAGTGCACAGTGGCCAGAAGCTCAAGAACATTTTATACAAAAGAGTTTTATATGAAAAAGTTTATATTGCTAGAATCTGATAATGTTTATAATGTTTTATATGTTCGTGTATGTTTTGAAAAAGTTTGTATGTTTTGGTATGTTTTATTCTTTTACAGCCCGAGGACGTGCTGTGATTTACCAGGGGGAAATGTAGCACCCTGAGGACTCGGCTGCTACAGGGGTATTGCACCTCAAACCAGAGGTGTGGTATTCCACTCCCGGGTAAGGATGGAGTGTGGGACTGAGCTCAGTAGGCTGCATGCACTACATACATCCCATTTCCGGGGGACAGAACTACGGTACTCCCACCAAGTAGATGTGCAGGTACGACAGCGTCTGTCCCTGGCTGGAGTGGGAGGGGGGGGTGGAACATCCCAGTAGTGTAGGGGCAGATAGGGGAGGGGCTCTGGGCATAGAGATAGGAGCCCATTGGGTGCTGGTCACCTGGGCTCACACATAGAGGGAGTATATATGGTGGGCACCATCTAGAGATAGAGTGAGTCTGTCAGGAGAGTTCTGAGGAGGAGTTCAGCCAGGAGGGCTGACAGGGAGCTGTGGCTCCGGCTGGGCCCAGCTCCAGGGCCAGGCCTGAAGCAGAGAGGAAGAAGAAAGGCCCAGAGACGCAGAAAAGAGGGAACCCTGAGATCCCAGAATTAAGCCAGAAGGGT
This sequence comes from Phyllobates terribilis, assembly GCF_046119375.1. Taxonomy (NCBI): domain Eukaryota; kingdom Metazoa; phylum Chordata; class Amphibia; order Anura; family Dendrobatidae; genus Phyllobates; species Phyllobates terribilis. Next base: position 110,124,138 of record NW_027362762.1, read on the forward strand.
GAAGGGTTGGCAGAAGAGGGCACCGGATCCCAAGCTGGCGGAGGCAAAAGTAACCCTTAACCAGGAACCGGAGGTCGTGGTCAAGCTTTGCCACGACCCTCACCACATCCACCAGGAAGGTACACCAAGAGTAGGGTCAGGAAAGCCAGAGAAGGTTTTACCATAGAAGGCCCAAGGGAACTGGACAAAGGTGGATCCCTGGTGGGGACGGCCAGCAGAGAGAGAAAGAGAAGGGAGCTCAGGACCACGCTCCAGAACTGCCTGGGGGTTAGCCGAGTCCCACACCTGGTGAATGTGACGCGCCCCCTGGGCCATATTCTTTAGGGGGAATATCCGGAGCCGGATCAGATGGGAGTTGTAGTCTTCCGAGTGGCTGTGACCCGGTCCGTGCCCAGGGTGTCAAACTCAGTTGTATGTGGCAGTCCTACAGATGTTAATAAGTTCTTAATGTCGACTACGCCACCCGTTGTATTGCGGTCACTACGGCCGCCGCTGCAGCAGGGTCCGCTGAGGCTGATGGTGTAGGTGCAGCTTTGGTGATATAACCCCCAACGGGTGGGGTATAGCCTCAGGGGGATCAGGTGCAGAGGATGGGGGTTGTGGTGATGCAGTGTAGACGGCAATCAGAGACAGAGTCGGGTTATGCAGTTTAGGATGTTTACTCACTGCTGATGTTCCGGTCACTCCAGCTTCGAGTGACCTCCCGAGCCGTGCTGCGTCCACCAGGTTCTGGATCCAGCCAACCCCCGAATAAGTCCGGAGCGTGACCCTGAGCTCTCCTTCTGTCCTTTCTCTGGCCGTCCCCACTATTGATCCACCCAGGTCCAGCTCCCTCGGGCCTTCTGTTGGGAGACCCTTGGCCTTGGGTTCCCTGACCCTCCACGTGGTATGCCTTCGTGGTGGATGTGGTGGGTGGCCGTGGCAGACGCTGCCCACGGCCTCCGGTCTCTGGCTGGGGTGTGTTTTTGCCCCCACCAGCTTGGGTTCCGGTACCCTGATGCCGACTCTTCACCCGGGGATTTAATTTGGGTTCTTAGAGTCCTCTCTTCTGTTTCCCCCTCTGGGTCTCTCTTTCTCCTCTCTCACTCTGGGTCTCTCTTCTCCTCTGCTCGCTGACTTTCTCTCTGCAACTGACCCTGTTCTTAGTTGGTGCCCACCTTATATATCCCTCTATGTGTGAGCTCAGGTGACCAGCACCCAATGAGCTCCTATCTTTACCCAGGCTGCTCCCCCTATCTGCCCCTACACTACTTGGGATGTACCACCCCCCTCCCACTCCAGCCAGGAACAGACTCGGTCGTACCTGCACATTTCTAAGTGGGAGTACCGTCGGTCTGCTCCTCGGAAATGGGATGTGTGTAGTGCATGCAGCCTACCGAGCTCAGTTCCACACTCCATCCTTACCCGGGAGTGGAATATCACACCTCTGGGTTGAGGTGCAATACCCCTGTAGCAGCCGAATCCTCAGGGTGCTACAAATGCAGCACGGCTCGGGTGGTCACACCAGGCCAGAGTGACTGAAGGAACACCAGTGAGTAAAAACCCTGAAACTGCATCTCACGTCTCTGACTTTCCTTTCTGCACTATCACTACCTCCATCATCCGCACCAGCTGCCCTGAGGCCATACCCCTCCCGTTGGGGGTTATACCACCATCGCTGCACACATACTACCGGCCTCAGCGGACTGTTCTGCAGCGGCGGCCTTGTGACCGCAAATCAACGGGTGGCGTAGTCGACACTGAAACAACATCTACCAAGACTGCCACACACTTAGTTTGACACCCTGGGCACGGACCGGGTCACCGCCACGAGGACTACTACCCCTGTCAGATCCGGCTCCGGGTATCCCCTGAACATGGCCCAGGGGGTGCATCACAATCATTTGATCGCTTTTCTATACACTGCAATACCACAGTATTTCAGTGCATAGGGAAACATGCTAGGCTCCTTTGAAGCTAACTCATGTCCTTCAAAACACTTCTGCAGGAATACTGGCCTATGCAGACAGGAAAGCTTTTTGCTGCTGCTGCTTCAAATTCAATTTGCATTTTCAGATACATTGTTTCAGATACTGTGAAGACCAGGGAAGCAAGGAAATTTTGCTGTAATTTTTCAGGAAGCAATCCTTGACTGTACAACCCTTGTGGCATGATGTACTGTTATTCCGGAAGTGTCATAAGGTCAACAATGCTTTGATAAGTCCTGCTGTTCAAACGTCCATCTCCAGGCATCAGAGCACCTTGGGTGCACCCCATCACCACCAGTCTGAACTGTTGACACCTTACAAGAAGGTTTCATCAATTCATGCTGCATGCGCTACTTGCTAACCTTCCCATCAGCATAGTGCAATCAAAATGTGGATTCACCTAACCAGGCCATGTTTTTGCACTGCTCAATGGTCACATTTTTCAGTTTCTGTCCTGTGAAGTCTTCATGCCTTCGTGTTTCTCTTACAGAACAATAGTAGTCAAAATGTTTGCTGGTTAAAGCCCATCATTGATAAGAACCGACTAGCTCTAACCGGCTGTAATTTGCTTGAAGGATTAATTTTTGACATCTGTAATGCGCTGTGCAGTGCAGAGGGACCCTGCAAGACTGACACCAAACCAGTAAAGGCGCAGCCACAGACACACTTGGCACAAGCTGCCCAGCTATGCAAGCCCTTGAAGGCCGGGAATACTCTTCCCCAAGCTCTCAGTAAATGGAAGGGGGACTTTGGTAGAGCTCTTCCAAGGTCCACTGTCACCGGACAGCTGTTGTCTGGTGACGCGGCTGGTGCCTAGTCAAGAACCAGATGAGTACCTCTGCAAGAACCCCAGGAAGTGAAACCAGAAGAGAAAATGAGAAAACCCTTGAAAGATAGCAGCACTAATGTTAGTGCCACTCACCACCAAGCACATAGGAACTGCAATAAACAGCAAAGGACTGAGCAGGTAGCAGGATTAAATAGCCCACCTACTGATCAGGTGTTGAATACCTCCCAATCATCCCCAGCCACTCACTGCTAGTTTGAACAGCTGAATGGACAATATCCCACCATTGCATAGTTCCAGACACAGCAGCGTCCTGCGTGGCATGACAACCAGAGAAATCAGTGAGAGACAAGGCGTCCCGCGTCCTCCCACATCCTACAATACCAGAACGTGATGTTCCATAAGATTGGGACAGTCTCTGTGTAGTAGCTCTGCCTCCAGAGTCAGGATGATTGCTGCACCTGTGACCGAGGTAGTGTAGCACCGGACCTGCTCCATTCACAAGTGGGAGCACAGAGCCACGATTAACAACAACATCCTCCCCTGACCTTTTTCAACAATAGGTTGTTCATGTCCACAGGATCTGTTTTGCTGGATCTTTTTCACTTTCACACCATTCCAGACGTAACTCTTGACACCATTGCACAAGAGAACCCCACAGGGTTAGCTGTTTTTGAAAAACTGGCTCCAGCAAGTCTAGCACCTATGACCAAAGCTTGTTTGCAGTCGCTCAGATCGCTTCATTTCTCCATTCTAATTTGGATTTATGCCAAAACTGATCCATGTAAAACTGTCTCACTTTCATGCTGAGCTCTAGGTTTACGTGTCCAATCATGGAAGAGCAGGTGTCTCTGAGAAAATGGCTGCTCACTGTACATCATGCAACAATTACAAAAAACAGTGTGGTACAGACCAAATACACATATTTATAGGAGAGGAGCATTCTCTAGGCAGCATTGGAAAACCGATTTAGGGACTCTTATGTTTCATTCAAAAGTCCATGTATCTGTTGCATACGAGATAAAAACAGGCCAACTTTTTTCATCTCTGTGTTGCATTGAATTTTGATCCAGATTCGATCTGTATTTAAAGGGAACCTGTCACCAGAAAAAACGCAATGAACCTGCAGATATGGGGTTAATCTGCATGTTAATAGTTTTATAATGCTGGCCGACGCCTGCACTTAGCCTAACACTGCGGAGAGAAAATGAACTTTATTCTCCCTGCAAGCTTTCCCGTTTCAGTCACGGAGGCAGCGCCTGCGTTGGTACAGTCACCGCTCTGAGTACACAGCCGCCAACTCCCTCTGCTCCTGTTCCCTTTGGGTTATCATGTCACGTACCTCTAATATTAATCTCTTAGGCTTTATAGACTAGCTCAGGCAGCGGTATGTCACCTAAACTAGTGTGCCCCCTAGTTCGAGGGATCAGGTAGGCCCACCGTCCCTAATCACTACGTGACACTCAGCTCTTCTTTATGGCTGGGCTCTACTGTATATACCTTAAAGTGAGTCTCTTGACAAACTCATCTCTGTTGTACCGATTACCTGGCTCTGTTGTCCAAAATGCCATCTTTCATACTCGGCTCTGCTGTTCCTAGGTGCCTGCCTGCATACTTGTATCTGCTAATCCATGGATCATGTCAGCATATTCAGCTCTGCTATACTAAAGTGCCATCCAGCATACTCACCTCTGCTGTTCCACGACACCTCCTGCTGTTCCATCTAGCATAATCAGCTCTGCCATTCCATGACCAAGGTGTCATCCAGCAAACTCAGCTTTGATCTTCCATGACCAGGGTGCCATCCAGCATACTTAGCTCTGCTGGTTCAGGCATTCAGGTGCCTTCCAGTGTATCCCGCTATTCTGTTCTATGCTGCACTAATGATTCCAACCTGTACTGCTCATCCAGACCTGAGGTTTATAGAATCCACCAGACCACGTGAGCCATAACTTGCATACACCCATAGACTCTTGGGCTAATTTATATGCTTGTTGGAAAGGGATGTTATCAGCGAGTATTTCAAGGGTTGGAGAATATCAGACAGAATGAGGGCGTTGTAGTGTTTTTATTGTGCAAAATTAGTAACAAATAAAGAGTAAGAGTACGCTCACACTGTCGTATAATATGGCCGAGTGCTCTCTGATGTTTTATCCGATAGCACTCGGCACAGTGTTTTACTATGGGGCAGTGCTCCCCGGACGCCAAGCCTGTACAAAATAGAACTAATTAAAGTGCTTTTCTCTGCAATCAAACCTCTACTATGGACTATACAGGTGTGTATAGATTTACTCTTCTATACCTTGTATGGCCATAGTAGAGGTCTGATAACTCCAAAGTGGTGACAGATTCCCTTTAAAGTGTTTTTCAGAGTTTTTACAAGATTTTTTTTAACATAGGACACCTCTCCACCCTCTTCTCCTGGGTGCAACCATTGTTGTCATCTGGCAGCTGTTTGTCCCAGCATTCAAATTATATGGTTATATAGTCTACAATTGTGACATCACTGCCTATTCGGATGTCACTGACTGTGCCAATGAGGTCATCATGACCCCTGTGATGTCATTATGACGCGCCCCCTGGGCCTAGTGTGGACGTGTGTGGGGTACCCGGAGCCGGGTCTCTGGGGGCTGTAGTCTCCGTGGCGGTGACCCGGTCCCGTGGCTCAGGGTGGTCAGGCCAATGGCGGTATTTTGTGGGTTTTAGGTTAATTGTCCGACTACGCCACCCGTGGATTGCGGTCAGGGTGTACCGCCGCTGCGAGGCAGTCCGCTGAGGCTGGTGTGGTGTGCGCAGCAAAAGATGGGATAACTCCCCACGGGAGGAGTATAGCCTCAGGGCAGGGAATGTGGATGATGGGAGTGATGGTGCGCGGGCGTCCCAGCACTAGTAGTGCTGGTGCGGCGATGAAGCAGGAACGACTCAGAGTCTTTGCAGTGCAGTTCAGGGTCTTTACTGGTGATATTAAGGCAGACCCTCCCGGGAGTACTGGCTAGCATAAGGGGCCTGGTCAGGCTGCGAGCAAACAGGAGTTCCCCTGGCCAGGTGGAGTTTTAGGCCTCCCCGTCTATCTGCACTCTTTCTGGCTACCTTGCTGTAAGCAGGTAGAAGTAGCCCACGTCCCTGAGTATACCGTGTGGTGCTCACCCATATGGCTTGTGACTTGGGGCCTTCTGTTAGCCTCCGCTCCTGGATGGCGGTGCTGGTCCCTTCCTTGTGACTGAGCCTCCGGGCTTCTATGGCCAGAGGACCTGGAATCCCCTGCCGGCTGGTTTCTGCTGCTGGGTGGATATCAGTCCCCACAGCCTCGGACTCCGGTGTCCGGTTATCAGATTCTTCTGCCAGGGCGAGCTCTGCTCAGCTCCAGCCCCTGGTCTTCAGCTCCTGTTCCTACAGAGCTCCTAGCTGTAACTCTCCCTGTGTCTGGAACTGTCTCCAGGCTCTGACTCTACTGACTAATACCGCCCCAGACCCAGTTTATAAGGGCAGATTCCTCCCCTCCCAGGTCTAGGCAGGAAGTGTTGCATGCTTAAGGGCTCCTGACCAGAGAAACCTCCCACTTGCTCCCAGACGTAATATTTCTATTACTGTGGCAACCAGACCCCTGGGGTGCCACAATTACATACATTGATCCCTTACAAGAGATACTTCTGCATTTCCCTGACCCTTTTATTAGGGATTATTCCAGGATGGTTAGCTCAGAGCAAGAAAAGCGAGCTGTCTTATGGCTTAGACATATTGGTTTACACATTCCTGTACATGCGGCTGTGCATTGTGAAGCTAGTCATGCACTGGGCGTGGCGGTCTATACTGAACATGGGTGAAATTCCTTCTCACAGGTCATTACTATAATTCCATAGTAACTTTGCAAACAAACTTTGATTTCAGACAAGAAAGGACAGATTTCCCAGGTGATACTGTTAATGTACAGTAGCTCCCAATTTTTCACACCACCCATAGGCTAAAATAAGCTTTGATAAATCCCTTTAAGGAGTTATCCACTACCAGGACAACCCTTTCTCATTCTGAAAGTTTGCCCCCATTAAAATAAGAACAGCTTTAATCACCTCCTGTGCAGATGCCATTCCAGCGGTGTCGGCACTCGCGGTCCCGGGGCTCACGTTAGGTTTTTATGTCACATGAGCTCACTGTCCCCTCCTCCACACGTATAAGTAATCAAGAAGAAGTGAGCGGCCGCCACAGCTTTCACTTCCTCTTGATTACTTATACGTCCGAAGAAGGGGACAGTCACGCCAGGGCTGATTGGGCGCAGGACTCACGTGACTTAATAACCTCACATGAGCCCCTGGAAAGCAAGTGCCGACACCGCTGGAACGGCGCCGGTTCAGGAGGTGAGTATAGGTGTTTTTATTTTAACAGGGGCCAAATATGAGGGGTAAGAAGGGGTTGTCCTAGTAGCGTAAAACCCCTTTAATGCTGCACAACAATCTACTGTCATCTAATCACAGTGCATTATCATATTATATTATCAGAATGGAGCCAGATTTAAATAAGGCATGTAAAAGGGGCTGTCCAGGATTATTGTATAAAATGGGACCTGCTACTTGCCCTTATTTTGCAGCCTTTTCACATTTTGCACTACGCTGCTTCACTGCAGAGATATTAACAATTGCTTTTGTAGTGCAGTATGTGAAATCTCTACTTGCAGACCATCTGTATGTTTCTTCAGTCTTCTCTGGCTGAGTGTGTGCTCACACCGTTCTTCCAAGACTGGTTGATTAGTTGTCGAGCTGTGATTGGGAGGGGTGAAAATTTACGCCCTTAGAGAAGATGGTGAAGAAACAAGCAGTTGGACTACAAGCAGAGATTTCATATATTGTGCCCCAGAAGAAACAAATGTGAATATTTCAGCTATGGAGTAACGCAGCACTATAAGCAAGAGCACAGCAGAATTAGGGGAGCTCGGAGATTCTTTACAAATATCTACATGATTCTTTTGAGCATGGAAGGAGATGGAAAAAGTGAGAAGACTTATAGTTGCAATTACCAGCATCGGCCACACCAGTGAAGCGAAGCGAAGCCTCAGCCTTAGGCCACGGCGCCACTATCAGTATTTGGTCAGTATTTTTTCTCAGGAGTGGGAGCCAAAACCAGATGAGGAACAATCAGAGAAAAGGTATAATAGAAACAAGTCAACAATTCTGCATTTATCACCCACACCTGGTTTTAGCTCCCACTCCTGAGAAAAAATACTGACCAAATACTGATAGTGGGGCCGTGGCCTCAAACAAATAATGACCCTAGTGCCTCCTTTAAAAAGTGTCCTCTAGAGTTGGGTAGATTGATTAACGGGACTCCGCAGTCTCTGGTTGCTCTACAAGAGGCTTGTAAATCTCTTACCTTCCGGGATGACCATCGCGGCTTTTGATTAGCCCCTTTAAAAGTAATAATGTCACTTGCATTGCAAGCAGAAGGCTGAAAATGTGAAAACAGACACCTATTTCCTTTATTTCTTTATATTTCCTGTAATATCAGCAGAAAATCGGAATCTAAAAATGACACAAAAATCAGGCACCGTGCATTGCAACGAAAAGAGGCAAACATTATTTCCATAACCGTATGAGAAAACAATGTTGACTTCTTAAAACTGCAAGTATAAATGACACCCCCCCCCACAAAAAAAAAAAAATCATGTGCCTGGCCGTGAATTGGTGAAAGGGGGCATCTGGTGACAACAAGGATAGGCGATAATTTGTTCATCGTTGGTGTCTGACCACTGCGATCCACACCGATTGGCAAAACGTTTATCCCTGTTAGGCCACAGCCCCACTATCAGTATTTAGTCAGTATTTGGTCAGTATTTTTTCTCAGGAGTGGGAGCCAAAACCAGGAGTGGGTGATAAATGAAGAATTGGTAACTTGTTTCTATTTTACCTTTTCTCTAATTGTTCCTCACCTGGTTTTGGCTCCCACTCCTGAGAAAAAATACTGACCAAATAACTGACCAAATACTGATAGTGGGGCCGTGGCCTTAGAATGGAGCAGCAGTGCATATGCTCAGCCACCGCTCAATTCTTTCCTCATGAGGCTGCCATGTGCTGTTCTCACCTTTTCCGGCAACCCTAGAGTCCCATTTTGAAACCAGGATAAAAGTTCCCTATTTTGCCGATCGGTGCGGGTCCCAGCAGTGGCAAATCCACCGATCAGCAAGTTGTCACGTATCCCCAGGATAAATAACTAGTTTTCCCCAGACAACCCCGAGACGCACCCTACCATACATGTACGTCACGGTCAGGGTGTGCATGTAAGGAGTGGGATTGGGAGCTGTGCCTGCTCCTTACAGGGCAGATACTGGCTGAAATACATAGCCCACATTTGCCCATAACAACAGCGATCGGCACTTGCCGTGTTCGCTGCTGTTTAATTATTGAAATGCTGCTGTCAATCACTGACAGCAACATTTAAAGAGCGCTCAACAGCCCCCACGAAGCGATTTCTGACGTTGATGGCTCCCGTCACCACCATCTTGGTACTCATCTGAAGCTCAGTTATAGACTGAGCTTCAAAGGAGACCACAATTCATGCTATAAACTGTAATACTGAGGTATTGAGTAGAAAGTATAAGAGAGCAAAGGGGTTGTCTAGGACTATTTCATTTTTTTTTTACTATGGGCCTAAATACTAACAGGCAGGTAGTTGCTAACAGAGGCAATTACCTGCCTGTTCTACCTGGCGCCGACATAGTGCAGTCACCGACCACTCCGGCGATTCAGCTGCTCCACGTCAATAGAGAAGCTCTTCCTCTTCTGCTCTGCTGAGGGGGCGTGACTGTTGACGTCATGTTGATTGAAAGCCATCTCCCTGCAGTTAGGTAGCGTGGAGCCGGCTGTCAATCAGCATGACATCGGCAGTCATGTCCCGTCAGCAGAGCGGATGAGACACCTCTGCTCTGTCAACGTGAGGGCAGCAGACGTTGCAAAATCACCGGCAGAAGCGGTCTATGACCGGGCACAACAGGCAAGTAGTCAGAAACAACCTGCCTGTTAGTTCTTAGGCCACGGTGAGTATATAATTGCAGAAATTTCTGCATCTCTTGGCAGCAAAAACGCTGCATTAAAAACGCGTGTTTTTGATGCATTTTTTGCATGCGTTTAAGTGTTTTTGTACAACAATGAATGCTTTTTGGAGCTAAATGAAAATATTTGAAAAAAGAAACTTGGGAGATCGCTTTAACCCTTGGATTACTGTCGGACCTAGGTGAGTATATTGGTTAATTTAAATGATTAAAGAGTGTGTCTGTTTTATTTCAAATAAAGTGTTTTATTCTCGGTGTGTCTGTTTATTTAACTCTTCGCTTATAGGTTTAGTAATGAGTGTCTGGTTGACACCTCTTCATTACTAAACCAAGGGCTTGGTGTCAGTGACACCTAATGCCATTACCCCTAATCCCATTACCCGTAATCCCATTCAAATATGAAGTGCCATTTCTGGGGCAGCTGAGGGCTGCTATTTTTAACCTAGGAAGGGGCCATTAGGCCACTATGTTCCCTGACTATTAATAACACCAGACAGGTGTTTGGTTAGCCTTTGGGTACATCCCCACGATTAGGAACCAGCAGCGCTTTGGACACAGCGTATTTTCGCTGCATCCAAAACGCTGCGTTCTAATGCCGCACTTGTTTTGTCATTACATGCGGATCCACCCAATGTAATTGACATGCTGCAGGTGAGTTTACGCAGTGTCATAAACAAGCACAGTGGGCATGGGATTTCTTATAAATGAAATGAAATATTAAATTAAAAAAAAGGTGTAGGCTCCCGTATCATTTTCATAACCAGCCAGAGGGAAAGAAGACCGCTGGGGGCTGATATTACTAGCCAGGGAAAGGGTCATTAGCCAAAAATGTTCCCTGGCTATTAATAACAGCCCACAGCTGTTTGCTTAGTGTTTACTGGCTTGATTACAGGGGAACCCCAGAAAAATATTGACGTAGGGTCCATCTATAAAATCTAACCAGCAAAGGCTAAACAGACAACTGTGAGCTGATATTAATAGCCTAGGAAGGGGCAATGGATACTGGCCACCTCCGAGGCTAATAATATCAGCACTTTGCGGCCTCAATAAAGGCGCATCCATAATATGCGCCAAATCTGGCGCTTAGCCTCACTCTTTCCACTTGTCCTGATGCGGTGGCAAGTGAGGTAATAGGGCTGGGGTTCCTGTCAGCCTTGTATTGGCAGCTGAAATGAAGCCCAGGTTAGTAATGGAGGGCATCTATAAGACGCCCCCATTACTTGCCCCATAGTAAAGGTTTGGAAATAAACACACGGGCCTGAAAAAAATCCTTTATTTGAAATAAAAGTCCACACGGTTTTAATCATTTATTTAAGAATAAAAAACACAGCTATACTCACCTAACACCTAATCCACTGAAACCACTGTCACCTGTAAAAAAACTGAAAATAATAAACAAAAATACTCACCTAACACCCATTCCATTTGAAGCCATTGTCACCAGTAAAAAAACAAAAATAAAAAACAGCCATATCCCTCACCTGTCCGATGTGATGACATAAACCAGAATGTCCCATGAACACGAAGATCTGTGTCAGTTCTAGAGCAGTCAAATCAGCAATCACTGATGTGACTGTTCTAGAGGACAGCCGGCTATACACTGACAGGAGGGTAATCACTCCTGTCAGTGCATAGCGCTGAGCTGCCGGGAGAGAGGTCACCGGAGTTCAATCAGCTGATGAGCTCTGGTGACCTCACTTATGGCACCACTGCTGTGTGAGAATTTTCTCACACAGCATCTGTGCCGTAAGTGAGGTCACTGGAGCTCTTCAGCTGATTGAACTCCGGTGATCTCACTCACTGCAGCTCAGCGTTATACACTGCGGGAGCGATCCGATCGCTGTGGGACACTCGCGACTACGGCAGATAGGTGAGTATAATGTTTTTTTTATTTTAATATTTATTTTAACTTTTTTTTTTTGTGAGCACAGGCGCCGGCTTATAACAGCTCCCATCAGCGGCGCTTGCTCTCGCCGTTATCAGGGGCAGCACCCGTAGGCTGATGGGAGTAGTCTCATCAGCTAACACCTGTCACCTGTGAGCAATTCTTTGTGCGTTTTTGCCCCATTGACTTCAATTGAGTCAATCAAATCCGCAGCAAAAATCTGCAGCAAATCCGCAAACATTTTTATACCTGTGTTTTTGCTGCGGATTTGACTCAATTGAAGTTAATGGGTGGAAAACGCTGCATAAACGCACAAAGAATTGACATGCTGCAGATTTAAGAGCACTGAAAATTCCTGATCATGTGCACAGCACTTCAGGACTGTCATTGCATTAGCTGGCACGAGGATTCCCTAGCGGTTTTGGCCCAATTCCGTGAGGAAAAAACGCTGTAAAAACGCACCATGTGCACACAGCCTTAGAGTCCCCGTAAGGGGACTAAAAGATAAGTTAAACCATTTAAAAAAACAGCTTTGAAAATATTACAATATTTTTCCCAGTTTTAAAATATTGAATTATTAATAAACAAAATTGGTATTGCTGCATCCATAAGTCAGGTCTATCAAAATATAAAACATAAGTTGAATGATAAAAAAAAACCAAATAACGCCATGTTTGTGGTCTTTGTGTCACCGCAGTTTCTCAAAAAACTGCATCAATATGTCGTATCTACCCCATACTGGTATCACAGGAAACCACAGCACGGCGCGGAAACAACTAACCCTCACACAGCTCCGTCGATGGAGAAATAAAAGATTAATACAAAATTACGGGTCATTTTTTTTTTAACAATTTTTCATTTTTTCACCACCAAAATCTACGGGTTTTTCATTGGTCGTTTGTGGTGATGTGGAGGATCATGTTCCCAAGTCATTTTTACTGCATAATGAAGGTCGTAAAAAACAAACCCCGAAAAACAATGGCAGAATTGCGTGGTTTTTTTTTGCAATTTCACTGCATTTGGATTTTTTTCAGTGCGTTATATGGGCAAATGAATTATGTACAGGCTATAGAGACGGAAAAATAAAAAATAAAGGTATGGGTCTTGGAAGAAGGGGAGGTAAATACGAAAAACAAAAATTCGTCCAGTCCCAAAAGGGTTAAGGGCAGCACATTACAGGTAAGGAATTACTGCTATTCATGAAGCTGGTGACCGTCTGCAGCCAGAGCCGGGGTCGGTGCAGTGTTACCGGCTCACTCCCCCTTTCAGAGCACAGCACATCATTACAGCCCTGCTCTCCCTCACACTTCGGAGCCTCTACTGCGCCTGCGCGTCACAGCCTTCACTCCCCTCCACACGAGGTCTCCAGGTTACCTAGCAACAGAAGCGTCTGGGCTAAAACTTCGCCGGAGTTTGGTACAGCCCGGTCTTCTAGCAGCATCAGAGTCTAACGCCAGACCCGATCACCGGGAGCTGTGCCGCGGGAGATGCCGGGCTCAGCCACCATGATCAGCACTCAGGTGGGAGCTTCTACACTGGGCTAGTGTACCGTGTATGACCTGACAGATAATGCTGGAGCAGAGACCCCGGTGCTGGAGAGGGAGAGCCCCGGTGCAGGAGGAAGAGAGCCCCTGTGCAGGAGGAAGAGAGCCCGGGTGCAGGAGCGGAGAGCCCCAGTGCAGGAGGGGGGAGAGCCCCGGTGCAGGGGGGAGAGAGCCCCGGTGCAGGGGGGAGAGAGCCCCGGTGCTGGAGGGGGAGCGCCCCTGGTGCAGGAGGTGGAGAGCCCCGGTGCAGGAGGTGGAGAGCCCCGGTGCAGGAGGTGGAGAGCCCCGGTGCAGGAGGTGGAGAGCCCCGGTGCAGGAGGTGGAGAGCCCCGGGGCAGGAGGGAGAGAGCCCCGGTGCAGGAGGTGGAGAGCCCCGGTGCAGGAGGTGGAGAGCCCCGGTGCAGGAGGTGGAGAGCCCCGGTGCAGGAGGTGGAGAGCCCCGGGGCAGGAGGGAGAGAGCCCTGGTGCTGGAGGGGGAGCGCCCCGGTGCTGGAGGGGGAGAGCCCCGTTGCAGGAGGAAGAGAGCCCCGGTGCAGGAGGGAGAGAGCCCCGATGCAGGAGTGGAGAGCCCTGGTGCAGGAGGGAGAGCCCCGGTGCAGGAGGGGGAGAGCCCCTGTGCAGGAGGGAGAGAGCCCCGGTGCTGGAGGAAGAGTGCCCCGGTGCTGGAGGGGGAGAGCCCCGGTGCAGGAGGAAGAGAGCCCCTGTGCAGGAGGAAGAGAGCCCGGGTGCAGGAGGGAGAGCCCCGGTACAGGAGCGGAGTGCCACGATGCTGGAGCGGAGAGCCCCGATGCAGGAGGCGGAGAGCCCCGGTGCAGGAGGCGGAGAGCCCCGGTGCAGGAGGGGGAGAGCCCCGGTGCTGGAGGGAGAGAGCCCCGGTGCTGGAGGGAGAGAGCCCCGGTGCTGGAGGGAGAGAGCCCCGGTGCTGGAGGGGGAGAGCCCCGGTGCAGGAGGTGGAGAGCCCCGGTGCTGGAGGGGGAGAGCCCCGGTGCTGGAGGGGGAGAGCCCCGGTGCAGGGGGGAGAGAGCCATGCAGGAGCGGAAAGCCCCGGTGCAGTAGGGAGAGAGCCCCGGTGCAGGAGCGGAGAGCCTGGTGCAGGAGGGGGTGAGCCCCGGTGCAGGAGGGAGAGCCCCGATGCTGGAGGGGGAGAGCCCCGGTGCAGAAGCGGAGAGCCTGGTGCAGGAGGGGGTGAGCCCCGGTGCAGGAGGGAGAGCCCCGTTGCAGGAGTGGAGAGCCCCGGTGCAGGAGTGGAGAGCCCCGGTGCAGGAGCGGAGAGCCCCGGTGCTGGAGGGAGAGAGCACCGGTGCAGGAGTGGAGAGCCCTGGTGCAGGAGGGGGAGAGCCCCGGTGCAGGAGGGGGAGAGCCCCGGTGCCGGAGGGGGAGAGCCCCGATGCCGGAGGAAGAGAGCCCCGGTGCCGGAGGGAGAGAGCCCCGGTGCTGGAGGGAGAGAGTCCGGTGCTGGGAGGGGGAGAGCCCCGGTGCAGGTGGGAGAGAGCCGTGCAGGAGCGGAGAGCCCCGGTGCAGGAGGGAGAGAGCCCCGGTGCAGGAGCGGAGAGCCTGGTGCAGGAGGGTGTGAGCCCCGGTTCAGGAGGGAGAGCCCCAGTGCTGGAGTGGGAGGGCCCCGGTGCAGGAGGGGGGAGAGCCCCGGTGCAGGAGCGAGAGCCCCGCTGCAGGAGCGGAGAGCCCCGGTGCAGGAGGGAGAGAGCCCCGGTGAAGGAGGGAGAGAGCCCCAGTGCAGGAGGGAGAGAGCCCCAGTGCAGGAGGGAGAGAGCCCCGGTGCAGGAGCGGAGAGCCCAAGTGCAGGAGGAAGAGAGCCCCGGTGCAGGAGCGGAGAGCCCCGATGCAGGAGGGAGAGCCCCGGTGCCGGAGGGAGAGAGCCCCGGTGCTGGAGGGAGAGAGCCCGGTGCTGGAGGGAGAGAGCCCGGTGCTGGAGGGGGAGAGCCCCGGTGCAGGTGGGAGAGAGCCGTGCAGGAGCGGAGAGTCCCGGTGCAGGAGCAGGAGGGAGAGAGCCCCGGTGCCGGAGGGAGAGAGCCCCGGTGCTGGAGGGAGAGAGCCCGGTGCTGGGAGGGGGAGAGCCCCGGTGCAGGTGGGAGAGAGCCGTGCAGGAGCGGAGAGCCCCGGTGCAGGAGGGAGAGAGCCCCGGTGCAGGAGCGGAGAGCCTGGTGCAGGAGGGTGTGAGCCCCGGTTCAGGAGGGAGAGCCCCAGTGCTGGAGGGGGAGGGCCCCGGTGCAGGAGGGGGAGAGCCCTGGTGCAGGAGCGAGAGCCCCGCTGCAGGAGCGGAGAGCCCCGGTGCAGTAAGGAGAGCCCCAGTGCAGAAGCAGAGAGCCCCGGTGCAGGAGGGAGGGCCCCAGTGCAGGAGGGAGAGCCCCAGTGCAGGAGGGAGAGCCCCGGTGCAGGAGGGAGAGAGCCCCGGTGAAGGAGGGAGAGAGCCCCAGTGCAGGAGGGAGAGAGCCCCAGTGCAGGAGGGAGAGAGCCCCGGTGCAGGAGCGGAGAGCCCCGGTGCAGGAGGAAGAGAGCCCCGGTGCAGGAGCGGAGAGCCCCGGTGCAGGAGGGAGAGCCCCGGTGCCGGAGGGAGAGAGCCCCCGTGCTGGAGGGAGAGAGCCCGGTGCTGGAGGGGGAGAGCCCCGGTGCAGGTGGGAGAGAGCCGTGCAGGAGCGGAGAGCCCCGGTGCAGGAGCAGGAGGGAGAGAGCCCCGGTGCAGGAGCGGAGAGCCTGGTGCAGGAGGGGGTGAGCCCCGGTGCAGGAGGGAGAGCCCCAGTGCTGGAGGGGGAGAGCCCCGGTGCAGAAGTGGAGACCCCGGTGCAGGAGGGGGAGAGCCCCGATGCAGGAGGGAGAGCCCCGGTGCAGAAGCAGAGAGCCCTGGTGCAGGAGGGAGGGCCCCAGTGCAGGAGGGAGAGCCCCGGTGCAGGAGCGGAGTGCCACGATGCTGGAGCGGAGAGCCCCGGTGCAGGAGGGGGAGAGCCCCGGTGCAGGAGGGAGAGAGCCCCGGTGCAGGAGGGAGAGAGCCCCAGTGCAGGAGGGAGAGAGCCCCGGTGCAGGAGCGGAGAGCCCCGGTGCAGGAGGGAGAGAGCCCCGGTGCAGGAGGGAGAGAGCCCCGGTGCAGGAGGGAGAGAGCCCCGGTGCAGGAGCTTAGAGCCCCGGTGCAGGAGGGAGAGCCCCGATGCAGTAGCGGAGAGCGCCGGTGCAGGAGGGGGAGAGCCCCGGTGCAGGAGGGGGAGAGCCCCGGTGCAGGAGGGGGAGAGCCCCGATGGAAGAGGGAGAGCCACTGTGCAGGAACGGAGAGCACCGGTGCAGGAGCGGAGAGCCCGGTGCAGGAGGGGGAGAGCCCCGATGGATGAGGGAGAGTCCCGGTGCAGGAGCGGAGAGCCCCGGTGCAGGAGGAAGAGCCCCGGCGCAGGAGGAAGAGCCCCGGCGCAGGAGGGGGAGAGCCCCGGTGCTGGAGGGGGAGAGCCCCGGTGCTGGAGGGGGAGAGCCCCGGTGCAGGAGGGGGAGAGCCCCGGTGCTGGAGGGGGAGAGCCCCGGTGCTGGAGGGGGAGAGCCCACGGTGCTGGAGGGGGAGAGCCCTGATGCAGGAGGGAGAGCCCCGGTGCAGGAGCGAAGAGCCCCGGTGCAGGAGGGGGAGAGCCCCTCCTGCACCGGGCTCTCCCTCTCCTGCATCGGGGCTCTCCCTCTCCTGCGCTGGGGCTCTCCCCCTCCTGTATTGGGGCTCTCCCCCTCATGCACCGGGGCTCTCCCTCTCCTGCATCAGGGCTCTCCCCCTCCTGCACCGGGGCTCTCCCCCTCTTGTATTGGGGCTCTCCCCCTCCTGCACCGGGGCTCTCCCTCGTCCATCGGGGCTCTCTTGCTCCTGCATCGGGGCTCTCTTGCTCCTGCATCGGGGCTCTCCTCCTGCATTGGAGCACTCCCCTACTGCATCAGGGCTCTCCACTCCTTCATCGGGGTGCTCCCTTTCTGCATCAGGACTCTCCCTGTAATAACTATGGGTGACATAAATAATCCGAAATTATCATTTGCTCAGGATAAAAAAAAAATAGGAAAAGTTAATTTTTTTTTTTTCGTTTTCCATATTCAGGTGCAGATTCCCCTTTACTATTAAGGTGGATGAAATCCACAAAATCTCTGTCCAATATTATGTCCTAAAATCCACTCTGATTGAAAATGCTACCGACATAAAGTGGAGGTATTTTTATTTCTGCGGCCAAAATGTGTGGATTACATAATCCTTCAAAAACCCCAGTGAACAAGACCTGTCCTGTGTGTACCTAATAGAGGTGGTCTCGTAAAGACAATCCCTGTCTATAGGCCCCTCCATATTGATGGCTTAGGGGGCCGGATTCCCTCTCCACATTCACACATCTCACTTTTTTTTATATTTGTTCTATCCTCGTTTTTGACAGATCGCACTTAGACCCTATGGTGCTGAAATGTCTGCTAAAAAAAATCAAAACGGAGACATATCTAATTTTGATTTGATTTGCCGCCCAAAAATCGCCCATTCAAGTTAAAGAAGGCCTCCTCCTTCGCCTTCCTCCCATCAATGTTTTTATCCTCTTAATATATTGCAGTCATCATATTATACAGTGCTGTGTACTTACAATTGCTCATTTTGCCTTTCTGTCTAGATAATTCTTCTCTTTTCTCTGCTCTGTGTAGAAACAGGAAGTCTCTTGTCCCTGCATTTATCATTCCCCCCTTCAAATCCTGACCCAGCTGCTCCCTCCTCCCCCCACCATGTACTGGAGTGAGATTTCTGGCATAGGGAACCGCACAACTCGTCATGAATTAGACAAGTTGTGGCATCCCTCCTCCATTTTGCCCAGCTCAGTGCATTTTGTCAGAGCTGGGAGAAACTGACATGAAAACGCCAAAAGTCACAGAATTTACTTTTGCCTAACTTTTGTGACTTTTCAAAACTTTTACCCCAGAATTCTGTCTTGAAAGATTTGATAAATCAGGCCCTGAGCCCTTTTTGCTGATTTTTTGGAGCGGAAACTGAGCAGAAATTCAACTTTTTGAGAAGTTTTGCATTTTTGAGGATTTGGAGAGTTTCTGCTCAGTTTCTTCTCCAAAAAACCTCAGTGTGCACAAAACTTTCTGGCTTGCACTGAGCTTGTCTCAGCTGATTTATAACCACAGACCACATCAAAGGATGATCATAAATCAGCTGAGAGATTAAAAAAAAAGTCTTGCAAATTCCCCATCAGAATAAACTCACTAACAGAATCTTAGTTAACTCGTTCTGCAGTACACAGAGCAAAACTGAGGCTTTGTTAGGCAAATGGTGCAACATTTTTAATATAACCCAATTGCAAAATGTATTTTTAGCTATGAAATTCTACATTTAAAGTTTAAAAAAAATACCTCGAAGTTGTCTTTATCTTTTAAAGGGAATCTGTCGGAAGGTTTTTGCTATCTCATCTGAGAGCAGCATAATGTAGGGGCAGAGACCCTGATTCCAGCATTGTGTCACTTAGTTTACTGGTTAGTTATGACACAGAGATTTTAGAAGTAGCATGCAGCAGAGCTCAGAAAGCTGCTCACACCAGGCTCTATGTACATTGTATAGTGACAGTGAGCTGCTTATCAGAGAAGAGGCGTGGTCGGACCAGGGCTCACACGACCTGTAGTCCAGGCAGTGAGAATATCCTGGTGATATGGAAACAACAGCACACATTCTAATAAGTGAAATCAGTGTCTCAGCCCCTACCTCCTTCTGTCTTCAGATTACATAGCAAAAACCTGCTGACGGATTCCCTTTAAGGACCCATGCAGACTGACTTTTTTTTGTGTCTGCCAGCTGGACGGAGACATTCTGAAGCCACAGTTCATGGAGCAGCTGACATATCTGAAAGAGAAAAGTAAATCATTGCTGGAGAAAGAGAGATGTGACCAGTTGGCTGCCTGTCTACTGATATCCTCCAAGTTCAGTGGCCACGGCAAGCCGCCAAGAGAGACCGACAGAACGCCACAAAGGCCTAAGACGGCAATGGCTTTCCTTGGTAAGCTGAGTTAGAAGGAAACGTGACGGCACTGATCGTGGGTGAGGAGAATGGATTAGGAGGTGTAAGGGTGACAGGCATTGTTCTGCGTAGTGTGAATACAGTGGAAAGAGCTGAGTCAGCTGGCCAGCCTTTCCAGAGACCTGCACGGACATGTCATCCTCCTGGTACAGTGACAATAGCTCTCCAAGCCACAGGGACCTATGTTACTCATGACTGCGGGTGTGCTTGACGTTAAAGGGATTGTCCAGGTTAAAACAATAATAAATAGAAAAGAAAGTTCTAAAATGTTCTTGCTAAAAATTTAATTTTGCATCTTTTGTATAATTTGCATATATATTTGCATATTGAGATTAGATGTGCCCCCTATGCATCCATTCACTTCAATGAGGCGAACGGAGTCTAAAATGTGAAACTTTTATGTCATTGTGTCCAACAGAAAAGAAAGATAGGAGAACAAATGGAGTCTAAAGGCCTTGGACTGTTTGCCTCATTCCTGTGAATAGATATATCAGGGGCAAATCGAAATGCCATTTTTTTTGGTTAATTATTTGAAACCCCCCATGACGGAGTGCTCAGCGTGATTTCTAGCACTGTTTGCCAGTGGTGAGGCTCTGTTCACACTACTCAGGCGATGGAGTATTGAAGAGTAAAGCATAGATCTTTCTTTAACTCATTGTCTGCTCTTGGCTCCAATTTTCCGAATCCCGGGTATCTTTAACACTTAGGTTTTTTTTTATGCAAATTTAAAGCAACATTTTTACAGTACCGGCAAACACTATGAGATTTCAGAAATCTCAGGCACACACTGTTTTTTTCCTTCCTAACTGAATTGGAAACTTTGAAAACTGCAGCATGTCACTTCTTTCAGCGTTTTTACAGCGTTTTTTTCACCCATAGAAAGCAATGAGTAAGTGCAAAAAAGCAGCAAAAAAACGTTGCCATCAGTTTTTGCAGCGTTTTTAGTGGAAAAAAAAAGCAGGTACAGCTGGATGTGAAACCCATTTATTTTTGTGATTTTCTCAAGTTTAAACCATAATGTCTTGGTGTCCTCACTAGAGCATGGATGTTAGGATTAGTAGAGTTTAATTAAATTAGTGATACGTGATAAAGTAAACAATGCCTGACCAACGCAATGCCCTACCAGTATGTTAAAGTACACAATGCCTGACCAACTCAATGCCCTACCAGTATGTTAAAGTAAACAATGCCTGACCAACTCAATGCCCTACCAGTATGTTAAAGTAAACAATGCCTGACCAACTCAATGCCCTACCAGTATGTTAAAGTAAACAATGCCTGACCAACTCGATGCCCTACCAGTATGTTAAAGTAAAGAATGCCTGACCAACTCAATGCCCTACCAGTATGTTAAAGTAAACAATGCCTGACCAACTCAATGCCCTACCAGTATGTTAAAGTAAGCAATGCCTGACCAACTCGATGCCCTACCAGTATGTTAAAGTAAACAATGCCTGACCAACTCAATGCCCTACTGGTGTGTTAAAGTAAACAATACCCTACCAATGTGTGAAAGTAATCAGTGCCTTACTAACTCAATGCACTGCCAATGTCTTAGGTAAACTATGCCCTACCAATTCAACCCCCCCCCCGCTGTTTTTACATTTGCAGTTGTGTATTTTTTCATTAACTTTATTGTTCAGAATAGTCGATATTTTTTCAGACGTAAAAATCTTTTCCACTAAATAATTTGATCAAATTGACCTTTTTTCCAAAAATGTTTTATGGTTTCACATACGTCTTGCATTGGTGGCCTAACACTTCGTATTGTTTGTGTTTGTATGGTGGAAACAAAGCTGAACTTTGGGATCCTGAAAAACGCAGCAAACAATGCAGCAAAAAAACACAGCAAAAAAGCCAGCAAACCCGCTTTTTGTCTTCAGCTTTTTTTACTGCCAAGAGATCAGGTTTTGGTTGGAGAAAAAAAGCAGCAAAAAAACAACATGTGAACATAGCCTTACTGTGCAGCCATGAAAATGATCAGTTAATTCTGCACTTGTTCTAATCCATGACTTGTATGTTCACCACAGTATCCAGGAGGTCCACTAGGCCATTGCTTGTATAATGTGGGATAATGAGTTATGCATTACTGACGCCTTCACTATGGTAGTCAATATTTAATAGATATTATACTGGCAACATGTAGGAACTTGTCACAAATATGAAAGAGTTTATAGGTGGCTTGTCTCACTGCTGTAACAAATGTCTCCTGCTTTTTGTGCAAAACTTGTGGAGCTCTGCTTACCCCCTCAGGGATCAGCAATCTAGACCTGGAGGGTTTAATAAAATCGTCATCTGTTCTCTGTTAGTACTGAAACGGTGACCCATATCACACACCTGGAAAAGAGATTTTGAGGGATACTCCGCATCAGGGGCAAGGTCTGAATACTTTTTTTTTTTTAAAGTACCCAAATACATTTTGCACAATACAAGTCTATAGCACATGATTCAAGCATACAGCATTTACCTTTATCTATCTCAAGAAACTTATCAGCTTTGATGTGTAGAGTCATCTCTTCCAGTTTTGAACTTTGCAGTTTAGCTAGGTTATAATTGTAAATCCACAAAATATTAGATAGAATTCAAGATACTTTGTGGATTTAGAAACAAAATCGAACTTGATCGAAAGTATCAAAATGTGGTTTATACAAGAGGCATACCCCTTCAAAGGCTCTAAAAATTGTAGTATGCTGAGGTTTCAATAAAGGGAACCTTTCAATCAGCCAAAACAGAGTTAGGTCCAAGCTTGGATTAAATGTATGTATGTCCACTATGTGTGGCACTAAGGATTTTTTTTTTACTAAAATATGCACTACTAACTCAAGCTCATCACTTTTGACGAATAAACATGGAGAATAGGCTGTCAGTACTATATGTGGTGTACTTGGTGTCTATTCTTTCAAATGAGGCTGATCACCACTAATTATTTATCACCTATTCTCTGGAAAACTTCTTTAAAGTGTATCTTTCATTTCAGGTAACTTTCCAGAATAAACTGTCATGTATGTATGCTTTAGGAATAAAATTATTTCTGGCCGGCCACTATATGACTGGTTATCCAACATTTTTAGCCTTTTTCCCTCCATGGGCTCTCTCTTTAATATTCAGTTTTTTTTCTGATCTAGTGGTTTGAGACTAGCTGCAATAATGTTTCCCATACACAGCACACATAGACATGAGGGATTCCTGCTCCCCTATCTCTGTAGCACATGCTCAGAAGCAGCATCAGCAGAATAGAGGACATTTTACGGCAGAACTCAGCAGTGTGCCTGTGAATCCAGCACTGAAGTGAGTTATAATGCCTAGATGATGCAGCAAGATCTGACACTGTGTCATTAGCTCTCCCTACGTCACGCTCTTCCTCCGTCACACTTGTGCTCCCAAACCTCTCCATAGACTTTAATAGGAACTTTAACCTGATACCTTAACACTTCTGTGAGCTAGCAGTCTGTGTTGCTTTGATCAGGACAATTTTTAGGAGGCAGGGGGAGGATAAGTAGCTAATAAATGTAGAAAGCAGCAAATTTCTCTGATAAGATACAGTATATTACAATGTTTTTTCTTTTCATTTGCCTATAGCATTGATTTATGCAAAGTTTGTTGAAACCATTGTTGACCATTTATTAGCATGTTTTCATCGTAGACAATTATTGCATATCTGGTTATTATTATTATTTATTATTATAGCGCCATTAATTCTATGGCGCTTTACATGTAAAAAGGGGGTATGTACAGTACAGTGGGTACGGAAAGTATTCAGACCCCTTTAAATGTTTCACTCTTTGTTTCATTGCCGCCATTTGGTAAATTATAAAAAGTTCATTTTTTTCTCATTAAAGTATACTCTGCACCCCATCTTGACTGAAAAAAACAGAAATGTAGAAATTTTTGCAAATTTATTAAAAAAGAAAAACTGAAATATCACATGGTCATAAGTATTCAGACCCTTTGCTCAGTATTGAGTAGAAGCACCCTTTTGAGCTAGTAAAGCCATGAGTCTTCTTGGGAATGATGCAACAAGTTTTTCACACCTGGATTTGGGGATCCTCTGCCATTCTTCCTTGCAGATCCTCTCCAGTTCCGTCAGGTTGGATGGTGAACGTTGGTGGACAGCCATTTTCAGGTCTCTCCAGAGATGCTCAATTGGGTTTAGGTCAGGGATCTGGCTGGGCCAGTCAAGAATGGTCACAGAATTGTTCTGAAGCCACTCCTTTGTTATTTTATCTGTGTGCTTAGGGTCATTGTCTTGTTGGAAGGTGAACCTTCGGCCAAGTCTGTGGTCCAGAGCACTCTGGAAGAGGTTTTCATCTAGGATATCTCTGTACTTGGCCGCTTTCATGTTTCCTTCAATTGCAACCAGTCGTCCTGTCCCTGCAGCTGAAAAACATCCCCATAGCATGGTACTGCCACCACCATGTTTCACTGTTGGGATTGTATTGAGCAGGTGATGAGCAGTGCCTGGTCTTCTCCACACATACCGCTTAGAATTATCACCAGAAAGTCTATCTTTGTCTCATCAGACCAGAGAATCTTATTTCTCATAGTCTGGGAGTTATTCATGTGTTTTTGAGCAAACTCTATGCGGGCTTTCATATGTCTTGCACTGAGGAGAGACTTCCGTCGGGCCACTCTGCCAATAAAGGCCCGACTGGTGGAGGGCTGCAGTGATAGTTGACTTTGTGGAACTGTCTCCCATCTCCCTACTGCATCTCTGGAGCTCAGCCACAGTGATCTTGGGGTTCTTCTTTACCTCTCTCACCAAGGCTCTTCTCCCACGATTGCTCAGTTTGGCTGGACGGCCAGGTCTAGGAAGACTTTTGGTGGTCCCAAACTTCTTCCATTTAAGGATTATGGAGGCCACTGTGCTCTTAGGAACCTTGAGTAATGCATAAATTCTTTTGTAACCTTGGCCAGATCTGTGCCTTGCCACAATTCTGTCTCTGAGCTCCTTGGGCAGTTATTTTGAGCTCATGATTATCATTTGGTCTGACATGCACTGTGAGCTGTGAGGTCTTATATAGACTGGTGTGTGACTTTCCAAATCAAGTCCTATCAGTTTAATTAAACACAGATGGACTCCAATGAAGGAGTAGAACCATCTCAAGGAGGATCACAAGGAAATGGATAGCATGTGACTAAAATATGAGTGACTGAGCAAAGGGTCTGAATACTTATGACCATGTGATATTTCAGTTTTTATTTTTTAATAAATTTGCAAAAATTTTAAAATTTCTACATTTGTTTTTTTTCAGTCAAGATGGGGTGCAGAGTTTACTTTAATAAGAAAAAAAATTAAGTTTTTAGAATTTACCAAATGGCTGCAATGAAACAAAGAGTGAAAAATTTAAAGGGGTCCGAATACTTTCCGTACTCACTGTATATGCCATAAATAAATGACAGATGTTGATCTCACCTCTGGGAGGCAAAACTATTATCAGAATATGGGGTCTCTGGATCCCCTGTCCCGTCTGTTGCTGCGGCCACTCTGAATGTAGAAGTGGCCGCACATACTTGCCACTCTATATTCGCCCCTGTGAAAGTCCAGGTGTTATGAACTGACCTGGGTTGGAGTAGTGACTCTGCAACCACTAGGGGCTGCACTGGCAGGTAGTATAGTCAGGAACAACCAGAGGTCGATACACAGGAGCAGCAGTATAGTTTGAAGGATAAGCAGGTTGCGTAGTCAGGAATAGCCAGAGGTCAGTACATGGGAGTAGCAGTATAGTCTTGGATGAAGCAGCAGGTGAAAGGACAGCTTGACTAAAGGCTGGGCGCTCAACAATCTCACAAGGAAGAGGTGCCAGGCCAGGCTTATATAGGGTGTTCAATCAGGAAATCACAGGATGAAGCCAATCAGGAACAACACAGGATGGAGCCACTCAGGAACAACACAGGTACTGGTATCTGACTTAGCAAGGAACTGTCCAGCGACTTGAATAGCTCAGAGGGAAGAGCTGCTGCCTGGTGCCCAAGAGCTGCTGGGTTCAAATTCAGACACCAGGAAACACCCAAGCACACTTTTTGTTATATATGTACATAGAAGTAAATGGAGAGATCTGTACATGTGTCACCATTTCTCTATTCACAAAAGCCGTATGACGGATATACCAACATGTCTAAAGTTGGCCATACACATTAGACGACTGTCAGTTGAACAATTTTTCGGCTGATCGTTCGGCCGACAGCAACCTTAGCTGAATTTCCCATACACAGGAGCCGAGCGCGCCTGTGTTCTCCTGTGTTCTATATGAGTACGACTAAGGTTGACATGTCAGCCCGTGGCATATCTCTGGGAGAACAATTTGATCAGCAGCCCAAAATTGGACATCTCCTGATTGACATCTCTCCCGACCATCATTCAGTGGCACCCCCCCATACACATTAGACCGTCAGCCACACCCGTCGATATCGGTATATTTGGCTGAAATTAGTATAATGCAATGGTGCACAACCTGCGGCCCGGGGGCCACTTTCGGCCTACGATGACATTCTTTGCAGATCCAACCATATGGACAGAAAAAAGTTTGACTGACAGGTTAACTATATGTGAGCAGCCACATACAGGAGTATTGGCAAGAAACTGAGTAGCAGGGATTGGCAAGTACTAATGGTGCCCTATGTAGACAGCTCTAGATGCCTCATACATCAGCAGAATGGGATCTCTTCCAGGCTTGGACTGGCCCACAGACGAACAGGAGAATCCTCCGGTGGGCCACCTCCCTCTTATATGAGCAGTACGTGGCACAATATACTTGAATCACTACGTACAGACAAAGGCAGCATCTTATTCATTTACTAATCTACCCAGTTCGTTATGATTGAGGATAATGTCACATTTTAGGGCAGCACGGTTGCTCAGTGGTTAGCACTGCAGCCTTGCAGCTCTGGGGTCCTGGGTTCAAATCCCACCAAGGACAACATCTGCAAGGTGTATTTATATTCATCCTGTGTTTGTGTGGGTTTCCTCCGGGTTCTCCAGTTTCCTCCCACAGTCTAAAGACATACTGATAGGGAATATAGATTGTGAGCCCCAATGGGGACAGTGATGATGATGTCTGTAAGGAGCTGTGGAATTAATGGCGCTATATAAGTGAGTAAAATAAATAAATAAATGAATTTGCATGTAGCTGTAAAGTGGGGCCCTGGAGTTTGTTACTGGTGGGCCCTTGGCACCCCATTCCAACACTGGTCTCTTCACCCATTTGGCTCCAGAAAGTAGTATGTGAATTAGTCAGGTGGCCTTCCATGTCTGTGGCTCGCTCCACTGTAGTCTACGGAAGTTGTGAAACATTAGGCAGTAAGCAAACACCCATGATCTATTGTAGAGCCATGTCATGCATCACTTCTCCTTCTTTAGGGCCTAGTAACAGTTTTTTTTTTACCAGGATTTAAAAGACGATTTGAGGTAAAATCCTATCCGACATTTAAGGTATATACTTTGACTATGCCATAAATGTCACAGATGGTAATACCCCTGTAATTTTTAGTCCGGCCCCTGGATTGGTTCAGTAATGACAATATTGCCATTGGACCAAAAAAGGTTGTGCACTCCTGATCTTCTGTGTATGGGGGTCCTTAAAATGAAAATATCCCTTTTTTTACAGAATCTAGTCTAATCTAGGTGACACAGTTTATCTGTACGTCTGGCAGCGCAGACAAATAGTTTACGACGTGAATGAACACGGACACAGATAATCTGTAGACAGCGCGCACCCGCGTGCAGCACCTCGCTGTTTTGTCTGCAGTGTGTGGTTGTTGTTATTGTGTATTTTTACAATGCACATAAAAGACATTACCTGTATGTTTCTAATTCTTCACAACCAAATGACATTTCTGCGTTGAAATCCTTCCTGACCTTTCTGCTGCTTTTGACACGGCCGATGAGCTCTTTATGTGTGACATTCTTCTTCTCCTTCAGCATTTGTGGCGCGGCCTTTTTGTGACTCACACAGTTACTGAAAGCTTTTCTCCAGGTATATATATTCTTACAGCTCCATCATTACATCAGAGATCTTAATATTTAACTACTTCATATAGACATACAAGCATCTGATTTGTGGTGCAGGGTCCTGCAAAATAGAGGACGATACATGTGGAAGGAGTTTTCAGAAATTCTGCACAAGGAAACGAGCGTATTGCAGTCTGTACGTTATTTCACTGCAGTTTTCACTTTTTCAGTATATAGGGGGGAATCTTTTACAAACCCACAGATCAATCCACATGTACGGCCTATGACAAAGTACTGGAGGGAAGATCTTCATCACTGAGATTGTTAGCTTCAGTGATATGAACCTAGGAAAATGCTCCAGCACACTAAGTGCTGAGAGGGGTTAATCGGCCATGTTTTGGTCTAGGTTGAGTGATCAGCTGTAGAGTGGGTGGGAGGCTGTTCACCATATCTCCGCCCCAAGGTGGGGTTTAGAAGGTAAATAATTAGCCTTCTAGATCATTCAGTGTTGGGTGTGTCTGGAGATGGGAGCTCCAGAGTTGTGTTTAAGGATAATGAAAGTTGAACCTTTTTTTTAATGTTTGTTTCCTGAGCAGGCGGATACCTGCAGCAACATGGACTGTGCCATTTGTATTTGTTTTGTTTTCCCGTTAGGCCAGAAAGGCCGTGTTTATGTTGCTAACCCTGCCCTAGTTTATGCTGTACCTAAATAAACCAGTGGAAAATTTAAAGAGACAGCGTTCCTGTCAAGTGAGTCGTTCTACTACAGGCCTCATAAAGACTTCTGATTTTTTTGCGTACGAGAAAATGGGATTGAATATTCTGATCAGAGTTTGACCAGAGTGTGATACGAGTGTCATCTGATTTTCTTGTACGTGGAGAAATTAAAGAAAAACTATTTCTCCACCTTCTCCATTCTGACAGTCCGTGAAAATCGGACCGCACTCAGATGTAATCTGACTGCAGTCCAAGTTTTTTACGGACCCATTGATTAATATTATTAGTAATTATTATTATTATTTGCATTACAGATTTTGATCCGACTATCAGATCAAAATTGGACAGGTCTGCGATATTTTCCTAAGTAAAAAATAAGACATGTGAATGGCGCCAAGATTATCATAGGTACAAGTACTATCCATGAAAATCACAGATAGCACTCGTATGCAAAAAACAGACATCTGAATGAGGCCTAAGTCTAAAGGCCCCGTCTCACATAGCGATATCGCTAGCGAGATCGCTGCTGTGTCATGGTTTTGGTGACTCACCAGCGACCTCACCAGCGATGTCGCTATGTGTGATACTTTGCAGCGATCAGGCCCCTGCTGTGAGGTCGCTGATCGCTGCAAAGTGTCCTGGACCATTTTTTGGTCATTGCCCTCCCGCTGGTCAGCACACATCGCTGTGTGTGACCAGCGGGACCAACGATCAGGCTGGTATCCATGGTAAACATCGGGTTACTAGGGGCACACGCGCACTTAGTAACCCGATGTTTACCATAGTTACCAGCCTGCTCCTGCTTCAGCAGCAGGCTGGTAACCGGGAGCAGGACATCGTGGAACGATTCTTTCCACGATGTCGCTGCTCCCCTCATCGCTGGTGAGCCTGCCTGTTTGACAGCTCACCAGCGATGTATTAGCGACGCAGCAACGATCCCTGCCAGGTCGTATCATTGTCGGGATCGCTGCTGCATCGCTTAGTGTGACGGGGCCTTAAGAAGCGTAGCCTAAATTACCAGGCTGCATGTAATACTGCATTTTCCCTACTGTGGTTTCTGCAGAGGAAATGAGCAACAATCCCTGGCAAACAGCGGGGCAACTCCTATCTTAAAGGGACTGCTTGTGATGAGGCAACCCCAGGAAGAAATGGCTAAATATTATTTTTAGCAGCTTACAAAACAGAATTTAAATTTTTTCTTATTTTCATTTCTGGGCAGTAATGATCTACAATGGTGATTGTGCTCCTAAGGCCACGGCTCCACTATTAGTATTTGGTCAGTATTCGGTCAGTACTTTTTCTCAGGAGTGGGAATCAAAACCAGGAGTGGGTGATAAATGCAGAATTGGTGACTTGTTTCTATTATACCTTTTCTCTGATTGTTCCTTACCTGGTTTTGGCTCCCACTTCTGAGAAAAAACACTGACCAAATACTGATAGTGGGGCCGTGTCCTAAGTGGCAGACTGTATTTGTATGAAGATGAGCATCTATGTCATGCTGATCACAAGGTAGGGTCCCTCAACCTTTTTCTCCACATTCGAGAAAAATGGTGCAATTATTCTGATCAGACTTTGATCAGAATGGCATCAGTTTTCCTTGGACATGGAGAAAAACCAAAAGGTTCTCCATTCTGTCAGTCTGTGAAAATCGGACCGCGCTCGGATCCATCTGGACCCATAGACTTGCATTGACACTCAGATCAAATTTGGACATGACTCCGATTTTTTCAGCAGAACACTCAGTCCAAAGAAAAAAAAAGATGGACATATGCACAGGACCGTAGCATATCATAGGCATGAGCGCCATGAAAACCATGGATAACACTGGTACAAGAAAATTGTTTGTGTGCACGAGCTCTCAGGATACTTTCCCACAGCAAATGTCCACTGAAGATCCTGTAGTGAGCTGGCCGGCTCTGGCTGTTCTGTGATAATTGATATAGAGCCTGTTACAGAAGTGATTACACAGGATGATGTTGCCACCTTGTGGCCAGAGGTTGCACCTGCGCAGGGTGTGATGACAGAGAAAGAGACTGAGCCTCCTGTGTCCCGCCCTAGAGAGTCACGTGACCAAAGTGGGAAGCAGGAAAAAGCGCGCGAGGAGTCTGCTGTGGTCTGTGAAAAGAGCCAGGACGGTGTGCAGGCCCTCGTGTGTGGCGCAGGAGAGACTCTCAACGTGATTTCTTCTATCTAACACCATATCCTCGGAGCCTTCCCCAGCTTCTGCACTGCTGAAGGATTCAGCTGTTACACTCCCTGCTACTGGAGTGTGGACTACATAAGGGGACCCACCAGAGCTTCTATCCGGATCAGAGAGACTGTAAGCGGGACCTCTGGCGAGAGGCCGAAGTATCTCTTCCTTTCTTTCCGCGAATTCTGCTGTTCCTGTTTTTTTTTTTCCGGCTGGGACACCCTCCTGCAAAGACAGACAGGCCTGCGACGGGGGACACATCCTTCTGGAGTAAAGGACTGGTAACGTGTGAGTAGGGACAGTGAGGGTCAGCTTATAAGTACACGTTATTACTGTGCATATTTACGGTTGTCATTTATTGTTTTTCTTTGCTGTGTTAAAAATGTATACGAGTAAAGATACGGTTATCAAGATAGAGTCTGTGTGTGGGGATCTTGCTGGGCCAGATCATAGATACCAATGCGCGGCCTTGCCCGCGGTCACTTCATCTGGCGTAGTCGGCAGGATCTGTGACCAACAGGATTCCCACCCAGGCCATGTGTACAGTCAGAAAGCCCCGCCGGTGTCTATTGTGAATCAGGTCAGGAAATTTGGCGGACGAAACTACCCGGTACCAGAGTGGGCGGAACAAGTCCGGATACTGGGGGAAATGTATAATATTGACCCTAAGACCTTGGCAGAAATGGCGGTACTGACTCTAGAGGGGGAGGCATGGACGACAGTCAGACTGGAGACTGTCAGGGGCCAGCGTACAGTAGATGATTTGGTGCGGGTGCTGGAGAACACCTATGGGCCGACCACATACCAGGGAACACTACGACACATGTTCTTTAGACAGACGCAGCTTGAATGGGAGGATATTCCCCAATATGCGAACGCCCTTCAGGTACTCCTTGAACAAACCTGTGGAAAAGGGGAGCAACTAGCTGGTATGGCTTCTCGTGACCTGGTACTGAGAGACCAATTTGTAATAGGACTGAGAGACCAGTATCTTAACCACACGTTACCGGACTCGATCCGGATGATGCCGGCTCTTACTTTTGCTGAAGTCAAACAGGAAGCCATAGAACGTTCAAGGGGACCCGTCCTGGATGTGGGGATTCAAGGTGCTGCGTGCAGATCCATATCTGACTTTAAAAATCCGAACAGTGACATGGAAGACCTGAAACAGATGGTAGCAGACTTACAGAGACAGATATTACAGTTAACATTAGACCGACAGGGAGACCAGCGAAGACAGCCTAGTCGTCCCGTGAGACAGTGTTGGTCATGCGGTGATCCTTGCCATAGGGCAAATCGTTGTCCTCAACACTTCCCTCCGCAACAACCTCCGTCGCACCAACGAACAAACCCTCAGTCACCCCAGCGAAGGGAATTTCGATCAGACCAGCGAATTGAACCCCAGCCATATCCACAAGCAGAGCTACCACGCCGGGCCTCACCACAATGGCCGCCGTTAAACTAGACACCCCTGCAGCTGAGGCTCGCGCAGCAGGGGAGGCCAAGGAGAGGGGTGTGGAAAAACAGAGCCGATGGCGGAGTGCTCTTGCCTCGAATAGCCCGACACTTGAAGTTGTCCTGGAAGGAATTGCCGTACAGGGTCTGATGGACACCGGGTCACAAGTGACCACGATCTCTGAACAGTTTTACGAAAATTACCTCAAACCAAGAACTGCTTGTGACCCAGACACCGCCATTAAGATTATTGCGGCTAATAATCTACCCATTCCAGTGACCGGAGTTGCTTGGATGGACACAAAGGCCTGCGGACAGGACTTAGGGAAACGAGGGATCGTCATCGTCAAGAAAAGTTTTTGCTCCGAGACCCCAGTGATAGTTGGAATGAACATCTTGAAAGACCTGGATCTTATGCTGTTGAGAAGAAAAGGACCCAAATACTGGCAGAAAGTCACCAAACATAAGCCGACTCGTCTGGCGTTCCAGCGCGTAATCCGGACCGTTGGACTTCAACAGATGGCAGAGGAACAACTACCCCTAGCCGCCATTACGGTGCCACGCCGTACCCGGATTACTTTGCCCGCTGAAAAAGAGACAGTCATTTCCTTACCCCTTAACACCCACCGACAACTTGAGGGGGTTGAAGTGTTGATCGAGCCGAGGACCCCAAGTGGGGGTAAGCTAAACCCACTAGTTGCTCGCACTCTAGCCGTCGTGAGGAACGGGAGAGTCCCTGTCAGGCTAAACAACACCGCAGACATAGGCCTAGCCCTTGAAGCTGGCACTCAACTTGCCCGGGTATATGCTCTACCCACGGAAGTAAATCCCATTGGGCCCCTAGAATTCACCCCGTCTACAGAAGGCGACTGGACGGTAACCGTCTCAGCCATAAACGCTCAAGTAGACGATGAAGACATTGGGCGAAAACTACGGGAAAAAGTGCAGCTAGACACGTCTCAGTACACCAAACAAGAAGTGTCTCAAGTGGAGGAACCCCTGCGGGAACACCAAGACTCCTTTGCAAAGCATGACACAGACTTTGGGTGTACCACCAGTATCCAGCACGAGATACCCACGGGCGATACCCCCCCTATCCGCGAGAGGTACCGGCAGATACCACCTCAGCAATACCAGGAGGTGAAAAGCCTGTTAGAATCTATGCTACACGCCGGAGTGGTACGTGAAAGCCAGAGCCTGTGGGCTGCACCCGTGGTGATAGTCAAAAAGAAAGATGGTTCCCTAAGGTTTTGCGTGGACTACCGTAGGCTGAACGCTTGCACTATCCGGGACTCATATCCACTTCCTCGGATCGAAGAGTCACTGACCGCCCTGAAGAAGGCCAAATATTTTTCGTCCCTAGACCTGGCCAGTGGATATTGGCAGGTTCCAATGAGTGAGAAGGACAGGGAAAAGACCGCTTTCATCCTTCCCATGGGCCTGTATGAGTTCGACCGGATGCCGTTCGGCTTGAATAACGCACCGGGGACCTTTCAGAGACTAATGGAACGCTGTCTGGAGGGCTTCAACTTTGAGTTTACGCTGATATACCTTGACGACATCGTGGTATACTCCGCCACCTTTGAAGATCATCTTCACAAGCTTGGCCAAGTGTTCCAGCGCTTGAGGCGACACGGCTTGAAGTTGAAGCCCAGCAAGTGCCGTCTGTTCCAGCAGGAAATCGACTACTTGGGTCACCGGATCTCGGCCGAAGGCGTCCAGCCCTCTCCGGAGAAGATAGCAGCCGTTCAAGAGTGACCGCAGCCAACTACCGTCAAAGAAGTCCGGGCTTTTCTGGGGCTAGCAGGCTACTACCGTCGGTTTGTCAAGGACTTTGCTCGGCTTGCTGAACCACTGCATGAGGTTCTCCGAGGGACCGCGACAGCCCCAGAGGACGACGCATCAGTTGGGGGCCTGACCGAGAAAAATCCTTTCAGGCACTTAAGGCTGCTCTAACATCACCCCCTGTTCTGGCATATGCAGACTACACATTACCGTTTCAGTTGCACACCGACGCCAGCCTTCAAGGTCTAGGGGCGGTCCTCTCTCAAGTTCAAGATAATAAAGAACGCGTGATAGCCTATGCCAGTAGGTCTCTCCGTGACACCGAAAAGAATCCGGTCAACTACAGCTCCTTCCGCTTGGAACTCTTGGCTCTGACTTGGGCTATGACGGAGAAATTTGCCGGCTATCTGACAGGAGCGGAGGTGCTGGTCATGACGGACAACAATCCTCTTGCCCACCTAGAGAATGCCAAACTAGGGGCAATGGAACAGCGCTGGATGGCCAGGCTCTCTAGATTCCAGTACAAAATTAAATACAGAGCGGGGAACGAGAATCAGAATGCTGCCAGCCTGTCTAGAGTGACATCATCCCCGCCAGTGGGGGACCGGGATGAAGAGTTGGAGGAAGATGAGATGCCTGACTTTGCCCGGCTCGCAAAGCAAATAGAAGATAGCCCCCAGTATGCGGTAGGAGGGATTGAAGCCGTAGTGGGATCTCCCCTGTCCCAGCAAGAATGGGCCAAGCTTCAAGATCGAGATCCCGAGCACGTCTTACTGAAACAGTATGTGAATAAACAAGAGAAACCGCCCTCCGAAGTGAGAGCCCGACTATCGACCGGAGCCTTGGCTCTGCTTGCCCAGTGGGATCGGCTGATCGTGAAAGATGGAGTCCTGTGTCGCAGGGCCCTTTTATCCCATATGCTGGAGGAGTGTTTGCAGATTGTCGTCCCCGTGCAGTTGGCCCATGAGATGGTGGGCGAAGCTCACAGGAGGAATGGCCACTTCGGCATAGACAAGACCCCCCTGTGGACCCAGCAGTTCATTTTTTGTCCGGGGCTCCGTAAGTTGGTTGAAAACGTCTGTCAAGCATGCCGTACCTGTGAATTCCACAAGTCCGCGGAGCAGCGTGCCCCCGTCCAGACGTCGAGGCCCCTCGAGCTGTTGATGGTGGACTATCTGTTGATCGGAATATGGTGGTGGTAGTGTGATGGTCTGGGGCTGTTTTGCTGCTTCAGGACCTGGAAGACCTGCTGTAGTAAATGGAACCATGAATTCTGCTGTCTACCAAAAAATCCTGAAGGAGAATGTTCGGCCATCTGTTCGTGTCCTCAAGCTGAAGCACACTTGGGTTATGCAGCAGTACAATGATCCAAAACACACCAGCAAGTCCACCTCTGAATGGCTTGAGAAAGTCAAAGTCCTGACCTTAATCCGATTGAGATGCTGTGGCATGACCTTAAAAATGCGGTTCATTCTTGGAATCCCTCCAATGGGGCTGAATTACAACAATTTTGCAAAGATGAGTTGGCAAAAATTCCTCCAGAGCTTTGTAAATGACTCATTGCAAACGCTTGATTGCAGTTCTTGCTGCTAAGCGTGGCCCAACCAGTTATTAGGTTTAGGGGGCAATCTTTTTTTCACACAGGGCCCTGTAGTTTTGGATTTCCTTTTCCCTTAATAATAAATTAAATTAAAAACTGCATTTTGTGTTTACTTGTCTTATATTTGTCTAATATTTAAATTTGTTTTGTGATCTGAAATATTTAAGTGTGACAAACATGCAAAAGAATAAGAAATCAGGAAGGGGGAAAACAATTTTTCACACTACTGTACGGTTGGTGTCACCCTCATTAATTTCTTTGTGATTTACACCAACAATATAGTTAAGAAAAAACTCAAAAATAAAAAGTAATACACATGCAGGTAACATATACGATGACTAATATCGAACTAAATGTGGGGAGAAATCTCTTACTATAAGTGCATGTGTGCTTCGGACTAAATAGTGACCCATCGGAGAATTCACGAAAAATCAAACAAGAAGAGGACCTGACACCCAGGTGAAATTTTGATAGTGAAAAAATATACCAATTTTACTGATCAAGGATTTGGTATTCAAGGATGGGAGAAACAACCAGATGAAAAACGGGCACTGTTCCGAGTGACGAATCAATATGTATATATATATATATATATTTATATATATATATATATATATATATATATATATATATATATATATATAGAGGAATCTATTTAGATAGATAGAGAAGTCATTAAATATTGCTGCCAAACATCCAAAGGCATGTGTATCTTTTTACATATACAGTACAGACCAAAAGTTTGGACACACCTTCTCATTTAAAGATTTTTCTGTATTTTCATGACTATGAAAATTGTACATTCACACTGAAGGCATCAAAACTATGAGTTAACACATGTTGAATTATATACTTAACAAAAAAGTGTGAAACAACTGAAAATATGTCTTATATTCTAGGTTCTTCAAAGTAGCCACCTTTTGCTTTGATGACTGCTTTGCACACTCTTGGCATTCTTTTGACGAGCTTCAAGAGGTAGTCACCGGAAATGGTTTTCACTTCACAGGTGTGCCCTGTCAGGTTTAATAAGTGAGATTTCTTGCCTTATAAATGGGGTTGGGACCATCAGTTGTGTTGTTCAGAAGTCTGGTGGATACACAGCTGATAGTCCTACTGAATAGACTGTTAGAATTTGTATTATGGCAAGAAAAAAGCAGCTAAGTAAAGAAAAACGAATGGCCATCGTTACTTTAAGAAATGAAGGTCAGTCAGTCCGAAAAATTGGGAAAACTTTGAAAGTGTCCCCAAGTGCAGTTGCAAAAACCATCAAGCGCTACAAAGAAACTGGCTCACATGAGGACCGCCCCAGGAAAGGAAGACCAAGAGTCACCTCTGCTTCTGAGGATAAGTTTATCCGAGTCACCAGCCTCAGAAATCGCAGGTTAACAGCAGCTCAGATTAGAGACCAGGTCAATACCACACAGAGTTGTAGCAGCAGACACATCTCTTCAAGAACTGTTAAGAGGAGACTTTGTGCAGCAGGCCTTCATGGTAAAATAGCTGCTAGGAAACCACTGCTAAGGACAGGCAACAAGCAGAAGAGACTTGTTTGGGCTAAAGAACACAAGGAATGGACATTAGACCAGTGGAAATCTGTGCTTTGGTCTGATGAGTCCAAATTTGAGATCTTTGGTTCCAACCACCGTGTCTTTGTGAGACGCATAAAAGGTGAACGGATGGACTCTACATGCCTGGTTCCCACCATGAAGCATGGAGGAGGTGTGATGGTGTGGGGGTGCTTTGCTGGTGACACTGTTGGGGATTTATTCAAAACTGAAGGCATACTGAACCAGCATGGCTACCACAGCATCTTGCAGCGGCATGCTATTCCATCTGGTATGCGTTTAGTTGGACCATCATTTATTTTTCAACAGGACAATGACCCCAGATACACCTCCAGGCTGTATAAGGGCTATTTGACCAAGAGGGAGAGTGATGGAGTGCTACGCCAGATGACTTGGCCTCCACAGTCACCAGACCTGAACCGAATCGAGATGGTTTGGGGTGAGCTGGACCGCAGAGTGAAGGCAAAAGGGCCAACAAGTGCTAAGCATCTCTGGGAACTCCTTCAAGATTGTTGTAAGACCATTTCCGGTGACTACCTCTTGAAGCTCATCAAGAGAATGCCAAGAGTGTGCAAAGCAGTCATCAAAGCAAATGGTGGCTAATTTGAAGAACCTAGAATATAAGACATATTTTCAGTTGTTTCACACTTTTTTGTTAAGTATATAATTCCACATGTGTTAATTCATAGTTTTGATGCCTTCAGTGTGAATGTACAATTTTCATAGTCATGAAAATACAGAAATATCTTTAAATGAGAAGGTGTGTCCAAACTTTTGGTCTGTACTGTAGGTCAAAAAAAGTATACACCAGTGTAATAACAATTTGAAGAAAGATTATGTAAGATTACAATGACTATGTGTAGCTGTAATTAACCCATGTTAGATATATATAGCAATATGCAGGTATATATAGGTATGTGCAATCATCATATTGTGCAGGTAAAGTGCAATAGTGCTTGGATGCCTGTGAAACACACAGTTGCCAGTGAGTGTAATTAGATAGTAACAATCAATCATGTAAATAGCTCAATGTTCATCATATTTAATATACCTGTAAGCAGGCCATCAGGGATTTTCCACAAGGATGCGCCCACCCCGACGCGCGTTTCGGCGTCTGCCTTCGTCAGAAGCAGCTGCTACTAATAAGATTCTATCTAGGTCGGAGAGGGAGCAGGGGCTCTGCTTCTAACTCCTCCCTCCTTCTGTCTTCATAAACTTGTACCTGTAACAACTGCCATCTCCTATCTCAGTAATGGGAAAGTCTGAATACAGATTTTACCTCAGAATTGAGAAATTTGATAATGACTCATCAATTTTGGCCGAGAAAGAAGCAGATTTCTCTGATAAAATATATTACAGAGTTTTTCAGCATTTTCATGTGTGCTACTGACTTATCAAATAAAAATTAAAATGACAGTTACTCTAATAAATCCTGGGTAAAAGCCTAATCTGATATATGGCGAGCTGCAGACATACAGCAGGTGAAATACGTATTGAACACGTCACCAATTTTCTTAGTAAATATATTTCTAAAGTTGCAATTTATTTTACTTATATAGCGACATCATATTCCGCAGCGCTTTACAGACATTATTATCACTGTCCCCATTGGGGCTCACAATCTACATTCCCTGTCAGTATGTCTTTGGAGTGTTGGATGAAACCAGAGAACCCGGAGAAAACCCTCACAAACACGTGGAGAACATACAAACTTCTTTCAGATGCTGTCCTTGGTGGGAATTGAATCCAGGACCCCAGCAATGCAAAGCTGCCATGCTAACCACTGACATGAAATTCTCACCAGATGTTGGTAACAATCCACACAGGCAAAGAAAGCAAACTATAGATGCCCATAAATTAAGTTGTGTGTAATAATGAGAAATGACACAGGGAAAAAGTATTGAGCACACTTACTGAAATGTATTTAATACTGGTGATGACAGCTTAAGACTCCTCTTGAAAGTCAATATCGACCCTTTAATGGGCCTTGCCACATAATGTAGAATAAAACCCAAACCAGAATTTCTATTTGCAGACAGGTGTTTTGGGGTGTTATCCCTCCTCAGTGCTAAGCATGAGATCTGATTTGGCTGTATGAGAGGACATTTAGGATTGCTCCTTCCAGAATCAGGGCTGTGGAGTCGGTAAGCCAAACCTCCGACTCCGACTCCTCAATTTCCATGCCACTGACTCCGACTCCCTCATACATGGCTCATGTTTAAGTGATAAATTTACTGTAGCACAGATTCATCTCAGCTAAAAGTCTAGACCCTTAGATAAGGAATAGAACAGACATTTATAGAACATTTCATAACTTTCCCAAATTCTTATGAAAAAATATTCCCCACAAACTACATTGAACTACTGTACCCAATTTATTATATATGTTAGGAGTTGGAGTTGGTCCATTTTATACCGACTCTGACTCCACCAAAATGGGCTCCGATTCCGACTCCACAGCCCTGCCTCCAGTAGGTGGCATTTCTAGTCCTCTTCCTCTCTGAACAGGCAGTCTGCATATTTAATTTCTCAAAGGAGCATTGCATGGCCTATAAGTCTCCTTGCACTGATATGTCATTCTCTAGAAGGAGAGATGTTACCCATTAGACCCTTAAACATAAATTGGCCCTTTTTATTAGGTTCTGACACAGGAGTTTTACTTGTGCTTATCACTAGGTTCATAGTCAGTCGTTTATGAATCTATGGGATTTTTACATTTAGGCTATGTGCCCACGATGCAGAAATGCTTCAGATTTTTCCTGAGCGTTTCTTCATCTCTCTGGCAGAAAAAACGCATGCGGATTGTACATGCGGATTGTACATGCGGATTGTACATGCGTTTTTCCTGCAAGGAACAAAAGGATGTGAAGCGTTCTTCACATACATTTCCGCATGCGGGTTGTCAAGCGCTTTCCAAGCGATTTTAGCATCACTTGGAAAGTACTTGACAACTTGGTTACACTATATAAATCCATGCAACCAGCATGGATTTATATAATGTGACCGAAAGAATGGTAAAAAATAAAAAATAAATATTATACTTACCTTCTGATGGCCCCCGGTGTCCTTGTCTTGGCTTGCTAGCAGATTAAAAGGACCTGCCGACGTCAGCGGTCGCGTGACCCGTCACATGACTAAATGACATAACCGCAGTACCGGGTACCAACCGCACATTGAACTGCATGTTATCCGCATGTACAGATACAGTGATGTGGATGACATGCGGTCCAATGCAAGTCAATGGCTGCAAAAACGCTGCGTTTCCGCAAAATAATTGGTAGTGCTGCGGATTTTCCCGCAATGATAATCCGTAGCGGAAATTTCCACAGCATGTGCACAACACATGCGGATTATCATTGGGGAACATGGCAGGCCTTCTACCAAGCGGAATTGCCGCTGTGGAAACGCTTAAAAAACGCATAGTGGGCACACAGCCTTACAATTTAAATTTACGTTTTTAGCTAAATTTGGTGACTATTTTTTCCTTTTTAAGGAGGAAACATATGGGATCCTTATGAAACCACAATGAATAGAGACTACCAGCATAATGTGTGTGATCCATCCGTAGCCATACGGTAAGTCATAATACTTGTCGCCTTCCCTGGTGCTCAGTACATCTGTGTCCTGCATTGTATTAATTTCTTATTTGATGTCCTACAGTCTTTTTTTTATTCTATGTCATGGCCATGTACATTTCATTTGTAGAATGTTGGTCCTCTCTTTATTTCAGCTTTATGATGATTGCAAATAATTGCTTAATCCAAAATAGTCTTCATTTTACAAGATTAAAGTCAAGAAATCATGCTGAATGCTGCAATAAATATAAGGAAATGTCCACCTTAACAATACAGAAGTCCTATTAAAAATATTGTTTTGTGCCTACAGCTCCTTTACATTCCTATGTGTTTCCCAGGCAACAGACTACAAATTCTTTGTAGTCTGATCCAATAGTAACACTTTCTTCCATATATCCAGTACCTTTCACTAACAAACATTTGGTAGATAAACCAGATGTATAGGCAGTGTAATTACGTTCCAGGACTTCACTCAAAGACGATAAAATTGGTACCTTTATTTGCAGAAGACAATGGATAAAAAGTAGTTGCACTTTTGTGTTTTGATCCACAGATCCTCCTCTTAGCATATGATTAGCCGACAGCCAGCAGACTGATATATATTGTCACTGGGATACCGCAACTATATTTTAATATGATATATATATGTATATATATATATATAGTTTCAGCTGTCTGGCCACTTGGCCTTTTACAGATTAATATTTAATACATAGGGCCCTATTCAACAAGACTGTTTTGTTCATTGCTGGCCTTAGCGACGGTGCATGCTGGAATCAGACGCCCCTGATTCGTGAAGGGATGCACGCGTCTTCATGAATCTGTAGTGTCTGACTAATGACAAACACCTCCATGTGCTACTCCAGAAATCTTACTATAGTCAGGGACTGGAATGAAGCTCCACCCACTTTGTCAGACAAACGCAAAAAGTCACACAATTTTGGAACAACTCTGAGCTGCGCCTTCAATTTTGCAACTTTTCAAAGCTTTTACACCAGAATTCTGGCTCGAGAGCTTGGATGAACCAGGCCCATAGTTTTGTACATTCTGACTGGTCATCTGGCTTTTTACAATATGTTTAGATATATAATTTTGTGCTTTGTAATTTGCAGTTTTGTATTGGGTATTTCTTGGGTGGCATAGATCTCTGTGCTACATTCCCTTTTATTAGATGCTTTTAGCCATGTCTTTTGATGAATTATAATTAAAGTTTGTTACTTTTATTGCACTTTTGTGCTTCCTTTGTTTTTAGATATTTTTAACTATAGAAAGAGTAGAAATATAAATGAATAAAA
The DNA here is from genome assembly GCF_046119375.1 of Phyllobates terribilis. Taxonomy (NCBI): domain Eukaryota; kingdom Metazoa; phylum Chordata; class Amphibia; order Anura; family Dendrobatidae; genus Phyllobates; species Phyllobates terribilis. The sequence goes on from NW_027362762.1 coordinate 110,165,505, forward strand.
TCTGAGTTATACTTTGTCTTTTCCTAATAAACTGTACATCAATTTGCTCAGCTCCTCCTGCCCTATAACAGGTTTTAGATCAGACCCCATGTTTTATAAGACTGGTTCCCTATAAGATCTGTCGATCAACACCGGTAAGCGGACACAAGTGGACATTCTTTTTATCCATGGTCTTCCTTAAAGATGACCTGCAGATCAAAAGTTCCCATAGTTTACTCTTACAGAATTCTCAGGGGAGCAGTGGGAATAAAGTATTTAGTTTAGTTTTTTTTAAATTCTCCATGCGGTTCCAGAGGCCTTTTTATTTTGTGCAAATGTTTATGTTTTTTTACCAAGGTGGCATTGCTCCAGGGGTAATAATGCAGAACTGCCTAATGATATGGCCCCAGAGAATCCTGTGAGCGCTGCACCCTTGGAAAAGACCCTAAAAATAAACACTAAATAATATATATTTCTTAAACTGTATAGAGGATTTAAAGAAATTGTCCAGCCTTAGGCTACAAGTCTTCAGTCACTCTATTTGACTGCACATCATGCACACCGAGTGCTATGAAAATTCTCCCACGGCGGTCATGGGACCATGCATGAGATTTTCATACTTCCGGCCACATTCAGACTAGACGTGCCTCGCACAATACCCCTGCATTGACCGAGGCTGCACTCATCTAGTCGGCACATGATCGCATGTATGGAAATTGACAGTGCGCTTTGAGGTTTCACGAGTGTGCAGTCACGTAGAGTGACTGCAGACCTTTAGCCTGAGGTTGACAACCCCTTTAAATAAAAAATGAATTACTCATGGGAGCAACGGGATTAAAATAAGAGAAAAATCTGGTTACTTGACCTGGTGACAGGTTTTCTTTTAATTTAGATAAAATCTTAATCTGATACAATTTGAGTGCTGGATCCTATTTCTACTATTCATTAGAAGATCAGAGATCTTACACTGGGGTGTACCTCCATGGGGAGAGACTGGTTGCAAGCTTGGTAAGCCAAAATGCCTTCTTCCTTTCTAAGTCAACCAGATAGGTTAGATGGATGTAATACGACTACATGATCAGACTACATAGGGTTTGCTTGTAGTCTGTTACCATGGAGACAATTTGATCTTCTAAAGAGTTCTAAGGAGCAAAAAAACAGTAGGTGATTATAAATCAAGAAAGTAGGTTTTTAAGATGGGCAGAAAGATTTGATTTACCCTGGTCTGGAGTCCAGTTCGGTCTCGGTCATCTATGGCAGCTGGACCAGGGCTGTGCGAGCTTCTGCATTTTTGGAGTAGTTCAGTTTTTCAGGCTCATACCTAATGGGTTTAATTTTCATTTTTTATTCATTTTTTTTAATAATTTGGACTTTCCCTTAAGAAACTGGAAAACTTTTCCAAACTTCCTTGATTGTGGGTTTTTGGCCACTACTGCTTCGACATCAGCAGCCACCCCCAGCCTCTGATTCTCGTACCATTGTTTCAGATTTGTTTTGGCCATTTTGGAACAGCTTTATAATATCTCAGCGTAAGTAGAAATCACATTTATTTTTATGTTCGGTCATTTAGACCTTAATGAGATAATATACTGATTATGTTGAGAACAGTCTATGATCTACTGCTGGGAGTATGTCGTTAAATCATTTAATGAACATGTCATCGGGAAGGTCACTTTACAGGTGTTGGTGTCACATCCATCCGCACATTGCACTCAGCTACATCACTGTCTATTGTAATGTCAATGGAAATGTTAGCAGGATGCATCTTCTATCTTGTTGGTATCTTGCAGACCCAAGACGTCTAAAAGCTACAGAAACCCTTACTACCTGTGTGACCCTGTTGGGATGAGCATGTACAGTGATGAGTTTGGCTGGAAACCATATTCCAAGCCAGAGCTGATCCGAACCGCGACAGCATCAGGAGCCAGAAACCACAGACCCCATCCTGATAAGGTACTGTGCGGATTATATTCACAATGCTATGCCTCTAATCTGGGCAGCTGATAATAAATCCTATTTTGCTTTAATATTTCACCCTGGTTCTCGACTTTCCTACCACACTGTAAAAGCATGATGATTGTTTTATCCTCTGTCATGTGAACAGAGGCCTATGGCTAGTGTATGCACTCATAGTTTTCCTGGCTTATACGCCATTTGTAGAGTTAAAACTAATTATAATCCAATATCTAGGCTGCCGGTGCAATGCTCTGATCCACTTAAAGGGAACCTGTCAACATGAAAACACAGCCAAATCTGTAGGCACCAGTATATACAGCAGGGGGAGCTGAGCAGATTGTTATATGGTTTTGAGAGAAAATATTTAGTATAATCTGTGTTTTAATCATTAATCCTCTGCCTTTTCTCAGATTTTGGCTCCATCAGTGACTGACAGCTTTCTTTGCATGAATGTACATACAGAGTGAGCTGTCAGTCACTGACAGCCCCGCCCACTGGACCCAAAATCCCAGAAAGAGCAGAGGATTCAATGACGATCAGGTTATACTGAATCTTTTCTCACAAAACTATATATCAATCAGCTTAGCTCCCCCTGCTTTATATCATGGTGCCTGCACATTGGATGGCATTTACATGGTGACAGGTTCCCTTTAAAAAGAACCTGTCTCTTCAAAAGTGTCCAGATTTTGCTCTTATTTTATTTCCACTGCTCTCCTTAATATACAATTTTTTATTTTTTTTTAATCCGCCATACGATACCAGAGATACGGACTGTTGCGCACGCAAATGGCACACATAGTTTCGCGAACCCAATATGCCACGGTGCCGGGCTTTCGTAGGAAGGGCGTAGCTAAGCGGCTACCAGGTGTTCACTGGAGCTCCTGATGGTGGAGTCAGACTTGGCTGCAGGTAGCCGCCAGGTACCACTCCTAGGCAGTCCCTAGTACTGCAGCTGCTGACCCCAGAGGTCAGGTTCGCAAACACGGATATGGACTGGGGCTCCATTCAGACTCATAGGTTCAGGATCCTCAGGCAGAACGGTTACTGACCCTGAGAAACAGGACTGATTCAGACACCGCTGAAGTGGCTTCAGGATACAGGTGCTGCTGATGCGGCTTCAATGTTCGGAAACTGGTTGTAGCAGTCCGAATATATGGGGTACTCGGATAGGCACACGTTTAGACACACAGGTCTCGGATATTGGTTCAGGCACTGGCCGCTCTAAGACCAGGGATTCGGGTTCAGGACACTGGCCATACCGGGACCAGGGATTCAGATTCAGGGCGCTGGCCACACTGAGACTAGGGATTTGGGTTTAGGACATTGGCCACACTGGGACTAGGGGACCTTACGATAGCACTGGTAGAACACCACACTACATATTGACTAAATGTGTTGCTTGGAACCTTCCTATTGGTTAGGGTGCCTTTTAAACAAGATGCCTCCCAGCTATTGGCTGGGAGCCATCTTGCTGGTGAACTCTTAACACTAAATGCCTCTCAGCTATAGGCTGAGGGCATTTTACTATATATGTGCTCTGCCTCTTTAAGAGCAGATGAGCACATATGCCCTAGGCGCACTGCTGGAAGGAAGCAGGGAGCACGCCGGGGAACCATGAAGTGCGGCCGGGCCGGTGAGTATGCCGGCGTCCCTGCATGGAGGGGGAGGAGGAACCCTTCAGGGACGCTGGCAATAGCGTTACATGAGCCTTTTTATTTAGTGCTATTTTTTATGGTATTTGCTAAGGAGGTGGTGCTTATAGAATCTTCTGGGGGCGTGTATTTAGGCTGCTCTGCATAATTATTCTGTGATCATTGCACCCTTGGCAAAGACCATAAAAATTAGAACAAAATAAAAATCCTATATCTCTGCTCTGGGTCCGTATGATGGATTGTTAAAAAAAAAAAACTCCCCAAAAAAAGCCATACTTAGTGGGGCAGCAGAAATAAAATAGAGAAAAAATTGCCCACTTTTCATCCGATGATAGGTCCTCTATATGTGTTATGAATATCTATTATTAAATAAAATCTATATAATGCATAAAAACATAATTGTAATATTTCTATACCTCTACTAAAGTTCTAAATTAAAATAAAGAAGCAACTGAAAAAAAAAAAGTTGAGTTGAGTGTACGGCTCCTATGTAGACTTTTGTGTTTCCATGATTACAGTCTACATGCGTTACTTCCTTTGCCCCTTATACATGCTAATCTACAAAGGGGTGAATCAAAGGGAAGTAAAAGCCCCCATACACATTAGATAAATGTCTAGTGAACACACCGTTTTTAGCAGGACCTGTATCAAGGCCCCTTGACCTCCCCCTACAGTTTATGCAAGAGATAAGAAGTCGCCTTCTGCCATAGATGTATGACAGCAGCTTATTCCTCTCCCTATTGGAGACACATGCACGCTCAGATGAAATGAGCATGCATGTGTATGGGCGGGTTCGGATAAATACTTGTAGATGCATTTGAAGCAATCAGATTGGTTGTTGGGGTGAGCATAGTATTCAGAATTATATCAGCAAGTTTTTTGTGAAAAAAACAAACAAACCAGACTTCTTTTGTAGTCTCAGATGAAGCCATGCCGAAGGCTGGATTCTTATCTCATGTGCATCTGTCACTTATTAATTATCTCTGCATTTTAGAATGATAAGTTTCATTTCTGACTTTAACAGATCACTTTCTGTAAATCAGCTGTCTATTTATCTTCAATTTAAAGGGAACCTGTCATTAGGTTTTCCCCTTATAAACAAATCCCAAGGTGCGCATATTGCATACTTACTCTCACATGGCCACTCGGTCTAGCCTCCAGCACCGGAGAATCCTCACTGCGAGGATCCACAAGTCTGCAGTCACACAGTGTGACTGCAGACTTTTATGTAAAGCCTTGACAACCCCTTTAAAGACTGCCTGGTCTAATTTTACACAACCTATTTGTTGGCTTACTTTTTGCCCCCCAAAAAAATGCACCACAATTTTGGCGCATTGTGTTGCCCATTAAGCCACACCCCTGTCAGCGAGACCACTCCCCCTTGTCAGAGAAGCTGGAAAAAGTGCCTGAAACGCATCATAAATATCGTTCAAGTCAAGAAAATCAGGTGTTGGTGGAAATTACACCAGAATTGGGGTCCATTTAAGTTTGATAAATATGCCCCATTGTATAATATTATAGATTTTGGAAATGTAAGGAGGGAGACGGAGAGGGGTGAAGAATACGATATGTGCGATGTAGAAAAATAATTGTAATGGAAAAGGGGAACGCAATTTAAGATCTATTTCTGTGACCCTTTCTTACCTTAAAAAAATCTAAAATAATGTAAAAAACAAACACTTTTGTTTACATTTCCCATGATATCAGCAAAAAAATAAAAAGTGTAAGGCCCATGTATCGTGTGAAAAAAAAGACAAAAATGAGAGAAGAGGCAAAAAAAGAAAGAATTTTAGAGATCTTAAAACTGCATATTTGTAAAAAAATTTAAAGGTCACGAGCCAGGGAAATGGTGTGGTCTTTAAACTGGTTAAACCCATGCCAAAGGCTATTATCTGCACTGACTAAAGTCACAAACGACCTACTAACCGCCAAATCTAAGCGACACTACTCTGTCCTCCTCCTCCTAGACCTGTCATCTGCCTTTGACACAGTGGACCACTCCCTCTTACTACAGACTCTCTCATCTCTCGGCATCACAGACTTGGCCCTATCCTGGATCTCCTCATACCTAACAGACCGGACATTCAGTGTCTCCCACTCACACACCACCTCTTCATCTCGCCCCCTATCTGTCGGTGTCCCCCAAGGTTCAGTTCTAGGACCCCTGCTCTTCTCCATCTACACCTTAGGCCTGGGACAGCTCATAGAGTCTCATGGCTTTCATTATCACCTCTATGCTGATGACACACAGATCTACCTCTCTGGACCCGATATCACCTCAGTATTAACCAAAATCCCACAATGTCTGTCTGCTATTTCATCCTTCTTCTCTGCTAGATTTCTAAAACTTAACATGGACAAAACAGAATTCATCATCTTTCCGCCATCTCATTCAACCCTCCCAACTGACCTATCCATCATAGTCAATGGCTGCCCACTCTCCCCGGTCCCTCAAGCTCGCTGCCTCGGGGTAACCCTGGACTCGGAACTCTCCTTCAAACCACATATCCAAGCCCTTTCCACTTCCTGCCGACTCCAACTTAAAAATATCTCCCGGATCCGCACATTCCTAAACCATGAATCTGCAAAAACACTAGTGCACGCCCTCATCATCTCCCGCCTTGACTACTGCAACCTCCTGCTCTGTGGCCTCCCCTCTAACACTCTCGCACCCCTCCAATCTATCATAAACTCTGCTGCTCGACTAATCAACCTGTCCCCCCGCTATTCCCCGGCCTCTCCTCTCTGACAATCTCTTCACTGGCTCCCCATTGCTCAGAGACTCCAGTTCAAAACCCTAACCATGACATACAAAGCCATTCACAACCTGTCTCCTCCATATATCTCCGACCTAGTCTCCCGTTACATACCTGCACGCAACCTCCGATCCTCACAAGATCTCCTGCTCTACTCCCCTCTTATCTCCTCCTCCCACAACCGTATACAAGATTTCTCCCGTGCTTCCGCCCTACTCTGGAACTCTCTACCCCAACGTATCAGACTCTCGCCTACCGTGGAAACCTTCAAAAGGAACCTGAAGACCCACCTCTTCCGACAAGCCTACAACCTGCAGTAACCACCGCTCCACCATACCGCTGCACGACCAGCTCTACCCTCACCTACTGTATCTTCACCCATCCCTCGTAGATTGTGAGCCCTCGCGGGCAGGGTCCTCGCTCCGCCTGTACCAGTCGCTGTCACATTGTGTTCAAGATTATTGAAATTGTTCTTGTATTATACCCCCTTTTTCACATGTAAAGCGCCATGGAATAAATGGCGCTATAATAATAAATAATAATAATAATAATAATAATAATCTACAAATTCTTATCTCGCCTACATCTGTTATTGAGCAATAACCTCTATACTTTAGAATAGACTTGTAAATCAGCCGTCTTTCTGCATACTTTTTTACCAAGATTTCACTGTGTTTTTACTGTGATCTCCGTAAAAATTATGCAATTTTTACCATAATTTCTGTGAAATTGCTGTAAAATTGCCTCTTTTTTACCATGATTTTCTCCTAATAGTGGAGAATTGCATAGTTTTTACTGTGATTTCGTGTGAGAGCAGCCTAACAAATGATTGGATAAAACCACAGTGCCATAATCAGGCTCTAATCAAAGAAGAGCACGGCTGAGCTGTTCTGGAAAATGTGGATGTGACCTTAGCCGGCTGCAAGCACTGCTCACCGGGGCTGCACTTAGCTCTGCTGTGGTTCAGTGGTTATGGAGTCCAGTTAGTCAGTGTAGAGTAGCTAATCACATATTTCTATCCAGGCGTATTTCCATGCACATTGCATCTTTTTCCATATGCTGTAGCCTTCATTTTGCCTTATTCTTCCCATAAAAGGCAACCGTACCCAAAAAGTGGATCCCCAAAACACACAACACAATTATAACATTCACATTACAAATCAATATTACTACTATTTCTGTGATATAGAAGAATATGATCTTCTCTGTTTCTCTGTGCCACATGCAGGGTTTTACCCAATCAGCTGCGAGGCAGCTTCCAGTACAGCTCAGATGCGCTGCGCTTAGCTCTGCTGTGCCTCCTCAACAGAGTTTGATCATGCGCTAAACATGGCCACAATCCACCAATGAAATGTTCAGTTATGAATAGATTGAAAAAAAATGTATATTTTTAAATGTCACCTACTATTGATCTAATTGTAGGTCACATTCATTACACTGTAAACTTTTTTTGGTCACCTCATCCTTATAAATAAAACTTTACTGGAACATCCTGAGGGATATCCCAGATAGTAAATAAAAAGAGTTTGCATAATGTTTTTACACCAACCTATCACTGTACAAAAATTATTTTGTAAGGCTGCATACAGATGTAGTAGATTAATGTAATTGATAGATAAGTTATGTAAAAAAATACTAAAAAAAAAAAGATGATTGTTCACTTATATGCAAACAGGTCCTTCATATAGGCAGACTTGAACTCTAGGGCCACCTAGTGGATGTAGCAATCCTAAAATTCAATATTGACTACGCAGCCTTGCCACAAGACTAGGGATAAGAAGCCAAACCAGAAATTGTATTTGCAGACACGTGTTTCAGGGTGTTGCCCATCCTCAGTGCAAAGCAGGAGATCTTATTTGGCTGTATAAGTGGCCTTTGACTGTGGGTATAAAGGGGAACTTTACTATTTGTGGAGAGTACCATGCCAGCGTTAGGAGACTTATAGGCCATGCAATGAATTTAAATATGCAAATAGCCTCTTCAGAGAGGAAGAGGACTTGAAAAAAAGAATGCCGACACCAATCCAAACCACTGTTCCTAAAGACAAAAATAAAACCCCATGCAGTATGTGCAATACCAATGTATAAAAATGGTGGTCAGTAAAGGTCTCCAAAAAATGTGAAAAACAGACAAGTATTTCATTAGTTTTCCTCTGATGTCAGCAAAAAAATTCCCTGATTATAAAATTACAAAAAAATTAGGACGAATCCCCCCCAAAAATGGGAAAAAATAAATTGAATAACTGAATACGAAAAACATATAGATCTGTTAAAACCTTGTATATTCCAAACAGCAAAATTGTGCATAGCCACAAAGAGGGTAAAGAATTCCAGGGTAAATAGGTGGGGACTGAACACCTTTGTGACCAAAAGTTATTTAATTTTCTTTTGCCTTTCTCCAATCATGGAGACACATAGGCCTGCAAAGGAGCTGTATACGCAACATGATAATTGTGTTTTTTTTTTTAAAGAATAGAAACCCTTTGCTTTAGATTAATCGAATATAAAGTGAAGCAATCAGATTAGTTTCAGGGGTGTTCATATTGGTCAAGATTACATGAACAATCTCTGCAAAGGTTCCACCCTTGAAAGATAAAAAAACAAAAAAAGTGGTCTTGTAATCTCAGATGAAGCCATGCCGAAGGCTATTCACTACGAATTCTTGTCTTGTATACATCTGTCATTCATCAATTATCTCTGCATTTTTGAAGGATAAGTTTCGTTTCTGCCTCATGCATATGACTTTCTGTAAATCAGCAGTCTATTTCTTCTATTTAAATGGGAAACAAAGTGAATTAAATAATATTCTAGATTTTAAAAAAAGTAAGAAGATGGGAAAGAAGGAGTTAAGTAACACATGACTGCAGCTTCAGAATGCAAAAGATTTGTAAATAGTCTGTAACCATGAGAACCCAATAGGTCTGCATAGGAGCTGTGTGAAGAATATTGCAGATATAATTCCATGTCCATCATTTGTGTCCTATTTGGCATGGGATTATAAACACCCCTTCAGTGTGCAGTTGTAACAGAACAGCTAGCAGCAGCATGGGGGGTCAAGAGTCAAAATGCTGTGAGTGACAGATCTCACACCTTGACCAGCTCAGAGCAGAACAAAAAGCTTGCTTGCCATGTGGATATCATGCGGTCTAAATTGTTTTGTTAAGGCAGCTATGGTTTCATAAGGAGTTATGGAGATACTATACGTCCTAGCCATACATTGTGTACAGTACAGACCAAAGGTTTGGACACACCTTCTCATTTAAAGATTTTTCTGTATTTTCTTGACTATGAAAATTGTACATTCACACTGAAGGCATCAAAACTATGAATTAACACATGTGGAATTATATACTTAACAAAAAAGTGTGAAACAACTGAAAATATGTCTTATATTCTAGGTTCTTCAAAGTAGCCACCTTTTACTTTGATGACTGCTTTGCACACTCTTGGCATTCTCTTGATGAGCTTCAAGAGGTAGTCACCGGAAATGGTTTTCACTTCACAGGTGTGCCCTGTCAGGTTTAATAAGTGGGATTTCTTGCCTTATAAATGAGGTTGGGACCATCAGTTGTGTTATGCAGAAGTCTGGTGGATACACAACTGATAGTCCTACTGAATAGACTGTTAGAATATGTATTATGGCAAGAAAAATGCAGCTAAGCAAAGAAAAACGAGTGGCCATCATTACTTTAAGAAATGAAGGTCAGTCAGTCCGAAAAATTGGGCAGACTTTGAAAGTGTCCCCAAGTGCAGTTGCAAAAACCATCAAGCGCTACAAAGAAACTGGCTCACATGAGGACCGCCCCAGGAAAGGAAGACCAAGAGTCACCTCTGCTTCTGAGGATAAGTTTATCCGAGTCACCAGCCTCAGAAATCGCAGGTTAACAGCAGCTCAGATTAGAGACCAGGTCAATGCCACACAGAGTTCTAGTAGCAGACACATCTCTACAACAACTGTTAAGAGGAGACTTTGTGCAGCAGACCTTCACGGTAAAACAGCTGCTAGGAAACCACTGCTAAGGACAGGCAACAAGCAGAAGAGACTTGTTTGGGCTAAAGAACACAAGGAATGGACATTAGACCAGTGGAAATCTGTGCTTTGGTCTGATGAGTCCAAATTTGAGATCTTTGGTTCCAATCACCGTGTCTTTGTGCGATGCAGAAAAGGTGAACGGATGGACTCTACATGCCTGGTTCCCACAGTGAAGCATGGAGGAGGAGGTGTGATGGTGTGGGGGTGCTTTGCTGGTGACCCTGTTGGGATTTATTCAAAATTGAAGGCATACTGAACCAGCATGGCTACCACAGCATCTTGCAGCGGCATGCTATTCCATCCGGTTTGCGTTTAGTTGGACCATCATTTATTTTTCAACAGGACAATGACCCCAAACACCCCTCCAGGCTGTGTAAGGGCTATTTGACCAAGAGGGAGAGTGATGGGGTGCTACGCCAGATGACCTGGCCTCCACAGTCACCAGACCTGAACCCAATCGAGATGGTTTGGGGTGAGCTGGACCGCAGAGTGAAGGCAAAAGGGCCAACAAGTACTAAGCATCTCTGGGAACTCCTTCAAGATTGTTGGAAGACCATTTCCGGTGACTACCTCTTGAATCTCATCAAGAGAATGCCAAGAGTGTGCAAAGCAGTCATCAAAGCAAAAGGTGGCTACTTTGAAGAACCTAGAATATAAGACATATTTTCAGTTGTTTCACACTTTTTTGTTAAGTATATAATTCCACATGTGTTAATTCATAGTTTTGATGCCTTCAGTGTGAATGTACAATTTTCATAGTCAAGAAAATACAGAAAAAGCTTTAAATGAGAAGGTGTGTCCAAACTTTTGGTCTGTACTGTATATTTCCGAGATCCCCAGACCGGACCGTGTCTCTATTCGTTCTGGCCTCACAGGGTGGGGAGATATGTAGAATACAGTCCTGCTCATCATTATTGGCACACATTAAGTTTAAGTACATAATGCGGAATATCTCCTGAAAAAATTAAAGAAGTTGTCCATTACTTTATATTACCCCCAGCCCCCCCAATGTATCCCACTGGGGCCCCTAAGGATTTTTGCAAATACTGTACCTTACATTGCTTTTTCTGCCTGTGAGCGGCGCTATCCTTGGCCGCTCACAGGCATCACGTGAACCCGTGCTGACGTCACGACAAGTGAGGCGTGACTCAGCCCTGGGATCCCCGCGGTGGCTGCCGGGTTGTGGGCGGGGTTACCCCCACATCACACGCAGCATCCACCGCGCTGTTTCCCAATGAATGAGGAGAGGCTGAGCTCGCGGTGTATTCCGGGTGTGACCCCGGGAGTAGCCCTGCCCACAGCCTGGCATCCACCGTGGAACGCGGAAGACCGAGACCCCTGGCTGCTGCCAGCACTTGTCATGACGTCAGCGGATGTCAGAGCCGGCTGCAGCCGGGGGTCACGTGATGTCTGTGAGCGGCCAGTGATAGCGCTGTTCTCAAGCAGTATCTTCAACGTAAGCTAATTACAAGAATCCTTAGGGGCCCGGGGGATACATTGGGGGATACATTGGGGGGGGGGGGTAATCTAAAGTACTAGACAACCCCGTTAATCAAGTGAAACAGTTTTTTTGTATAGAGCACTCGTGTTAAATACAAAAAGTGCAAATGATAAACAATAATTTAGAACAAAAAACAATCGGAGGGAAAAATAGAAAAACCTAAAGCTTGCTGTGTCACTGGTATTGGCACCTTTATATTAATTTAGTATGGAAACATATTTTGACTCGCCTGTGGTAAATCACAAAAGAGATTCACCTGTGATTTGTAATGCACACGCCCGGGCTGAGCGGCGTGTGCGTGTGATTCCACTGGACCGTGCCGGAGAGTGAATGCCTGGAGGGGCGTAACTAGGTATTCACCCGATCCGACCAGGGTCGCACGACGGCATACGACGCCAGTGCACCAAGGAGGAACCGAGCAGAGGGACCAGGTGCTACTCCAGGACAGACCCCGGACACGGCTGTTGACCCACACAGGGGAATACAGGAACAGACTGGTTAGGCTGGCACACAGACTGGTGGGAATAGGCAGGCACGACTGGTATGCAGGCAGGCGGGTATGCAGGCAGGGGGGTACAGGCAAGCACGGCTAGAGTGCAGACAGGGAGGCACTAGCAGGTAGGAACACAGGCGGGATAGGACCCAGTACACACTGGGACTCAGGAACAGAACCACAGATGTGGCGGACAAACACAGCAGAGTGAGGCCGCCCAGAGAGGTGAGCGAGAGCAGGGCGGGACGAGACCGCCTGGAGCGGTGAGCAAGAGTAGAGCAGGACGAGGCCGCCTGGAGCAGTGAGCAAGAGTAGAGCAGGACGAGGCCGCCTGGAGCGGTGAGCAAGAGTAGAGCAGGACAAGGCCGCCTGGAGCGGTGAGCAAAGGGTCAGAGCTGAGCGAGACTGCCGGAGCAGTGAGCAAGGAGTCAGAGCAGAGCGAAACTGCCGGGGCAGTGAGCAAAGGAGTCAGAGCAGAGCGAGACTGCCGGAGCAGTGAGCAAAGGAGTCAGAGCAGAGCGAGACCGCCGGAGCAGTGAGCAAAGGCAGAGCAGGCTAGAATCGCCGGAGCAGTGAGCAAAGGCAGAGCAGGCTAGAACCGCCGGAGCAGTGAGCAAAGGCAGAGCAGGCTAGAACCGCCGGAGCAGTGAGCAAAGGCAGAGCAGGCTAGAACCGCCGGAGCGGTGAGCAAAGGCAGAGCAGGCTAGAACCGCTGGAATGGTGAGCAAAGGCAGAGCAGGCTAGAACCGCCGGAGCGGTGAGCAAAGGCAGAGCAGGCTAGAACCGCCGGAGCGGTGAGCAAAGGCAGAGCAGGCTAGAACCGCCGAAACGGTGAGCAAAGGCAGAGCAGGCTAGAACCGCCGGAGCGGTGAGCAAAGGCAGAGCAGGCTAGAACCGCCGGAGTGGTGAGCAAAGGCAGAGCAGGCTAGAACCGTCGGAGCGGTGAGCAAAGGCAGAGCAGGCTAGAACCGCCGGAGCGGTTAGCAAAGGCAGAGCAGGCTAGAACCGCCGGAGCGGTGAGCAAAGGCAGAGCAGGCTAGAACCGCCGGAGCGGTGAGCAAAGGCAGAGCAGGCTAGAACCGCCAGAGCGGTGAGCAAAGGCAGAGCAGGCTAGAACCGCCGGAGCGGTGAGCAAAGGCAGAGCAGGCTAGAACCACCGGAGCGGTGAGCAAAGGCAGTGCAGGCTAGAACCGCCGTAGCGGTGAGCAAAGGCAGAGGAGGCTAGAACCGCCGGAGCGGTGAGCAAAGGCAGAGCAGGCTAGAACCGCCGGAGCGGTGAGCAAAGGCAGAGCAGGCTAGAACCGCCAGAGCGGTGAGCAAAGGCAGAGCAGGCTAGAACCGCCGGAGCGGTGAGCAAAGGCAGAGCAGGCTAGAACCGCTGGAATGGTGAGCAAAGGCAGAGCAGGCTAGAACCGCCGGAGCGGTGAGCAAAGGCAGAGCAGGCTAGAACCGCCGGAGCGGTGAGCAAAGGCAGAGCAGGCTAGAACCACCGAAACGGTGAGCAAAGGCAGAGCAGGCTAGAACCGCCGGAGCGGTGAGCAAAGGCAGAGCAGGCTAGAACCGCCGGAGTGGTGAGCAAAGGCAGAGCAGGCTAGAACCGTCGGAGCGGTGAGCAAAGGCAGAGCAGGCTAGAACCGCCGGAGCGGTGAGCAAAGGCAGAGCAGGCTAGAACCGCCGGAGCGGTGAGCAAAGGCAGAGCAGGCTAGAACCGCCGGAGCAGTGAGCAAAGGCAGAGCAGGCTAGAACCGCCGGAGCGGTGAGCAAAGGCAGAGCAGGCTAGAACCGCTGGAATGGTGAGCAAAGGCAGAGCAGGCTAGAACCGCCGGAGCGGTGAGCAAAGGCAGAGCAGGCTAGAACCGCCGGAGCGGTGAGCAAAGGCAGAGCAGGCTAGAACCGCCGAAACGGTGAGCAAAGGCAGAGCAGGCTAGAACCGCCGGAGCGGTGAGCAAAGGCAGAGCAGGCTAGAACCGCCGGAGTGGTGAGCAAAGGCAGAGCAGGCTAGAACCGTCGGAGCGGTGAGCAAAGGCAGAGCAGGCTAGAACCGCCGGAGCGGTTAGCAAAGGCAGAGCAGGCTAGAACCGCCGGAGCGGTGAGCAAAGGCAGAGCAGGCTAGAACCGCCGGAGCGGTGAGCAAAGGCAGAGCAGGCTAGAACCGCCAGAGCGGTGAGCAAAGGCAGAGCAGGCTAGAACCGCCGGAGCGGTGAGCAAAGGCAGAGCAGGCTAGAACCACCGGAGCGGTGAGCAAAGGCAGTGCAGGCTAGAACCGCCGTAGCGGTGAGCAAAGGCAGAGGAGGCTAGAACCGCCGGAGCGGTGAGCAAAGGCAGAGCAGGCTAGAACCGCCGGAGCGGTGAGCAAAGGCAGAGCAGGCTAGAACCGCCAGAGCGGTGAGCAAAGGCAGAGCAGGCTAGAACCGCCGGAGCGGTGAGCAAAGGCAGAGCAGGCTAGAACCGCTGGAATGGTGAGCAAAGGCAGAGCAGGCTAGAACCGCCGGAGCGGTGAGCAAAGGCAGAGCAGGCTAGAACCGCCGGAGCGGTGAGCAAAGGCAGAGCAGGCTAGAACCACCGAAACGGTGAGCAAAGGCAGAGCAGGCTAGAACCGCCGGAGCGGTGAGCAAAGGCAGAGCAGGCTAGAACCGCCGGAGTGGTGAGCAAAGGCAGAGCAGGCTAGAACCGTCGGAGCGGTGAGCAAAGGCAGAGCAGGCTAGAACCGCCGGAGCGGTGAGCAAAGGCAGAGCAGGCTAGAACCGCCGGAGCGGTGAGCAAAGGCAGAGCAGGCTAGAACCGCCGGAGCGGTGAGCAAAGGCAGAGCAGGCTAGAACCGCCAGAGCGGTGAGCAAAGGCAGAGCAGGCTAGAACCGCCGGAGCGGTGAGCAAAGGCAGAGCAGGCTAGAACCACCGGAGCGGTGAGCAAAGGCAGTGCAGGCTAGAACCGCCGTAGCGGTGAGCAAAGGCAGAGGAGGCTAGAACCGCCGGAGCGGTGAGCAAAGGCAGAGCAGGCTAGAACCGCCGGAGCGGTGAGCAAAGGCAGAGCAGGCTAGAACCGCCGGAGCGGTGAGCAAAGGCAGAGCAGGCTAGAACCGCCGGAGCGGTGAGCAAAGGCAGAGCAGGCTAGAACCGCCGGAGCGGTGAGCAAAGGCAGAGCAGGGGGGACAGGGCTCTGTTCACACGGAACAGACAGGAAGGGAAAGGCAGAACCAGATACCCACAGGGTACTTGCAGTGAAGTAGCGAGTGGACCACAAACTCACAAACGGAAGTACAGTGACAATGAGCAGGAGTTAGGTACGAGTTCAGACTCTGCAGAAAAAGGAAAGGTACGGACATAGAGAAACACGGGAAACAGGCTAGAAGAGTATACAGACAAGAACAGACACAGTAGCAAGATACAGGAGCGGGTCTAGGTAGCAGCCCCTAGAAGGCGGGAGAAACAGGCTAGGAGCGTGTTCAGACAGGCCTGGAAATACAGCCTCCAGGATAGGCAGACAAGAGAACACAGAAGGGACCTGGCACATTCAGAGTGCAAGAGCACACTAAATGAAACACAATGCTCAGGCATGGGTTAATTGGAGCAGCTGGTTTAAATACCAGGTGACAGACAGCAATAGGCTGAGGACGCACAAGGGGTGTGCCTGCAGCAGGTACAAAATGTTAGAACCTTGCTCTTAGGTTTTTTCTATTGCTGGTCACATGACCTTGTTGGCCTATTTAGTCCTGCTCCGCCCTTCTGGCTTTGCTGGACTTCATTGTATTACTACTCTTTAGCTAGCCTGTGCTCAGTATCTAACTCTGTTAGTTTGCTTGGTCTTCGGACCTCTGTGTTCTATATATTTTGTTTGTTCGTCTGTCTGCTACTATTTCTGTTAGGAGGTGTCCATTTTGCTCCCAGTCCCTAGTACTTGTAGGGATTCCTTCCCCACATCTATAGGTCTCCGTACAGACTAGCTGAGGACTTTAGCAGGTCTGATCGCAGGATCAGGTTCCCTGTTACATCGTAGGGATCAAGCTGAGTTCTATCGTAGGGACAGATCTCCTCTCTTTCCTTAGCTCTGGTAGCAGAACATAACACAAAAAGCAGGAAGTGATCGGGCGCCGCCCTTAAGCAGCAGCACACAGAAGCAAACAGACAGCATGGAGGGAAGCCAGAGAGGCATTCTGGATTGGAGATCAAGTGCGCGCTCTTGCACAGTGGGAGATGGACCACTATGCAAGGACGCCGCCAGGTATGTTACATGATTAATTGTCTGTGCCCATGTGACATGAATTAGCTAATGATTGATGACTTCACTGTTTTAAAAAGCCACACGGTAGGCCCTGTTCCTTTGTCACAATAGTGAAGACAAAGAAGCTGTCTGATTACATCAGAACTGCTATTATTAGATTTCCAAAGGGTATAAGTCCATCTCCAAAAACCTTGGTGTCCCAGTTTCAACAGCACGCAATGTTATTAAGAAGTTTGCCAAGCATGAAACCATGTCAAACATCCAAAGACCTGAAGGCCAACCTGGAACAGTCTGTGGTCATGGTTTCAACAAGTACCATACGCCGCACACTAAGCCAAGCAGAGCTTTATGGGCGAAGCCAATGAAGAAACCATTGCTGAAGAAAAGACATAAAAAGGAATGACTGATCTTTGCCAAAGAGTACCTTGATGAACCATAATCCTGGGAAAATGTTCTGTGGATGGATAAAACAAAAATAGAGCTTTTTGGCAATGCAAAGCAGAAGTTTGTTTACAGACGGCGCAATGAAGCTTATAAGGAAAAGAACACCTTACCAACAGTTAAGCATGGTGGAGGATCCATAATGCTGTGGGGTTGCTTTGCTGCATCTGGTGCTGGAAGCATTGACCGTATCACGGGAATCATGAAATCAGAGAATTATCAAGAGATTTTAGAGCGAAATGTCCTACCCAGTGTAAGAAAACTTGGTTTGAGATCATGGGTCCTCCAGCAACACAATGACCCAAAGCACACATCCAAAAGAACACAGGAATGGTTGAAAAAGAAAAAATGGACTGTTTTAAAATGGCCAGCAACGAGTACTGACCTAAATTCCATTGAAAATCTTTGGGGTGAGCTGAAATCTGCTATTGGGAAAAAGAACCCTGCAAACATTCAAGAGCTTGAACAAACTGCAAAGGAAGAGTGGGAGAAAATTGCAGCTGAGAAGTGTAAGAAGCTTATAGATGGTTACAAGAAACGTTTGGAGACTGTCAGCAATGCCAAAGGGTGTGCAACCAAATATTAATTAGGGGTGCCTTTATTGCTGCACATGCTGTTTCTTCTTTGAAATTGCAACATGGAAGTTGAAAAACAATGTTTTATTGTTGTATTACTTTGGACCTATAATTAAAAAATCCTGAGGATATAACTTTGTACAATATCTCCAGAAATAAATGGAAATGTACCAGTTTATGAAAAAAATGAAGGGGTGCCAATAATAGCAAGCAGCACTGTAGCTAGTAGGAAGCAGATAGAAAAGCTGTGTTTGGTCTTAATGCACAGCAGGGGCCCAGCTGGATCCAATGGCACCAGAACCTCCTCCCTAGGACCATCCATTAAGGAGTTATGATGCATCTAAACTTTCGGAGTTATTAGCTGCCGGGGAGGGGACTTAGGTTCAGCCCAGAGGGCAGGAGGGGAGTGACCCAAAAGGGGATAAAAGCTAGTGTAAGGCCACGTGGTCGCTCTCTCTGATGCATGAGGTCCACTTTGAATTGGGGGTCACGTCGAGTAACGTGCTGTGAAGGACCTAGGACCCATCTGGAAGCCAATGCCCCCTGAGGCCCAGCACACACATGATCGAGCATGATACCGGTAATTGACATCATCCATCTGCTTATATCTTTTTTACTATACCCTGTATTTGCATATCTGACCATTATATATGTATAACCATTGTGTATATAGTGTATTGTCTAGTGTGCCCTTAAGGCGATTAAATATATACCTTGGGTTGCTCTTTTTTCTCGATCCGCGAATCCACACATCCATTTCGTGGTTTAGCTTTCCATGCTACCGGGGCTGGTTTCTGGCCCGATATAATTAACGTTAACGGAACGGGCTTATATCGAATGAGTAACTGGTAGTTCTAGCTGGCTGATAAGGTTCTGTTTCATTGAGGCTAGTGAAAGGGGCCTCTCAACTTGCTAGGGGAGTGAGCGAGTGTGGTGCCACATCAGTGACTGTGTGGGCCACCTCCTCTCACCTTGCGTGACATTGGTACAAGTGAGGAGTGTCACGTAAGGTGAGGGAAAGAATAAGTGTACAATGACGGGAAGGGAGCCCAACAACTAGGGAAAGGGGGAGTGGAGACCCCTAGGCAGATCTAATATCACTCTGCCTACCCTATCATCCCTATATAGGTTCTGCACCTATCGCCGAGCAGGAACCTAAACCTTGAATGTCCCTAGAGCTAGGCCCTAGATAGGGAGAGGACGGGGTGAGCACTAGTCAGGCCCCACTACAAACTAAAGACAACAAGGTAAACAAACAAAGAGGATACACTTAGCTTAAGCAGACATCAGAGAGATAACGCCAACTGTCCTTCAAGGGCACCAAAGACGAGACTACCGACTGCTAGTACTCCAAGCCTTCACAGAGGTACATAGAACTATCACCGGCGACTCTATGGAGAAACTGAGAGTTTTTAACTACCAAGCAAGGGTGTGTCAATCAGCAGCAGAAGGTGGAGGTCGCTGCTGGGTCCTAAAGGGAAAAGGATATCACTATACTACAGAGATGAGAGAATCAAGAAGGCGCCTGCAATGCCAAGTGCAGTAACCTTCTACAGCCGGATCCAGAGCAACTGTCTGTCACACCTGACACACCCATGACAAGGAGACCTACCACGTGATCCTGTTGATTTAGTATTGATGTCAGGCGGGGTGGCGAGATGCGAATCCATCACAAGCTGTATACACAAAACTATAATATTGAAAAAAAGCCTCTAAATTTTAAAGGGGTTGTTCACTACATGGACAACCCCTTCTGAATCCCTATGTTTTCACCCAATAAAATAATAATACTTATACTCACCTCTGGTGCCGATTGCATGGCATTGTTATGTCACGCGATCCCTGCGGCCAATCAGCGCTGGCTTCACTCGCTCATTCTTTGAACAAATCAGACATCTGGAGGAAGTGAGAGAGTGGCTGCAACTCTGGCTTCCTCCTTATGTCAGTTATGTCCATAAGAGAGGAGAGTGAAACCAGCGGTGATTGGCCGCAGGGATCACGTGACATAATAATGTTAAGCAGCCCCAGGAGAGACAATGCCAACACTGCTGTAAGGGCATCGGCACCGTTCCCGCAGGCGCAATGCCTTTAACTTTAACTTATCTAGAATTTAAACAATAAGTAAAATCTACCCAGTATATAATCTATCTTTCCAAATAAATGAGTAATTTGTTGTCTGGTTTAGGCTAATAGAGGGAGGTCCCATGGTCAGGACACTTATCTAGTAGCCAGCTCAAATCCTTTTCTAGGAACAAAGTTGCAGTACCTGAGAATGGCCACTACATAATCTATGGAGGTATCAGGTATTGGACCATCTCCAATCTGATATTGGTGATCTATCTTATGAGGAAAAATGGCAGATTAGGGAAGGCATCATATAATATAATTCATATTTATGGTGCACATACAGAATATATTTAGCCGAATTAGGAACATTCATTCACAGTCGTTGGCCGCTATGTTTACATGGCAGCAATCAGCCGACCAAGCGAGCAAATGCTTGTCATTAGTCGCATCTTTCATGTCAACATCAAAACTGTTGTTTGTTTTTTGCACCTTCACGTTGATTGACGCATGTAAATTGGAGATTCGTTGTCGGCGCTTACTAAAGGCAGAGTATCCACTCATGTAAATTTTTCTTTAGTAAATATCTTTTTTTTTCTTCAGACTTTCTCAGCCTGGAAGTTACCGCATGAGGAGAAGAGAATCTCACAAGACAGCCGTTCTCCATGGGTTCAACCTCCAACAATTAAAGAGGTGCAAAAAGCCATGAGGTCCCAATATCAGTCCACATATAAAGAGGACTATTTAGGAACGCCACAAGGTGGGTGTAGGATGGTTGTAAACCAGATACAGGTAATCACCAGTCCATAGTTATAAAATGTCACACCTCAATGATAAATTTGGCACAAATGACCACAGCACAACTCAACCTTACCGAGTAGTGAAGCGTGGGTGCCAGCGCCAGGGGCAAGGCAAGAATTGTGCCGCCTAACCCAGTAGTAATGCCCCGAGCATTTGCTAAAAACAAATGATGCCCCCCATGTCTGCCCTATAAACAAATAGCGCCACGTTAAAAAGTAGTGCCCCCTGAGTGCACCTTCCAAAAATAGTAATGCCACCCCCCCCCAAAAAAAAAGAAATTAATACTCACCTAATTCGAGTGACTTAAAGAGGTTGTCTACTACTTTTATATTGATGACCTATCCTTAGGACCACCACCTGGAAGTACTCACTTGCCGAACTGCTCCTTCTACTTGTAGTGGCCGCTGCAAGTACTAAACATCCGCCTCCTATTTAGACATCTGCCTCCTATTGATTTGAATAGGAGGCGGATGTGTAGTACCCTGCCGCGGCCACCACAAGTAGACCGAGCAGCTCGGTAAGTGAGTACTTCCTGGTGGCGGACGCCGACACCAATAAAAGCTGAACGGCGGGGGGTACCGGGTGTCGGACACCAGAAGATCAGACATTGATGACTTATCCTAAGGATAGGTCATCAATGTAAAAGTAGTGGACAATCTCTTTTATGCCACAGCCCCACTATCAGTATTTGGTCAGTATTTTTTCTCAGGAGTAGGAGCCAAAGTCAGGAATGGGTGATTGTGATGAAATGGCAGCAGGGAGACCCCGCAGAATCTCGCTGTTGCCACCACTTCAGATGGCTCCACACCCCACCACCAGCCTGACGTTACACTACGCCAGACGGAGCACGTGATACGGATCTACCCTGTGCACCAACGCGACGTTCCGCACCCACCTCAAGGAGGCGCAAGGTCAGATTGTCACAGTTCTACACAGACACTGCCTGTCCACACAGGTACAGAAAGGCACCAGGGAGTGAGAAGAGGTGGTCTACTCAGTCACTGACGTGGCACCACACTCGCTCACACCCCTGACAGGCTGAGAGGCTCCTTCACTAGCTCCAGTGAAGCAGAGCCTTGTCGGACTGATAGAGCTGCCACCAGTTTCTATTTGATATAACGGACTTATATCGGGCTAGAAACCAGCCCGGTAGCCTGTTTGTTAGATCGAACAGCAAATGTAAGGTTCGTGGATCGAGATAAAAGAACAGCCCAAGGTAAAATATGTTTATTCACCTTAAGGGCACACTAAACAATACACTATATACATAAGGGTTATACATACACAGTGATCAGAGTTACAAATACAATAGCCGGGGTACAAAAGATATAAAGCAGTTATTATGAGTCAGTAACCAGTTTAGATGGAAAGGCCTGGCATTTGGGGGAAGGGCTGCCATATGGGAGGTGTGCGGGCCTTCTCTTTGTTGTTGCAGGACTTTTCCTACACGACTTGACGTCACGACCTCCCCAGGAAAAGACAATGGACCTGGGGCGGCAGGATCTTTTAACCTCTCTGGGTCACTCCCCTTACGGCCCCCGGGCTGGACCTAGATCTCCACCCCTGGCCTCTCTTAGCTAACAAACTCCCAAAACTAAAATGGGCCATATGTCCTTACTGGACAGTCCTAGGGAGCCGGTTCTGGTGTCATCGGATCCAGCTGGGCCCCTGCTACGCGTGGATACCAAACACCGGGTCCCTAGGGGCCCCCACAAGGCTGTGCCGAAATTCTCCCTTTCCTTACGCGCTGAACTATGTTTAAAGCTAGGGTTACATTCCCCATCCCCTCAGGTTCCCGAAAATCTGTTTGATTTATCACTGAGATGAATCGTATCCCCATAACTCAGTGTTGAATTATCGTATTTTACACAAAGAGCACATGGCTTGGGGGAAGGGCCTGCCTGCAGCAACTGCTGCTGGTGGGGGCTTTTGTCACTCACTGTGTCTCTCAGCCCCTTCCCCTCTGCTTGAGCTGCAGTGGTGTTGGATTTGCATATGTAGAGCTCTGTAAAACCCGCCTGCTAGTGCACAGTGATCAACAGGGGATTACCTTGAATATCTTCACAGTGATAAGTGCAGAATTGAGGCACTTATTTCTATTATACTTTTTCTTTGTTTGTTCCTCACCTGGTTTCGGCTCCCACTCCTGAGAAAAAATACTGACTGAATTCTGATCAAATACCGATAGTGGGGCCATGGCCTAAGACCTCATCTCCCCTGTACACAGAGCAGGCCGGTACAGGCAGCAGATGCAGTGGCATCATTGCTCCACCTGAACTGAGATGCCAATGTCTTGTAGGTCTACAACAGCCTGCGACCTACAAGATGGAGAATGGTGGATCTACGGCTCCCTGGTCTACCAAGGATCCAGCTGTATCGGCATCATGATGATGCTTATACAGTTCAAAGTTGCACACACCAGGAAATGCGGGGCACTTGAACACATTTTTGGAAGCATTTTTTTTTTCTTTCACAAGTTTTGCCCCTAAGAATTTTGCGCTCTGTGCTTCCCCACCGCCTCACGCTTCACCATTGACCTTACCTAACAATTTCTGTGGGACTGACTATCTAAAGTCAAGGGGGCCGACTCTTTCTGTACAGATGTTGTGAAAAGAAGAATTGGTCATGATGACCGATTCATATATTCTCACTGGTGATTACTTCCCTCACCCCATTGAAAATACATATATGTTGGCTGACTTAAGCGTGCTTGTGTAGTGGAGGGTCAGGAGAAATAGTGGTCGGCTGAACGAGTATTTGCCCAACAGCTATTTAATGTGTATGGGCACCTTTACTCTTTTTTCACTGATTGGGAGAGCCCTATTGTCCTAAACATTGATGATCCATATAATCAACTAGTGAGTATTGAGGTGTGTACAGGAAACCAGCAGAATTATGAATGCAGCTCTGAATGGGAGTGGAGAAGAAAATCTTTTTGGCAAACGTCCATGTCCAGCAGCATGGGAATAGTCAGAGAGCACGAAAATCAGAAATAGTAAAGAAATTCCACTTCAGAAATGCAGTTATCAGTCAGAGAAATATCTACACACCCATTGTCTGACCGCATTTCACCCCTATAATCCTTGCCACGGGCGTCGTCTGCAGCACATAGTTTTTACATATTATCTGTTATTTGACATGTTTGCATAACAATATAGGGGTTTCCATTTGTTGGGCTGACAAAATACTGTTTGCATAACCTTTTTTTTGTGACTGATGGCCTTATTTTCATTCCCCATTTATAGTAAGATTTTTTTTTCATTTTTTTATTTCATTTTCTATGGAGTAAATTGTGCAAAAAGTACAACAAATTTTTAGCATGCAGTTTGTCACTGTAACTGGAGCATCCATAGGATGAAAACGTTCTCTGTAGTGTCATTGTCAGGCTCTGGGCAGTATATAGTACAAGTAATCAAGTAATTGCAGATTGAGGACACCTTAGGGGGACTATAAAATGTAAAACGTTTATAAAAATATAACACAATTAATAAAAACATAAAAAGTTTGAATACCCTCTACCCCCTTTTTTCCCCATAACAAAAATAAAGAAATTAGGAAATTAAAAAAATAAATATATTTGGTAACTTCACATAAAACCCATATGATAATCAGCATAAAGCAAAAAAAATTAAACAGCAGAATTGATTTTTTTCCACTCCCTGCACCTGTTACAAAAATGCAATAAATAGTGATCTAAACATTGAATGTATTCCAAAATGGTACCAATCAAAACATCAACTTGGCATAACAAACAAACACCTCACACAGCTTCATCGATGAAAATGTACCGAGCGATGACTGAAGCCCCTCTGGCCACACCCCTATGACTGAAAGCTGGAGGCTGCCGAGAGAATGAAGTTAATTTCCTCCCTGCAGTCAGGCTTTCAGTGCAGCCGCTGCACAGCTTCAAGACGTTATTAACCTGCAGATTAACCCCATATCTGACGGTTCCCTTAAATGATATAACAGCAAAACCCTTAAAACATTTTTGGAAGTGCTTTTTTTCACCATTTCCCCTAATTTAGAATTTTTTCTCCCATTTTTCGGTACATTATAGCATAAGTTAAAAGTACATTTTGTCTTGCAAAAAAAGCCCTCGTTTATGTGGACAAAAAAATGTAAAAAAAGTTATGGTTTATGGGGATAAAATTAGATGTAAAGACTGGGAACCTACACCACAGTCAGTGCAAAATTTTATTGCTACATTTCAGTATTATAATAGAGTTCAGGCTTCGCTCGTTTTTTTTTAAGTGATTACTTAACATCCTAACTCTTGTTTTTGTTGTTTCCTCTTCTGCGTTGTAATCTCACATACAGGTTATCAGGTGAAATATGCTCTCGATACGTCTCCAAACTGGAAAAATGATGTTCCAAAGCCCCTGGCCACCGAATCAAGGTTTAATTATCAAGCTCAACCCCATTGTCCTAAACTGGATGATTTCACCCAAAAGTATGGGTGTTACTCAAACCGACATCTTTCAGCTAAAGGAGTTGGTAAGTTTCTTTGTCGTAACCTAGAAAAGGGTCACAAAGCTTCCTACCAAAGCGAGGCTTATTTGTATCAGCATTTACTGTTCAGTGACTTGTATGGTAAATCACTCCAGTCCTGGTGAGCTTGTGCTTATGTACAGCAGCCAAATAGAACAGGCAGAGCCACAGTATAATGCCTGGGGGGAGGACAGAGCTGCAGCTTGAACCTCTGATGATACCGACTACAGGGAAGTGCTTTTTGATAATCCAGTTAGGCTTAAAGGGGTTGTCCTTACAAAACGCGTTCATTACCTAAGGGCTGGATTGTTAAAAATAACTAAATAAATCATGCTCGCCTGCTCTCACCTTCCTGGATCTAGCACAGGTCCATCTGAGTTCTGCTTCGGCAACAGAAGCTGCCACTTGTCATAGGCTGCAGCGGTCAGGTGACTTGAATTGCGCATCATCAGAAAAACATCCAGTTACACACAGTTTAAATCACCTAACCGCTGCAGCCTATCACAAGCGGTCCTGTTACTGTTTGACCGGTAACATCATCTCCTCTGGTGCCATGGACGGGTCTGTGTTGGAACCAGGAGGGTGACAGCAGCTGAGTATGATCTACTCAATTATTTTAATACAAAGAATTTCTCCCTCCTGCCCCAGGTAACTAATTAGTCTTGTCCCAACAACGCGTTTAACACATTGGAGGAGATTAATCAACAGCCTCATCAAGTGCCTAAGGCTATGTGCCCACGATGCAGATTGCAAGCAGAAATTTCCTGAGCGTTTTTTCCTCTCCCTGGCAGAAAAAACGCATGCCAATTTTACATGCGTTTTTTCTGCCAGAGAGCAGCGTTTTTACATGCGTTTATGCATGCTTTTTTTCAAGTGCTTTTCAAAGCGATTTTGAGCATCACTTGGAAAAGGGCTTGACAAGTTGGTCACACAATATAAATCCATGCAACTGGATATCCATGCGGATATTATGCAGTTCAGTGCAAGTCAATGGGTGCGATTCTGCAATGATAATCCGCAGCGGAAATTTCCGCAGCATGTGCACAGTACATGCGGATTATCATTGGGAAACATGGCAGACATCTTAACAAGTGTTTTTAATGCGTTTCCGCGGCTGAAATGGTGCCGCGGAAATTAAATCTGCATCGTGGGCACATAGCCTAATTGTACAAATTGGTGTAAGTAGAGCTAATGTATACAAAGGTATACATTTCTAGTAAATTCAGTGAATTTTATGACTGTTGTTAGCCATACCACTTTTTCTAGATAATTTTCAAAACTGTGAACTTCATTTCGACTTCCATGGTACCCCGGCCGGTCTCGGTTAACTGTCCCATTCTGATGATGTGCCCCTTTAACCCATGACCACAGCAGCCAAAGTCAGACTTCAATGATCACATGCTAACTAGTGATGAGCGCAATCGAGTTTGTCGAGGGTGCTCGGGTCTGTACAAAGTATCGCTAGTGCTCAAGTGAGATGTTCGCGTCCCCGCATATTTTGCGGCTTAGACATCCACAAAACATGTGGGGATTGCTGCCAAACATGGGCAAGCCCCACATCTCATTTGAGCACCCCCCGATACTCTGTGCGTACCCGAGCACCCTAGGCAAACTCGAGTAAGGAGCACTTGCGCTCATCACTAGTGTCAATCTGTCATTGCTGGAGCCAGAAGTATCTAGACTGGCCTGAGGGCCAGGGAGGGTCACCATGGGTTGCGTTGCTCTTCTTCTGGGTCCTGACCGGAGAATAGAGAGAGAGAGCATGTGCCGGTGTATAAGGTGCCCTCATGATCTGTGCCCAGTCTCGTACACCTTACTAATGTTCATTTTACATGGGTTGCATTGCGGGAAGCGGTGGTGTGAAGTAAGGCAAAACAAGGCTTGTGGTCGCCGCTATTTACGAAAGATGGTCAGGGATAAACTGGCATCAACTGCAAAATATTTGGGAACTAGTGTTCTAGGAACAGATCTAATCAGGCTGCCAATCACCCGATGAACAAACAAAATGGTCATTCATTGGGCAAAATTGTTTTTAAGCTTGTTTGAAAATCATCTTTCTCGGTAGCACATCGCCCTGTGTAAAGAGGACATGAGCTGCTGAAAACAATAGTATTCTATTTGCACAGAACAATCATATTAATGATCGTTTTGTGCTCGTGGAAGTGCAGTTAGCCTTTCTAACTGTTATGCCCATCGGTGGTGCATGTGGATTAGTGGACCCACTGTGCCACAGGGCCGGGCCTGCCTAAGTAGGGGCATAGCTAAGCGGCTACTTGGTGTTCACTGCAGCTCCAGATTGTGGAGACAGGCTGAGCTGCAGGTACCCGCCAGGTACCACTCCTAGGCAGATGCTGGTATTGCAGCTTCTGACCCCAGGAATCAGGTTAGCTGATACATACTCTGGCTCCATTCAGACTAGTAGGTTCAGGTTCACAGCAAAACGGTTACAGACACAGTGACTCAGGTGGATACTTCAGGGATAAGTTTTAGCAGTCCAGATACTCGGATAGGGAAACGTCCAGACACTGGCTGCACCGGGACTAGGGGATCAGGACCAATAGACAATGTTCAGGCAGTGGCCGCACTGGGACCAGGGAACTTCGGGGACATGACTGTCCGCACCAGGAAAAGGGACAATGATCAGGCACTGTCCGCGCCCAGTACCAGGGGACTACGTGGACATGACTGTCCGCACCAGGATCAGGGGACAATGTTTAGGGACTGTCTGCATGTGGACCAGGAATTTGGGTTCAGGACCTGACTACACGAGGACCAGAGATTTGTGTTCAGGACCTGGCCACACTGGGACCAGGGATTCAGGTTCAGGACATTGGCCACACCAGGAGGGGAGAAGGGAAGCCATGCACGGGAGCTGGCAATAGTGTTACACTATACAAGTTGTTAAATAACTGCTTACATGTAGTCGATCGGCGGTTGTTTAATGCCCACAAAGGACCAGTGTAAATCCACCATAACTGTCCCACTGAGCCCTCACTGTGAGTAAAATACCAGCTCAATAAGCCCTCGCTTGTAAGAAGCTGCAGGTCTCCACTTGCTTTCCACTTATCTATAAAGGGCACGTTGAATATAACCTCTATTTAATGGCACCTTTGCACGTAAGTGAATGGAAGATCCTTCACGGAGACAGCACATATCTTAAAGGTGGTGTTATTTAATTTCCCCTGACATTTCAGTTCCTTCGGTGACACATTCTCATATTCGGAACCAAGAAAATAAGAAGCAGCTGACCACATATGAGAGGCATTTCGGAAGGAGCTTCGTTGACCTTTCAGCGTTCGCGCATTCATTGACTCCTGAGGAAGCCGCGCGCTATCTCCAGACTGTTCCTAATGAAGGTAACTCGTGACTCCGTCACCTGTTAGAGAATTTATGCCGCCTTTTTATGGGACTTATTACATTATTCTTTCTTTTTCTTAGTACCAGAAAGAACAAGGCTGGAGAAGCTGCTGAAAACCTTCCACGCGCCTGACAATCAACACATGCAATTAATGTCAACGCAAATAAAATTAAGAGATCGTCAGCCAGAAGATGGGAGCTGACAACCCTGAATTTTACTGCTGACAATGACCTCACATGCGTTGAACTGAAGGTTGAGAAAGACCATGTTCAGTATTCGGTCAGTATTTTACATCAGTATTTCTAAGCCAAAACCAGGAGTGGGTGATAAATACAGAAGTGGTTACGTGTTTCTATTATACTTTTCCTCTGATCGTTCCAAACCTGGTTTTGGCTTACAAATATTGATGTAAAATACTGATCAAATACTGAACGTGTGAACGTGACCTTACAAGGGTTGTCTCATACAGATATTGGCCATATATTGCTATGACATACCAGCAGTGTCTGCTTGGTGGGCTCTGATCTGTGTGCCCTCGCTGACCACTAGGATGAAGTGGCAGTGGTGCTACAAATGCACCGTGCTACTAATTCTCCTGGCTTTCTCTGGAGGTTGTATGGTTGCCAAATCACTACAGTGAGTGATGGTCTAACTTCTAGAGATGGAAGATGAAGTGGCACCAGCCACCAGCTGGGGTTCCAACCGTCCGACCCTCCACTGATCCGACATTAAAGCAGTTCACTCACTTTTGCATTGAAAGTCGAAGCCGATGATGATAGTTGGAGCCGATGATGTCAGCAACCCATACACGTGACGAAAAAACAATCGCTACATACAAGTGTCTAGGTAGACTTTGGGGTTCATAACATCATCGGCATGGAAGTGAGCAGGCGGCGCACTATATGCCATCAGAGTTTTTAAGACAACCCCTTTAAAATCACTTTCCTCTGAAATTAGAAATTACCTATAAGTCATCTCTCCAACTCCTACAAAGTTTCTATTCACTGTTTTCTTATTTATATAAATTTTTTTGAGAAAGATGGATGCCAATTATAAATTTACCAAGCTTCCTAATTATAGGGTTTGTTCACACACATTGGATTTGCATGCGGAAAATCAGCGTATCCTCGCAGCAAGTTAAGTGGATGAGATTTTTCCAAATTTTATAGGTTGCAAAAGAAAATCTGCAGCACAAATTGACATGGAGTGTGGATTTTAACCCCATTTTTGCCAGGGTCACTTTTCGTTTTTGCTTTTTTGTTTTTTTCCTCTCCTTCTTCCAAAAGCAATAACTTTATTTTTTTTTGTCAACATAAACGTATGACGACTTGTTTTTTTGCCAGGTAAGCTGTAATTTTAATGATTTTGGGGTTTTATTTTTACAGCGCCTATTGTACGGGAAAAATGACCTTGCATCATAATTTTCCAGGTCAGTACAATTACAGCTGGAAAGTTGCAGCAACCAAAAACAGGCAAATTTGGTATTTTAATTTTTTTTTCGCTGTATGGCGTTTACCTTGTCAGTAAATATGATTTATATTTCGATAGATCAGACTTATTGATGCGGCGATATCAAATATGCTATTTTTTTCTTAAAAAGTTAAAAAAGGAATGACTTAAAGTTTTATCCTTTTTATCTTACTTTATTTTTTATCCCTTTTTGTTTTCAACCTGTGTTTATTCTATATACTGGAATACTACTAGCATTGCAGCATGTAAAGAAAATGACGCTGTCCTATGAAGCTCAGCCACAGTCTGGGCTTCACAAGAGAAATAAGATGTCAGCCATGGGGGTCTTCAGCAGATTCCTTAGTCCTAGATGCTATGATACCTTATGGACACCCCACAGTCGGGTCTTGGGGAAGCAATGGAAGCCAGTGCATGCCTGCATCAGAAATCAGTCCATTTAAAGGGAATATATGGGACTTTCGGAAAAACAAAAAATGTGCCTAAGCACTAACAGGCAGGTAGTTGCTACCTACCTGCCTGTTGTGCCCGACGCTGTTTATCATCTTCACAGACTGCGCCTGCCGTGGATTCAGCTGCCTCTGCTGACGTCACGTCAGTAGAGCAGCAGCTTCTTTTCCGCCCTGCTCTGTCGAGAGGGGTGTGGCTTCCAACATCATTCTGATTGACAGTTGACTCCCCTAGTTAGGCAGTGAGAATCCGTCTGTCATTGCAGGGCGGAAAACAAGCTGCCGCTCTGTCGAAGTAACTTCAGCACAGGCAGCTGAATCGCCGGCAGGACCGCTCTGTATTGGTGATGAACAGCGCTGGGCACAACAGACGGGTAGGTAGCAACTACCTGCTGTTAGTGCTTAGGCACATTTTTTATTTTTCACAAAGTCCCGGATATCCCCTTTACAGTAAGTACAGCTGTCAGACTGACAGCTGGAGTTAAATGGTTAACAGCAGTGATCAGAGCTATCTCGAGTCTCTGCTGTTAGAGGCAGATGGCGGCTGTATAATACAGCTGACACCTGCCGCGCATGCTGTGTGCTCTGTTCCTGAGCCTGCTTCATACATGAGGACCCAATGTAGGGCGTACTATTGCATCTTCCATCATGAAGAGGTTACATTTGCAACATGTCAATTAATCCTGCAGATTTTCAAAGCAAGCATCACCCTTTGGAACACATAGGATGAAATCTGGCACAAACGCACAATAAAATTACTCCGTGTAAGGTTTGTAAATGTGAACATACCCATATAGTGATGTATGCCCTGTACTTGTATCACTAAGCACCTGGGCGGATTGTAGCAATATTAGGTAACATTGGTTATTACTGAGATTCCCAGACACAGTTATACTAAAGAATTGTAAGAATAGCGGATTGTTTTAATAATGATTTTTTTTACCGATATGGGAGAGGCTCCTCGTCACTGGATGAATCAGTTAGGCCACGGCCCCACTATCAGTATTTGGTCAGTATTTTTTCTCAGGAGTGGGAGCCAAAACCAGGTGAGAAAAGGTATAATAGAAACAAGTCACCAATTCTGTATTTATCACCCACTCCTGGTTTTGGCTCCCACTCCTGAGAAAAAATACTGACCACATACTGATGGTAGGGTTATGGCCGTATCTGCATTTACGGATACTTGGTGTGATTACTTAATGCCTGCTGTTGTGCCCATTGGTCAGGCTTGACTTTGATTTGGCTCCGGCCACCTCACTACATGTGACTGCCCGGGATTTATCACTCATGATATGTTACTGAACCTTCACATTTGGACTAGATAATAAAAATGACTTGCAGTGTTTGAAGTAAATCTTGAATTTTTGGAAAGTGCTACTGACTTGCAGTGTTGGCCAGAGATATGGAATAGAAGTAAAGAATTAGCAATGGGTTCACATAATGTGATAATTTGAGAAGTTACACAACTCTCGTTCACTGGAAAAGTAGTAGTGACGAGTGATAGAAATGTTCTATTCTACACCAAGTTAAAGTTTTACATAAATTAAACCCTGAAAATTAGAGAAGAGAGAAGATTCAACAGATCATCATAGTCAGGTGGCCATGTCGATATTCTATAGGCGTGGGACGGACGCTCTGCAAACTACCTCCTACCTGCAGGAATCTCCAGCACCTTGTCTTGTTAGCAGGCCCGGGCTGACGCCATGCATCACACGAGGTTGTGCCAGGACTACAAATCAGAAGGCATGCCGGGGAGTTCAACCGGTAAGAGGTTGTAGAGTTCCCATCTGGTGGCCATGGATCACTGAAGTGGTGACTGGACCATTGTCCTGCTAATGTAGTATCTCAACTCTACTGAAAATGTGGGACAACACTAAGCATCTGAATGGTAGAGTCAACACTCGGCAGACATTTCTGACTGTTCCATACATCTGAATGTTAAGAAACGACCCTGTTCAAGATACGTAAAATTGGTTGTTTTTTTAACCCTTTCTTGTAATTGACATACTGGTACTGTGCATCCTCTGTCATGTGCGGGTCTACGGAATGGGCTAAGGGGCTGAGGCCGCTAACAGCAGCGAACAGAGTTTGCACAAATCACTGCTTTTTAACCATTTAAATGCAGATGTCAGTTCCTGACAATGGTATTAAAATGGCTGCAAATATCCTACCTGCCTACTGAAGGTCCCCATGGCCTCCATCTCGGTGCTCCCACGGTGCCTGGCCTGTAGCTGGACTTTATAAGACACTAGTAATTTTTTTTTTTTACATTTATCTTTATTTATTGAATTTTGAGAAAGAAGTAATGCAATCAAAAGGCACTGAATATGCCAAGAGAGCAAAACAACAGAAAAATAAATACAATTTTGCAGTATCAATAAAAACTATTATAAAGGACAGGAAGTAATATCTTAGCATTAAAACCATCAGGGTAATCCAAGACACAATCAGGGTAATCCAAGACACAATCAGGGTAATCCAAGACAGAAGCACAAGTTCCACAATGAAGGAACAGGATTTAAACTTCCATGACAACACAAACTGAGTAAGAGATTGTAGCCATAATAAGGATAACAAAAAAAAAAAGGGAACGCAAAGAAAAGAAAAAGGCAGAAGAAGCCGGAAGGAGAGATGAGCAGGTATGAGGTCCTGTCTTTACCAATTCAGTTTTCCCCAATAAGGGTCCGGTATTCCCCAGAGGATCTGAATTTAAGCCAATAAAACCAGGTTTTGTGAAAACAATCATAGTAATTATTGACACTAGAGGTTAGTTCCTCCATTAACATCACTGTTTATTTTAGAAAACCAGAGGGGAACTGTTGGAAAGGAGTCTTTCTTCCACGGCAGAGGAATACATGCTTGAGCAGTCGCAATTAAATGTCTTAATATAGAGTGCCTATATGTTTTTATGGAAAAGTCGCAACAATGAAGAAGGACAAGAGCCGGGTTTAGGTCAGTTGTAAGGTCTGTGAACCTACACAACACTAGTTGCACCTTTTCCCATAAAGAAGTAAGGAGCTTGCAGGATCAAAAAATATATATCAGCTCACCTTCCTCGTCTCCACATCCTCAACACATGGGCTTGGCTTCAGGGAAAATAGAGTGTAGGTGAGTTGGGACTCTATTCCACCGAGACAGCAATTTATTACCAGCCTCATGAAAAAGAGAGCAAATAGATGATTTATGTGATAACAAAAAGATACACCTCCACTGTTCTTTCGATAAAGTCCCGAATCTGCCTCCCAATGGATTTGGAAATGGGTGGGAGGTTGGTCTGGGGGTATCATCAGCAAGGAGTATGAGAAGGATAAAGTATGTCTGAGGCTATGTGCCCACGATGCAGAAATGAAGCAGAATTTTTCTGCAACATTTCTGCATGTCCCTTGCCAGAAAAACGCATGCGTTTTTTTGACGCGTTTTTGTATGCGGATTTTACATGCGTTTTTGTAAGCTTATTGAAGGCGTTTTTGAGCACAAATAAAGTTATTGAAAAAAAAAAAGGGAAATCCTGATGTCATTTCCTAGTTAAACCCCTCTTCACCATTTTGCTTTTTGCAAAAGACAGGATGCCACACGAATTGCAGCCCCTGCGGGTCAGCAGACCATGCCTAAACCTTCTGCTAATGACTTGCATAAATTTCCTGCACTGCAACGTTGAGCAGGTAATATAAGCTATATGTTTTTTTTGGGGTACATTATTTTTATGTAGTGTGTGTACTAACCTATTATTGTTCTATAGGAGCGTTTAAGGAGGAGAAGACGACCAAAAAAGATGTGGGTGCACCCTATTTTGCAGGAGCGGATGGATAAGGGCCACTTCAATGTTCTCTACCAGGATTTAAGGAGGTAAGATATATGTGAAGAAAGTATAATGTCACCCGAGTATGCTGTTTTTTTAAGGTTTTGTTTGTATACTATGTTACAAAATTAATCCTTTTTTTTTTCTCTGTTTACTATAGTTTTCCTGAAAAATTTCAACAGTTCTGCCGTCTGAACATTACTGCATTTGATCGGCTGCTGAGCCTTATGTCTCCTGACCTGGACTACCGAGACATCGTAATGCGAAGGGCCATCTCTGCTGAGGAAAGGCTGCTCATCACCTTGCGGTAAGTTGAATGTTGATTTATATGTACCTGGTTTTGTTCGCCACGCTGCGGTGATGGCTGGTGTACCTGGTTTTGTTCGCCACCCTGTGGTGATGGCTCCCCTGTGTCTGTTTTTGTGTACATATTTTTGGCTTGACCATGAGATCACCATGCACAGAGATCAGATTGAAAAGGTCACTGATGTGTTAACTCTAGAGCAAACATCGTAGGCGAACACAGACACAAAGTCAAAACACAATATAAATTGATATGTGTGAACTCAAGAGCAAACAAAAGATGAAAAAAAAATACAAAATGTGGAAAACCCCCCCAAAAAAATAAAACCGCGCCCATTGCTGGAATAGTATTTTGTAATAAAGATCTTAATTTTTTAAAAAGAGGAATCAATAATGGATAATTACTGTTGGCTTGTATTTCTTTTTATGGCTTTTCTAATTTTATATTTTTCCTTTTCAGGTTTTTGGCCACAGGAGAGAGCTATACATCACTGCACCTCCAATTTAGGGTTGGTAAATCCACCATTTCCCGAATTGTGAGGTGCACATGTAGCGTCATCTGGCAGAAGTTGCAGCCCATTGTGATGCCTTCTCCAACCAAGGAGACTTGGCTGCAGGTCGCAGCAGGCTTTCAAACTGTGGCCAATTTCCCAAACTGCATTGGTGCTGTTGATGGCAAACATGTGAGAGTTCAGCAGCCACCACGATCAGGATCACGCTTCTTTAATTATAAGAAGTATTTTTCTGTGGTCCTGATGGCGGTGGCTGATGCACATTACAAATTTGTTGCCATTGACGTTGGTGCTTATGGCAGTACTGGGGACTCTCGGGTGTTTAGATCATCACAGATTGGGCTGCAAATTCTTCAAGATGGCGTAACGCTCCCAGCCCCAAGACCTTTGCCGGGTTCCACACATCCAGTTCCTTTTGTGATGGTATCGGATGAGGCATTTCCCTTATAGACCAACCTGCTGCACCCATACCCACAAAGGGCACTGAATGCCCGGCGGAGGATTTTTAATTATCGGCTGAGTCGTGCACGCAGATATGTGGAATGCACCTTCGGAATCATGTGTAGTCAGTGGAGGATCTTTCACACTGCCGTCCAGTTGGATACGGAGACCGTTGACACTGTAATTAAGGCATGCTGTGTACTCCACAACTATGCTCGTGAATGCAGCACTGAGCAAGATGAGGAGTCACAGCTATCTGAATTAATTACAGTTGTCAACTCCGGTCAGGGAAGGCCATCCAACTCTGGTGCCAGGGTGCGAGAAACCTTCGCTGACTACTCCATGAGTCCTGAAAGTGCCGTGCACTGGCAATACTCCTGTGCTGGTGTTGAGCAGCCTGAGCAGAGAAGATCTGATGAACAATAAAGAAGAACTTCCTAATTTTTTTTTGTTAAAATAAAAATGTACAAAAAAGTGTTTATAAAAAAAAAAAATTTGGGTTAAATTTTAATTTGTCTAAAATATTTCTTGAATTGCAACCTTCTACGTATTGTTTTCCGACCATACGTCAACGCAAAAGTGAACAACCCACAAGGATCAGAGCCTGTATATTGGCATTACTACCTAGAGCACTCTTCAAAAGTACTGTCTGCTAAAGTCATCCCTCACCATTGTTATTTGCTTGCGCTAAGAGCAGAACTAGCAAAGAACAGTGTTGAGAGTAGTATTCATCCAAAAAATAGTTGTGGTCCAAAATATCAAAGTATATTTCTAATTTAAAAACGACTGTATACAGCCGACCACATACGTAGATTAGTTTGAACAAATTTGAAAAATGTAGAGTTCCTCTGACCTGCGCTATGGTGAGCGCAGATCAGGGTAACACTTTTTCATTTAAACCCAATCCAACCACATATACACTTGTAAAGTAAAATTAACAGATAGTTTAACTAATTTGTTTTAATACATAATATAGAATAACTTTAAAAACTTTGTAAAAACAAAAAAACAACAAACTTCTAGAAAATTTTATCGGACAAACATTGCCCATAACTTGGGAATAAATTACACATTGTGTACGGCACACCTGTCCTGTCATCATTTTAGGGCCATAAAATACGGGCAGCACCTGTAGGTTGTTTAATTATATAAAAATAAACACCTTTTCTTACAGTCCCCTACGCCTGAAGCCTGGTATAGGTGACCATAAGAAAAGGTCTTTGTTAATTGTCTGATTCTCTAAAACATTGTGTATCTATCGACCTACAGGTGCTGTCTGTATCTGCTAGGGTCCAAAAATGATGACAGGGAGGGGTAAAATTATTGAACTACAAGTTATGAAGGTCTTGTTCGAAGCTGTAGCCAGGAAACATTTCTTGTGAAAAACTTGAGTTGGGGGATGGTCCTCTGACAAATGATGATCCACCATGAGCCATTTGGCGACCATAACTTGGTTGCATATCTTCAGGACGGTATGCTGCAACCTGCCCAAAACGCTGGGTTGCAGCTGCTGGTGGTGGTGGAGGCACACTGGGATTGAATAAATTAAATATTCCACATAGTACGGCTGGGGGCGAGGGCATAACTGATGCCTCGTCAATTGCCATGACCAGAGGGCCTGCTGCAGTCATGTACATGTTCTGCCTATCTCGTGGCATAGATCTGATGCGGGCAGCTTGGGCTGAGCAAAATTTATCAATGGCATCTTCCTGGGATGCCCTTTCCACAAGGCTGAGGGTCCGATTTGTGAGGGCTTCAAGCACAATAGTCCCACCCCCGTGGCTTTTGGTCTTTTTTTGCCCGCCCTTCTCGATGCCACAAGATGAGCAGAACCAGACCCCCTCCCAGTGGGCCTCGACACACCACCAGTACAGCTACCAGCATCACTTGGAGCAGGAGCATCAGTCACCAAACCCGTCCCGACGTCCGCTGGATTTGACAAAGAATGTGTGGGACAACCAGATGTTGAAGACGCAGAAGCAGATGGATCCGGTGAGGAAAGCTGGAAAAAGTCCTCGGATTCCTCCTCTACTTGCTCAGTGGTTGTGTCCTCTTCTGCTGTTGGGGCCCTGATGTTTCCTTCAGTTCTGTATAAAATAAAAGGTAAAAACCAATGTAAATACAACATTTTTGGAAACATTTCAATTAATATGTTTTGAGAATTTACCTCCGCAAACTCCTGCTGCTTAGTATGAAGGCCAGCTCGTCCGCAAAAGGAACTTTTCTTTTTCTTGGCGATGAGCCACTTTGCACCGACTGGTGATACTTCACCAGCCGGTCGGTGACCGATCTCCACCGATTTTTAATATCAGACACTGCAATAACAAAACCAAAACAATTTATGAACTGCTGTAACACCAAAAATGCAATTATAAATAGATATAAAAATAAATGTAAAAATCAAAACTTAGTAATTTCCTCTTGGGCATCACGTTCCGCATTCACCCACTGGGGATACATTTGGTTCAACACAGAGGCCCAGGCGTCTTTTTTCTTCTGCTTGTCTTTGTATTCATCACTAGCTCGGTCCCATATTTCGGGATATTTTTCAATCTAGAGTGAATAATAACGTCGGTGAATATTATTTTTAAAACAAAATGGAGGAATAAAAGATTACCAAAAAAAAAAAAAAGCAAAACATATGGAGATATCTACGCACACACACCAAAACCAACCCCTCACCTATATTGTATGGTTCTTTCACACGTCAATCTCCGGGACGAGTGTTGATGCCATTTTCCACACATAGCGGAGACCCACACACAGACCCATTGCAAAGCATACTCGGTCACACTTATCTGTAGTAATGTGGATATGTGGACATGAGAAATCAACCTTACAGCGTATGCAGGAGCTTTCAGTGAATGAACCTACATACACTGTACAATAATCTTTCAATTTAATAAAATCTTTAACAAAAAAAAAAAAAAGTGGGCTCACGCATAGTTTTAATAACTAGCAAAGGGAAAGCAGACGGTTGATGGCTGATGTTATAGTCTGTGAAGTAGCCAATAACCATGGACCCTTCCCTTGCTATTAATACCAGGCCGCAGCAGTTAGCTTAGCCTTTACTGGCTAATTGAACAGGGGGACCACCCCAAAAAAACATGGGGTCCCCCTATAAATTGAAGCCAGCAAAGGCTAGCCGCTTTGCCTTTTCTGGCTACTATATAGGAAGACCAACCACAAAAAAATAACATGGGGTCCCCCTATAAATTGTAGCCAGCAAAGGCTAGGCGGACAGCTGCGACCTGATATTAATAGCCTAGAAAGGGGCCATGGTTGTAGGCCCCCCCCAGGCTATAATTTCAGCCCTCAGCCGCCCCAGATTTGGCGCATCATATTTGTGCGCCAAATCTGGCACTTAGCCTCGCTCTTCCACACTGCCCTGGTGCGGTGGCAGGGGGTAATAGTTGTGGGGTTCATGTCAGCGCCAGCTGCCATGAAGCCCAGGTTAGTAATGAGAGGCGTCTATAAGACACCCCCATTGCTAACCTAAAAAGAAAAAAAACAGACACCCAGAAAAAAATAATTTATTTGAAATAAAACACACAATTTTATTTAATTCTAAGTTTACTAAAAAAAAAATAGTTACCTGCGCTGATCTCCCATGCACAGCTGTCACATCTGGAGATGGTGACAGCTGTGCATGGCTGCTGTAAGCTCACACTGCCGGGAACACGTCTGCTCCCGGCAGCGGGAGCCACTGACTGAGGTCACCGGAGTGCATTCAGTCAGTGCAGCTCTGGTGACCTCCTTTACGGCACTGCTGTACCGTGGGAATTTCTCACGGTACAACAGGCCCGTAAAGGAGCTAACCGGAGCAGCGCTGCCTGAACTCCGGCGAACCCGCTCATGCAATGATGGGGCTGTTTTACGGCCCCATCATTCTAGCGGCGGCAGCGGTTCAGAGCGGTCACATTCTATGTGGCTGCTCTAAACTGGAGATCATCGTGGGACACTCGTGGACTACTACGGAGGGGTAAGGATAAGGTTGTGGTTTATTATTTTATATTTTATTACAGGAGATCGATGGCTTCGGGGAATTAGGTGTCTAGGTGAGTATAGGTGTATTTTTTTATTTTTTACTTTATTTTAGGTGGCGATCGGCGGGGACAGGTAATGTATGAACTAATTTATTGTAGGTAACCACTGGCCACCAATGAAAAAAAAAAAAGGGGACAGTAGATTAAATAATCTTGGGGCCAATAAAACAAAAAAGTGTAATGATGATGGCACCGCACCCCCCCCCAAAAAAAAAAAAAAGGTAGGGGGGGGGAATAAATAGGGTCAATAATATATGGAGGCACATATGGGGGCTATTAAATTTAATTTTGGGGCACATTTTACAGCAGGAGCAGGCTGATGGGAACTACTACTCCCATCGAGCTGCTCCTGCTGGCACTAGTTTGACTGGGGACAGACATAGGCCGATGGGAGTAGTAGTCTCTCGTCGGCCTATGTCTGCCTGCTGACACCCGCACACACAGACCCCACACAGACCCCACAAACACACCACACAGACACATACAGACCACATACACACCACACAGACACTTACCACACTAATCATGAATCCCACGTTGAGATTCATGCGTTTATACCATCCCAGATGAGCAGCCATGATCCTGACAGACGGGAATATTATGGGATTCTCGTCTTCCTGGAATATGGGATGCTCATGGGATGGATGGATGGAACGCCCAATTGTGAGGTCACTTCCTATTTGCTGCGGTTCTGAGGTAGAAGACCGCAGCAAATGCGCTTCAATTCCGCAAGTATTTTTACGTATTTGCGGATTTGAAGCGGCCCAATGCAAGTCAATGGCGGCGATTACGCCGCGCTTCCGCAAAATTAAATGACATGCTGCGGATTTTTCCGCACAGCATAAACGCCGCGGAAAAAAACGCAGCATGGGCATTGACAGTGCGGCTTGTCATTAAGGACCATGGGGGGCGGATTACCAAGCGGTTTTGAAGTGTTTACGCTGCGGAAATTCCGCAGCATATATGCTTGTAAAACGCTACGTGGGCACCCAGCCTTAGAGGTCCTGTCCCCGTGTTCGCTGATTCAAAAGTCATCTTGATATTATTGTAAATGGGTCTGGGAGGGAGTGAATGAAAAAAACGAGAAAGCTGAACAACTCTCCAAACAAAGAACGCTCGTTCAAGTCCCCTAGGCTGATTAAAAATAAAAGCAAAAAATAAATTAAAAAGAAAAAAAAAGTTTCAATCAATCTTAATAAGGGCTCATTCACACTTCAGTTTGTCACGTACGAGTGCTAGCTGTGTATTTCAGATAGCACTCGTACCTGTAACAGTTTGTAGGGCCGTTCACATGACAATGATTTTTTTATGGACCGAGTGGTCCTGGCAATATCACAGAGACATGTTCGAAATTGATCCGAGTGCTGGATCATACTTGTCAATGAGACTATGGGCCCCTGAAAAAATTGGACAGAACTCGGATGACATCCATGTGAGGACCATTTTTCACTGACTAAAAGATAAGAGAAGGTTGAGAAAGTTTTTTTTTCTCATCGGTGAAAAAAACTGATGAAACTCAGACTCAAACTGATGAATATCACTGATGAAACTCAGACCATTTTTCTCGTATGTCAAAAAACTGACAACCGAAAAAGGCCCAAGCCTGATCTATCAAAATCTAAAACGAATTACTCAATTCGGTAGACTCCATAACAAAAAGAGAAAAACACCACAATTGCTATTTTTTGGTCATTGCACTACTCCATAAAAAAGCATTAAAAAGTGTTCAAAATGTATGTACACAAAAATGGTATCACCCTAAGGCCGCGGCCCCACTATCAGTATTTGGTCAGTATTTGGTCAGTATTTTTTCAAAACCAGGCGAGGAACAATCAGAGAAAAGGTATAATAGAAACAAGTCACCAATTCTGCATTTATCACCCATTCCAGGTTTTGGCTCCCACTCCTGAGAAAAAATACTGACCGAATACTGATAATGGGTCGTGGCCTAAAACTGAGAGTTTGCCTCGCAGAGAACAATCTCCATCAAAATAAAAAATATATATACACTAGTGTAAGGCTGTGTGCCTACGATGCGTTTTTTAAGCGTTTCCGCAGCGGCAAAAACGCTGCAGAAACTCTTAAAAAACGCATGGTAGAAGGCCTGCCATGTCCCCCAATGATAATCCGCTTGTGCTGTGCACATGCTGCGGAAATTTCCGCTGCGGATTATCATTGCGGAAAAAAACGCAGCACTACCAATTATTTTGCGGAAGTGCTGCGTTTTCGCCGCCATTGACTTGCATTAGAACGCGCCAATTCCGCAAGACTGCATCTGTACTTGCATAATTGGCGCGTTCTAATGTGCGGATGGTACCCGGGTGTGGAGGACAGGAGACTCTTCTCCGCACCCGGGTACCATTGAAAACTGTATAAAAAAAGAATAAAATAAAAAATAAATATATACTTACCTTCCGGCGGCCCGGGGTGCGCTCCTCCTTGCTTGACTGCAGTTCGCGATGGAATGAAGGACCTGCGCTGATGTCAAAGTCATGTGTCGGGTCACACAACGCTGACGTCGGCAGGTCCTTCAATCCACCGCTGCCGGCAGCCGGGACTGAGCGAAGCAAGACAGCGCGGGCCATCGGAGGGTAAGTATATATTTATTTTTTTATTTTTTGACATTCTCTCGGTCACACTATATAAATCCATGCCGGTTGCATGGATTTATATAGTGTAACCAAGTTGTCAAGCACTTTCCAAGTGATGCTAAAATCGCTTGGGAAGCGCTTGTCAACCAGCATGCGGAAATGAAAGTGAAGACCGCTTCACATCCGCATGTCCCTGGCAGGAAAACGCATGTACAATCCGCATGTACAATCCGCATGCGTTTTTTCTGCCAGGGAGACGCAGAAACGCTCAGGAAAAAATCCTAAGCATTTCTGCATCGTGGGCACATAGCCTAATACAGGTACTTTAGATGCAGTGACACAGAAACACAGAGCAGCCAATACGGGGTTAATAAACGGGGGGTTTATGATAACAAGATGAATCTCCACGCAGGATGTAACAGGGGAAAATATGGGGAAATAGCAGGTATTAGTCTGTAACTGACAGTTTACAGTTTAACTAGATGTAGCAGAGTCAAACCGGTAACAAAAGACAGTTTTTTCACTTAGCTGACTTGTATCCTCTACAAGGCAGTTGCCAGCTGGTGCTGGTGACGCTGTCTTCAGACTTCCCCGCCCAAACAATGCTCCGTCTTCTGGCGGCAGCGGGCGGTCTCCGGTTTTACCCGCTGAGCCCCTAGTCCATAACACGGCACCTCACGTGCTCAGCTCCACGGACCCTGCGTCTCTTCTCCCTACAGTCAGCCAGACTCTTCCGGTCCACTGCACTCGGATCCCTTGCTCCAAGTCCTGTAGCCAGGAGCCTGGACCCTCTCACACTGCTCTGCTCAGCTGGACTCAGCTCCGCTTTCCCGCGCAAACGTCCTCGTCTCGCCCTCTCTCTCGTCACACCAGGAGTCCCTCTGTCACCTGACCACCCAGCTCTCTCGACACACCCCCTGCTTCCCTGTCACATGACTCCTCTGCTTGCACCTTGCAGTCTGTCTTCCCCATGCAACACGAGGTAAGGCCCCGGCAGTTCCGGATACCTTGCTCTGAAAGTACTTACACCCCGGTCTTCCCCCTTACACTAGTCTCAAAATGGCAACACAAATCAGCGCAAAAAGTCCAGATTTTTTTAAACATATATTAAAACAACACAAGTTTGGTATTGTCATAATTGTACTGATCTGGAGAATCACGCTGCCGGGTCAATGAACACAGTAAAAACAAAACCTTAAATATAATGGTGGAATTTCTTTTTCCTCCATTTCATCCTGCATCACAAAATTTTTTGCTTCTTTTTAAATACATCACATGGAAAAAATTAATATTGTCATTCAAAACTACAATTCGTTCTGCGACAAAACAAGCCCTCATACGGTAATGTCAATGTAAAAATAAAAACACAAAAAGGAAAATTGGCTGCAATACACAGGCTCTCAAACTGCTCAAAATAATAACAGGCATGGCCTTCCTGATAGCACCATGCAGGTATGATTAATAAACTGGGCAGAAGTCCTAACGTTTTGGGCTAATAAACAGCCTATGTGACCCTAATATTACTGATAATATGCTCGCTGCCTGGATTGGCCACTAGAGGGAGCGTGAGAGCTTGCTGCTCATTGTTATACGTTGGAC
Source organism: Phyllobates terribilis (assembly GCF_046119375.1). Taxonomy (NCBI): domain Eukaryota; kingdom Metazoa; phylum Chordata; class Amphibia; order Anura; family Dendrobatidae; genus Phyllobates; species Phyllobates terribilis. The sequence continues at coordinate 110,209,027 of NW_027362762.1, forward strand.
TCCATAATAACACTCTACAGTAAAATCTCCAGGCGAGGGCCTCCAAACATGGAGTGAACATGGTCTCCTTAGAAGATGCTCCTCATAAAGAAGAGCTGAATATATACACAAAAAAATGGGAATTAAAAATCTGTCATCTAAAAAGTAATGTATACAGGGGGTGGTCTTTCAAAAAGGTGGTCATTTGGAGAAAGGTCTTTAAGACGACAATACAATTGAAGATATGGTCACTGGTGCTGTAGGAGCAGAGGAGCACTGATCAGCTCACTGCCCCAATAAGCAGTGACATGATGAGGTCACCTCATCACGCTGCTGAAGTCACTGCAGAGGTGGGTAAGACACGGGATGTGGTAAGCGCTCCATAGTGAAGCCAAAAATTCAAGGGAATTTCATTGTAGGGAAGTGTACACAATATAGATGGATAGTATGAGGCCCCATTATGGAGAGGTGGCAGTAAGGGGACAGTGTGAGGAGGAAGCACAGTATAGAGAGGGGGCAGTGTGGAGGGGTTAGTGTGAGAAAGAGGAGTATGGTCAGGGGACAGTATGAGGGCGCAATATGAAAAGGCACAGTTTGGATAGGGCAGTGTGAAGAGGGGGTAGCGTGAGGTGGGGACAGTTTGGAGATAGGGACAGCGTGAGGGCCACATATAGGCGTATTGACCATAGTTCATAAGGGAGAATGGTGTGGCGGTCGTAGTTTATAAGGGGTTGGTATGGAGGCAATATTTTATTGGAGCTGAGAGATCATAATGGCAGACAGTGTGGAGGTTATTTTTCATAAAGGGGAAGGTATGGTAGTTATAGTTCTTAAGGGGAATTGACTCGCCCCCTGGGCCCTGGGGCACACGGATCCGGGCGATAGGGGAACGATGGGGGTAGTAGTGGCGGCCCGGTCCCACGGCTCAGGGTGGTCAGACCAATGGTAGTCTGCTACGTGCTTCAGATAATGTCCGACTACGCCACCCGTGGATTGCGGCTATTAGGAACCGCCGCTGCAAGGCAGTCCGCTGGGGCCGATGACGTGTGCAGCTGGGATGGTGTGACTCCCCACGGGAAGAGTGCGGCCCCAGGGCAGTGTAGTGGATGTTGGGAGTGATGGTGGTGAGAGTCCCAGTACCGATAGTGCTGGAGGCGCGAAGGAGCACACAGACAACAAGTTACAGTCCAGGGTCTTTACTCACAGTTCATTTGTTCCGGGTCACTTCTGTCAGCAGTGACCGCCCGAGCCGTGCTGCGTCCACCAGGTGTGGGGCTCGGTCAACTCCCAGCCAGTTCAGGAGCATGGCACAGGACCCCCTTTAATCCTTTCCCTGGCCTGCCTCACCAGTGACCCACTTTTGTCCAGCTGCCGCGGACTTGTGCGGTTAAACGTGGGCCCCATCCCCCGCTGTCCTATATGGCGCCTTCCTAGCAGGTTTGATGAGGTGTCGCACCAATAGATGATCACGACGACCGGTCTTTGGCTGAGGGTAGTTTCTCCTCCACCAACTTGGGATCCGGTACCCTTAATCTGCCTGACCCTTCACCCTGGATTCTCGTGGGTTCTTAGGGTCCCTTCCACCTTCTTGTTCCTGAGCCCTTCTGTTTCTCTGTCTCTCCTTCTCTTTTCCTTTCTGTTCCTTTCTCGTGGAGCTGGGATGAGACTTAATCACAGCTCCCTTTCACCTCCTCTCTCTCTCTTCTCCGGCCTCTCTCTAGGCCCGCTCCTGAGTGGAGCTCCTACAGAGCCTCCACTCCCGGTCTTCTCCTCTGACTGAACGAACTTCTCTTCTCTCCTAGAGCTAAGATGGTGCCCACCTTTTATACCTCCCTCTGACCATGAGCCCAGGTGACCAGCAACCAATGGGCTCCTTCCTACGCTCAGGAACCGTCCCCTATCTGCCCCTACAGCACTGGGTGTTCCACCCCCCTCCCCACTCCAGGCAGGGACATAGTCGGTCGTGCCTGCACTTCTGTCTAGTGGGAGCACCGTTGAGCTGTCCCTCGGAAATGGGGTGTGTGTGCTGTATGCAGCTAACTGAGCCTGGTCCATACTCCATCCTTACCTGGGAGTGGAATATCACACCTCTGGTCTGAGGTGCAATACCCCTGTAGCGGCCGAACCCTCGGGGCGCTACATTCCCCCCTGGTAAAGCACAGCACGCCCTCGGGCTGGAAAAGAGCAAAAACAGTTAATTACAGGACATGCAAAACTTTTTAAAACTTTTCACATCAGAAAACAGACAACATGGTTCAATTCCCTTTATGGGAAACGCTTTTCTTGTCACACAATTATAAAACGCTTACTAATACTTCTGGAACTCTTTTGACATATAAACACTATTAGAAAACATTCACATTACTATCTAGCAGCATATAAAAACTTTTCATATAAAACATTTGCAGGAAAACATTTTTGCAACACATTCTTGGATCCTGGCGGCGGTGCAACTTGCGACCAGGTGTGCACTCTTCTTGTAAGTGCAGGAACTTTGGCAAACTTGTAAACACGAGGGACTTTCTGTCCCGAGGTAGACGTGGTAGTCTTTTTATAAAACCAGTAGGGGGCGCTTTAGGAAGCGCAACTATATACAAGGGATTGACTGCTCTCAGTCCTCGGCCAGTTTTGGGAAGGGAATGGCTGCTCACAGTCCTCAGCCTGGTAGGGGATGAGGGGCACACAGGTAACAGTCTCTTAACAGTAATCAGTTCTCTGTACCCTGACGGGTAACTATGTACACAGGTACTTTGCTACTTACTAGTAGCGGTGTCCTCCATATGCTCCTTCTTCCTCCTCATATGGTTCTTCAGACCTGTCCGGGTTCTCTTGGCTCTCCTCATAGCCGCGGTGTTGTAGCTCCTCCTCAGTGAGCCGATGAACATGTAGGGCGTATGGTCCTTTTGCGCCTACGTGGCGGGTAAAGGCGACCACATCACCAGGGTATAGGTCACGGCCACGATGTCCCTCAGGTAGATGACTCTCAACATCCCTGCGGGTCACAAAGACGTCGCCTGCGGTTTCTGGGCCCCTGATTAAGCCCCAGTGTAACGGGTCTGGGAGGCGGAACCTCTGAGCTACTATACAAGGGGGCGGTCCTTGTAAGGGAGCGGGTGGCGACCAGGGAAGACGGGCAGGCAGTCACAGCAGGTGACCGGGACAGTCTCTGAGTGAACGGGCTGGAGGTCACGGCAAGTGACCGGGGCAGTCTCTGGATGAACGGGCAGGAGATCACGGCAAGTGACCGGGGCAGTCTCTGGATGAACGGGCAGGAGGTCACGGCAAGTGACCGGGGCAGTCTCTGGATGAATGGGCAGGAGGTCACGGCAAGTGACCGGGGCAGTCTCTGGGTAAAGGGTAGGTACGACCTGTGATGGCAGAGCCTCCAGGTAGGCTAGCAGGCAGATGGTTGATGTGTGCTCCCAGGTGAGCAAGCGAGAGTCTCTGGAATGGCAGGTGGTCACAGCACGTGACGGCGGAGCCTCCAGGTAGGCTAGCAGGCAGGTAACAGATGTGCGCTCCCAGGTGAGCGGGCAGGAGTCTCTGGAATGGCAGGTGGTCACAGCACGTGACGGCGGAGCCTCCAGGTAGGCTAGCAGGCAGGTAACAGGTGTGCGCTCCCAGGTGAGCGGGCAGGAGTCTCTGGAATGGCAGGTGGTCACAGCACGTGACGGCGGAGCCTCCAGGTAGGCTAGCAGGCAGGTAACAGGTGTGCGCTCCCAGGTGAGCGGGCAAGCTGGTCCATAGACAGACTGACAGGAGTTGGAGGGCAGACCGTCGGACCTCAGGCTAGCAGGCAGGTAGCAGAGGAGCGCTCCCAGGTGAGCGGGCAAGCTGGTCCTTAGACAGACTGACAGGAGTCGGTAGGCAGACCGTCGGACCTCAGGCTAGCAGGCAGGTAAGCAGAATATCAGGCAGGAATCAGACAGCAAACTGGCAGGAATCTGGCAGGTAACTGGCAACGGGACCTGAGGGCTGAAGCAGAGTAGTGAACAGTGCAACAACATTGCTCGGGCACCTCCATTTTGGAGGAGGTGCCTTATATATGGTGAAGTCCTCCGGCCATTGGCCGGGGACTCCTTAGGACGGCGCGCGTGGCCCCTTTAAGAGGGAGGGAGCGCGCGCGCGCGCGCCCGAAGCACGGTGGCCGGGAAGGAGTGCGCGCTGCCAGCAGAGCGGGAGGAGGACGCCGGGCTCGGAGCAGAGGGGTGAGGGGAACAGCGTCCCTGCCTAGCAGAGGGCAGGGACGCCGGCGCTACAGTACCCCCCCCTTTAGGCCCCCCCCTTTTTTAGGCCAGAGAGAAATTTAGCTAGGATGAGAGGGGCATGGATGTTCTCCCGGGGCTCCCACGTTCTCTCTTCAGGACCAAACCCCTTCCAATCTACTAGAAAAAGGTCCTCCCTCTTACCCTTTTGTTGGCCAGAATGTTCTCTACCTCAAATTCGTTTTCAGCGGAAACCGGAGCAGGAGGCGTACCTGTAGACTTGGAAAAAGAGTTAAGTACCACAGGTTTGAGGAGAGATACATGGAAGGAGTTAGGGATCCGCAAGTTGGCCGGGAGTTTCAATTTATAGGCCACTGGGTTGATCTGACTGATGACCTCCAGAGGACCGATGAACCGAGGCCCTAACTTATAGGAAGGAATCTTGAGCCGGACATACTTGGACGAGAGCCAGACCTTATCCCCTGGACGGAATTGAGGAGGATCCAGACGTTTTTTGTCAGCATGTCTTTTCATACGCTCGGATGACAGAAGGAGTGCGGATCGGGTACTCTCCCATATGGAGGAAAATTTGTTAACAAGAGATTCTGCAGCCGGATTGTCCACCGAGGTGGAGACGGGAAATGGGATCCGAGGATGCTGACCGAAGACAACAAAAAACGGGGATTTGGAGGAAGATTCGCTCTCGTGATTGTTGTAAGAAAATTCGGCCCATGGCAGGAGATCCACCCAGTCTGAATGGTGGGCATTAACGAAGTGCCGGAGGTAACTGGTCAGGTTCTGATTGATCCGCTCCATTTGACCATTAGACTGTGGGTGGTAAGCGGAGGAGAAGTCCAGGGTGACGTCTAGCAGTTTACAAGTGGCTCTCCTGAAGCGTGAAGTGAACTGTACCCCACGATCCGACACGATGTGGAGGGGCAGGCCATGAAGACGGAAGATGTGGCGGATAAAGTCTTTAGCCAGCTCGGGTGCAGACGGGAGGCCTGGCAGGGGAACGAAATGAGCCATCTTGGAAAAGCGGTCAGCGACCACCCAAATGACCGTACAACCGGCAGAGACGGGAAGATCAGTTATAAAGTCCATTGCTATATGCTGCCAGGGGGCAGCAGGTACTGGGAGCGGAAGGAGGCGACCGGCTGGCAGATGTCTCGGAACCTTGTTGCGGGCGCAGGACACACAGGCAGAAACAAAGTCTATTACGTCCTTGTGCAGGGTAGGCCACCAGTAGTGCCGGGTAATAAGCTGGAGGGTCTTTTTCTGACCGGCGTGGCCAGCTAGTTTAGACGAGTGACCCCAGTGTAGGATCTTCTCCCGATCAGGTACTGATACGAACGTCTTACCGGGAGGGAGACGATTTAGACTCACGGGAGCCACCTGCATTACTCTGGCGGGATCGATGATGTGTTTCGGTTCCTCCTCGAGATCAGACACCAGAAAGGATCGGGACAAGGCGTCCGCCTTGATGTTTCTGTCAGCTGGGCGAAAATGAAGAATAAAATCAAAGCGAGCAAAAAACAAGGACCACCGAGCTTGGCGCGGGTTAAGTCTCTGGGCATGCTGGAGGTAAGCCAAGTTCTTGTGGTCAGTGTAAATTATTACCGGGTGAAGAGCCCCTTCGAGCAGGTAACGCCACTCCTCCAATGCCAGCTTGATGGCCAATAACTCTCGATCTCCTATGGAATAGTTGCGCTCAGAAGAGGAGAAGAGTTTGGAGAAGAAGCCACAAGTTACCATTCTCCCGGAAGATGATTTTTGGGTAAGTACCGCTCCGGCTCCAGAGGAGGAGGCGTCAACCTCCAGGAAGAACTGCTTGTTGCCATCTGGGCGATGCAGCACCGGGGCGGAAGAGAAGGCCTGTTTTAAGGAAAGAAAGGCCTCCTCTGCTTCGGGCGGCCACTCTCTGGGATTAGTGCCCTTACGGGTGAGCGCGGAAATTGGGGCAGTCCGGGAAGAGAAGTGCGGAATGAAGAGGCGGTAGTAGTTGGCGAAGCCCAGGAACCGCTGAATGGCCTTCAACCCCTCCGGTCGGGGCCATTTCTCGATGGCAGACAGTTTCTCTGGATCCATTCGAAGGCCGGTCTGAGAAATAATGTAGCCCAAAAACGGAAGCGAGGTCTGCTCAAAGAGGCACTTCTCATATTTAGCGAAGAGGTGATTCTGCCTGAGCCTGAGCAGGACCTGACGAACGTCTCTCCGGTGAGTCTGGAGATCCGGAGAGAAGACCAAGATGTCGTCCAGGTACACCACTACGCAGGAGTAGAGAAGGTCCCGGAAGATGTCATTGACCAACTCTTGAAAGACGGCAGGAGCGTTACAGAGACCAAAGGGCATTACCAGATATTCATAGTGGCCGTCCCGGGTGTTGAATGCAGTCTTCCATTCATCCCCTTGACGGATACGGACCAGGTTGTACGCCCCACGGAGGTCCAGTTTGGTGAAGATTCTAGCCCCCATCAGACGATCAAATAATTCTGGAATGAGCGGAAGAGGGTACTTATTCTTCACCGTGATCTGGTTAAGGCCTCTATAGTCTATACAGGGACGGAGAGAGCCGTCCTTCTTTTTTCCGAAAAAGAAGCCTGCTCCCGCCGGGGAGGTAGATTTCCGGATGAATCCCCTGGCCAAATTCTCCTCAATATATTCGGACATCGACCGGGTCTCAGCAGCGGACAATGGGTAAATACGCCCACGGGGAGGCGTAGTACCGGGTAACAGGTCGATAGGACAGTCGTATGGTCTATGAGGGGGTAATGTCTCTGCCTCCTTTTTATTAAAGACATCAGAAAATGACCAATAGGGAATCGGAAGTCCAGGTAGATTAGTTGGGGTAGGAGAAGGACGGGCGGGATGAACAGGAACCAAACAAGTCTTATGACAGTCCTGTCCCCAGCGAAGGACTTCTCCGGTCTGCCAGTCAAGCACGGGTGCATGTCTCTGGAGCCAAGGTAGACCTAGTAAGAGGGCGTGAGAGAGTCCAGGCAGAACATGAAAAGAGATCCTCTCAGAATGCAGCATTCCCACCTGCAGAGTTAGGGATTCGGTGATGAGTTGGATGGGACGTGGTAAGAGGCCCCCATCCACAGCAGCGACAGATAATGGTATAGCCAGAGGTTTGGTGGGAATGCGGTATTTTTCTACCAGGGCCTGTGAAATAATATTCCCGGCCGCTCCAGAGTCAAGTTGGGCTAGTTCGAAATAACGATTCTCCCCGCAGATAATTGAGACTGACAGCAGCAGAGATGGAGAGGATTTATTCTTGTCTAGGTCGACCTCTCTGAGCGAACCTAGACACAGGCGTTTCCCGACCTCTCCGGGCAGGTACGGATCCGGTGCTCCTTACTGCCACAGTAGAAGCAGCTCCCCTCGGCACGGCGTAAGTCCTGACGGGTTTTGACCATCTTGGTCTGGTCGACCTGCATAGGCTCAGGAGAGTATACCTGGGGAGAAACGGAGGGAGTGACGGATTTCTGAAAAGTAGGAGCTAGACGTGGAAACCTCCTCTCACGGGTGACTTCTTTGGCACGCTCCTGGAACCGTAGGTCAATCCGGGTGGCAAGAGTTATTAGGTCATCGAGAGTGGTAGGAATGTCTCGACCGGCAAGTTCATCTTTAATACGGCCGGACAGACCCTCCCAGAAGACAGATACCAGAGCGTCGTTATCCCAGGCCAGCTCCGAGGCAAGGGTACGGAACCGTATGGCATATTGGCCCACGGTGAGGCTTCCCTGACGGAGGCGTAGCAGAGATGATGCGGATGAGGTCTTCCGTCCAGGTTCGTCGAAGACTTTCCGGAAAGCCGTGAGAAAGGCAGGCAAGTCGGACACCAGGGGGTCTCCTCTCTCCCATAGAGGATTTAGCCAGGCCAGGGCCTCCCCGGTGAGATGGGACATGATGAAGGCAATTTTGGCCCGGTCGGAGTTAAACTGGTGGGACAGGAGTTCAAAGTGCAGGGTGCACTGATTTATAAAGCCCCGAGCCTGAGCGGAGTCGCCTCCGAAGCGAGGAGGTGCGGAAAGCCGGGGTCCGGGGTAGGATACCATAGTATTGGTGGGCAGCGGAGCTGCCGGATTGCGAGTCATGGCTCTGGCGGTGGTTGCTGGTGGAGCAGTCAGAGTGTCCAGGCGAGTATTGACATTCCGCAGGTGACCCAGGATGGACTCCTGTTGGGACCTCTGACGGGACAGTTCATGACACAGGTCCGAGAGTGAGGGAGCTTGGGTGCCACCGGGTTCCATGGCCCGAGCAAACTGTAACGGGTCTGGGAGGCGGAACCTCTGAGCTACTATACAAGGGGGCGGTCCTTGTAAGGGAGCGGGTGGCGACCAGGGAAGACGGGCAGGCAGTCACAGCAGGTGACCGGGACAGTCTCTGAGTGAACGGGCTGGAGGTCACGGCAAGTGACCGGGGCAGTCTCTGGATGAACGGGCAGGAGATCACGGCAAGTGACCGGGGCAGTCTCTGGATGAACGGGCAGGAGGTCACGGCAAGTGACCGGGGCAGTCTCTGGATGAACGGGCAGGAGGTCACGGCAAGTGACCGGGGCAGTCTCTGGGTAAAGGGTAGGTACGACCTGTGATGGCAGAGCCTCCAGGTAGGCTAGCAGGCAGATGGTTGATGTGTGCTCCCAGGTGAGCAAGCGAGAGTCTCTGGAATGGCAGGTGGTCACAGCACGTGACGGCGGAGCCTCCAGGTAGGCTAGCAGGCAGGTAACAGGTGTGCGCTCCCAGGTGAGCGGGCAGGAGTCTCTGGAATGGCAGGTGGTCACAGCACGTGACAGCGGAGCCTCCAGGTAGGCTAGCAGGCAGGTAACAGGTGTGCGCTCCCAGGTGAGCGGGCAGGAGTCTCTGGAATGGCAGGTGGTCACAGCACGTGACGGCGGAGCCTCCAGGTAGGCTAGCAGGCAGGTAACAGGTGTGCGCTCCCAGGTGAGCGGGCAAGCTGGTCCATAGACAGACTGACAGGAGTTGGAGGGCAGACTGTCGGACCTCAGGCTAGCAGGCAGGTAGCAGAGGAGCGCTCCCAGGTGAGCGGGCAAGCTGGTCCTTAGACAGACTGACAGGAGTCGGTAGGCAGACCGTCGGACCTCAGGCTAGCAGGCAGGTAAGCAGAATATCAGGCAGGAATCAGACAGCAAACTGGCAGGAATCTGGCAGGTAACTGGCAACGGGACCTGAGGGCTGAAGCAGAGTAGTGAACAGTGCAACAACATTGCTCGGGCACCTCCATTTTGGAGGAGGTGCCTTATATATGGTGAAGTCCTCCGGCCATTGGCCGGGGACTCCTTAGGACGGCGCGCGCGGCCCCTTTAAGGGGGAGGGAGCGCGCACGCCCTAAGCACGGTGGCCGGGAAGGAGCGCGCGCTGCCAGCAGAGCGGGAGGAGGACGCCGGGCTCGGAGCAGAGGGGTGAGGGGAACAGCGTCCCTGCCTAGCAGAGGGCAGGGACGCCGGCGCTACACCCAGCCGTTCTCCATGTGGAATTTGACTATGGTCCCTGTGATTCGGGGACCGCGGGCTCCTCGGGGGTCTTGGCGGGCCTTGCGTTTTTGTTCAGCACTCTGGGCCTGGAGCCGTTCCTCTCTGACGCGCCTCTCTCGTTACTCCCGCTCAAAGGTCGCCAGTTGCTGATGACAGGCCTCCAGACGACGGACCGCGTCTGCCCGGGTCTCTTGAGAGAACCCCATCAAGTTCTCGCTGGTGGGGTCCCACGCAAATTGGACGTCCCCCAGTGGGGGTAGGGTGACCTCTACGGGTTCTGGAGCCGGTATCAGAGGCTCGCGCGGGGGCTGGGCCTTCCATGGCTGATTGCCGGTCACTTCCGCCGGCCACTCCAGCGGCAGTCCATCCGGACCGGTATGATGTGCCAATAGGTCCACGCCCAACGATGGTATAGTGGGGGGATCTGATCTGGGAGCGGCAACCGGGGGCACTCGGCCTTGCGACCAGGCCGGGGGTCTTTTGGCTGCGATAGGTGGCAGTCCCATCCGGGACAGGGGCGCAGGCTTAGCGATGGTGCCCGGGTCATCCAGGTCTTGCGACCGGGCCGATGATGCTTCCTGCTTTACGGCGCCCGGGGTCAAGGGGCGTGGCGCCGGGCGGGGCGTGGCCGCGGCGCTCGCCGCTTGAGGCCTAGCTGGGAGCAGTGGCGGCGCGGCAACAGGTGCGGTGAGTGGGGCTTCGAGTTCTGCGACGGGAGGCTGGGGCAGGCTTGCGGTTGCTGGGCTTGGGGTGGTGACGTCCCCTTCACTTGCCTCAGTCCTCGTGGCTCCCTCTGCGGCTTCGCCTCCGGTCCTCTCTCCTCCTGCGCAGTCCTCAGAGGCAGGCAAACTCCGGGGTGCGGTTGAGGCCTGTCGCTGGTGGGTCTCGGCCTGCCGGGCCAGTTCCTCTCTCCACTCAGTGAGTGCACCTCGCTGCGCCCGGACCATCCTCCGCTCCAGGTCCTCCAGTGCAGCTTGCGCACGCTCCGGGTCTCTGGGGAGCTGCGCTAGGACTTCTGCTAGGCTGCAGAGCGGTTCGGCCTGCAGCAGGCTTCGGGCCAGGAGGCTGGTGCTGCTGAGGGCGTCCATCCCCGGGTGCGGTCTGTCTGGACTGATCCAGACCACCCCCTGCCCCGCAGTTTTCTTCTCTTTCCGCCCCCATGGGGGGTGGTCCTGGGGCATTCTGCTGACAATCACTCTCAGGGGCAGCCCCCCCCACGTTGACGGACATTTCCACAGCCGTGCTCATGGTTGTTGGGGGCGGGCTTCCTCTTTGGCGCCATTCTGGGACCCTGCCCACGATGGGAGGCTGCCTCCTGTGGTCTTTTGGCGCGCACATTATGGCGCTCGTTCTTCTAGGGCAGGCGCCATCTTTAGTACAACGAAACAGTCTCTTTTCAGGCGCGCAGTACCCGTTGTTAGCGGGCACGAAATCCTGCCGACTACGCCAAAGCTGACTCGCCCCCTGGTCCGTGAGGCACGCGGATCCGGGCGATAGGGGAACGATGGGGGTAGTAGTGGCGGCCCGGTCCCGCGGCTCAGGGTGGTCAGACCAATGGTAGTCTGCTACGTGCTTCAGATAATGTCTAACTACGCCACCCGTGGATTGCGGCTATTAGGAACCGCCGCTGCAAGGCAGTCCACTGGGGCCGATGATGTGTGCAGCTGGGATGGTGTGACTACCCACGGGAAGAGTGCGGCCCCAGGGCAGTGTAGTGGATGTTGGGAGTGATAGTGGTGAGAGTCCCAGTACCGGTAGTGCTGGAGGCGCGAAGGAGCACACAGACAACAAGTTACAGTCCAGGGTCTTAATCACAGTTCATTTGTTCCGGGTCACTTCTGTCAGCAGTGACCGCCCGAGCCGTGCTGCGTCCACCAGGTGTGGGGCTCGGTCAACTCCCAGCCAGTTCAGAAGCATGGCACAGGACCCCCTTTAATCCTTTCTCTGGCCTGCCTCACCAGTGACCCACTTTTGTCCAGCTGCCGCGGACTTGTGCGGTTAAAAGTGGGCCCCGTCCCCCGCTGTCCTATATGGCGCCTTCCTAGCAGGTTTGATGAGGTGTCGCACCAATAGATGATCACGAAGACCGGTCTTTCGCTGAGGGTAGTTTCTCCTCCACCAACTTGGGATCCGGTACCCTTAATCTGCCTGACCCTTCACCCTGGATTCTCGTGGGTTCTTAGGGTCCCTTCCACCTTCTTGTTCCTGAGCCCTTCTGTTTCTCTGTCTCTCCTTCTCTTTATCTGTTCCTTTCTGTTCCTTTCTCGTGGAGCTGGGATGAGACGTAATCACAGCTCCCTTTCACCTCCTCTCTCTCTCTTCTCCGGCCTCTCTCTAGGCCCGCTCCTGAGTGGAGCTCCTACAGAGCCTCTACTCCCGGTCCTCTCCTCTGACTGAACAAACTTCTCTTCTCTCCTAGAGCTAAGATGGTGCCCACCTTTTATACCTCCCTCTGACCATGAGCCCAGGTGACCAGCAACCAATGGGCTCCTTCCTACGCTCAGGAACCAACCCCTATCTGCCCCTACAGCACTGGGTGTTCCACCCCCCTCCCCACTCCAGCCAGGGACATAGTCGGTCGTGCCTGCACTTCTGTCTAGTGGGAGCACCGTTGAGCTGTCCCTCAGAAATGGGGTGTGTGTGCTGTATGCAGCTAACTGAGCCCTGGTCCATACTCCATCCTTACCTGGGAGTGGAATATCACACCTCTGGTCTGAGGTGCAATACCCCTGTAGCGGCCGAACCCTCGGGGCGCTACAGGATCATGAAATGGTTATAGTTCATAAGGGCGGATAAAGTGGCGGTTATAGTTCATAAGGAGGCGATGTGGAGGTAATGTTTTGTAGGAGCGGACAATGTGACTATTATAGTTCATAAGGGGTGACATTATGGTGGTTGTAGTTCCTAACTGAGGATGATGAGGAGGCAATATTTGATAGAAAAGGACAGTGTGGTGGTAGTGTACCATAATAGGGAAAGCGTGGTGTTGATATTTTGTGAGAGGTATTTATTCAGGGGCACTGCATAGACAGACATTTAATACATGGGGTATTACGATGACACTAATGTCCGAAACTAACACTGATTTAATCCTAAATGTCTATCTAATATAATAATCTAATTGCTTTTCTAATATACTTTAATTAAAAATTCCATACCATTCCCTCTCTAACTGCTTTATTTTTTACCAACTTTAGGTTTGATGACATTTCATTGCATTACACTGCATGTGTAAAGTGCTGCAGAGTGGTAGTCGCGACCAAGCTGCTGTCCGGTTGCGCTGTGGCACTTTACAGACAAGGGGTGTTTCAGTCCCAGTGTGCTGTAAGCTGTGGGGTGCATCACACTCATTTGTAGGTTACAGGCCTCTGCTGTCTCCAGGCGTCCGTCCTCAGGAGCTGCTGCACACAATACATGGGACACCGGAATATTTGCAACAGTCAAACTTTTACTAAACATTAGTGATGAGCGAGCAGTAAACTGCTCGAGTGCTCGGTACTCAAATCGAGCAGGTCGCTCTGACCTGCTTGACTCGAGTACCGAGCATAATGTAAGTCAATGAAGGACTCAAGCATTTTTCCGGGAGACCTGCACTCGAGGGCCGGGGATGATGAAGAGAGGGAGAGATCTCTCTTTGTAAAAAGGGAGCTCATTAAGGCTATGTGCGCACGTTCAGGATTTGAAGCAGAAATTTCCTGAGCATTTCTGCATCTCCTTGGCAGGAAAAACTCTGCAGAAAAACCGCACGGTTTTGCCGCGTTTTTGATGCGGTTTTTGAAGCGTCTTTTAAAGCGTTTTTGTACATCAATGAATGTTTTTTGGAGTTAAATAAAGTTATTTGGTGGGACATTGCTTAAACCTTTGAATTACCGTCAGAACTGGGGTGAGTATATTGGTTAATTTATATGATTAAAGAATGTGTCTGTTGTATTTCAAATAAAGTGTTTGCTCTGTGTCTGTGTGTTTATTTAACTCTTTACTTTACTTTAATTAGGTTTGGTGATGAAAGGGTGTGATTGACACCTTGTCATCACCAAACAAAAGACCTAGGTGTAAGCTAATCCCATTCGCCCAATGTCATTAGCATTTCCATTCATGTAATTTCTGGGGCAGCTGTGAGCTGATATTTTTAGCCTAGGAAGGTGACATTAGGCAAACATGTTCCCTGGCTTTAATAACAGCTCACAGCTGTTTCGTTAGCAGCTATGTTCCCATGAACAGCAACAAGCTGCACTTTTGTTGTCGGTACATGTGAATACACCGCATATAATGACACTTCAATCGGTCAAAATCTGCAATGGAGACTAGCGTGTCCGGTTCAGAAATTGACATGCTGCGGGTGAGTTTGGGTACGAGGCCACGGTCAGGAGCCACTTTAGGTTTGACGCTGCGTGTTTATACAGCGTCAAACCCGCAGCTTCCAGATGTTACAGCATAGTGGATGGGATCTCTAGAAGCCCAAGTCCACTATGCGTGCATCAGAAACCACAGATCACCCGTGGACACTAACATGTGGCGCGTCTTTGAGGACCGCAGCATGTCAAATTCTCTTGCAGAGTCGCTAGTATCCGCAACAGAAATTTGACCACTAGAATGTATTGAATGCGGTAAATACAGTGGGTACGGAAAGTATTCCGACCCCTTTAAATTTTTCACTCTTTGTTTCATTGCAGCCATTTGGTAAATTCTAAAAAGTTCATTTTTTTTTCTCATTAAAGTACACTCTGCACCCCATCTTGACTGAAAAAAAACAGAAATGTAGAAATTTTTGCAAATTTATTAAAAAAGAAAAACTGAAATATCACATGGTCATAAGTATTCAGACCCTTTGCTCAGTATTGAGTAGAAGCACCCTTTTGAGCTAGTAGCCTCAAGTCTTCTTGGGAATGATGCAACAAGTTTTTCACACCTGGATTTGGGGATCCTCTGCCATTCTTCCTTGCACACCCTCTCCAGTCCGTCAGATTGGATGGTGAACGTTGGTGGACAGCCATTTTCAGGTCTCTCCAGAGATGTTCAATTGGGTTTAGGTCAGGGCTCTGGCTGGGTCAGTCAAAAATGGTCACAGAGTTGTTCTGAAGCCACTCCTTTGTTATTTTAGCTGTGTACTTAGGGTCATTGTCTTGTTGGAAGGTGAACCTTCGGCTAAGTCTGAGGTCCAGAGCACTCTGGAAGAGGTTTTCATCCAGGATATCTCTGTACTTGGCCGCTTTCATGTTTCCTTCAATTGCAACCAGTCGTCCTGTCCTTGCAGCTGAAAAACACCCCCATAGCATGATGCTGCCACCACCATGTTTCACTGTTGGGATTGTATTGAGCAGGTGATGAGCAGTGCCTGGTTTTCTTCACACATACCGCTTAGAATTATCACCAAAAAGTTCTATCTTCGTCTCATCAGACCAGAGAATCTTATTTCTCATAGTCTGGGAGTCCTTCATGTGTTTTTGAGCAAACTCTATGCGGGCTTTCATATTTCTTGCACTGAGGAGAGACTTCCGTCGGGCCACTCTGCCATAAAGGCCCAACTGGTGGAGGGCTGCAGTGATAGTTGACTTTGTGGAACTTTCTCCCATTTACCTACTGCATCTCTGGAGCTCAGCCACAGTGATCTTGGGGTTCTTTTTACCTCTCTCACCAAGGCTCTTCTCCCACAATTGTTCAGTTTGGCTGTACAACCAAGGTCTAGGAACACTTCTGGTGGTCCCAAACTTCTGCCATTTAAGGATTATGGAGGCTACTGTGCTCTTAGGAACCTTGAGTAATGCAGAAATTCTTTTGTAACCTTGGCCAGATCTGTGCCTTGCCACAATTCTGTCTCTGAGCTCCTTGGGCAGTTCCTTTGAGCTCATAATTCTCATTTGGTCTGACATGCACTGTGAGCTGTGAGGTCTTATATAGACAGGTGTGTGCCTTTCCAAATCAAGTCCTATCAGTTTAATTAAACACAGCTGGAGTCCAATAAAGGAGTAGAACCATCTCAAGGAAGATCACAAGGAAATGGACAGCATGTGACTTAAATATGAGTGTCTGAGCAAAGGGTCTGAATACTTATGACCATGTGATATTTCAGTTTTTTTTTATAAATTTGCAAAAAATTCTACATTTCTGTTTTTTTTCAGTCAAGGTGTCGTGCAGAGTGTACTTTAATGAGAAAAAAATGAACTTTTTAGAATTTACCAAATGGCTGCAATGAAACAAAGAGTGAAAAATTTAAAGGGGTCTGAATACTTTCCGTACCCACTGTATGCATGGTTCAGTGAACACATGTGGATTTACCTGCGTTCAATAGAATGCAACGTTTTGGACGCAGCAAAAAATATGCGTCCAAAGCGCTGCTACGTCCGAATCGTGGGCACAGAGCCTAAAATTAAAAAAAAAGTGGTGTGGGCTCCCGTGTCATTTTTATAACCAGCATAGGGAAAGTCGACCGCTGGGGGCTGATATTAGTAGCTGGGAAAGGGGCCATTAGACAACAATATTCCCTGGCTATTAATATCAGCCCACAGCTGTTTGTTTAGCCTTTACTGGCTAGATTACACGGGGACCCCAGAAAAAAATTGACGTGGGGTCCCCCTATAAAATCTAACCAGAAAAGGCTAAACAGACAGCTGCGGGCTGATATTAATAGCCAGGAAAAGGGCCTTGAATACTAACCCCATCCGCAGCTAATAATATCACCCCTGAGCAGTCCCAGAAATGGCACATCCGCTTAGCCTCCGCTCTTCCAACTGCCCTGTAGCGGTGGTGAGTGGGGTAATGGGGTTGGGATTCACGTCGGCCTTGTATTGGCGGCTGACGTGAAACCCATGTTAGTAATGGAGGGCGTCTATAAGACGCCCACATTACTAACCGCGTAGTAAAGTTATCGCTGCCTTTTCAAGAAATACATGGCCAGAATAAAGTATTTTAATGAAATAAAAAACCCACGGTTTTAAAAACATTTTTTATTACACTGTCAGTCCCCAAAGCCTTTGATCGTATGAAAAAAAACGTAAAATAACAAACAACCTTATCCCTCACCTGTCCGCCGTCACGATATAGTCCACGATTACCGCCAACAATTGTCCCTCGGCGATCCGGGTCACTTCTACAGCAGTTACATCAGCAATCACTGATGTCACTGCTGGAGAAGACAGCAATGTATACTGATAGGGGTGTAAAATCACTCCTGTCAGTATACATTGCTGCTGGAGTGAGGTCACTGGGGTTCATCAGCTGATCAGCCCCGATGAGCTCACCACCAGTATGAGAATGTTCCCATGGTGAGGTCACATGAGCGATCAGCTGAGGTCCTGGCGAGCGCGCTCCCAGCAGTGTACCACCGGCCGCCTGGCTGAAGACATTGCCGGGGACAAAGGACCAGGAGGACAGGTGAATATAGTGTTTTTTTGTTTTTTTTTTACTTTTTTTTCCTTCTTTAACCATGTGGTACCGGACTCGGCTGAGGAGACTACTGCTCACCCTAGCCACGCCGCTTTCGCTGTTATCAGCGGGAGCAGCAATCAGATGAGAGGAGTAGTAGTCCTCCTATGCCGACCTGGGTACCACCCACAGCGCTTTTCCGCCGCGAATTCGCACCTATTGGCTTTATTTGATAGATATTATACATGCGGATTTGCTGCTGTTCAATTCAAGTCAATGGGCGCGAATTCGCGGCGGAAACGCACGCACAATGGAAATGCTGCTTTTTTTTTCCGCAATGGTAATCCTGAGTGGAAATTTCCGCATTATGTGCACAGCACATTAGGATTACCATTGCAATACCTAGTGGATGGATTACATAGCGTTTCCGCTGCGTTTCCACGGTGAAAAACCACCGTGAAAATGCATCAAAAACTCTAGTGTGCACATAGCCTTAATTCTGAATCAGCTGGGGCTGCACTGAAGCTGGTAATTCCCCTGTTGGGAGAGCAGGGACTCCTCTGTTAGCTGGACTCTTTGTGAGTTGAAGACTATGCTTGCACTATGTTGGACCTACATGGGAACTTTTTTTTTAGCAAAGTGTTAAACGAGGGAAAGTGTCTTATTTCCCTGTGCTTTGTGTGTATGTTCTTTTCAGGTTTCCATTCGCTGGACTACGTCGGATTCGGTGGACTACGCCAGACGTGAACCATGGAAAGTGTTGGAGTGTGTTTATTTAAAAAAGTATTTTTTTGTGTGTTTCTTTTTTATTACTTGGTTAGTAATGGGGGTGTCTGATAGACACCTCTCCATTACTAACACCAGGGCTTGATGTCAGCTGTGTTTCTGGACAATTCACAGCTGACATCAACCCTAAGCCCCATTACCCCAATTGCCACTGCACCAGTTCAATCGGGAAGAGCGAAGGTGAATCGCCAGAATTAGAGCATTTCATGTGGTGCTCCACTTCTTGGGTGGCTGCGGGCTGGGATTTTTTTTAGGCTGGGAAGGGCCCAATCATATTTAGTTTCTACATAATCAGAAAGGCATGGAGAATCATATTACCTTCTCATTTTTACTGTATGGTGAACATGGTAAATATAAAACAACAACTGTGGAATTACTCTGTTTTTGCAATTTCGCCACACTTGGAATTTTTTTCCTGCTTTCCAGTAGATCAAATGATAAAATGAATGATGCCATTCAAAATTAAAACTTGCCCCACAAAAAACAAGCCCTAATATGGTTATGTCGATGGAAAAATAAATAAGTTATGCCTCTTGGATGTAGAAAAGGAAAAAACGAAAACGTAAAAATGGAAAATAGTCATGTTGGGAAGGGATTAAGTAACAACACACAATTAGTTTATTTGATCAATGCTATAAACCATATAAATAAATACACATTAAATATTTTATATAATAATTATTGTTATACTCAACAATGCTTTACAAATTCCAAGGTTACATGTACAATGTCAGACACTACATAGTAATACAAGAGAAAGTAAGGGTCGTCCACAAGTTATAAGGAAAATATTGGACACAAGAGGTAATAAGTGTTTGTAGTGTACGGCCACCTTTAGAATAAATAAGGGTATACATGTAAGGCTACCGTGTGCTGCAGAAAAAAACTTTTCTGAGGTGACGTGATGGTCCTACCAAATAATATCTGTTTCTAGTGCTTAAAACTGTAGACAGTGGGACGAACACGATTGTCTGTGGTAGTGCACTCCAGAGAGCTGGTGCAGTAATTAAAAGTAAAAGTGGGAGATCCTGATTATGGAGGATGTTTGTCTTAGCTCATGTAGATATGGTAGTAGACTGAGATGTAGGACGGTGCAGTTCTGTGGAGAGCTTTGTGGGTGAGTGCAATGACTGGTGCAGAGTGGAGGCGCCTGTGTAGCTGCTGGACAGAAATATGAGTCTGGCTGCTGCATTCAGGAGAATGAGAAATGCATTTAGTGAGGAGGAGAGCAATTAGTAGTCAATTACAATTTTTTGTGAGTTCAAGACGAAAAGGAATCCAAGCAACAGTAACAGCTTTTCCAGTCTCGAAAGTACATACATACAGCTATACAGCTGTGCTCAAAAGTTTACATACCTCGGCAGAATGTTTCCTTTCTTGGCCTTGTTTCAGATAATATGAATGATAACAAAAAACTTTTTCTCCACTCATGGTTATTGGTTGGGTGAAGCCATTTATTGTTAAACTACTGTGTTTTCTCTTTTTAAATCTTAATGACAACCAAAAACATCCAAATGACCCTGATCAAATGTTCACATACCCTGGTGATTTTGGCCTGATAACATGCACAGAATTTGACACCAATGGGTTTGAATGGCTACTAAAGGTAACATCTTCACCTGTTTGCTTATAATCAATGTGTGTGCATAAAAGCTGAGTGAGTTTCTGGGTACCCCATCATCCCTATCCTGGTATGTATGGTACCACTCATCCCTATCCTGGTATGCGTGGTACTCCTCATCCCCAATCCTGGTATGCATGGTACCCCACCCCTCATCCTGGTGCGCATGGTACCCCATCCCTCATCCTGGTATGCAATGCATGGTGTCCCATCCCTCATCCTGGTATGCATGGTACCCCATCCCTCATCCTGGTATGCATGGTATCCCATCCCTCCTCCTGGTATGCATGGTACCCCCTCATCCCTATCCTGGTATGCATGGTACCCCTCATCCCTATCCTGGTATGCATGGTACTCCTCATCCCCAATCCTGGTATGCATGGTACCCCATCCCTCATCCTGGTATGCATGGTATCCCATCCCTCATCCTGGTATGCATGGTACTCCCTCATCCCTATCCTGGTATGTATGGTACCCCTCATCCCTATGCTGGTATGCATGGTACCCCATCCCTCATCCTGGTATGCATGGTACTACCTCATCCCTATCCTCGTATGTATGGTACCCCTCATCCCTATCCTGGTATGCATGGAACCCCATCCCTCATCCTGGTATACATGGTACTCCGTCATCCCTAGCCTGGTATGCATGGTACCACTCATCCCTATCACGCTGCACACACACAAAAAAATAAACACTTATACTCACCTTTCTTCCCTGTGCTCCAGCGCTGCTGGGTCCCGTTCTGCCAGAGGTCGGGGGAGGAGTGTGGTGTCGGAGTACGCGCGTGCCCATACCGCGCTGTCTGGCGTCGTTTTGCTGAAGACACACAACAAATGTGTCTTCGATAAAATGGCGCCGGATAGCGCGCTATGCGCATGTGCCAATTCCAACACCACACTCCTGGCCCGGTCTCCGGCCAGAACAGATGTGCCGCGGCAACATTCCTCCGGGTCAGGTAAGTACTGTATGTAAGTATGGCGCCGGAGATCGGGGTATGCGTTCAGTGCCTACGCATACCGCGATCTCCGGCGCCATACACTCATCTTATCTGTCAGGAGCCAGACTGCGCAGATGCATCGCGCTTGCGCAGTCTATAAGGGCTTCGGACAGAGGGACGCTTGCAGCGTTATATTATAGATTATTATCAATTAACAAAATGAAGAGCAAAGTTTGATGAATGCAAAATATATATTTTTTTATTAATAATAGGATAGAAGGATAAGGGAGGGACAAAAATAGGAACCAAATCAGTAGACAAAATCATAATCAAGTAGACAGGCGGGGTCAGATACCAGGTAATCAGCAAAAGCAAAGTCACGAGAGCAGTATTGATGCCAAGGAGCCTGGTGACAGAGGCGATACATGTCCGGGGAAAGATCTAACAGTCAGAAGAACACAGGTAGATGGTGAAGGTCCTTCTGTAATAGTGGGGAAGGGCGTAGCCTTCCCTTGGTACTGAGATAGTTAAAGGAAGTGTTCCTGAAGTCAGACCTCTCTGAACTGTTGGTAGACCAAGCTAAGGGGTTAGCTTTAGTGGTCCAGTCAGTAGAGTAAAGGGGGAACTTAGTGCCCTAATCAAGCCTTGAGTGACATAGAGCTTGTTCTTGGCATAATTCCTTGTGGGCTGCAGTACCTGTAAACAGCCACAAGATGCCACTGTTCTGGGTGCAGATGTCAGGTTGAGTCTACCAGCAGGGTTACAGACAGTGATGGGTTAATGCTGTTGGTGACAGCTCACCGAGGGTGGGGACTTTAGGAAAATTCCTGCTTAAGTTTCCAGAAAGCAGGAGGAGTGACTCAGTAAGAGATAGGACAGAGAATCCTACAGGCAGCCTGAGTATATTGGCTGCTAGGGTAGACGGGAGCTCCATACCCTCAGACAGTGGGATCACCAGTGTGCAAGTCTCTATACGCGAGAGCACGAGTCCTGTTAGCCGGCCGGAGAAACTCATCAAAGGTAGTGAGGACCCGGGGCACTTCTAGTCTGCAGGAAGCAGAGGAAGAGAAATAGGACTCCAGGCTAAGACGTGGGGGAGAGATTGGATCCAGATCACTGTCAGTATTACAGAAGAGTCTCTTGGGCTGGAGATAGAGTCACAGAGATGCTTCATTTAAAGAGGGAACCAGGGCTGAAGATGTTGCCAGCGCCTGTGAGAGAGATGATAGCCTGTCGGGCCTTATCCATTATATCTGCCTGTAAATATTGTATATATTCCTCTTCCCCAAGTAAAGTTCAAGTTCTGGTTAAGAACCTCGTGTCCTCTGAATTTATTGCTGCCCTGGTCCCAGAAGAGAAATGCCTGGAGACAGCCGCGATCGGATGGCTTGAAGTAAGTGAAGAGCACCACATACACAGCCACACTTCAGAGGGAGGACACGTATTGTCTGTAGGGTGCCATAGCGAGAGGGGGCTACAGCTCGCCCACGACTACCTCGCTGGGGCACCTTACACTTCTATACATGTCCAGCAGTAATGGTGGATCTGCTGGACAACAGGGAGCTAGATGCAGAGGTTTCTCGTCTTTTAGGTGATTCTAGGGGAATGGTGATAAAATGCAACTACGCGAGCAGCCCTGAATAATCCACGCCGGCAGGATGATAAGATCAGGTGGAAGATGGAACCTATGAGAATAGAAGTAAATATAATGTAAGTGATGGCACTCCATATTACATGATACTACTGTGTGGTCACTGTGGCTGGAAGGCAGAGGAACTTTATCACACAAAGGTCAGGGATCATTGTCAGCCATCATACATGTGACAATCCCATCACCGACAGATAACATCTGCTCCACATGAATTATTCTCACTGACCGACATCACACAACATAGAGCTGATTCTCACACTTAGGGCTCATACTCATTTGCGAGAAAAACGGACGAGTGCAACCCTATACTGGATTGCACTCTGACCAATGTTAATCTATGAGTTACAGCTCATCTACGATTTTTTTCTCAGCTGAAATTGGACTGAAAAAATAATCGTTGCATGCTGCATTTTGCCACATATCTCGGACGAGACTAGCTAATATAAGTCAATGGGTGCGAGAAAAAAATTGGACGGCACTCGGACCATGCGAGTGCCATCAGATTGCAACGCGATTTTAACATGGGCTTTTTCATTGGACAATTCTCTATGTAATTTACACATAGTTTTCCAAGGAAATATTCTTCATCACATATATACAGGGTGGTCCAAAAGTAGGTGGCCAGAAAATAATAACATTTATTTTGATTTATATATAAAATTATATTTACTAACACAAGCATAACATTGACAATTAAATTTTATTCTGAACAATAATACAAAAGCCCTTAAATTTTATCAACGCAGGTGCTCAAACTGTTTTCCATTACAATTTGCACAGCTTTGAACTCTGCCTCTTACGGTTCGACAAACTTTTTTGCACGAGTCTCTTTGGGTATTAATTTCTTGAAATGCATCTCTTATATAATTTTTCAAATCGCTGACACTTTTCGGTTTTCGACTATAAACTTTGTCCTTGAGTCCTCCTCAAAAGAAAAAATCCATTGGGGTCAAGTCTGGCGAACGTGCCGGCCAATCAAGTGGGCCTCTTCGGCCAATCCATTTATTAGGAAATGTTTCATCAAGATACTCGCGGACTACTCTTGAATAATGTGGAGGGGCCCCATCTTGTTGGAAATAAAGGTCATTTGAATTAGGCTGTTGCTGTAACTGGGGAAAAACTTGATTCATAATAGAAGCTCGTGAAATTCCCAATTACAAAGAGGCTATTCTGGTGGACTTTTTTGTATATAAATCAAAATAAATGTTATTATTTTCTGGCCACCTACTTTTGGACCACGCTGTATATCTACTATCTACAGTACAGACCAAAAGTTTGGACACACCTTCTCATTTAAAGATTTTTCTGTATTTTCATGACTATGAAAATTGTACATTCACACTGAAGGCATCAAAACTATGAATTAACACATGTGGAATTATATACTTAACAAAAAAGTGTGAAACAACTGAAAATATGTCTTATATTCTAGGTTCTTCAAAGTAGTCACCTTTTGCTTTGATGACTGCTTTGCATACTCTTGGCATTCTCTTGATGAGCTTCAAGAGGTAGTCACCGGAAATGGTCTTTCAACAATCTTGAAGGAGTTCCCAGAGATGCTTAGCACTTGTTGGCCCTTTTGCCTTCACTCTGTGGTCCAGCTCACCCAAAACCATCTCAATTGGGTTCAGGTCTGGTGACTGTGGAGGCCAGGTCATCTGACGTAGCACCCCATCACTCTCCTTCTTGGTCAAATAGCCTTTACACAGCCTGGAGGTGTGTTTGGGGTCATTGTCCTGTTGAAAAATAAATGATGGACCAACTAAACGCAAACCAGATGAAATAGCATGCCGCTGCAAGATGCTGTGGTAGCCATGCTGTTTCAGTATGCCTTCAATTTTGAATAAATCCCCAACAGTGTCACCAACAAAGCACCCCCACATCATCACACCTCCTCCTCCATGCTTCACGGTGGGAACCAGGCATGTAGAGTGTTACGCTCGCGCCCGAACTGACTGGCGTGAGCGTGATTAGTGATCCCACTGTACCATGAACCGAGGAGTGCCTGGAGAGGCGTAACTAAGTATCAACCCGATCCGACCAAGGTCGCACGGCGGCTCAGTCGACTCCGTGAACCAAGGAGGAACTGAGCAGAGGGACCAGGTGCTACTCCAGGTCAGACCCCGGTCACAGCTGTTGAACCACACCGGGGAATGCAGGAACAGGCTGGTTAGACTGGCATACAGGCAGGTGGGTATTGGCAGGCACAGCTGGTATGCAGACAGGTGGATACTGGTAAGCACGGCTGGTATGCAGACAGGTGGGTACTGGCAAGCACGGCTGGTATGCAGATAGGTGGGCACTGGCAAGCACGGCTGGAGTGCAGACAGGGAGATACTGGCAAGCACAGCTGGAGTGCAGACAGGGAGGTACTAGCAGGTTGGAGCGCAGGCTGGATAGAATCATAGAATCATAGAATCATAGAATGGTAGAGTTGGAAGGGACCTCCTGGGTCATCTGGTCCAACCCCCTGCTCAAAGCAGGATTCACTAGATCATCTCAGACAGATGTCTGTCCAGCCTCTGTTTGAAGACGTCCATTGAAGGGGAACTCACCACCTCTCGTGGCAGCCTGTTCCACTCATTAATCACCCTAACTGTCAAAAAGTTTTTTCTAATATCTAATCTGTGTCTCCTCCCATTTAGTTTCATCCCATTGCTTCTAGTCTTTCCTTGTGCAAATGAGAATAAAGATGATCCTTCTGCAATGTGACAGCCCTTGACATATTTGTAGACAGCTATTAAGTCTCCTCTCAGTCTTCTTTTTTGCAAGCTAAACATTCCCAAATCCTGCAACCGTTCCTCATAGGACATGGTTTGCAGACCAGTCACCATTCTGGTCGCTCTTCTCTGAACTTGCTCCAGTTTGTCTATGTCTTTTTTAAAATGTGGTGCCCAAAACTGTACACAGTATTCCAGATGAGGTCTGACCAAAGAGGAGTAAAGACCGATAATGACTTCACGTGATCTAGACTGTATGCTTCTGTTAATACATCCCAGAATTGTATTTGCCTTTTTTGCTGCTGCATCACACTGTTGACTCATGTTCAGTCTATGATCTATTAGTATACCTAAGTCTTTTTCACATGTACTGTTGCTTAGCTCTATTCCTCCCATTCTGTATATGCTTTTTTCATTTTTATTGCCCAGATGTAGTACTTTGCATTTTTCCCTGTTAAAAACCATTCTGTTGGTTGCTGCCCACTGCTCCAGTTTATTTAGGTCTTTTTGAATCCTCTCTCTCTCTTCTCTAGTATTAGCTATCCCTCCTAGCTTTGTGTCATCAGCAAATTTAATCAGTTTACCCTCAATTCCTTCATCTAAATCATTGATAAAGATGTTGAACAATACAGGTCCCAGGACGGAGCCCTGTGGTACCCCACTTGAGACATTCATCCAGCTGGATGTGAAGCCATTTACAACCACCCTTTGAGGGTGGTTTGATAGGGTCCAGTACAGACTGGGAGACAGGAACAGAGCCGCAGATGCGGTAGACAAACAGAGTAAAGCAAAACCGCCGGAGCGGAGGACAAGGCAGAGCAGAGCGGAACCACCGGAGCGGTGGACGAGTCAGAGCAGAGAGGAACCGCCGGAGTGGTGAGCAAGGCAGAGCAGAGTGAAACCGCAGGTGCGGTGGACAAGGCAGAGCAGAGCGAAACCGCAGGTGCGGTGGACAAGGCAGAGCAGAGCGGAACCGCCGGAGTGGTGGGCAAGGCAGAGCAGAGAGAAGCCACCGGAGCGGTGGGCAAGTCAGAGCAGAGAGAAGCCGCTGGCGCGGAGAGCAAGCAGAGCCGAACAGGGCTGAAGGTGCCGACAGAGAGGACAGGACTCTGTTCACATGGAACAGACTGGAAAATACAAGAAGATGGCTAGAACACAGGAGGTAGATACGGAGGAAGGGAAAAGGGACAAGCAGAACCAGATACACACAAGGTACTTACAATGAAGTAGCGAGTGGACACAAAACTCAACAACAGAAGTACAGAGACAATGAGTTGGAGTTAGGTGCAGGTTCAGACACTGCAGGAAAAGGGAAGGTACGGACATAGAGACAAACAGGTAACAGGCTAGGAGACAGTTCAGACAGGAACTGATACTGCAACGAGATACAAGAACGAGCCTGGGTATACAGCCCCCAGGGTGGCAGAAACAGACTAGAAGTCACAGGCAACAGGCCTGGGTATACAGCCCCCAGAGTGGCGGGAACAGACTAGAAGTCAGAGATAACAGGTATGGGTATGCAGCCCCCAGAGTGGCTGAAACAGACTAGAAGTCAGAGATAACAGGCCTGGGTATGCAGCCCCCAGGGTGGCAGAAACAGACTAGAAGTCACAGGTAACAGGTCTGGGTATGCAGCCCCCAGAGTGGCGGAAACAGACAAGATACAGGACAGGACCTGGCAATTCAGTTGCAAAGACAAACTGAGTGAAGGAGTTGCTCAGGCACCTCCTTCTGGGTGGAGGGGGTTTAAATATCCAGTGACTCACAGCAATAGGCTGGGAATGCATTAGGAGCGCGCCCACAGCAGCTATAAGAATCAGGAAGTAACCGGGCCGCCGCCCTAAGCAATAAGACAAGAGACATGCACACAGCATGAACTGGAGCAAGGTTTGTAGGCTGGGCTGATGGGTAAGATTGCGGTCTTGCATAGTGGGAGGTGGTGCACTATGCAAGCACACCGCCAGGGATGTTACATAGAGTCCATCCGTTCACCTTTTCTGCGTCGCACAAAGACAAGGTGGTTGGAACCAAAGATCTCAAATTTGGACTCATCAGACCAAAGCACAGATTTCCACTGGTCTAATGTCCATTCCTTGAGTTCTTTAGCCCAAACAAGTCTCTTCTTCTTGTTGCCTGTCCTTAGCAGTGGTTTCCTAGCAGCTATTTTACCTTGAAGGCCGGCTGCACAAAGTCTCCTCTTAACAGTTGTTGAAGAGATGTGTCTGCTGCTAGAACTCTGTGTGGCATTTACCTGGTTTCTAATCTGAGCTGCTGTTAACCTGCGATTTCTGAGGCTGGTGACTCGGATAAACTTATCCTCAGAAGCAGAGGTGACTCTTGGTCTTCCTTTCCTGGGGTGGTCCTCATGTGAGCCTGTTTCTTTGTAGCACTTGATGGTTTTTGCAACTGCACTTGGGGACACTTTCAGAGTTTTCCCAATTTTTCGGACTGATTGACCTTCATTTCTTCAAGTAATGATGGCCACTCGTTTTTCTTTACTTAACTGCTTTTTTCTTGCCATAATACAAATTCTAACAGTCTATTCAGTAGGACTATCAGCTGTGTATCCACCTGACTTCTGCACAACTCAACTGATGGTCCCAACCCCATTTATAAGACAAGAAATACCACTTATTAAACCTGACAGGGCACACCTGTGAAGTGAAAACCATTTCTGGTGACTATCTCTTGAAGCTCATCAAGAGAATGCCAAGAGTGTGCAAAGCAGTCATCAAAGCAAAAGGTGGCTACTTTGAAGAAACTAGAATATAAGACATATTTTCAGTTGTTTCACACTTTTTTGTTAAGTATATAATTCCACATGTGTTAATTCATAGTTTTGATGCCTTCAGTGTGAATGTACAATTTTCATAGTCATGAAAATACAGAAAAATCTTTAAATGAGGTGTGTCCAAACTTTTGGTCTGTACTGTATATATCTATCTATAAAAATAAAATAGATATATAATCAGTGCTTTGCATGCTTTGTACATGTATCTTAGTGCAAAATAAATTAATTTCTGATAAAAATGACGTGGGGTCCCCCTAAATTTTAATAACCAGTAGAGGAAAAGCAGACAGCTGTGGGCTGATGTTTATAGCTTGGGAAGGGGGTAATACCCATGGAGCTTCCCAGGCTATTAATATCAGCTCTCAGCTGTATATTTAGCCTTTACTGGTTATTAAAATGGTGGCCCCCTCCAAAAAGTGACATGGGGTCCCCCTATTTTAACAACCAGCAAAGGCTAGGCAGACAGCTGGGGGCTGATATTAATAGCCTAGGAAGGGGCCATGAATATTGTCCCCCTCCCAGACTACAAACATCAACTCTCAGCCGCCCCAGAAATGGCGCATCCATAGGATGCGACGTGAAGATCCATAAATCCCCAACGTGAAGAAAAAAATCCATTTGTCCCACGACGCATCTATCTCTGCTACATCTAGATGGCAGACTGCATTGTTGCATGATGCAACTATACAGCCTGCCATCCTACAGAGACACTGAGCTACGCATGCTTGCTCACCTCAGTGGCTCACGAGCGCTGTGGGAAAGTTCTTAGCATGCACTGACATCATTGAGATTATTGGAGTTCACTGGATATGAACTCCGATTACCTTTCTGCCAGCACCTTGAGCGTGAGAAGTTTCTATGAGGTGAACGGCGTTCATTGGATATGAACCCAGCTCAACTTTATTACTTTATTAGTATAACAGGCCCACCATAGAAGCAGACACGAAACGCGCGTTGGGGCTAGGTCAGCACATGCTGGTCACTTCGCATCTGAAGAGTAAGCATATACACATTACTTTGTCTATATGGGTCTTTGAGCAGCCCCTTACCCAACTTCTGGTTCTACCCTATACTCAAAATTATTTATAACTGCTACTTAGCAGTATTTCTTTAGGATAGAGAGCTTTTGGGATTAAGGTCCTGCCCCCCACTGTGTTATAGATTAGACCCCTCTGACAAACTAATAGGATATAAGCTGTCTGTACAATCATGGACTGCTTATGATCTGTGAATGCTGTTATACCCTGTGTTCATACCATTCACCTGATACCTTTTACTATTGAATTATGCTATTTTCATGTTTCTATGATGTTCACCTTTTAATGTGCTTAATAAAATTTATATTTTATACATGAATTAAGCACTATATATATATATATATATATATATATATATATTTTGGTTCTTCAACTGGGGCATACAGGCTCCACTTTTCTTCTTTATTTTTGTCTCTAGTATAAAAAGGATTCTCTCACTAGAAGAACACCGACTATAGGGTCTAACAGGACATATGAGGGTGATTAATGAGTGGAACAGGCTGCCACGAGAGGTGGTGAGTGCTCCTTCAATGGAAGTCTTAAAACAGAGGCTGGACAGACAACTGTCTGAGATGGTTTAGTGAATCTTGCATTGAGCAGGGGCTTGGATACGATGATCCTGGAGATCCCTTCCAACTCTAACATTCTATGATTCTATGAAGGTCTCCTGCTAAAAACTACCTTCTATGGATCAGAGTAGAAAATAACTACCTAAGAGTTCCTAATAGCACTGATCCTAGGCTGTTGCTAAGTGACCCCAGCCCTCTCCCCAACCCGCTATGATCGGTCGCACCGATCATAGCGCGACCACGTGGTGACGGGACGGTCACGGAGCAGTGACTGGCTTGTGACCTGCCTGTCACCGCCCCATGACCCCCTGTGATGTGTGCAGAGGCCCCAGACAGATCTGATTGGAGCGATTGATGATGACACCGATCACTCCAATCAGAGTACCTGAACACAGGTGACCGGGTGGTCACAGGGCGGTGTCACCTCCCTGTGATGCTGCCCAGGCCCCAGCCATCTCTGATTGGTGCGATCGATGTCATCATCGATTGCACCAATCAGAGCGGGAGGTGACCGGGTAGTGACCGGCCTGTGACCTGGCTGTCACCACCCTATCACCCCCCTGTGACCGCCCTGCAGATCCTCACACTTGGTGAGGATTTCTACAGAGTGGTCACATTTGATCACCTTTGTGCTGGGCCTTTTGGTGCCACAGAAGCACCTGTGACACCACAAGACCTTCTTTTCACTTGCTCCAGTCGCTGCTGCTGCTCCGGTGTCCTGATGCGGTCTCCTGGGTCCTGCGTCTCCTGCTCCGTGTCCTGCTGCTGCGGTTCCTGCTCCAGAGCCTCCTCCAGAACGTGCTGCTGATCCTGCTGCTGAAAGAAGAACAGAGAAGACTTTGGTAAGTCCATTTCTGTTCTCCCCTCATCCACCCCCATAGCCCCCTCTTTTTAGCCCCTCCTACCCCCGTTTTTTTTTTGTGTGTCCTGCAGCGGCCGAGCACTGACCAGTGACTACGTCACTGATCAACGTCCGTGCTTGTTGCTTTTCAGGACTTTTTTTTGTCCTCGTCAATTCTTTCTCCCCCCCTCACTTTGCACCACCTCAGTGCGTGCATCCAGCAGCCGTCGAGAGTTGATCGGTGATGCAAATCACCGATCAGCACTCGCGCTCGCTACTTTACCCTTTTTTTTCAACTAACCTTTTTTCTTTTCTAGAGGGCGGTTGCGCTGTCCGATTGTGTGCCGTGCTGGGCTTTGCTGTGCCACAGAAGCCTGTGACACCACAATCGCCGCTCCTGCTCCAGAAGACGTCTTACAGAAGACATCTTAAAGACGACAACTGTAAGTAGGATTTTTTGATCCCTCCTCATCCACCCCAATCCCCCTCTCTCTCTTCCGCCCTTCCCATCCTCCTTTCTGACACCAAGTGCTGATCATTACTTGATCAGTACTTGATCGCTCGACTGTTGTCTGTTTTTTTTTAACACAGCCTCGTCCTTTGCACCACATCCGCACGCACACACAGCAACCGCCGAGTGTTGATCGGTGACATAGTTCACTGATCCGCACTTGTGCTCGCTGTTTGAACCACCTACGGTAGTTCCTTTTTTTCTCATAAAAAAAAGTTCACCCCAAGCACACTGATACACACACACACTCTAAATGAAGTACTGATACACACGCACCACATACATAACAAAAAAAAATGTCCCGCTCATCCCAAACTCGCTATTCAGCGGAGGAGGCATATGCGTTTATTGCCTCTGACACTGACAGCGAGAGCGAGGATCCCACCTTTCTTTATTTTTCTGATTCATCGTCGTCCTCCTCTTCTTCCTCTTCTCCCTCAGGTGCAACTGAACCGCCACGCAGATGCCTTAGAAGAGAAGATGAACCAGCACCCCCACTACTGACCCCGTATGGACCTCGCCCCTGAAAATTATGAGCCACTGATTCCTGATTTCATGGCGGAATCAGGAATCAAGTTTGACACCACCGACCTCACAGAACTAGACTTTTTCAAAGTCTTTTTCTCTGAGGATTTTATAAATCTCATGGTGGGCCAAACTAATTTATACACTCATAAATTTTTGGAACAAAACCCCTCTTCATCATTTTCTAACTGTAGACGCAGTAGAAATAATGAAGTTTTGGGGCCTGGTCCTTCATATGGGGATCCTGAAGAAGCCAGAACTTCGGCAATACTGGAGTGTTGACGTTTTGTATAACACTCCAGTGTTCCGAATGGTCATGACCCGGAAACGTTTTCAGGCCATCCACAAGTTCTTGCATTACAACAATAATGCAAGGTGTCCTGCCCCCGATGACCCGAACTTTGATCGTCTTTTCAAAGTTTGGCCGGTCATCGAGCACTTCATCAACAAATTTGCTGAGGTGTACGTGCCCCAAAGGGACATCTGTGTGGATGAGTCCTTAATTGCTTTTAAGGGGCGGCTTGGATTCCGGCAGTACGTGCCTAGTAAGAGGGCCAGGGCCAAGCTGTATAAACTTTGTGAGAGTACCTCAGGGTACACTCACAAGTTTAGAGTTTATGAAGTAACGTCCCAGATTGAACCCCCTGAATGCCCCCCTGTTCTGGGAGTGAGTGGGAAAATTGTGTGGGACTTGGTGCACCCACTGCTGGATAAAGGTTATCATCTGTACGTGGATGACTTTTATACCAGTGTCCCTCTCTTCAAGTCCCTCTCTGCGTGACGTACCGCAGCCTGCGGTACTGCCGCAAAAATCAGAGAGGCTTCCCAAAGACGCTAATTGGGCAGCTGCTCAGAAGGGGTGAGAGCAGAGCCCAATGTAGCGACCACCTGCTCTTGATCAAGTACAAGGACAAGAGGGATGTCCTTTTCTTGACCACCATACATGGTGATAGCAGAACCCTCAGCATTGTACGAGGTTCCACTACACAGGTCGTTAAACCAGACTGTGTAGTGGGGTACAACAAGTTCATGGGGGGAGTTGATCTCTCTGATCAAGTCCTCCAGCCGTACAGTTCTTTGAGAAAGGCAAGAGTGTGGTATAAGAAGCTGGCTGTGCACATTGTACAGATGGCAATGCACAACGCTTTCCTTCTGTCACAATGTGCAGGCCAGACTTCTGCGTCGTATCTTCAGTTCCAGGAGGTAGTGATCAAGGCCCTGATATTTGGCAGCAGTGACGGAGCAAGCCCCAGGACTTCCGGAACTGAAGGACCTCGAATTGTACCAGGCCAGCATTTCCTGGGGCAGATCCCTCACAGCGGAAAAAAAGGTAAGTCACAAAAGAAGTGCCGAGTGTGTTATAAAAGGAGAATACGCAAGAACACCATTTATCAATGTGACACCTGTCCCGACAAACCTGGCCTGTGCATGAAAGAATGCTTCAGAAGGTACCATACTTCCATGCACTACTAAATTCATTTCCGACGTATGACAACCTGACAAACACTATACAACTGACATAGTGTTCGTTAGGTTGTCCTACGTTAGTTGTGTAGTGTTCGTCAGGTTGTCCTACACAGCTGACGTATGACACTACATTATAGAGTTCAAAAATCAGGTATCAGTTCCAAAAAGGGGGCACTTATTGGGCATTTCCACTGTTTAGGCACATCAGGGGCTCTGAGAACATGACATGACGCCCACAGACAATTTAATCAAAGTCTGCATTCCAAGGCGTTACTCCTTCCCTTCCGAGCCCTGACATGCACCCAAACAGTAGTTTTCTCCAGTACATGGGGCATCAGCGTACTCAGGAGAAATTGCACAACAGATTTTGAGCCACTTTCTTCTGTTACCCTTGTGAAAATATTTTTTTTTTTACAGTTTTGCGGAAAAATGTTTTTTTTTTATTTTCACAAGTCAACGTTATAATTTTCTGTGAAGCACCTGGGAGTTCAATGTGCTCACCACACATCTAGATAAATTCATTGGGGGGGGGTCTAGTTTACAAAAAGGGAGCACTTGTTGGGCATTTCCGTTGTTTAGGCACATCAGGGGCTCTGAAAACGTGACATGACGCCCGCAGCCCATTCCATCAAAGTCTGCATTCCAAAGCGTCACTCCTTCCCTTCCGAGCCCTGCTGTGCGCCCAAACAATGGCTTTCCCCCACATATGGGGTATCAGCGTACTCAGGAGAAATTGCACAACAACTTTTGGGGTCCAATTTCTCCTGGTACCCTCGTGAAAATAAAAAAATATGTTCCCGGCGCTGCTCCGGTCATCTTCTGCAGGTTGTGACCTGCAGGATTGCTCCAGTGTTTGCTGGACGATCCAGAAGTCACAATTAAGTGTAAGTCTATGAGAAGCAGAACAAGGCCAAAACAAGACTCTCATAGACTTAAACTGAGAGCTTGTGACCATTACCTCTGACTGCGGGTCAGACAGAAGTTAGGGACACAAGATGTCGGCGTAGGACCAGAGTGGCGCCAGGAAGAGCTGAAGAC
Source organism: Phyllobates terribilis (assembly GCF_046119375.1). Taxonomy (NCBI): domain Eukaryota; kingdom Metazoa; phylum Chordata; class Amphibia; order Anura; family Dendrobatidae; genus Phyllobates; species Phyllobates terribilis. Next base: position 110,242,567 of record NW_027362762.1, read on the forward strand.
GGCAGCTGGTAAATATATTACTAGGGTCAGGGAACTTACATTAGAGGCACCACTGCAGCGCAGAAATAAAAAACATCAATGCCGGAGTAGTGTTTTCAGTGTTTTTGCAGAGCTTTTCACCCATTGAAGAGAATGGGTGAAAACGCAAGTAAAAATGTTGTAAAAAACACAACAAAAACGCGCATATTCTATGAAGCAAAAATGCAACGTGTGAACATACCCTAAATGTTCTCTTCAGTGTAGTACTTAGAGCACATTTCTGTAGTGCCACTTGTGCTTATTCTACAGAACAGTCACTATATGCACAGATTTATTACCACGTACGTGGAAATGATACCTTATAAAATACATGTAACAATACACATGAAGCCTATATTTTAAATGTAAACATTTTCTGAAATTGCTATGATTATGCTGAGGACAGATTATGCTGTATTACTTGTATTCATTTGTATGGTAACCTGCCAGACTGAGCTCTGAAACCTGAGCCAACTACCTTGTTCTCTAGAGGCAGAACCAAGCCTGGAGTAACCTGACCTGCAAACACACACAGAGCTGAGAACAGTAGCACAAGGGAGGAGAGGGGAGGCTTGTAGTAATAACTCTTAGAGGGGCTTTCAAATTCACAGTTGACTCAACTACCAGCTGAGAGGGGCTGGTAGCAGCATCCCTGCTAAGTGACCTGCTCGAGGATGACAAAGTGGTTTCCAACTGGACTTTAAAACCATGTACCAGAAAATGAAGCTGAGACCCAGCTCTGCCCTGGGCAGGTTAGAGACATACAATGCCCCCAGGTAAGAAAGCTTGAACTTGTGAAATGAAGTTGGGTTTAGTGTTTTTGGAGTAGGGGAGCTGTACAGAGGAATTATCAGTGTGTAGAGGTTGTTTACTGTTGCTATGGCAATGGAATGTTGCAGCATGTTGGAATGGAATGATGCTGAGCCTCGATACAATGTAGTCTCCCAGGCTAATGAATAATGCATCTTGGTCTATGAGGATATTTACCTGATAAATGTGATGAGATGCATGAATTTTAATTCACAGATTAAAATTGGTGGGGTCTATGACTTTGGGAAATGTCACAGGATAACAGGATGTGCCGGGTTTTATAATTTCTAGAGAGCAACATTTTCTGTTTGAAACATTTTGTATAATATCACAGATTATGTATTGTAATAAATGTCATCAGCATGTAAAATGCTGAATTCTGAATTTCATACATCTACTTTATATATTTGATTGTACAATATAAGGCTTTGAGGAATACTTCATTGGTAAGAGATTAGCTAGAATTAAAACAAGTTGTCTTCCTGTGAGACATCTTGCAAAATTCTATTTCACTGTTTTTGTCTTGGCTGTTTTTAAATATCTTGGTCTTCTGAAAAGGTTATAGATTCTGGGTGACAACTGACAAGCATTATGGCAATCATTGTCCCATCTCTCACATTTATGTCATGCTCACAGGATATGCCATAAGGTATGATAGATGTGGGTTCCACTTCTGAGAGCAGCATCTATCTAGCGCAGGGTCTCCAACCTGTGGCCTTAAGAGACAAATGTGGCTTGTGGGCTTATGATGTGGCAGGAGTGGACATACCATTGGTGCAACCTGTGCGGCCACACAGGGGCCCAAGAGGAAAGGGAGTCATTACTTCCTCCAAAGAAGGTGGAATTGTGCATTATGATGAGCTATTGGACTTCAAAGGGCCAATATACTGTTGTTGCAAAGGGACTCTCTTCACTCTGGGCCCACTTCTGAAATAGGGGTAAGGTGCGAACCCCTGGATGGGGAAGTTTTGGCAGTTTAATTATTCTGGTAATGGGGGATCTGAATGTCACCACTGTGGGGGGAGTAGGGTATTGATGTCTCTACTAGGGGAACTCTGGATGTGGCTGGTGACCATCTCTCAGGCCTGAATACGGCTCTCTAGGTAAGAAAGGTGGGAGACCACTGATCTAGAGACTAGTTCAGCAATTACGGCTACTGACAATGGTTTGTGACGGAGTTCTACTTTCAGACAGATGCAGGCGCCAATATGAGGTGGTGTGAAAAAGTGTTTGCCTACTTCCTGATTTCTTAATCTTTTGCATGTTTCTTACACTTAAATATTTCAGATCACAAAGCAAATGTAAATATTAAACAAAGATAACACAAGTAAACACAAAATTCAGTTTTTAAATGAAGGTCTTTATTATTAAGGGAAAAAGAAATCCAAACCTACAGGGCCCTGTGTGAAAAAGTGATTTTCCCCTAAACCTAATAGCTGGTTGGGCCATCTTTAGCACCAGCAACTGCAATCAAGAGTTTGCGATAACTGACAATGAGTCTTTTACAACACTCTGGAGGAATTTTGGCCCACTCATCTTTGCCAAATTGTTGTAATTGTCATGCTGGGTATGGGGAGAACCCAGCGTATACAACGGGAAAAGGGGAGGGAGCCCTACAACTAGGGAAAGGGAGAGTGGAGACCCCTAAAAAGATCTGACAACAAACGCTGACTCCCCTATAGACCCTAAATAGGTTCTGCACCTATAGCTGAGCAGGAAACCTGGCCCTAGCTGACCCTAAGGCTAGGCCCTAGGTAGGGAGCGGGAGGGGTGAGTGCTAAGTCAGCCCCACTACAACTAAAGTACACACAGGGGAAACAAACAGAGGAATACACTTAGCTCCAAGATGACACTGGTGAAAGCACAGCCACAATCCACGAAGGAACTCCAAGGTAATTCTAGTCGACTACTAGAATCCCAGGCCTGAATAGGTATAACACGCTATCACCAGCAATTCTGAGGGTCTGAGTGTATTTAAGGACACAGGAAGGAAGTGCTGATTAATAGCAGAAAGGTGAGGATAACTCAGGGTCCTAAAGAGAAAGGTATAATCCCGAAGCAAGGTGAGGATCACTGCTGGGTCCTAAAGAGAGAGGAATAATGAAAAACTCAGGAAGATGTTGGTAAGGCCAAACGCAGCGACCTTCTACAGCCGGACACCGTATGACTGTCAACCCTGACACACCTGTGACACTACCCCCCCCCCCCTTTATGAATGGCCTACGGATACTCAGGACCAGGTTTATCTGGATGAGAAGCATGGAATGAACGAACTAACCTAGGGGCATTCACCTCCAATGCTGAAACCCACATCCTCTCCTCTGGACCATAACCCCTCCAGTGTACCAAGTACTGAAGGGAATGACGCTGAAGACGAGAATCCACAATCTTCGATATTTGGAACTCTAAATTGCCATCAACCATGATTGGGGGTGGCGGCAAGGGGGAGGACTCAAGAGGTAACACATACTTCTTGTGCAGAGACCTGTGAAACACCTTGTGGATCCTAAGAGCCTGAGGTAACTCCAAACGAAACACTGCTGGGTTAATGACGGCAGTTATTTTATAGGGACCAATAAGCCTAGGTCTCAGCTTCCAAGAAGGAACCTTCAACTTGATATTCCAGGTAGACAACTACACAAAGTCATTCACACTCAGGTCAGAACCTGGCAAGCATCTCCTGTCAGCCATACGTTTGTATCTGTCTCCCATGATTTTCAAATTATTCTGACTCCCCTGCCACACAGAAGCGAGCGACGAAGCAAAACGTTCCTCCAAGAAACTCCCGAAGTCCCTCCACCACTAAAGATACAAAACTGCAGAAGAAAACCGTATGCACCAAAGAAAGGTGACCTGCCAGTAGACTCTTGGTGATGAATGTTTGTAGTGAACGTGGCCAACGGTATGTAAGATGCCCAATCATCCTGGTTCTCGGAGACAAAACACCTGAGGTAAGTTTCCAAATTTTTATTTATGCACTCAGTCTGTCCATTCGACTGAGAATGCAAGGCAGAGGAAAAAGACAACTGCAACCCCAGTCGAGTACAAAAAGCTTTCCAGAATTTAGAAACTAACTGGGTCCTTCGATCTGACACCACATTGGAAGGAACCCCGTGATGCTTCACAATCTCTTTAATGAAAACCTGAGCAAAAGTCTTGGCACTCGGAAGTGTCGGTAATGCGATGAAATGTACTATCTTACTGAACCTATCCACAACCACCAAAACCACAGTCTTGCCTGCTGATACCGGTAGGTCAGTAATAAAATACATGGACAAGTGTGTCCATGGTCTACTAGGAATATGTAGCGGCAGAAGAGAACCAGACGGACGAATATTCGATACTTTAGAAAGTGCGCAAATACTGCAAGAATACAAATGGTCAGCCACAACCTGCTGCAACCCCGGTCACCAAAAGCGACGGGAAAGGAGGTCCACAGTTGCCTTATTACCTGAATGACCAGATGTTCCTTAATTACTTACGCAGATTAGATGGCACAAACAACCTCCCCGAAGGACAGGAGACAGGGGCATCCCCCTGAGCCTCCAATAACTCCCCTTCGAGGTCAGGGCACAAGGCTGAAATGACTACCCCCTCCTGAAAAATACGGACAGGTTTTCATGATCACTACCACCAGGAACCATGCATCAGCCTTGATGTTTTTAACCCCTGGACGGAAAGTGACAACAAAATTGAACCTAGTAAAAAACAAAGATCATCTAGCCTGCCTTAGCAGACTGGAGATATGACAGGTTCTTATGGTCCATGATACCAGTAACAGGATGGACTGCCCCCTCCAACCAATGTCGTCATTCCTCGAATGCCAATTTAATTGCCAAAAGTTCCCTATTACCTGCAGTACAGACCAAAAGTTTGGACACACCTTCTCATTTAAAGATTTTTCTGTATTTTCATAACTAAGAAAATTGTACATTCACACTGAAGGCATCAAAACTATGAATTAACACATGTGGAATTATATACTTAACAAAAAAGTGTGAAAAAACTGAAAATATTTCTTACATTCTAGGTTCTTCAAAGTAGCCACCTTTTGCTTTGATGACTGCTTTGCACACTCTTGACATTCTCTTGATGAGCTTCAAGAGGTAGTCACCGGAAATGGTCTTCCAACAATCTTGAAGGAGTTCCCAGAGATGCTTAGCTCTTGTTAGCCCTTTTGCCTTCACTCTTCGGTTCAGTGTAGTAGAGGCGAGAGAGCCTTTAAGAGAACTCTTACATGATGCTTCAAAGATGGAGAGAGACTGCCATCTGCTGGCCAGACAGTCAAGCGGAACCAAGATATACAAGAGAAGTTGAAGGGAGAGCAGATTTAGACGCTGGACCCGGTCAGGTGACTTCCAGGAAGGAGTTCCTGGAGATAAAAGGCCAGCGCGCCAAGCCTGAGGAGTTTTTGGCGCCAAGCAGCAGAGAGGAGCAGACGTGCTCCCTGCATGCTGAGAAGCCCCGCGTGGCAGGCCTAAGCCGGAGGCCTGCGAGGTGCCACAGCCGGGCGCCGGTGGATGAGCTCCGGATCCCTCACAGATGTGACCAGAGTGCTGTACCTACTGAGGAGAGTCGGAACCTGCTTGCAGTGCTGAGTGAGTTCGCGGAACCCGACGTCGCCCGCCGACAGATGAGGTCTGGACCCCCCTATCCCTGGCTTGAGAGACTGCCTCCAACGGCCAGTAAGAGAGGAGTTGAGAGACTGCTGAGCCAAGAAAGTCACGCCAGTGAAAGCAGAAGAGCTGCATACGTGAACAGGGCCGTCACTTCTTCTGTTCACTCACGGTACCGGGGCTAGTTGGGTTTAGGTACTCAGGTTGGGAGGGGAACAGTTGGGGCGGAAGAAGCTAAACTTGCTTCAATTGATTTTGTCCGGAAAAGACTTGCGGCCTAGCGGGAATAACCGGTGACCCCCGCTAGAGTCATATACGGAGATAAAGAACTTACGTGGTGACTCCCCTGACTGGGTGCACCACATTACTTTGAGAGACTTCGTATTTTGCTAATATTTCAAATTACCGTTCAATACCCTTGTTGTTATCCCCTTGTTCAAAATACCTGTTTTATATATACATAAACTGTTTATAATCATCTCCGACTGTCCCTGCCTTGTGTTTCTGTGCGTTGCATTCCGGCACCTGCATTACATTTGGCGTATTCGGCAGGATGCAACATTCAGACGCAGAGATGGCAGATCAGTCTGGGGCTGGGGCTGGCCTTAACCATATACCCCTGGGGGTTATGCTCAATCATCTTCCCAAATTCACGGGGGATGGCATGTCACTGTGGGACTGGGTAGAAAGACTGAGAAGTATTCTGCGTATGTATCCCCTCGATCCTCGAGCCCAGGCGGAACTGGCCATTCTAACCCTTGATGGGGAGGCCCGGCAAACTGTGATGTACCGCCCACCTGGGGACCGTGACACCGTGGACAAAGTGATAAAAATCCTAGAGAACATGCACGGTGACACCACAGATCTGGGACACTTGCGCCTATGGTTGTTTCAGCGGGTCCAAGGGGAAAATGAGACCATAAATCAGTATGTTAATGCATTACAGGAAGTGACGGCCCATATCACTAAGAAGGCTCGAGATGGGAACCGAGGACTGGGACCATTGGATGAAGTGTTGCTTGACCAACTGATTGCTGGCTTGAAAGACCCTTGCCTGAGGCAGATCTTGAAGGAGCGGCTGCGTTTGAGCCCTGATCTGGGCTTCCTGGAGGTAGGGGCTGAAGCTAGAGTCTTGGAGAAAGAAGTTCCTGTTCTCAAAGCCACAGTTAGAAGCCATGAGGCAATTACCCCTGGATTCACCAACAAGGAGCCTGATTGGGTACGGGAGATACGTCAGGAAATTCTAGATATTCGGGGTGAGCTGAACACTAATAGAAAGGCCCCTGCTGCCTCCTTGCCGATGCATCCTACTGCCCCAACACGTCATGTACCCGACCTATCGGTAGAACGAGGACCAGAGTGTTGGACCTGCGGTAGTAGGGGGATATCTCCAAAGACTGTCCAAACCAAGAAAGGAGGAGGCAGGGGCAGCCTTTAAACTAAGATGCCCCATGGTTGTGGAGCATACCGTGGGGTCTCAAGCTTCAGAGAGTGGAAGAGGGAGCTCTGAAGACATTGTCTCCGAGAGGCCCATTACCTGGGCTGAATTTAATGGGCAGCGGATCCGCTGCCTAATGGACACTGGGTTTCAGGTGACCACTATGCCTGAGGCGTATTTCCAAAGCCACTTTCCTGAAGTTGCTCGTTCCTGGCAGGAACCCACTGTCAAGCTGGTGGCTGCTAATCAACTACCTATCCCAGTAGCGGGAGTAGTATGGATGTCTGTCCGGGCATGTGGAAAGGACCTCAGTCGGAAGGGGATAGTACTGACCACAGGGCCCGAAGGCGATGGGCCCATTGTAACCCTGGGCATGAATGTGCTGAAGGAGGTCGGACAGTTCCTGGCCGAGGGCTGTAACAAAAACAACTGGACCCGCGCCACTCGTGACCCAGCTAACAAGAGAGTATTCCAGCATCTCGTGCGGGTCAGTCAAATTCAAAAATTGCCCGCTACCTCTCAGTACCTTGGTAAGGTATCGATACCACCCGAAGCCACAATGGCACTGCCAGTGGGACAGACTGTACTCACTTTACCGGTGCTGGCACATGTGTCCTTAGAGGGCGTGGACATTCAAATTGAACCAATGGAGGGAGAGGAAGCGCCCTCAGGACTCCTGGTTGCTCGGACCCTGGCCACCGTGCGGCAGGGTCGAGTGCCCGTGCGTTGCATCAATCTAAGTGGCACGAGTTTACAGTTGTTGCCCCGACAGGTGGCGCGAGTCTGTATAATGCCAGAGGCCCTTACCAGAGCTGATGCTATAGGGCTGGCACCCGTGGAAGGAGAGCCATGGACCCTGGAGGTGTCCCTCAACAGCCAAGAGAATGGAAGAGAACCGTTGGCTGGGCGCCACCTCTTGGAGAAAATGGAGGCTAATCTTACTGAATTTTCTGCTGGACAAGTAAGGCAGATCGAACAACTTCTACAGCGATATCAGGGAGTGTTTGCACAACATGAAGACGATTTCGGGTGCACTTGGGACATTCAGCACGAAATACCCCCCGGAAATACTGCTCCCATTCGAGAGAGATATCGGCAGATCCTGCCTCAAATGTACCAGGAGGTGAAAGAGCTGTTGGCCCACATGTTGCGGAATGGCGTGATCCGCGAAAGTCAGAGTCCTTGGGCGGCTCCTATCGTGCTGGTCCGGAAGAAGGATGGTACTCTGAGATTCTGCATAGACTATCGGAAGCTGAATGCCTGTACAGTACGGGGCTCCTGTCCACTCCCCCGAATTGAAGAGTCTCTATCTGCGCTAGGAAGCGCCAAGTTCTTCTCTTCCCTCGACCTGGCCAGTGGCTATTGGCAGGTCCCAGTAGCTGAGAAGGATCGTCCGAAGACAGCTTTTGTTCTCCCTATGGGCCTGTTTGAGTTCAATCGGATGCCGTTTGGGCTAACAAATGCACCGGGAACCTTCCAAAGACTGATGGAGAGATGCTTGGGGAACCTCAACTTTGAAGCCACTTTAATATATCTGGACGATATCATTATCTATTCCGCTACGTTTGAAGATCATCTCCGCCGACTGGAACAAGTGTTAGAACGGCTTCGGAGGCACGGCCTGAAGATTAAGCCTCGTAAGTGTCGTCTCTTCAAGCAGGAAATTGAATATCTGGGGCACACTGTGTCCAGTGAGGGAGTGTACCCCACTGCGGAGAAAGTAGCTGCCATGCAGAAGTGGCCCACACCCGCCAATCTAAGAGAACTGAGGGCATTCCTGGGGCTCGCTGGATACTACCGCAGATTCATTAAAGACTTCGCTAAGATTGTGATCCCGCTCAATGAATTGCTGAGAGGAACGGCTGGGGGAGCCAAGCGGCAGCCCATTCAGTGGGGCCCACGACAAGAAGAGGCATTCCGAGCATTGAAAATGGTGCTAACGGATGCCCGAATTCTGGCCTACGCTGACTTTTCGCAGCCTTTCGTGTTGTACACTGATGGAAGCTTGCATGGACTGGGAGCAGTGCTGGCTCAAGTGCAAGGAGGAAAAGAGCAGGTGATTGCATATGCCAGCAGGTCGCTCCGCGATACGGAGAAGAATCCGGACAACTACAGTTCATTCAAGCTGGAGCTACTGGCACTGGTGTGGGCCATGACCGAGAAATTTGCTGAGTACTTGTCGGGGTCAGAAGTGCAAGTGCGGACAGATAACAACCCTTTGGCCCACTTGGAGAACGCCAAGCTGGGCGCGCTAGAGCAGCGGTGGGTCGCAAGGATGTCCAAATACCAGTATAAGATCGCCTATCGATCCAAGGCTCTGAACACTCATGCAGATGCCCTGTCCCGGGTTACTCAGACGGGCCCGAAGAGGGATAGAGATGAGGAGCTAGAAGGCGACGAGATTCCGGATTTCAGCCAGTTTGCCACTGCTGTGGTCGACGCCCAGGAGACCAGAGAGGAGCCGAGGCCCACTCAAATCCTGGGCCCCTCAAGAGACGAGTGGATACATCTGCAACAATCCGACCCAGAGCTGGCAAAGCTGAGAGAATGGGTCGCCCTTGGTCAAAGACCCGACCAGGAGGCCAGGGCCACTTCCCTTCCAACTACTCTACAAATCCTAGGCCTATGGGAGAGGCTCTTCCTGAAGGATGGCTTGCTATGCCGAAGAATCCTGCTACCTCGAGAGTTTGATGTTACCTGGCAGGTAGTAGTTCCAGAGGCGCTGGTAACGCAGCTAGCCCAGGAGGCTCATAGAAGAGGTGCTTACTTCGGTGTGGAGAAGACCTTTCGGTGGTTGCAACGGCTGGTGTATTGGCCTCAACTGCGGCAAGAAGTTGAAGGGGTCTGCCGAACTTGTCGCCAGTGTGATTTGAACAAACCTGCGGAACAAAGGGCTCCCATTCAGGCCATCCGAACTTCTGCACCCTTGGAAGTCCTGATGATTGACTATCTGATGATCGGAACTTCATACAACTGTTACGGACACTGTTTGGTAATGACTGATCACTTTAGCAAGTTCGCAGTAGTGACGCCTACCAAAGACCAGACAGCAGAAGCCGCAGCTAACGCCATCTGTCAGGATTTCATCCGGATTTATGGGTGTCCGAAGCGAATACATTCTGACCAAGGGGCCTGCTTCCAAGGACGAGTGATGGATGAACTATACCGTATCTATGGGATCGACCGATCCCGAACAACGCCTTACCACCCTCAAGGGAACGGCGCATGCGAGCGCTTCAACCGAACCCTGTTGCAAATGTTGCGAACGCTGGAAGCGCACAAAAAGATGAAGTGGCCCGAATTTGTGTCCGAGCTGGTGTGGGTGTATAATAATCGAGTTCATGCGACTACTGGCTACACCCCTTACATGTTGCTGTTTGGAAGGAGTGGACAAGAAATTACTGAACTAGAGCTAGACTCAGAAGACTCCGGCCCGGGCTGTAGCCCGAGTACCTGGATTCGAGAGCACAAGCGCCGGCTTCATACAGTGAGAAGATTGGTCGCTCAGAAGTTTCAGGAAGTAGAGCATGCAGATCGGCCCCTGACCTCAGGTGGATCACGCCAGCCAGGAGACCGTGTGCTGGTCAGGGCCAAACGATTTAGGAGTAAACTTGACCATCGTTGGGAGGCGATACCATATCGGGTGGTGAAGGAGATTCACCCCGACAACCCAGTCTACGAGGTCAGGCCCGAAGGGGATGACGCCGCGACACCCAGGGTGTTGCACAGTAATATGCTGTGACCTTGCTCTTCTGAAGCAGAGGCCTGTAACGAAATTGGGCCTTCAAACAAATTGGCTGAGGTGCCGCATACAGGAACCTTGGGGGATGAAGAAGGATGGGCCACAATGCAGTTGGGCCCGTCAGAACCGTCGATGCCAACCCCGAGTGGGACCCAGAATGAATCAAGAAGTGACTTGCGATCCCCAGAGGTTGATTCATCGGATATCCCGGAGTCACCTCCGCAGGAGGAGCCCCGCAGAACTGAGCGGGCTAATGCCGGAATTCCTCCTAACTGGTATGCTCAAGAAGAGTTTATCTGGTCTCAGATCCAACAGAAAACGCAGGAGTGTGCCCAACTCCTGTCTGAGCTTGCATTGCCTAGAAAGAGACGTCAATCCTGCAAGAAATCCACTCGCCCGAGGACTGGCGAACAAAAACGAGGGAGGAATGTAGTAGAGGCGAGAGAGCCTTTAAGAGAACTCTTACACGATGCTTCAAAGATGGAGATAGACTGCCATCTGCTGGCCAGACACAGTCAAGCGGAACCAAGATATACAAGAGAAGTTGAAGGGAGAGCAGATTTAGACGCTGGACCCGGTCAGGTGACTTCCAGGAAGGAGTTCCTGGAGATAAGAGGCCAGCACACCAAGCCTGAGGAGTTTTTGGCGCCAAGCAGCAGAGAGGAGCAGATGTGCTCCCTGCATGCTGAGAAGCCCCGCGTGGCAGGCCTAAGCCGGAGGCCTGCGAGGTGCCACAGCCGGGCGCCGGTGGATGAGCTCCGGATCCATCACAGATGTGACCCGAATGCTGTGCCTACTGAGGAGAGTCAGAATCAGCTTGCGGTGCTGAGTGAGTTTGCGGAACCTGACGTCGCCCGCCGACAGACGAGGTCTGGACCCCCCTATCCCCGGCTTGAGAGACTGCCTCCAACGGCCAGTAAGAGAGGAGTTGAGAGACTGCTGAGCCAGGAAAGTCACGCCAGTGAAAGCAGAAGAGCTGCATACGTGAACAGGGCCGTCACTTCTTCTGATCACTCACAGTACCGGGGCCAGTTGGGTTTAGGTACTCAGGTTGGGAGGGGAACAGTTGGGGCGGAAGAAGCTAAACTTGCTTTAATTGATTTTGTCCAGAAAGACTTGTGGCCTAGCGGGAATAACCGGTGACCCCCGCTAGAGCCATATACAGAGATAAAGAACTTACGTGGTGACTCCCCTGACTGGGTGCACAACATTACTTTGAGAGACTTCGTATTTTGCTAATATTTCAAATTACCATTCAATACCCTTGTTGTTATCCCCTTGTTCAAAATACCTGTTTTATATATACATAAACTGTTTATAATCATCTCCGACTGTCCCTGCCTTGTGTCTCTGTGCGTTGCATTCCGGCACCTGCATTACACCAGCTCACCCCAAACCATCTCGATTGGGTTCAGGTCTGGTGACTGTGGAGGCCAGATCATCTGGCGTAGCACCCCATCACTCTCCTCCTTGGTCGAATAGCCCTTACATAGCCTGGAGATGTGTTTGGGGTCATTGTCCTGTTGAAAAATAAATGATGGTCCAACTAAACGCAAACCGGATGGAATAGCATGCCGCTGCAAGATGCTGTGGTAGCCATGCTGGTTCAGTATGCCTTCAATTTTGAATAAATCCCCAACAGTGTCACCAGCAAAGCACCCCCACACCATCACACCTCCTCCTCCATGCTTCACGGTGGGAACCAGGCATGTAGAGTCCATCCGTTCAAATTTTTTGCGTCGCATAAAGACACGGTGGTTGGAACCAAAGATCTCAAATTTGGACTCATCAGACCAAAGCACAGATTTCCACTGGTCTAATGTCCATTCCTTGTGTTCTTTAGCCCAAACAAGTCTCTTCTGCTTGTTGCCTGTCCTTAGCAGTAATTTCCTTGCAGCTATTTTACCATGAAGGCCTGCTGCACAAAGTTTCCTCTTAACAGTTGTTGTAGAGATGTGTCTGCTGCTAGAACTCTGTGTGACATTGACCTGGTCTCTAATCTGAGCTTCTGTTAACCTGCGATTTGTGAGGCTGGTGACTCGGATAAACTTATCCTCAGAAGCAGAGGTGACTCTTGGTCTTCCTTTCCTGGGGCAGTCCTCATGTGAGCCAGTTTCTTTGTAGCGCTTGATGGTTTTTGCAACTGCACTTGGGGACACTTTCAAAGTTTGCTCAATTTTTCAGACTGACTGACCTTCATTTCTTCAAGTAATGATGGCCACTCGTTTTTCTTTACTTAGCTGCTTTTTTCTTGCCATAATACAAATTCTAACAGTCTATTCAGTAGGACTATCAGCTGTGTATCCACCTGACTTCTGCACAACACAACTGATGGTCCCAACCCCATTTATAACGCAAGAAATCCCACTTATTAAACCTGACAGGGCACACCTGTGAAGTGAAAACCATTTCCGGTGACTACCTCTTGAAGCTCATCAAGAGAATGCCAAGAGTGTGCAAAGCAGTCATCAAAGCAAAAGGTGGCTACTTTGAAGAACCTAGAATATAAGACATATTTTCAGTTGTTTAACACTTTTTTTATTAAGTATATAATTCCACATGTGTTAATTTATAGTTTTGATGCCTTCAGTGTGAATGTACAGTTTTCAAAGTCATGAAAATACAGAAAAATCTTTAAATGAGAAAGTGTGTCCAAACTTTTGGCCTGTACTATATGTCATAATTTCTCTCAGCCGAAGACAGCTTCTTGGAAAAGAAAGTGCACAGACGCCATTTACCATTGGATGGAAAGTGAGACAACACAGCCCCAACCCCGACCTCCGAGGCATCAACTTCAACAACGAAAGGTTGAGAAACATCGGGTTGACTGAGCATAGATGCCATATCAAAACATCTCTTTAAAAAAGAAAAACCCTGCTGGGCAGCATTCGACCATTTAGAGAAATCTGACCCCTTTTTTGTCATGTCAGTGAGTGGTTTCACTATTACTAAATAATTTTGAATAAATTTCCAGTAAAAATTAGTAAACCCCAGAAAGCGCTGCAATGCCTTCAGGTTCTTAGGACGATCCCAATCAAGTATAGCACGGATCTTTTCCAGATCCATCTGAAAACCTGACGGTGACAACAGGTACCCCAAAATTTGCACGTCATGGACAGGGAAAACACATTTCTCCAGTTTGGCATAAAGTTTATTATCTCTTAAAATTTGTAATACCTGTCTAACATGACCCTGATGTGTCTCTAAATCAGGTGAGTAAATCAAAATATCATCCAAATAGACCACCACAAACCTGCCCACTAAATGATGGAAAATATCGTTTACGAAATGCTGGAAGAAGATCTTGTGCGCAGGCGACGGCGAGTCACTGCGACTTCCCAGCGCCTGCGCACAAGATCCCTGCAGTACTATGACTGCATAGTACACAGTACAAATGCGCCTTCTGTAAAAAGCGAAGTGCGCAGGTGCGGGATCTGGCCACGGCGACTGTATGTCACAGGGCACTGTGACATGCAGGGGAGGGGGGAAATATATTAATTACCACAGTAGGCGGGGATTTCTTCCCGTCCCCTGGCCCGCAAGCATGGGAAACTTCACTGAATAAAAAGCCATTTCACAGCAACCAGACCTCTACTATGAGTCACACAGGTAGGTATAGATTTACATTTTTATCACCTGTATGCCTATATTAGAGGTCAGATAAGTCCCAGGGGCTGACAGATTCCCTTTAAGGGGGGAGGGCAACCACTTTTTCACACAGGGCCCTGTAGGTTTGGATTTCTTTTTCCCTTAATAATAAAGACCTTCATTTAAAAAACTGCATTTTGTGTTTATTTGTGTTATCTTTGTCTAATATTTGAATTTGTTTTGTGATCTGAAACATTTAAGTGTGACAAACATGCAAAAGAATAAGAAATCAGGAAGTCGGCAAACACTTTTTCACACCACTGTAGATTATCCCATGGATATGACATAGGAATACCCCTTTAAGAATAATTACTAGGCTTTCAATTTTTCTTTTTTCAGTTGGTCATACACATTATTTAAGCTGAGCCCTCAAATTTCATTGGCATCAACCAATGATTTAATACATATGGGACAGCAAAATAGTTCCCCAGACACGTATTGTTGGGGGGAAATGAGAATTAGATGTGCTGGATTATATGTTGGATTTTATTATGTATTACATTGTGAAATAAGTGTACTCAGAGTTGTCTTGGAGGGGTTATTGTCTTCTACCAATTTTTAATAAATGTGCATGATCCATCCCTGTCCATCTATGGGAGTAATCAGGAGAGGCAACTGTCAGGTGAACAGCTATCTTACGGCTTTATTGTTTTGCCTATGTACAATTGGTCATCCAATTTCAATCAGGATGGTATACCATCTAATATGTATGGGGATGTCCTGACCCTTTGCAGGAAGCAGCTGTCAGGGTAAATAAAGAGTGTGCATATTAGATTTCAACATGTTCCATCATTTGTTCTCACAGAGAATAAACTACTGCTATGAGAGTCTGATAGTTTATTCCTTATGTCCATTGAAAAATTATACACACGCAGGTGAGCCAAGCTTAGATGTTTCTAGTAAATAGCTGTCTGCAAACATCTATCCTAGCTTTATAGTCAGCTTAAAGGGAATATGCTGTCAGACAATTACCTATTATTTAAATCAGGCATTTGTATTACATGTCTTTTTTAAAACATTTTTGGCAATGTGCTTTTCATATCACAATCTTTATTAAAAAATAAAATCTGTAATCTTGCAATGTTCACACTGGACTCTAGGAGTCTTTTATTTTCAAACGTCCTGTCCTTTCAGAAGAAGTTAACAGCAGTTTCCTAATCATCAGAGGCAGATTTACAATGACAGGTAACACCTCTATACACAGTTGATAACACAGGATCCACCAATCACAATAGGTGATGGTAGAGCTAATGCCCCCTCCATTAAGACACTGGTTTTGCTGTTTGGTCCTGCGGAGGAGATGGGGGGGGGGGTTAAAAAAAATTAAAAATAAGGCAAAATATTTTGTTTTACAAAATCTGCATCAAACTGCTGCTTTCTGGTAAATATGGCCCTGCCTTACGGAAATTATGTAAAAGAAATAAAGAAGAAAAATATCAATGGATTCGGCCTCAAAGTAACTCTCTATGTTATAATGAAAAAAAACATAAAACAAATCAGGCAGGTACAAGATAATCATATTTTTAATTTTGCATCTAACTTTTCTACAGAATACTTACTTTTTAGGGTGAGGATTTTATGTAAGGTGTTTGTACACCTTCGTTATCATTAGCTACTCCTAATGAACTCCCCATGCACATGCACACTTGATTTGGCTGAGCATGCATGTGTTTTAAAGGGGAGAAGAGTATAGGCTGCTGGCAGATACTTCTGGCAGAGGATTACATCCAGGGAGAACAAAAGGGTCGATATTGATTTTTAGGATTGCTACTTCCTATAGGTGGCACTAGAGTTCTAGTCCTCTTCCTCTCTGAAGAGACAATTAGCATATTTCTTTTCCTAGAGGAGCATTACAAAGCTTAAAAGTCTCCTCACCTTGGCATGCCAGGCTTGACATTTCACTCTCTCTTCTTGGAACCAGGATCAGACTTCAAAATTCAAATAGCACTTCTCTTTTCCAGCATCATCTGTTCAAGGAGTGTTGGGAGGCTCCCGTACACATTAGATAGGCGGTTGGACTTACTTAAATTGATGGGTTTGATTGGCTTTGACCTTATATGAATGAGGGCTTTTAATAGGTATGGCCTGCATTTTTGAGACTATAAAGCCAATGGTGTCCATATATATTAAAATTTGTCCAAGGTCAACAACTAATTGTATGGGGTCTCTGACTCTCAACTGACATCAGAAGAAATTATATAAAAGAATTGTGCATGTTGGATTTCTACTCATCTGATCCTTCCCAGAGGTGTCTGGCTGAAAATTATTTCCTTCTCCTCATTGAAAACATATGTTTATATTAAAGTCTGGAGGAACAGCTATCTGTCGAATAAGCTGTTTAAAGGGAAATTGTCACTAGATTATTACTTATCCATCTAAGTGAAGCATGGTGTAGGGGCAGAGACGCTGATTCCAGTGATGTGTCACTTACTGGGCTGCTTGTTGCAGTTTTGATAAAATCACTGTTTTATCTGCTGCTAATCTAACTGTTCTCTGAATTCTGAGCTCTGTATAACCCCGCCCTCACTGCTGATTGGCCACTTTTTGTTTACACTGTGCATAGGCAGAAATCAGTAGTGGGGGTGGGGTTACACAAAACTGGAGGACTACAAGGCACAGACAACTAGTACTCTAGTTATAATCTCCTGCTGATAAAACAGGAATTTTATAAAAGCGACACTAAGAAGCCCAGTAAGTGACTCATTGCTGGAATCAGTATCTCTGCCCTCACATCATGCTGCTTTTAGATTAGGTGGAAAAAACCTGATGACAGATTCCATTTAAAGTGTATGGGCAGCTTTAACCCTTTCACGACATGCGATGAGCCCGCACCTTTCCGGGGACATGACTGCTGATCTGATCAGCTGTCAGCTGCCCCTAACAGCTGTGAGTGGAATGGCAATCCACCCGTTGCTGTTAACATGTTAAATGCCACTGTCAATCTCTTCGCGGCGGAAGGACGTCACTAGTCCCGCCCATCGGTGCCCGTGTCACATGACCACTGGTCTCCGATGGGTTGGCATGACAAGCCCGGGTCCGCGAGCAAGTGAGCATTTCTGCTACACATAGGTGATCTGATGTTCGTAGCTTCTAGTCTCCCACGGAGACTATTGAAGCCTGTAAAAAAATGTTTTTAAAAATATTAAAAAAATTAAAAAAAATATAGAAGTTTAAATCACCCCCCTTTCGCCCCATTCAAAATAAAATAACAAAAAATCAAATATACACATATTTGGTATTTCCACATTCAGAATAACCCGCTCTATCAATATATAAAAATAATGAATTCGATTGGTAAACAGCATAACGAGAAAAAAGATCAAAATGCGAGAATTACGTTTTTTTGGTCGCTGCAACATTGCAATAAAATGCAATAATGGCCGATCCAAACATCGTATCTACCTCAAAATGATATCAATAAAAACTTCAGCTCGGCGTACTAAAAATAAGCCATCACTTGGGCCCAGATCCAGAAAAATAGAGACGCTACGGGTCTCGGAAAATGGCGACTTTCTTTTCTTTTTAAACTTTGGATTTTTTTTCACCACTTAAATAAAAATGAGCCTATACATGTTTGGTATCTACGAACTCATAATGACCTGGAGAATCATAATGGCAGGTCAGCTTTACCATATAGTGAACATGGTAAAAAAAAACAACCCAAAAAACAATTGTGAAATTGCACTTTTTTTGCAATTTCATCGCACTTGGAATTTTTTCCCCGTTTTCCAGTACACGATATGGTAAAACCAATGCTGTTGTTCAAAAGTACAACTCGTCCCGCAAAAAACAAGCCCTTACACAGCCATATTGACCGAAAAAGTAAAAAAGTTATGGCTCTGGGAAGAAGAGGAGTAAAAAACAAAAACGCAAAAACAGAAAATGACTGCTGCATGAAGGGGTTATAGTAGAAGACGTTGGTATACAAATGGACGCATGAAGATATTACCTTACTTATAATGACCTATCCTAAAAGATAAAATACAATCAATGCAGTCAAGATTTTCAATAATTGTGATAATTATTTTTTATGAATGAATTAAAGAGGTTATCCAATGCCTAAGAATAGGTCACTAATGTCAGATTAGTGCGCGTCTGACAACCGGCACCCCACAAATGAGCGGTTATCAGCTCGTTGCTGAGAACAGCAGCTCAGCTTCTATTCAAGTGAAGAGGAGCTGAACTACAGGTCCCAGCAACAGCCAATAATCCGGAGTAAATAGTTTACTGAGCTGAAACGGAACGGGTGCTGCAGGAGCTGATATCAGCTGGTCAGTGTGGGTGTTGGACCCCCAACAATCTGATATCAATGACCTATCCAACAGATGTATATGCAGTAAACAATCACTTTAAAGGACAACTTTGAAATGGAAAAAAAAAAATTGACATGTGTTAGTGTTTTTTTTAGTTAATAAAATGGCGCTAGGTTTCAGTCTGCAGCCTTCATTCCTTCAATCATTTTCATACCTCATGATATGTAGTGTGTTGCCTGATCTAAATTTCAAATTTTTCTCTTGTGGGAGTGTCTTTCCCAGTAATATTTTTCTTCCTCCACCCACACCCTCTACATGGTTCCCTCTCTCTTGGTTCCCCCGCTTCCAACCAGGGACAGGGCTCAGCAGCGCAGCAGTGCATCTTGCCCCTCCTGCTGTTCTGGAATGGTGTAGTGTTGGATGCAGGTGGGTGGGTCCCGGGCAGTACTCCATCCTTACCTGAGAGTGGGATACTACACTAGTGGGTGAGGTATAGTACCTCTGTGGCGACTGAACCCGCAGGGGTGCCACATACCCCCCTAGTAAAACACAGCACGTCCGCGGGCTGGAACAGAGCAAAAACACAGATGTTTTAGACATACAAAAGTTTTAGATGCATCACTTATAAGAATAACACACAACTTTTTCTTCCCTTTATGGGAGGCTCTTTTCTTAAACGTTACATGTTTCTTATCAGCTTATATAAAACATTATAAAACCACTTTTATTAACATTTTTCTTCACACTTATAAAACATTTTTTTTTCCCATATAAAACACATTTTCAGTAAGATACAGTAAGATCTTTAACCGGATGTCCATCTCACTGGAGAAGGTGCAATTTGAAGGACCCGTCCGAAAACCCTCAACGTAAGCCCTGGGCGTGGCTGCAGGGCATAGGTGATCCACTCGTTGGACCACGTCTTCGGCCACGCCAAACGTGTTTTTGTTCGGTGGTCTTGATAAAACCAACAAGAAGCACCTTAAGAAGTGCTAACTATTTACACATAAAGTTTTTGGCTGCTCAACGTCCACAACCTATAAGTCCTTGTACTTTAACTGGGTACACTAAACAAATACACAAAAACTTTTCAAACACAGATTATATCAATACCCTTCCGGGTAACTATATACAGTCTTTACTTTTTAAATGAACAGTTCAGTCTTATAGTGGTGCCCCTTCCGGGGAAGTGATCCACCACCAGATGGCCCAGCCAGGTCATCAGCCTCAGATGGCAGGGGTACATTCTCCTACTCTCTACACACATGTAGGGCGTACCACCCACGTTCTCCATGGTGACGGGTGTTGGTGACTAGAGATGAGCGTTGTTCGACTCGAACTGTTCGCCAATCTCAAATTCGAGCTGTTTTGGGCGGTGTTCGAGCCGTTCGGCGAACATGAACGATTTGAGAAAAATTCGGCTGTTCGAGGTTATGTTCGATAACTGTTCATGCACCAAAATCATAACTGGATTTTTTCTCAGTAATGATGAAAATTAATGTTAATACGCAGTTTGAGTGTACAGCGGGGTGGGGGGAGGGGCAGGGGATGGATCTCTGCAGGAATAATGAAGATCTCCATTTTTTTTTCTCTTTCCCGCATTTACAGTGGGGAGGTGCAATCTGTCAGCCTATCAGCAGCGCACACACGGAGCGAAGTGCTTTTTTTCACACAAGCAAGGGCATGTGTCATTGGCAGTGTATGTCACATGTCCTTGCCCTATAAGACCAAGCCATGTTCCCCGTCGCCACCATTTTCTCACTGCTGCAGCTGCGTGTTAGACGGCACCGCTGTTGCTGTGTGCGCTATACCTTGTTAATTTCAAGCCAATTTTCGCACAAATCTACAGATAGCTTGGGAGTAGGGAATAGTTGTGATTGCAGTCCTTTTAAGGACTAGGTTACAGCATTTCCTACGACTTTTATCAGGCAGGTCTGTGCTCTTAAATAGATAGATTGTGGGAGTAAAGACTAATTGTAATTGCAGTCCTTTTCAGGACTAGGTTACATCAGTTCCTATCAGTTTTTGCCAGGCAGGTCTGTGCCAGTGCTGTGCAAGTTTTTTTCACAGCATTTGGCTGAATCTAGCAAAGCTAATCCTTTTTGGCCTATTGCAGAGTGTGTTAGTCAGTGGAGTAGCCTATCTGTGTTGCAAGATATACCACCTGTGTATAGAATACCAATTTTTTTACTGCACCTAGTGAAGTAAAATCTTTTGGCATAGCATCATTCTATTAGTCCATCTATACTGACCTCCATCAGGTTGCAAATTGAATATAATTTTTTTCTGCATCTAGCTCTGAAAAAATATTTGGGTTTCTAGCAGTGTGTGGGACTTGTTCTATTAGTCCATCTATACTGACCTCCATCAGGTTGCAAACTGAATATAATTTTTTTCTGCATCTAGCTCTGAAAAAATATTTGGCCTTCTAGCAGTGTGTGGGACTTGTTCTATTAGTCCATCTATACTGACCTCCATCACGCTGCAAATTCAAAATAATTTTTTGTCTGCATCTAGCTCTGAAAAAATATTTGGCCTTCTAGCAGTGTGTGGGACTTTCTCTATTAGTCCATCTATACTGACCTCCATCAGGTTGCAAATTCAAAATAATTTTTTGTCTGCATCTAGCTCTGAAAAAATATTTGGGCTTCTAGCAGTGTGTGGGACTTTCTCTATTAGTCCATCTATACTGACTTCCATCAGGTTGCAAACTGAATATATTTTTTTTCTGCATCTACCTCTGAAAAAATATTGGGCTTCTAGCTGTGTGTGGGACTTGTTCTATTAATCCATCTATACAGACCTCCATCAGGTTGCAAACTGAATATAATTTTTTTCTGCATCTACCTCTGAAAAAATATTTGGGCTTCTAGCTGTGTGTGGGACTTGTTCTATTAGTCCATCTATACTGACCTCCATCAGGTTGCAAACTGAATATAATTTTTTTCTGCATCTAGCTCTGAAAAAATATTTGGCCTTCTAGCAGTGTGTGGGACTTTCTCTATTAGTCCATCTATACTGACCTCCATCAGGTTGCAAATTAAAAATAATTTATATCTGCATCTAGCTCTGAAAAAATATTTGGGCTTCTAGCAGTGTGTGGGACTTTCTCTATTAGTCCATCTATACTGACCTCCATCAGGTTGCAAATTAAAAATAATCTTTTGTCTGCATCTAGCTCTGAAAAAATATTGGGCTTCTAGCTGTGTGTGGGACTTGTTCTATTAATCCATCTATACAGACCTCCATCAGGTTGCAAACTGAATATAATTTTTTTCTGCATCTACCTCTGAAAAAATATTTGGGCTTCTAGCTGTGTGTGGGACTTGTTCTATTAATCCATCTATACAGACCTCCATCAGGTTGCAAACTGAATATAATTTTTTTCTGCATCTACCTCTGAAAAAATATTTGGGCTTCTAGCTGTGTGTGGGACTTGTTCTATTAGTCCATCTATACTGACCTCCATCAGGTTGCAAACTGAATATAATTTTTTTCTGCATCTAGCTCTGAAAAAATATTTGGCCTTCTAGCAGTGTGTGGGACTTTCTCTATTAGTCCATCTATACTGACCTCCATCAGGTTGCAAATTAAAAATAATTTTTATCTGCATCTAGCTCTGAAAAAATATTTGGCCTTCTAGCAGTGTGTGGGACTTTCTCTATTAGTCCATCTATACTGACCTCCATCAGGTTGCAAATTCAAAATAATTTTTTGTCTGCATCTAGCTCTGAAAAAATATTTGGCCTTCTAGCAGTGTGTGGGACTTTCTCTATTAGTCCATCTATACTGACCTCCATCAGGCTGCAAATTAAAAATAATTTTTATCTGCATCTACCTCTGAAAAAATATTTGGGCTTCTAGCAGTGTGTGGGACTTGTTCTATTAGTCCATCTATACGGACCTCCATCAGGTTGCAAACTGAATATAATTTTTTTCTGCATCTAGCTCTGAAAAAATATTTGGCCTTCTAGCAGTGTGTGGGACTTTCTCTATTAGTCCATCTATACTGACCTCCATCAGGTTGCAAACTGAATATATTTTTTTTCTGCATCTACCTCTGAAAAAATATTTGGGCTTCTAGCTGTGTGTAGGACTTGTTCTATTAGTCCATCTATACTGACCTCCATCAGGTTGCAAACTGAAGACAATTTTTTTCTGCATCTACCTCTGAAAAAATATTTGGGCTTCTAGCTGTGTGTGGGACTTGTTCTATTAGTCCATCTATACTGATCTCCATCAGGTTGCAAATTGAATATAATTTTTTTCTGCATCTAAGCCAGCCAATAGTTTTGGCCTAATACCACAGTTTGGCCACTCAGCTCTGCTCGGTTCCCATCCATTGTTTTTTTGTGCAAACAACTCCAGAGTTGTGAATTAGTTAACCACCAAAATGAGTGGAAAAAGGCCTGCTGCTGGTGGAAAGGGGAATAGGCGTGTTGGGAAGGGGAAAAAAGGTTGTGTCCGTGGGGTAGGTGTTAAAGCAACAGTAACATCTGCAGAAGAAAGACCATCTTCCAGCCAAACTAAAATGTCTACTTCTTTTAGCGGACAATGTGATAAGATCCCTTTCTTACGGCCACACCAATCGCTACAAATTCCAGATGAGGCACAAAAACAGCAGGTGCTTCAACGGATATCAAGTGCTCCTTTAAGTGGGCTCTCCTCCACATCAACTTCAACATCACAAATACTCCAGTCCTCAAAGGTGTCACCCCAATCGCACTTGCTTCCTCACAGCTCCCAAATCTCCAGCTGCCTGTCTGAGTATGAGGTAGAACAGATGGTTGAGTCTGCAGAGCTGTTTACTCATACTATAGCCTGGGAATCAGAGGTCGACTCCAGCGCTTCTGTGAATCCAGACGAGGAAATGATCTGCACTGATGCCCAGAATCTTTATGAGTCGGATCCAGGACCAGACGCAGAAGGTTCTGACCATAATGTAGACCCTCATTCCCAAACTGTAACTCCTGTTGGTGGAGACAATGAGGAAGACGATGATGAGACTCAAATACCTGATTGGAGCGACAACTTTAGTTTTTTGTCAGGGCAGGAACAGGTTGGCTCTGAGGACGACAGGTGTGATAACGCACAGGGTGATGATGATGAGGTTGGAGATCCCACTTACTGTCAACCCACAGTCAGCCAAGAGATGAGGTCAGCAGAGGAGGTGGAGGAAGATGCTAGTGACGACGAGGTCAGGTTGCGCCTTCCTGGACAGAGACGTAGTACTGGAAGCACGTCAACAACTGCATCCTCAAACACAACTCTGCCTCTCACCACAAGTCGTGGTGGCTCTTCAGGTCGCATGGGTGCTAAGCCTTGCATAGCCTGGGCATTTTTCAGATCGATAAAGATGACCCAACTCGTGTTATCTGTAACATTTGTCAGCAAAAGCTAAGTAGAGGCCAAAAAATACATAGTTTGAGTACTTCATGCATGAACCGGCACATGGACATGAAGCATAAGTTGCAGTGGGAAGCTCAGTGTGCTACAATGCGGCCTAGCCGGCCGGGCCAACCACCGTCTGCCATATCTTGTGCATCCGCGGCCTCTTCATCCTCTGTGACTGGGGGGACAGCAGTCACACCTGTTTTGGGGCGCAGACCTGCCACCTCTTTACCCGCAACAGCCAGCGTGATTGGCAGGTCATCATTTTCTTTGGAGGTGGTAACACCAGCTGGTGTTGAGCGCTGTCTGACATCGATAGCACCACCTTTGGATCAAGGCAACCTAACATGTCCGCCTGCATCTTCCTCACAGACCGGCAGTTTGCCGGGAACACCCTTATCAACTCCGTCTAAGCACAATAGCCAGCCCTCGGTCCCTCAGATGTGGACAAGTAAAAGACCATTTCCTCCTAGCTATGAGAAAGCTAAGAGGTTGAATTTCACCATCTGCAAGCTCTTGGCTACAGAAATGCTGCCTTTCCGCCTGGTGGACACAGAGGATTTTCAAGACCTTATGTCCGTCGCAGTGCCCCAGTACCAGATGCCCAGTCGGCACTACTTCTCAAAGAAAGGTGTGCCTGCACTCCACCAGCATGTCGCACACATGTGACAGGGTGCATTTCACCACAGACACTTGGACGAGTAGGCATGGACAGGGGCGTTACATGTCGCTGACTGGGCACTGGGTAACTATGGTGACAGCAGGACAAGGAGCTGCTGTCCAAGTCTTGCCGTCCCCACGAGTTGTGCGTCAATCCTCTTTATGTCAAAGTTCCTCCACTGCTTCTGCCTCCTCAACCTCCTCTCGGTCTTCCACCTGCACCCAAAGCCTGTCTGGTCATGCCACAAGCTTTCTAACTGCGCAGAAGGGATTCTGCACACCTCCTTACTATGCTGGCAGTAGGGCTCAACGTCATCAGGCGGTTTTTACTTTGAAATGTCTGGGAAATGTGAGTCACACAGCTGAGGAGTTGTGGTCAGCTCTGGAGAACCAATTTCATGAATGGTTGTCTCCACTGGACCTGAAACCAGGGAAGGCCGTGTGCGACAATGCTGCAAACCTGGGTGCGGCCCTTCGCCGGGGCAATGTCACACACGTGCCTTGTATGGCTCACGTGTTGAACCTGGTTGTCCAGCAATTTTTAGCCCACTATCCCAGACTAGATGGCCTTCTGCAGAGGGCACGGTCGCTGTGTGCTCACTTCCGCCGTTCGCATCCCGCAGCTCAGCGACTTACATCTCTACAGAAGTCGTTGGGCGCGCCACTTCACCGGCTAAAATGCGATGTGCCTACCCGGTGGAATTCAACTCTGCACATGTTGCAGCGACTGTGGCAGCACCGACAAGCCCTGGTGCAATACGTTCTGACGTATAGCCTGGGCTAACGAGATCCAGAGGTGGGGCAAATCACGCTGGAGGAGTGGTCTCAGATCAGGGACCTATGCACCCTTCTGCACAGTTTTGAAATGGCGACGAAGATGTTTAGTGCTGACGATGCCATTATCAGCATGACTATTCCGGTGATTTACATGCTGGAGCACATGTTAAACAGAATTCGGAGTCAGGTGGTGGCACAAGAGGAGGTGGAGGAAGTAGAGGAGGAGGAGTTGTATGCGGAAGGGCTAACATCTGCAAGGTCCAGACGGTCGGCAGCACCAAGGCGGCAGGCATGTGAGGGTGGGGGAGATGGTTTTACCAGGGCGCATGGTAGCAGCCAAACTAGTGAGGAAGGTGCAGGAGCCCAGGAAGAAGTGGAGGACGAACTGATGGAAGACTCATCAGATGAGGGAGACCTTGATCACATTTCTGTTGTGCGAGGTTGGGGGGAGAGGACAGAGGAAGGAAGCATGATTGTTACCTCGCCACCAACACAACAGGGACTTGGTGCTCCTGGATGCGCAACACACATGAGTGCCTTCTTGCTGCACTACCTGCAACATGACCCTCGAATTGTGAGAATTAGAAATAATCTACTGCGTTGCCACACTGTTAGATCCCCGGTACAAAAGTAAATTTGCAGAAATTATTCCTGCCATAGAAAGGGATGCACGCATGCAGGAGTATCTGCAGAGACTGTTGCAGAATCTTACATGTGCTTTTCCACAAAACACCAGTGGTGCACGTAGTGAATCTCACAGTTCCAACTTGCCAACCGTGGGACCGTCAAGTGTTCAGCACTCAAACCGTAACAGAACCACAGTATCTGCTGGTAACATCAATTTTGCGGAATCATTTCACCACCTTTTTAGCCCATCCTTTGCAAGGCCACAGGAGACAAGAAGTCTGACACATAGTCAACGCCTAGAGACGATGGTACAGGAATATCTCCAAGTAAACATTGAAGCCATGACTGTGTCACTGGACCCTTGCTCTTTTTGGGCTTCCAATCTGGATAAATGGCCGGAGCTAGCCACTTATGCCTTGGAGATCTTGTCATGCCCCGCAGCCAGCGTTCTGTCTGAACGTGTGTTCAGCGCTGCTGGTGGTGTGCTGACAGATAAGCGCACGCGGCTCTCCACTGACAATGTAGACAGACTCACGTTCATAAAGATGAACAAATCATGGATCCGAAACGACTTTTCTACCCCTGTGTCATCCTGGGGAGAGTAAAAGCTTGATGATTGGTTAAAATCACCCTACCAACCGTTTTAAGCTTTCAAATTACTAATCATGTTTATCTGTATCTTGGCTGGAAAATTATTTGGGCTTTGTAGCAGTGTGCAGCACTGATTCTATTAGGCCATCTATAATAAGCTCCACCAGATTTAAAATTACTAATCATGTTTATCTGTATCTTGACTGGAAAATAATTTGGGCTTTGTAGCAGTGTGCAGCACTGATCCTATTAGGCCATCT
Organism: Phyllobates terribilis; assembly: GCF_046119375.1. Taxonomy (NCBI): domain Eukaryota; kingdom Metazoa; phylum Chordata; class Amphibia; order Anura; family Dendrobatidae; genus Phyllobates; species Phyllobates terribilis. The sequence goes on from NW_027362762.1 coordinate 110,269,398, forward strand.
ATACTAAGCTCCACCAGATTTAAAATTAATAATAATTTTTAGCTGCATCTAGCCCGGAAAATAATTTTGGGGCTCCGAGATGCGCAAGACACATAAGTGCCTTCTTGCTGCACTACCTGCAACATGACCCTCATATTGTCAGAATTCAAAGTAATCATGACTACTGGGTTGCCACACTCTTAGATCCCCCAAACTTTTCGATCAACCTTTTCATTTTAATAAAGACCAAAAAAATGGTCATTTTTGAAATTATGAGAATTAGCAGGTTATTAGAAACTGAAATCAAACAGTTTTCAACTCAAAACTTTATTCTAGGTGATGTTACATTTTCACATAGGACCCCTTGTTCGAAAGGAGCTTCTGAACTCTCTCGTCCATTGAATTTGTCAGGTTTTGGATGGTTTCTGCTTCAATTGTTTTGCATGAGGACAGAATACCCTCCCAGAGCTGTTGCTTAGATGTGAACTGCCTCCCTTCATCATAGACACTCCTTTTGATGATGCTCCAGAGGTTCTGAATGGGGTAGAGGTCAGGGGAGCATGGGGGTCACACCATAAGTTTGTCCCCTTTTATGCCCATATCAGCCAGAGATGCAGATGTTTTATGTGCAGCATGAGATGGTGCATTATCATGCAAAAAAATGATCTTGCTGTGAAATACACGGTTCTTCTTCTTGAACCATGGCAGGAAGTGCTGTTTGAGAAAATCCACATACATTATGGAGTTCATCTTTAGCGCCTTCAGGGATCCTAAAGGGGCCGACAATCTCTCTCCCCATGATTCCAGCCCAAAACATTACTCCACCTCCTCCTTGTTGGCGCTGTAGCCGTGTTTGCGTGGGGTGTCCATCAACCAGCCATCCTCCACTCCATCCATCTGGACCATCGAGCGCTGCACGGCACTCATCCGTGAACAAAACAGTTTTGAAATCAGTCTTCATGTAATGTTTGGCCCACTGGAGCCGTTTCTGCTTGTGTGAAGTGGATAGAGGAGGTCGACAGGATGGCGTATGCACAGCTGCAAACCTCTGAAGGACCCTGCATCTTGTTGTTCGGGGGACGTTGGAGGCACCAGCAGCTTCAAAAACTTGTCTGCTGCTATGACAAGGCTTTTTTGCCGCTGCTCTTTTAACCTGACGTAATTGCCTGTAGGAAAGAGTCCTCAATTTGCCCTTATCAGCACGCACACGTGTGTACTGTGAATCAGCTACATACTTCTTGATTGCCAAGACACTTCATCCTGATCATCGCACAATGTTGATTGTAGTCATGCCTTGACCTAAACACTCCACAATTTGTTGCTTCTCTGCAGCCGACACATCCTTTTTCTTTCCCATTTTGGCAGAAAATGTAGGCTGCTTAATAATGTGAGACAGCCTTCTTAAGTAGTCTTGCCTTTCATTGGACACACCTGCCAAACTAATTAGCACAGGTGTCTGCAATTGCTTACAGTGATATAAAGAGCCCTGACACACATCACCATCAATGAGTTTAACTGACAAACAAACAAATTCTTCCCTTATCACTCCTAAACACTTTTTGCATAATAATTTGGAACACAGTGTACATGTGCTTTTCCACAAAACACCAGTGGTTCACGTAGTGAATCTTACAGTTCTAACTTGCCAACCGTGGTCTGTATGGAGTTGTTCAATAAAGGGCCCAAAATTAAGATAACATAGATGGGAGAGGTCTCTATGAATAGGAATTCCTAAGTATTTGATACCCTGTGAGGGCCAGGCAAAGGGAAAGTTGGACTGGATGGAATCCTATATGGATTTGGGGAGGGAGACATCGAGGGCCTCAGACTTCGCTGCATTGATTTTAAAATTTGACCATGTAACAAAGTGATCTATTTCAGCCATAACAGCATGGATGGATATATGTGATTGAGTGATATATACTAGGACATCATCAGCAAATAGAGAGCACTTGTACTCGGTGCCTCCCACCTCAATCCACCTAATATTGGGGTTATGGCGAATTGATGAGAGCAGGTGCTCCGTCACTAGGATGTATAAGAGAGGGGACAGAGGACATCCCTGCCTTGTCCTATTGGTGATTGTGAAAGGTGATGAAAATGTTCTGATGCACCCCCCGGGCCTTGGGACACCCGGAGCCGTACCCTTTTTGGTGAATGCTGGTGGTTGTAGTCTTCGTGGCGGCGACCCGGTTCCGTGGCTCAGGGCGGTCAAACCAGTGGCGGAACTATTTATGTGGTTTTGATGTTTAAATGTTCGACTACGCCACCCGTGGATTGCGGTCAGAGTGAACCGCCGCTGCAGGGCAGACCGCTGAGGCTGGTGTTGTGGGTGCAGCAGAGCGTAGCATAACTCCCCACGGGAGGAGTATAGCCTCAGGGCAGTGTATGCGGAGGATGGGGGTGATGGTGCAGGGCAGCAGCAGTAACGACACGGAGTCAGTGATGCAGTCCAGGGCCTTTACTCACAGTTCTTATTATCCAGACCACGTCTGCAGGTAACGGCTGCCCACGTCGTACTGTGCTCACCAGGTGAGGGGCTCAGACAACTCCCAGATAACTTTGGAGCGCTTCACAGGACCCCCTTTGTGTGTCCTTTGTCTGGCCTTTCTTACCAACCCTTCTGTCCGGCTGCCTCGGGCCTCCTCTTGGTAAACTTGGCGCCAGTTTCCCTGACCCTATGTGGTGCCTTCCTAGCGGGTGTAGCGAGGGCTGCGCCACATAAAATGTCACAGCCTCCGGTTTCTAGCTGAGGGTCGTTTCCTGCCTCCACTAGTTTCGGGGACCGGTCTCCCCCTTTGGCCTGACCCCTCCACGCAGGTGGATTCGGGCGTGCGGTGGCGACTCGCCCGTCCGCACCCCTGGGATCCCTTCATTCCTCGTTCCTGGAGCCTTCTCCGCTCCTCTTCCTTCCTTCTCCCTCTTCCAGGCCTGGGCCTCTGTTACTAGGCCCGCCTCCGGAGCAGAGCTCATGCAGAGCCCTTGCTCCCTGCCACTTCTGCTCAGACTTCTCTGCACTGAACTAAGATGGTGCCCACCTTTTATACTCCCTTCTCAATGCACCCAGGAACTGCTTCCTCCCTGCTCCTGCACTACAGGGTTCCCCTTCCTCAGTGTTCCCTCCCCCCACTCCAGCCAGGGACAGGGACTGTCATGCCCATCTCAGAGGCATATTGGTCGCCCTGCCCCACGGCAATGTGGTGTAATGCATGCAGGTGTCGGGTCCTGATCCACACTCCATCCTTACCTGAGAGTGAGATATCACACCTCTGGGTGAGGTGCAATACCTCTGTAGCAACCGAGCCCTCAGGGTGCTACAGTTCCATTTATCTTCAGCCTAGGTGACGTATTGTGATACAGGGCCGTGATTTTGGCTATAAAAGGGTCCCCTAGACCCCTACCCCAAGCTTTTTAAGAAAATCATATATGGCGTGCCAGGAGACTCTATGGAATGCTTTCTCAGCATCCAACGAGAGTATCTAATTACAAATTTTTAACTGCATCTAGCCCAGGAAATACTTTGTGCCTAGTAGCAGTGTCTGCTAGTCAGCGGATTATCCCGGCTGTTAAGCAAGCTACACCACCTGTAGTTTGGACACTTAATTTTTTCAAAGGAAATGCTTCGGGACCACGGGATACTCAGTGAAGAGCATCAGGAGGCACCCCAAGGCATAGGGGCTGGGACTGGCAGTAGGATGCCTTGCGGTGGACAGCCGAGCTCGATCCTTATAAAAGCTTTTTAACTGCAGCAGCTTTAGTGGACGCTACTGGAGCTGGAATTACGCGGCTGCTGGCATGAGACTTGCCCTCCAATAGATCCTTGTAAATGGATTTAAAGTGTATTCATTCAAATTAGAGAGACAATTTAAATTAAAAAGCTTAGAGCTGCCTCCACCACAGGGGGGCTCGCTCGACCCACCAGCGGACAGGCACCAGTATTGGGAGAGGGGGGCTGGCCGTCAGGGTTCACCGCGGCTCTGGCACAAACCCGGCGACACGGAGGTGGCACGGGCAGGAGCGGACTGAACGTGTCGGCTTCTCACTTTTTGGGTTTTAGAAGGGCATGACATGCCTATATCTGTGTCTCCCCCTCCTTTTACTCCTCCACCTCTTTTCTTTTCGCATGACTATATGTACTTGTCACTTTTCCATGTGTTAGTTGTGTCTTCTGAGCAGTTTGTCAGCTTTTGGACACCTTTGAAGGTGTTTTCTATGTGTTTCTATGTGTTTTTGTTTGCCTGCCATTGGTTTTAACGGTGTTCGAAGGTGTTCGACGAACAGTTCGGCGAACACACGGGTGTTCGACGAACCGAACCGAACTCGAACACTACGGGGGTGGCTCAACACTATTGGTGTCTGTCTCCAGGGTACTTAGCTGCAGCCTGAGCAGAAGCTGCTTGTGGACGGCCAGGGTCAGCGACACCAGAAGTCAGGGGCATGTCCTCCACACTCGCCTTCTGCACATCAAGCGCCTACCACCCCCTCTCTCCTCTGTATTGTGGTAACCAGGCCGCTTCTGGGATGTATGGCACAGACAGCGGCATTATGAGGGCTGCGGAAGCACCCACTGTTGGAGCTTCCCCTAAGGTGGGCATCTTTCTTCCCCCCTAGTTCACCCTTGCCGGGGTAGGACTCACCGCTGCTTATGCCGTTGCTCCTTACACAGCCGGTCACCGAGACTGCTCTGCTGGTTACTGTACAGCCGCACTCTTGCTGCACAGCTTCTCACACTTGTGTTGTATTCACAGAGCTGCAGCAGCTGGATGGATGGGATCACACAGCACAGAGCTGCAGCAGCTGGGATGGATGGGATCACACAGCCTTCTGCAGGGGGAGGCGACAATCTGCCCCCTCAGTCTGATGCAAAGGGGAAGGCTGGCACCTTTCAGCCTAAGTGACAGCAAAGCCAGGAGCCTGGACCCTCCTACACTGCTCTCCTAAGCAGGACTGGACCCTTTTAGATGGTTCCCTTTCTTTTTATACTCCTACCGACAGTGCTCTTCCTTCTTCCTCCACCCACACCCACTACATGGTTTCCCCTCTCTTGGTTCCCCCCCTTCCCACCAGGGACAGGGCTCAGCAGTGGATTCATGCATCTTGCCCCTCCTGCCGGTCTAGAATGGTGTAGTGTTGGATGCAGGTGGGTGGGTCCCGGGTACTATTCCATCCTTACCTGAGAGTGGGATACCACACCTCTGGGTGACTGAACCCGCAGGGGCGCCACATCTACACTGTTGAGAAATGTGTACAGTGTTGGACTGGGGGGCCAAGGGCCCACTTGTAACTAACTCCATGGCCCCACTTTTTAACTACATGCAAATGTGTTATCCTCAATCACAAATTTATATAACAATGAATTGTCAGATTGTTAAATGAATAACATGTGCCTATGTCTGTACATAATGAACCAAGTATATTGTGCCAAGTACTGCTCATATAAGAGGGTGTTGGCCCAATCTTGCACAGGGGCCCACCGGAGGATTCTCCTGTTCTCCGGTGGGCCAGTCCAAGCCTGAATGTGTATAACCCCTTTCCCTGACATTCAGCTATCTCCAACACTGAAATAAGTGAGGGGGTAGCAGAGAGAACCATCAGGAGGAGCTGGAGCTCTGATGGATTTGCAACATTTTAGCAGATCACTAAACTAGTAAAGGGACTTGCCGACTCTATAAAGCAGCAAAATTATAGAAAAAAAATTAATGAAGGCTACATAGTTGCTTATCATTGCATTTAGGAAGCAAATGAACAATAAAAAAATTCTTGCAAAAATGTACATCGTTTTTAATAACCATAACTGACTAAATTTTACAGTCTTTTCAGTGAGATACGACAGACTACTGCTGCTTCAAACCAACCTGTTCCACAGAGGGCAAAAACTGCTGTGGTGGCAAGTAGGGGCCAAACTGACTATGCTGGAGAACCAAGAGAGCAGAACCAAACTCCCCCGGAGTGGTTGGAGAAGGAAGTAATTCGCAGGCAGCAGAGACGATATTCCCTGGGACTTGTGGACAAATCACTGGAAAGTCTTCAAAATTTTTCTGACCCAGCTAGGAGCCTAAGGAAAGAGAAGGTAAAGTTTTGGTATGTCTTCATATTGGCTAATAAGAGCAAGGGAAAATAAAGCACTTGAAGTCTTAAAGGAGTTCATTTTAAAGTTGTCCCACAAACAAAGTTTGATTTTAATCATTAGATCTTGGAATAATAATAAGTTCCAAAATTGGATGTGTTTAAAAAAATGTTCCTGTGCTGAGATAATCTTATAAATGTGTCCCTGCTGTGTACTGTGTAATGGCTGTGTCTGACCGTGCAGGAACATGGTCTGATCATACCACAGCTCCTGGGCAGGAGGATAGCAAAAGAGTATACAGACAGGACAGCATGGGATCGCAGCTTATTCTTTTGTGAGATAAAGCATTTCCCTGTCTGTTTTTCAAAAATTTTTTACCTCAAAGAAAGAATTATTTGTGATCCCCTGCTGTATTGTCTGTATACTCTTTTGCTTCCTCTCCTGCTCAGGAGATGTGGTATGATCAGACCATGTTCCTGCACGGTCAGACACAGCCATTACACAGTACACAGCAGGGGCACATTTATAAGATTATCTCAGCAGAGACACATTATTTTTTAAACACGTCCAATTGTGGAAGTTATTATTATTCCAAGAACTATTGATTAAATCAAACTTTGTTTGTGGGAAAACCCATTTAAAGAGGTATTTCCATGAAAGATAAAACCCCCAATTCCCAAAATGTTTGGACACTGTGTAAAATGTAATTAACAAGAATGCAATGATTTGGAAATCTTTTATAGTCACATTTTATTCACAAAAGAACACAGAGAACACAAGAGAACTACTCAACTGTCCTTTGTCGACTTTGCCAGATTTTTTCGTTTCGTAATGCACCAAATGTTTTCTGTCTTTGAAAGGTCTGGACTACAAGCGGCCGGTTCACCGTCCATAATCTTCTTCTGTGAAATATACAAGGCCTTCCTTGAAATAGTCATTGTCTGGATGGTAGCATTGGTTGTTCTAAAACCTATATATAATGATCAGGATTGATAGTGCCTTTCAAGATGTGTCGGCTGCCCATGCCAAAGGACCAATGCAACCCCATACCATAAGAGATGCAGGAACTGTGCACTAATAACAAGCTGGATGATCCTTCTCCCCTTGAGTTTGCAGGATATGGGGTACCCGGTTTGCATAAAGAATTAAAATTTTTGATTCAACTGATCACAGAACAGTTTTCCATTTTGACCCATTTTAAATAAACTTTTGGCCAAAGAAGACGGCAGCGTTTCTGGATTTTGTTGACATATGACTTCTTGTTTGCATGTTTTAACCTGCATTTGTGGATTGCACGGCGAACTGTGTGTGAAGTATTCCTGAGCCTATGCAGAGATTTTCACTACCAAATCATGCCAGTGTTTAATGTGGTGCTGTCTGAGGACTCGTACATCACGAGCATCCAATATTGACCGTCAGTCTGGTCTCTTGTGCACATGGATTTTTCCATGTCTTTCGATATTATGTACTGTGGACAGTGATATATTCAAAGTCTTTGCAGTTTTATGTTGAGGAACATTTTTCTGAAAGTTTTCCACAATTTTAGACACAGTTGTTTACAGATTGGTGACCCTCTGATCATCTTTGCTTCTGAGAGACTCTGCCTCTCTAACATGCTCTTTTTATACAGTCATGTGACTTAGATGAAAACTAACCCTCCAGATGCTTTCTCATTAGTACCACTTACTTTTCAAGGCTTTTGTTAATCCTGTCCCAACTTTTTTGAGATGTGCTGCTAACATCAATTTCTAATTGAATTGATTGTTCAAATGAAATGTAAAAATGTCTAACGTTCAACTTCTGATCTGTTTTCTATGTTCTGCTGTTGATAATACGTGGCTATAAGAGATTTCCAAATCATTGCATTCTTTTTTTCTTTTCATTTTACACAGCGTCCCAACTTTTTTTTAGAATTGGGTTGTATTTATCACGTATCCACATGATAGGTGGAAAAAGTATAATCACCAAAAGTCCCACTACCAGGACCTCCCATGATCACTAGGCCTTGACTGCAGATCCCTCATTCCTCCTTAGTGTGGTCTGGTCACACATACTTTATGAAACTCCATTTATTGTCTGGCAGTGATGGATATACTCTCTGGAGCCAAGACAATGAATGTTAGGACAAGCTATCCATTGCTTACATTATTGTACATTTACTTTAAAAGGGAAATGGATCAAAATTTAATTTAATTCGGTAAATTCAAATAAATGATGCAAGTGATCAAAACGATGTGCTTCAAGTGGTTGGATATGACTTTATGAGTATGAACTATATAGATTTTTGAAAAGTCGTGAAAGTCAGAAGATTCATTATGTCCATTACTTATAGTAATAAAAAAAGCTTCTTACAAGCAAGACTGCTCCACAATCCACTTCTCAGTGATGAATATGATCATCTTTGATGTTATTCTCTCTAAGAATATTATATTCTTAGATATAGCATATAACTCACAATGATAAATATGGTTGTCTTGTATGTTCTTCCTTGAGTACTATATCCTTATGTATAGTATATGTGGCACCCCAGGGGTCTGGTTTCCACAGTAACAGCAATGTTATGTCTGAGAGCAGGTGGGAGGTCTCTTGGTCAGGAATCCTATGCATGCCACACCTCCTGCCCAGTCCTGGGAGGGGAAGAACTTCCCCTATATAAACCTGGGGCTGAGGCAGGGTTAGAGAGTTCAGAGGGAGAGTGCAGCCAGGAGGGCTGACAGGGAGCTGTGGCTCCGGCTGGGCCCAGCTCCTGGGCCATGCCAGAAGTAGAGACAGAGAAGAGAAGCAGCTATGGGAAGAAACAACAGGAGCTCTGTGGGAGCAGTGTTACAAGGAGTCAGGGGCTGGCAGCTGCAGAGCTCGCCCTGACTGAGAAGATTTCTTACCGGACCCGGAGTCCGAGGCTGTGGGGACTAACTCCTACCCAGCAGCAGAATCCGTCAGGCAGGGGATTCCAGGTCCTCTGGCCAAGAAACCCGAAGGCACGGTCACACGCATGGGACCAGCACCGCCATCGTGGAGCGGAAGCTACTAGAAGGCCCCGAGTCACCGGCCATACGGGTGAGCACCACACGGTACACTCAGGGACGTGGGCTACCTTTACCCGCCTCTAGCAAGGTAGCCAGAAGAGTACAATTAGTTGGGGAGGCCTACAACTCCGCCTGGCCAAGGGGGATCCCATCAGCTCAAGGACTGACCAGGCCCCGACCGCTAGCCAGTACTCCGGGAGGGTCTATCTTTGTCACCAGTAAAGACCCCGAACTACACCGCATCGTCTCTGAGTGATTCCTGCTACCCCCATCATCCACGTCGGCTGCCCTGAGGCCATACCCCTCCCGTTGGGGGTTATACCATCCACGCTGCACCGTCCTTCCACCGGCCTCAGCGGTCTGCCCTGCAGCGGCAGCTCCATAGCTGCATTCAACGGGTGGCGTAGTCGTCCTACATCTACTGCTAATATACCGCCACTTAGTCTGACTCCCTGGGCACGGACCGGGTCACCGCCACGAGACTACTACCCCTATCAGATCCGGCTCCGGGTAGTCCCTGCGTGCGCAACGCTACATCACATAGGCCCAGGGCGCGTCAACTTTTGGCGTAGTCGGCAGGATTTCGTGCCCGCAACCACTGGGTACTGCGTGCCTGAAAAAGACTGTTCAAACTTACCAGTGGTGAAGATTCCCGCCATCCGGCGCCATCTTCAGCCTTCTTCCTGCCATCCGTGGAGTTTTCCCGCCGTTGGACGCCATCTTGAAGACGCCGCGCGGGAAGAAGAGGGGCGTGGATTCCGAAAGCGCGCGAGAACTGAAGCTCCGCCTCACGTCCAGACGTCGCGTAAGGTCCTGGAAGGAGCCCAGCAGACGCTGACGTCACAGGAGCGCGACGGAAGGTCCTCAACCCTGACGATCCACTGCGGAGCCGCGGCCTACGGAAGAGGATCATCGCAAGGTAGGCCACGGTCCACTAGGGGGGAGGAAGATGTCGGATACGGAGGAGAGCTCCACTGCCTCAACCCCCGCCAGCGCCACCGCTGCTGCAGTCATGCCTTTCACCATGCCCTATATCCCGGGAGCGGCCTGGCTACCCCAGTACTCAGGGGAGTCACATACTCTGCATGACTTTAGAGAAAAGCTGGATAGCCTCTTCCAGGTGTACCCCCTCACAGAAGAGCAAAAAGTGAGCATCCTGGTGGCCCAATTAACTGGGGCAGCCCAAAGGGAGGTAAAGTCCTGGCCACCTGGGGGGAGGACTGTCGCAGAGATACTAACCCAGCTAACCGAGGAGGAGCTGCAGTACTACCAATACGAGGAAAGCCAAGAGGACCCGGACGGGTCTGAGGACTACCCTCAGGAGGGAGCACAAAGAGGACATAGCTACTGAAGGGAAGTAGCGTGAATAAAGAGCTGTAAATAGTTACCCGTAAGGGTACAAGGACTGCTGCTAATTAAAATATGGTCCCCGTTGGGATTAGTGAATTGTTCCCCGTGTGTCCCTATCCCTTACCAGGCTGAGGACTGTGAGCAGCCATCCCCTATCCCTTACCAGGCTGAGGACTGTGAGCAGCCAATCCTTATCCCCACTGGCCGAGGACTGAGAGCGGCCATATCCTGTAAATAATTATGTGTTTCTAGTAATTTATAGGAGTTCTTGGTGGATTTACCGGGAATCCTTTGTACAGTTAGTGGAGCGTAACCCAGGATGGACTAAAAGACTGTTAAGGACTCGGGGCAGGACAGACCCCTACCTGGTTACGTCTCCCTGTTTTGGTGAAATGGACACCTTGCTTTTCTTCAAAACTGCACCCGGTTGCGGACACGCCGTAACCATCTTTATGTGTTTTTCTTATTGTATTATTATTGTTTATACCTTGTTATGTTTTTCTAAAAATATGTTTAGTCCCGGAGTGCTAAATTTCACTAGGGGGGAATGTGGCACCCCAGGGGTCTGGTTTCCACAGTAACAGCAATGTTATGTCTGAGAGCAGGTGGGAGGTCTCTTGGTCAGGAATCCTATGCATGCCACACCTCCTGCCCAGTCCTGGGAGGGGAAGAACTTCCCCTATATAAACCTGGGGCTGAGGCAGGGTTAGGGAGTTCAGAGGGAGAGTTCAGCTAGGAGGGCTGACAGGGAGCTGTGGCTCCGGCTGGGCCCAGCTCCTGGGCCATGCCAGAAGTAGAGACAGAGAAGAGAAGCAGCTATGGGAAGAAACAACAGGAGCTCTGTGGGAGCAGTGTTACAAGGAGTCAGGGGCTGGCAGCTGCAGAGCTCGCCCTGACTGAGAAGATTTCTTACCGGACCCGGAGTCCGAGGCTGTGGGGACTAACTCCTACCCAGCAGCAGAATCCGTCAGGCAGGGGATTCCAGGTCCTCTGGCCAAGAAACCCGAAGGCACGGTCACACGCATGGGACCAGCACCGCCATCGTGGAGCGGAAGCTACTAGAAGGCCCCGAGTCACCGGCCATACGGGTGAGCACCACACGGTACACTCAGGGACGTGGGCTACCTTTACCCGCCTCTAGCAAGGTAGCCAGAAGAGTACAATTAGTTGGGGAGGCCTACAACTCCGCCTGGCCAAGGGGGATCCCATCAGCTCAAGGACTGACCAGGCCCCGACCGCTAGCCAGTACTCCGGGAGGGTCTATCTTTGTCACCAGTAAAGACCCCGAACTACACCGCATCGTCTCTGAGTGATTCCTGCTACCCCCATCATCCACGTTGGCTGCCCTGAGGCCATACCCCTCCCGTTGGGGGTTATACCATCCACGCTGCACCGTCCTTCCACCGGCCTCAGCGGTCTGCCCTGCAGCGGCAGCTCCATAGCTGCATTCAACGGGTGGCGTAGTCGTCCTACATCTACTGCTAATATACCGCCACTTAGTCTGACTCCCTGGGCACGGACCGGGTCACCGCCACGAGACTACTACCCCTATCAGATCCGGCTCCGGGTAGTCCCTGCGTGCGCAACGCTACATCACATAGGCCCAGGGCGCGTCATATATACCTCTGAATTGCTTGCTTTTATTTAGAAATAAAAATTATTATTATTATGGTCACCTTGGACATTCCCCCTTGGGAACTATATTCTTACACAGTGATAAATGCAATCATGTTTGATCATACAATTTTGTTTCCACAGTTTGAACAACAAGTGACCCTGGAGCAATTGCATAAATTGAAGAAAGCTTTTGAGGTATGTGTTCTCTGTGGTCAAATGCATACTTATAATAGCAGAATATAGATTCCAGAATTTGGATTCCCCCTGTACAGGATCTCCCCTTAAAAGGGGATGTCCAGTCCAAATTCATAAGTCTGCAGTCACTCTGTGTGACTGTAGACTTATGAATCCCCCCATCGCACAAACTGTGCACTGCGGGGATTCACTGGATTCTGACCCAGAACCAAAGGGTATGTATTAGTGATGAGCAAGCATCCCTTTAACTGAGCACGCTTGGGTGCTTCCCGAGTATCTTCGGCGTGCTCGTATATTATGTTTCAGTCCCTGCATCTGCATGATTTATGGCTGTTACACAGCCTAAACACATGTGAGGATTTCCTAACAAACAGGCAATCCCGGAATGTGTTTAGGCTGTGTAACAGCCATAAATCATGCAGATGCAGGGACTAAAACATAATATATGAGCAAGCCGAAGATACTCGGGAAGCACCCGAGCAAGCTCAGTGAAAGGGTTAAACGAGCACTAGTATGTATGAGTTATACATGCTCCTGGCCAGTGGGCATGGCCTCACTTCCATACACATGTATGGAGCGAGGCTGCGCCCTCTCGTCGGCCACGACCACTGCACGGCCGAGTCACTAGACGGGGCGCGGCCTTGTTCAATACAAGTGTATGTCAGCATAGGAAAAGGAGGAGGGATTGAGGTCGGCACTTTAACCAGATTGAATATGACACATGACACGTTTGTGATTGGGTTCCTTCTCTATACATACTTGTCTTCATTCTCTGTTTGATACGCGTTAGGTGTTTTAACTTTTTGTTTTATACTGGATTAATAAACTTTCGATATTTTATCTGGTTGGAGTGCGACCTCAATCCCGCCTCCTTTTCCTATTGGCTGTGTTCACTAGGGGGACCGGCACCCTCCAGAGTCCATTGTCTACCTCGGATGATCCAAATCGGACATGTGGCAGCTCCCTGACCCTCTCTCCTCTGTATGTTAGCATAGACTAGTTCCGTGACCTACATAAATCATGGATTACTATGCTAGACAGTGCATTTTAATTAGGTTAAAGGGTTATTCCAAAAGTCATAATATGATTTCAATTTTATGTACATACAGAATGAATCATATGTGCCAATACAAACTATTTTTAAATCAGCACTCATTTGCAGCTATCACCCCACAAAGATGCTCTCCTTGGCTCTCTTTATTCTCCTTGCCCCTGGATCCACCCTTAAATAGTTCTTAATGTTGTTGTTTGAGCATGCGCATATGCACCCAATGACCCTGTGTAATAAAACGGACCCCAGATAGCTCAGCTCACATCATCCTCATTGATCCAACAGCCAGGTTGTAGCACAACTCAGCTATGCTATACTTGGCTCTGCTTTGCCTGTAGGAGGGAGCATGATGACTCATGTGGGAAAAAGAGACCTCCTCTTTCTATATAGAGCTTAGAATTCAGCTAGTCAGTTTTTAATCATGTGATGTGATAGACCTAATGGAAAAGAGAAGAATTAACTGGGTAGAAAGGCAAAATTAGCAATTGTAAGTACAAAGTGCTAGATAATATGATGACTGCAATATATTAAGAGGATAAAAACTTTGATGGGAGGAAGAGTGCTTCTTTAACTTAGTTTTATGCATAAGTTGCATATGTAATGTCAAGGACGGAATCTGATCCTTTATTTGGAGATTATAAAAGCCTTAGCCAAAGTAAGCAGAAGAAAAAAAGTAATGTAAATTGATGCCGCAAATCAGATCAGCCACATCTTTGTCTTAACTTCGCATACAATATATTATTTACTGTGTTATCATTATTTATAAGCTGTTTTCTTTTCCAGTGATAAGTCTCTTAATAGATTTCAACCTTCAAAATGAAAAAGTAAATAATCATGTTATTCTTGGACAGGTTACAAAACAAATTCATTTGGATTATCTTATATATTCTGTCAAGATTGTCAGGGCGACCTTGGTTATGAATCGATTCTCTTTACTGTAATCAATGAAATTCGTTTGTTCTAGGAGCTCGAAAAGAATGGCCATAAATCTCTGGATATTGATGCATTTAAGTGGGCAGTAAAGAAAAGCACAGGATTACGAGCAACCGTAAGTTGTTTTCTAAATTGCAGGATTATTTTCATAGATATTTTATGTATCTGATATAACAGACTCATTGTACTAAACATAAAGGTATTCCACCTAAGAATATATTAAAGGGGTTTTTCGGCTTCAGAAAAACTCTTGTCCCCCAGCTGAAGTCAGGGCTGAAGTCAGGGCTGCAGCCAATCAGTGAGCTCAGTGTTTCTGAAGAGCTAAAGTCATCATTCCAGAAGAGCTGCTGAGCTACTCATTGGCTGCAGCGCTGTTGGTGTGACATCAGCGCTGCAGACAATAACAGACACCAGGAGAAGTGATGGAGAGTCCGCACTGGATTCGGAGAGTCCACACTGGACTCATGGAGAGTGAGCGAGTGAAGCACAAAAAAAACTGCAGTCAGGGGATAAGGGTTATCCAAAACTGAAAACCCCCTTTAACTACAGTTCTATACTTACTAATGCTTGAATGGAATATTCTGGGCATTAAAGCCCTGCTACAGGAACACATGAAAATGCCCCCTTTTGGACATAGTTTTGCTATGCCTATTTTTGGGCTGTTTTATCTGACTTTCTCAGCAAGTATAATGTTCTGCAACCATTCACAATATCTAGGATCCATATAGTCAAATGGTTTGGGCTCCTTGAGTTTTATACTATATTACCTAGAATGGATAATGTTATTAATTAGTGTATATTATTATAATTGCACAGCCTCACTTGTAGAAATTGAATTATATCACAATAGTTTGGCCAGCTCTCCCATAAACAGGAGCACTCATTTGGCTGAGCGCTCCCATGTTTTCTATGAGAAATCCACTGCTGGACATCTCTGGCGGTGGCTCATCTTTTTGAGAACAAAAGGATTATCAGTCTGAAATCAGACATGCCGGGGCTCCCATAGACATTAAAATGACATTAGTCTAATGTGTATGGGGACTTTGGAGTGCCTTCACACTCTACGTTTCTTGGTGGTATTTTTGTCTCATTGTCTATTGTCCCCCCCCCCCCAGTTAAAAAAAAGTGGAGGAATCTTAATGGGGTAGGGAGTGAAACTAACAGGTCTTGTGTTTGCACAGAACTTCTTAAAAAATGTGTAGCTGTCATGGTCCCATACATTGGTGGTGGGTGGTAACTAATCAATAGATTTGTATTGTCTTTTTTCTTAGACTTAAAGGGGTTGTCCCAAGAGCAAAGTACATTTTAATCAATAGATATTGGAATTATAATAAGTTCCACAATTGGATGCCTTAAAAAGAGTGAAGAGAAACTGAAATGTTTAAGTTACCCAAGACAAGCCTTACCTGCTCAGTAGAAGATTGTCATTATAAGGCCACGGTCCCACTTTCAGTATTTGGTCAGTATTCGGTCAGTATTTTTTCTCAGGAGTCGGAGCCAAACCAGATGAGGAACAATCAGAGAAAAGGGTCTAATAGAAACAAGTCACCAATTCTGCATTTATCACCCACTCCTGGTTTTGGCTCCCACTCCTGACAAAAAATACTGACCGAATACTGACCAAATACTGATAGTGGGGCCGTGGCCTTAATATGCTTCTTTTTTTCTTTCCAGAGTGATGAACAGATAGAAAAGCTATTTATGAAAATCGACTTCACAGCGACCGGGAAAATTCAGTGGGTTAGTATTATATTGTAAAATATCATCTAAATGTTACTCCATAATAATTAGAAATCAAACAAACGTATATATATAAACAATATATATTTTATTAAAGTACACTATACAATAAAAATAACATTTAAAAATTAAAATAAAAAAGCAATGAAAACAAGGGGAGGCCGATTTGAGACACAAAATAACGAGGAGCAAATAATACAAGGTGTAGCCACCAAATAACAGAATACTACCGAGGAATAATATATGAAGAGGTGTTGGCACAAATGTATATGCATAACGTTAATTACAATGCAATTCTAAAAGTTGGAACTATAGAAATTTGGTTCAATGTAATGCACACAAATAGTGCAAGGTAATACACAAAGTGAAATCAATAGTAAAGAGATAAAGATGCATTATAATCAAACATTTCCAAAAATAAAAATAGAATGTGTCACTACACCCGCCTCCACCTCAGACCCCAAGTATTATATTGTACCTTACACTGATCAGTGATCCATGCAGGTTTTGGCAAGTGCATCTGACGTGCCCCCTGGTCCGTGGCCCAGGGCGGTCAAATGAAGTGAAAAGTGAATGTCAATTTGGGGAAATAAAGATTTACCACCCGTGGTATGCGGCTATGTGGGGCCGTCACTGCTGTTCAGATCCACTGGGGCTGTTGGTGACGCAGCAAAGATGGTTCAGCGCTCCACGGGCAGAGCTAAGCCCCAGGGCAGTATATAGGAATTGATGAGGTAGATGTTGTTGGTGTAGTGCAAGGCAGGTGATGCAGCAATTAAGTGGAGGACACAGCGGGGTGCAGTCTTCAAGTATTTACTCACAGTTATCAAGATGCTCCAGGTTACACTTGCCCGATTATAACCGCCCACGTCATCCTGTGTCCTCTGGGGAAGTGATCCAGCCAACTCTCAGATAACTTAGGTGCACTTGATCGGGACCCCTTTCTGTGTACCTCTCCAGGTGGTCTCTCTCTGCGCTGGTTCTCTCTCTTCTGCCCTGCGCCTCACACACAGTGTCCCGAGCCAGTGGCCGCGGACCTTGTTGGGCGACGTCCGGACTGTCCCCTTTGTCCTATATGACCACCTTTTCAGCGATTATGTGTGGATTTTGGCTACGGCATGTGAAGATCCCGTAACCTTCGGCTTGCTAGCTGAGCCTTAAAGTACTCCACTAGTCTGGGGCCGGTCCCCTCCTGCGGCCTTGATCCCTCCACGGTCAGCGTGAACTCGGGCGCACGGGTGGCATCCCGCTCTCGCCGTGCCCCTAGGATCATCCCTTCTGTCTCTGGAGCCCTCCTCACTGCTCCAATCTTTGTTCCCCACTCTCTGAACTCCTCCACGGTCCTCACTCATTGAACCGAACTGAACTCCTGCTCCAAACAGGAGAATGGACTGACTGAACTGCTCACAACTCCTCCCTCGCTCCTCTGAGCAGCAGCACTGCACTGCGCTGCACCGCTTCTAGATCTTTCCAGCCTTCTTTTATACTCTTCTGTCTGTGCTCCCCTAAACTTCTTCCTCCACCCACCTCCTCTACTTAGTTCCACCCTCCAGACAGGGACCAGGGACTGTGCTCTCCCTCAGGAGAAATCTCGCCCTTCACTAATGAAGTGGTGTTGTGTTAGATGTGGGTGTGTGGATCCCGGGTAGTGCTCCCTTCTTACCTGAGAGTGGGGTACCACACCTCTGGATGAGATGCAGTACCCCTGTTGCAACTGGACCCGCTGAGCCGCCATATTCCCCCTCCCCCATGTTAAACACAGCACGTCCGCGGGCTGGAACAGAGTAAAAACAAAAATTTAAGACATGCAAAATTTTTAGGATGCATCCACATAGAAAAACAGCAAATAAATAACTTTTCCCTTTATGGGGGGCACTTTTCTTGAACGTTACATATTACTATCAGGTATATAAAACAATATAAAACCACTTTTAATAACACTCTTTCACACATAAAACATTTTTCAGCAGACTGCAGTGAGATCCTTATCATGGTGTCCATCCCACTGGTGTAGGTGCAATATGAGGGACTCGTCCGAAAACCCCCAATGTAGGCCCTGGGCATGGCTGCAGAGCATAGCTGATCCACTCGTTGGACTACGTCTTCGGCCACGCCAAACAGGTTTTTATTCAGTGGTCTTATAAAACCAACAGGAAGCACCTTAAGAAGTGCTAACTTTTTACAATAAAAGTTTTTGGGTTAATCACCGTCCTTAACCACTAATTCCTTATACCTTAACCGGGTACACAAAACAAACAAAACTTTTTTTTTTTTTTAAACACACAAGATTGTTTCAATACCCTTCCGGGTAACTATATACTGTTTTTCAACTTTTAAGTAGTGCAGTTCAGTAGTGGCGCTCCCTCCGGGGAAGCATTTGCCACCACTAGATGACCCAGCCGTGTCATCAGCCTCAGATGGCAGGGGTGCGCTCTCCTCCTCCACCCTATGCACATGTAGGGTGTACCACCCCCGTTCTCCGCGATGATGGGTATAAGTAACACCAGGGTAAAGATCCCGTCCCGGGTGTCCCTGCTGTAGGTGGGACTCCACATCGCGCCGATTCACGAAGAGGTCCGTGGCGACTTGAGGCTCTCGAATGAAGCCCCATCCTCCTTCCAGGTCAAACTTGACCACGGTTCCCTCAGCACGGGGACTGGGTTTGGCAGGCTTGACTTTGCGAGTCCGGGTCTTAGCCTGCATGTTGCGAGCCTCCATCGCCTCCCACCGCTCTTGACGCACCCGCCGCTCCGCTACCAGTTTTCAGAGTTCCCTTTGACAGTACTCCTCTCTCCTGAGGGCCTCTGTTTGGGTCTCCCGCGGGAATCCCATAAGGTCGCCCTCCGGGTTGTCCCACCTGTACTCTTCTCCTCCTTTACAGACGACCAGGGGCTCGGGCGTGGGCAGTAGAGGGGTTCCCTGCTGGTCCTCAATCTTTGCGGACCAGTCCCACTCGGCGCACATGTATACCCAGCCGGGTGTAGGGGCAGATGGTTCCTCCAGGGGGGCCTAGGAGGGTGTCAGTGTTGTCGGCGCCCGGGGCAGGGGTGTTGTTGTCACCTGCTTTCACGGCCTCTCCGGCACTGTGCGACGCCTCCGGATTCAGTTTGTTAACTTCCAAGCTGCAAACTCAAGAGCACCTTTGCCTAAGTGCAGACTAGTGAAACCAGTAAAAATGTAATGTAAAAAGTTAGAGATACGCTAAGAAGTAAATCCAAAACTAAAATGTAGAAATAATATCAGTATTTCATATGGATATAAACCTATTGGATATATAGGTAAAGGTTCCAGAAAATGGTGCTTCCTACCTTTTTATATGATGATCTTTTTGTTCGCTGCAAATGAACTGTCCTGCAGAGTGTTGCACTTTGCTCAATAGAGGTCCTGGCAAATGTCCTGCAAAGTATTGCACAGTGCCCAATAGAAATCCCGGCAAATGTCCTGCAGAGCGCTGCACTATGCTCTTGCACTGTGTTCAATAGAAATCCTAGCAAATGTCCTGCAGAGTATTGCACTGTGCTCAATAGAGATCCTGGCAAATGTCCTGCAGAGTGCTGCACTGTGCTCAATAGAGATCCTGGCAAATGTCCTGCAGAGCGTTGTACTTTGCTCAACAGAGATTCCGGCAAATGTCTTGCAGAGCGTTGCACTTTGCTCGATGGAGATCCTGACAAATGTCCTGCAGAGCGTTGCACTATGTTCTTGCACTGTGTTCAATAGAAATCCTGGCAAATGTCCTGCAGAGTATTGCACTGTGCTCAATAGAAATCCCGGCAAATGTCCTGCAGAGCGCTGCACTGTGCTCAATAGAGAACCTGGCAAATGTCCTGTAGAGCGTTGTACTTTGCTCGATAGAGATTCCGGCAAATGTCTTGCAGAGAATTGCACTTTGCTTGATGGAGATCCTGGCAAATGTCCTGCAGAGCATTGCACTATTCTTAATAGAAATCCTGGCAAAATGCCAAAAAAAAGTCTGTCCCGTTGGGCTGGGTACTGGATTGTGTGTCCATGTGTCCCAATCTTTGGTGCACTCGTGGGTTGTATGTGTCCACAATCCACGTGATGGAGAAGGAGCTGAGCGATATGGATGTGGTGCCGGATGTCCTGTAGAGCGTTGTACTTTGCTCGATAGAGATTCCGGCAAATGTCTTGCAGAGAATTGCACTTTGCTTGATGGAGATCCTGGCAAATGTCCTGCAGAGCATTGCACTATGCTTAATAGAAATCCTGGCAAAATGCCAAAAAAAAGTCTGTCCCGTTGGGCTGGGTACTGGATTGTGTGTCCATGTGTCCCAATCTTTGGTGCACTCGTGGGTTGTATGTGTCCACAATCCACGTGATGGAGAAGGAGCTGAGCGATATGGATGTGGTGCCGGCCGGTCACCGTATATCGCGCAGTGATTTCCACAGGCTGCCGCCTTTGCAGGTAAGTGACGTCACTCAGGCAATGTGGACTCTCCATCAGGAAATGAATTCCAGAGTCAGTACCTTTCTTACGCGTTTCAGCTGTTACGACTGCCTTCATCAGACCTGGACCTGTCCCTGTTCAGACTAGGAAAAAACCCTGGTTTGTCCCTGCCTGACCACAGAATTTTGGCACCCTCAGATAACGTAATGGCTCCCCCACTTGACGGCGTCTTACCCTGAATGTTCCCTAAGAAATACAGGAATCACACACAAAACTACTTCATACAAAGTCTATCACCAGCAGGAGACACCAGTAGGAGAAGGTATATAAAGCTGCACCCGAAAGGTGATAGGACGGAAAAACAGAGAAAATGAAAAACACCTGATATCCAAAACCAACAGAAACAAATATGACAGAACTAAAGCACCCAAAGAAAAGGTGTATCTGTTGTGGGTCAGCAGGAAGAGATGCCGACCACAGAACACAGAATCAAGGGTTTGAATCCTGAAGAATTACATTATATATGTAAAAACAAGCTGACACTCTCTTTAAAGACAACCTGACACTTGCCGTACATATAGTATGTACTTTTTTGGTGTAAATAAATACCCCTGTTTTCTTTAATGTGACACTATTTTTGAGGGGGTTCCGGTTCCTTTCTGCTCCTGATACATGGCCCCTCTTGCCTGTCTAAAAATACTGTCTTTTACTCAACTGGGCGTAGTCCTCAAGAAGTTGCCCTCAGGCTATGTGCCCACGATGCAGAATTTAAGCAGAAAATGTCCGCAGCGTTTCTGCATGTCCTTGCCAGTAAAAACGCTTGCGGATTTTACATGCGTTTTTTAAGCGTTTTTGCAGCATTTTTACATGCGGATTTGACTTGCATTTTTCAAATGCATTGTGACCTCAAATCCGCATGTGGAAACACATAAATAATGGACATGCTGTGGATTTTTCAGCAAGGAAATCCGCAGCGGAAAATTCCGCAGCATGTGCACAGCACATGCGGATTATCATTGGGGACCGTGGGGCACGTATTACCAAGCGTTTTTAAAGCGTTTCCGGTGCGGAAATTCCACATAAAAAACGATTGAAAAACGCATAGTGGGCACGCAGCCTCAGAGAAGAGTTGATGACCACGCCCAGTTGGCTAACAAGACTAGGTTTACGTACAGGGAAGAGGTGGCTACATTTCAGGAATGGAGAGGCGCAGGAACAAAGGAAAAACAAAACCAGATTCAGGAAAACAGCGGCATTTTAACCAGGTGAAATAAATTACATATTTATGGCAAGTGACAGATCCTCTTTAAAGAAGTTGTCTTCTTTCAGACAGTCGTCTTTGTGAGCGTTTAGATGAAAATCTAATTCAAACAGCAATTGCTATACAAAACAATGTTTTTCCAGCATCGACACTAAATTTAAAGATTAACTGGCTGTTAAATTAGAGCATTGACTCTGATTTTTGAGCAATTTAATGGAAAGCTTGTTTATTTCTATAATAGTCATAAAATATAATTTGGCCGGATGATTACTCCCGGTCTCACATTTCCAGTGGTATTCTTGGAGTTTTCTGCTTATTGGCAATTCAAAGTTAATAGACTATATATTTAATTTAGTGTTATGAGAAAAAGTTTTCCCCATAATGAGCTCATTCCTGCGAGACGTGAACAGATAACTAAACCCCCACTGATTTTAATTGTCTTGAAAAGTTTACAAACTACAGTATACACCTCTCATAAATGAATCTTTTCTGCTGAATATTGAGACATGGGCTTATTATATGACTGACTGTCGTGAAAATACATCAAACTTCCAACTTTTCTATATTTTATTTATAAATTTCTTATATATTATTTTCATCCTACTTAACATGCAGAATAAACTAAACAAAGAAAAACCAAGCCCCAGACAACAGATGAGAGGCGCAGTTATTATATAATATTTACTCCATATTATTATATTATAACATATGCATTGTATTGGAGAAAGATAATATATATTTTATGATGTACTATCTGTCCAATGTCTTTAATCTGACACTTTATTGTAACCAACACCTACAAAGCAAGACCGATCCTTGGCCACATGCTATATGAGCGACTAACCCATCCCAGATATACTGTACACATCACTGTTTCAGGGACATAAAAATGAGATAAGGCTGAGGACTATCTTAATTTTTAGGTTAAGTTCCCACAATAAGTTTTTGATGCTGCGTATTTTCGCGTGCAAAAAATGCAGCATCTTACAGTTCCAGAAAAGTGGATGGGATTTATAGAAATCTCACGCCCACTGTGCTTTTTTTTTACTCGCCGTAAACTGACCTGCGGTGCGTGCTTGAAATACGCAACATGTCAATTTCTCAAAAATGCATGTACAAAAATGCCAATACTTGGCATGGCTGTGATGGCTTAGGAAGTGGCCACAGCTTAAAAGTTTGTTGATTGGTTGCGCTGCTGCCTTTCAACCAACTTTATTTGGCACCGAACCAGAACAGTAAAATGGACTTCCGAGAAAAAGTCTGTGTTCGGAATTTGGCACCGAAAACTAGGTGTCCGGTACGAACCCCGAACTTTACAGTTTGGGTTCGCTCATCCCTATGTGTGACCTCAAAAACTCAATTTAAACTACCGTCATTTAGAGTAGTTTGCCCCTGCAACACTCATACCTTCAGTTTAGATTTCTCTTCTTTAATTGTACAGAAAAATGGTGTTGATGCATATATAAATAAGGGCTCAATGCACCTTTGAGTGGCCAATGGCTCAATGCACCATTCTGCCTCCTCAGTCAACATGTTGTGCACCTTCCTTTAGCTTGATTGACACACTGAGTACAGCCTGAAATGAATCCCTGGCCCTGCACATCTGCACTAACACTGCAGGAGTCCAGTGAGCCCGTGTACATACTGTGTCAATGCAGGAGCACTCTCATCCTTGGCACGCCGCAGACAGCAAAAAGGGATGAGAACGACACCGTGCGCGTGCCTGTTTGGCTCCTACAGTGACAGTGCACTCGTACATGCAGAGAAAGGGATGAGAACGACACCGTGCAACCGCCTGTTTGGCTCCTGCAGTGACAGTGCACTCATACATGCGGAGAAAGGGATGAGAACGCCACCGTCCAAGCGCCTGTTTGGCTCCTACAGTGACAGTGCACTCGTACATGCAGAACATTCAGAAAGCACTTGCTCTAGGCAGTCAGTCTAGCTAAGGGGAGTTGAGGGGCATGCTGATTGAGGGGACAGAATAATGCTCTAAGCCCATGGCCACCCCAAAAGTGCACCGAGGAGCCCTTGTTTGCATATGTTTGCATATGCAAACAAAACGTTTTTCTGTAAAATTAAACAAGGGAAATCTATAGTGTAGGAATGAGTTTTATAGATGCTAAGTCACCCATAGGACTCTATTATAAATTGAGTTTTCGGGGTACAAGACTCCCTTTAAATAATGCAGTATGTTACATATGGGGAGAATGATAATGGGGACAAACACAATTATTATTCTAATTAATTATTATTATTATTCCTTTGGCGTCATTTATCCATTTAGGAACAATTCTGCACTTACATGCAACTGGACTACTCAGAGCTGGAAGACTCCTATCTCAGGCGCCGGAGAATCAGCTTCATGTTACCGGCGACCGTCCAGGAAATTGTTCACGGAGATGCTATTCTGCGAGTTTATCTTATGCCAGACAACGCACTAATAATGGTTAGAGAAGATGGTCACATCTTTTTTTGGTCTACACAACTGAAGCTAAAGCGTGACAAGGGAATATTTGTAAGTTGTCATTAAGGGTTAATGTCTAATAAAACAATAAAACTAAGGCTGTATACTCAGCGTATAGGTTGGGAATTGCTCCTGATGTTTATGTTAGTGTGTTAATCAAAAGAATTCTCCAGGATTAGGCTGCATTCACACATAGTGTATAATACAGTATCTATCTATCTATCTATCTATCTATCTATCTATCTATCTATCTATCTGTCTGTCCATCTACAAATCTAAACACTGTATGTAACTATCTGAATTATTTTCTTAAAGGGAATGTGTCACATACTGGGCTTTGTGTTGTTGTTTCAATAAAATTAATGTTTTATCAGTAAGAGATTATCACTACAGGACTAGTTGTCTCATGGCATGTAGTCCTCCTGCTCTGTGTAACTCCCACCACTGATTGGCTGCTTCCTGCCTACACGCAGTGTACTCAGAAAGCTGCCAATCAGTGGTGTGGGCAGGGTTATACACAGAAAGCTGCCAATCAGTGGTGTGGGCAGGGTTATACACAAAAAGCTGCCAATCAGTGGTGTGGGCGGGGTTATACACAGTAAGCTGCCAATCAGTGGTGTGGGTGGGGTTATACACATCTCAGCATTCAGAGAACTGCTAGATCTGCAGCAGATAAAACAGTGATTTTATCAAAACTGCAGCTGGCAGCCCAGAAATTGACACATATTTGGAATCAGGTTCTTTGCCCCTAAATTATGCTGCTCACAGGTAGCAAAAGACTTGGTGACAGATTCCCTTTAATGAGCATTCCATTTCCATTCTAGGATAAGAGCGTAAAGAAGATGACAAAATGGGTGACAGATTTTACAATCATGACGCAGTATAATAAATTAGTCCTGGCGACAGGGTACGTACATATATCTGTGCCAAACAGGTGCAGGCACAGTGTCGTTCTCATCCCTCTTATTGATGTATATAATAGTACAGTACATTATAGTACATTATAATTATATAACATAGAACAAAGTTTTAGCTAATGCTTTCTACCTATCAGTTTCTTTGGAAACGATTCTCATGACTTTTTTTTTTACAGGGATCATTAAATTACAACATACTATTAACTGTATATGATCTGTATATAAAGGCAGCTGCCGTGTAATTGATGTTAAGTCCCTGAAATAAATGGTTATGTAAGAAGCAATTATACTTTAGCAGGTAATATGTCTGCCCGGATGTTATACTATACATAGACAGACAGATATATTGTAGGTGTTATGTATATAGCTATATATATATAGCTTCCATCTAGCATGTAAAAGTAATGAAATTTGTTGTATATAATGTAGGGATCGAGAGATCCAGCTGTACGAACTGTCTAACCTGGAGCCGTACTGCCAGATTACAGGACTGGAAACTATGCCATTAAAACTAGATTACTGGTAACGTATAACTATGAGCATAAATTGTTCTTCCTGAAAAAAATCATCAGGCACAAAATAATCTCAATGTATTAATTCAGAATTATTAACATATCAGGGTAATCATTAATTAATTTGATGGGTGGGCATAGGCAGGCTGCATCCTACCCCTGGTCCTCTCCAGCCCTCCCAATTGGCAGAGCTTGCTGGGACTGGCGGGAAAATGGCAAAAGGTTGCAAAATTTTTGTAGAAATTCTAGTTGTGCAAATTTTACAACTGTAAGGCTATGTGCCCACGATGCAGAAATGCTCCGGATTTTTTCCTGAGCGTTTCTGCATCTCCCTGGCAGAAAAAACGCATGCGGATTGTACATGTGGATTGTACATGCGGATTGTACATGCGGATTGTACATGCGTTTTTCCTGCCAGGGACAAACGGATGTGAAGCGTTCTTCACTTGTATTTCCGCATGCGGGTTATCAAGCACTTTCCAAGCGATTTTAGCATCACTTGGAAAGTGCTTGACAACTTGGTTACACTATAAAAATCCATGCATCCGGCATGGATTTATATAGTGTGACCGTAAAAGAATGGTAAAAAATAAATATATACCTACCTTCTGATGGCCCGCGGTGTCCTTGTCTCAGCAAGCCGGTAGCTCGTGGTAGACTAAATGACCTGCCGACGTCAGCGGTCGCGTGACCCATCACATGACTAAATTACGTCATGGCAGGTCCTTTTAGTCTACCGCGAGCTGCCGGCTAGCCAAGACAAGGACATCGGGGGCCATCAGAAGTTAAGTATAATATTTATTTTTTATTTTATTCTTTTTTTTACAGGTTCTATGGTACCCGGGTCCGGAGGAGAGTCTCCTTTCCTCCAGACCCGGGTACCATCCGCACATTGAAACGCTTGGATTCCGCATGTACAGATCCAGTGATGCGTAATCCATGCGCTCCAATGCAAGTCAATGGCGGCGAAAACCCAGCGCTTCCGCAAAATAATTGGTAGTGCTGCGGATTTTTCCGCAATCATAATCAGCAGTGGAAATTTCCGCAGCATGTGCACAGCACATGCGGATTATCATTGGGGGACATGGCAGGACTTCTACCAAGCGTTTTTAAGCGTTTCTGCTGCGGAATTGCCGCTTAAAAAACTTGATGTATTGGCTGCTAGGAGTGAAAAGTGGGAAGTTTTTACTCTTATTTTATTCTCCCTGCTGCTCCCCTGGATTATAATTTTTATTTTTAAATCTGCCATGCAGTTCCAGAGATTTGGGCCTTTTTATTTAGTGCTGATTTGTATGGTCTTTACCAAGGGGGCATGGCTTACAGGATCATCTTGGGTGTGCATTTAAGCTGTTCTGCATTATTATCTT
Source organism: Phyllobates terribilis (assembly GCF_046119375.1). Classification (NCBI taxonomy): domain Eukaryota; kingdom Metazoa; phylum Chordata; class Amphibia; order Anura; family Dendrobatidae; genus Phyllobates; species Phyllobates terribilis. The sequence continues at coordinate 110,296,288 of NW_027362762.1, forward strand.
CTGAGCCACACCCCCCTTAGTAAAGACCATAAAAATTACCATTAAATAAGAACGGTCATACCTCTGATAAAAAAGGGGAAAAACAGATGTCGGGAGCAACAAGAATAAAATAAGAGCAAAAATTGGCCACTTTTGAGCTGGTGACAGGTCCTCTTTAAGATACAGGACTGCCATCAGGAAAAAGGTTGTTAGACTTTGAAGGACATGGGGAGCAATTGGAGCATATGACATCATAGAGGAAGGTCCTCTCTTTCCTTTACAAAAATTTAGTAGTACCAATTTCTTATAATATAAATGTAATACATTATTGACTATTAAAATAATGTAAAGGCATGACAACACTGGGAGGCCACATATGGCATGAACAGCTCCTGACAGAGTATTGCAAAATCACAATGATAAGCGTTTTTGGACACTTCGTTTGATCCCTCAAACCATTCACATTACACCATTATTGTGAGCCTGAATCTGAAGATATTCAACCAGTGTAAATGGTCACTAAGAAGCTCAAAAATGAAATTCTCAAAATGTATTGAATTCCTTCATTTTCTTTTTTTTCTGCTTAGTTCCTGTTTTTTTAGGGAGTAGGGGAAGTGAGACCAAAATTGGCTTTATTTCACAAGAATGGAAAGTATCTCATATTTGCCAAGCATCTGTAGACAGCTGTTCACGGTTCTTACCCTCATCCAGATGCCAAAACAGCTGTCTACCAGAGGTGTCCAGAAGATATTTTTCTTTTTTTCAGGGTAACATCTAATTTATATACATTTTCCCATGGTGTATGTCTCCAAACATCATCTGGATATCTTCAATGAGTACTAGCCCTCCATCCAAGATCAGTCAACCTGCCATTTAATATTTTGATTTATCTGCCTCAATGCTACTACGTTCCTATGATGCTCAACCATACCATCAGCCCCAACTGTTCATCTTCAGGAGTGCAGCACTTCCGGAAAGCAGGAGACCAGGAGGCAAGTGAGCGGTGCACTCCTATAGATAGAAACTTGAAACAACCTTTTTAATCCTTAGGACCCCTTTCCAAGAATACCCTCAAAAGTTTGAAGGTGTTGTCTCATGATCCTTCTTCGGGAGTGCACTGTTTCCATTGCTTTCTAGCTCTTTTTTTGTTTTGGGTCAGTGCACTCCTGAAGAATGACAGTTCGGGCCGACGGCATGTTTGTGCTTCTGGCACAAACTTTGTGCTGTCAGATGGTGGAAGCAGAGGCAGCTTTAGCTCTGAAACATCAGAGGAAGGGAGGTAGGCTGGCCAGCTTCAGAGCAGCACTTGCAGGCTCAAAGAGCTTGAAAGCACGCACTACTTGCCTAGGAAACTGATTATATCTGCTATACTGAAGCAGTGGTCGGTGGCCTGGGCAACAACCAGTAAAATATAGAATTAAAAATCACTTTATTCTTGAGAATTAGAGGTAATTAGAGGTAAATTAAGGCAAAAAAGGCAAAGTTGTTTGTCTTTACAAGAACTTTGCAATTTTACCTATTTAACAAGTTGAGAATAACTCTTTAAACTTTTGTGTTGTGTGATATACAGTATATGTTCAACTATCTTGACCCTATAAAAGCTTTATTCATATAGGCATATGTTGTATACAAGTTTCAGCTTATTTATTTCTGTTCTCTTTCCAGTGGAACTGACAGTGATGAATGTATGATTTTATATGGAGATGACAAGGTAACGAGACTCACCCCGTGCTGGTCCCTCAATAATAACACCTGACTGTAATTGAGTTAAAACAAACCAATCACTATGAAAATGCAGTCCAATCTACAGGCACCATGGCATAGAGCAGGGGGAGCTGAGCAGATTGATATATAGTTTGTGTGAACATATTCTGTATAACCTGTGTTGTGTACATTTAAACCTCTGCACTCTCTGGGATTTTGGGTCCAGTGGGCGGGCCTATCAGTGACTGACAGCTATCTCTGTATGCATATTCATTCAAATAAAGCTGTCAGTCACTGATAGGATTGCCCATTCGACCAAAAATCCCAGAAAAAGCAGATGATTATATTTTAAAAACACAGGTTATATGGAATCTGATCCCACAAAATTATATAGCAATCTACTCAGCTCCAACTGCCCTATAACATGGTGCTTTTTCATGGTGATAGGTGCCCTTTAAAGTAGGGTTATCAAATAAATACAAGTCCGACTGTCTGATAAAATATGACACTTTTTATTTTCTATCAGATAACACATTTCATGTTACATTGGAGGCGAAGAAAAGTCGTGGAATTCTGGAAATCAGAAGATGGATAGATATGTTAATGATATGCAAATAATGAAAAAATAGAAACAAATTTTTCAAAAACATCTTGATTTTTTCAGTATTGAGTATGAGTTTCATGCATAGAAATTCCCGCACTTACACATCTTGGCTGCTATCAATAGGGTTATTAATGGAGGTCTGAGGAATGTTCTGTAACGCTATTGACCCTCCCCCTGGGCCGTGGGGTACTCGGTGGCCGGGCCGGTCGGTGCTGGGGATGTCACAGTGGCAGTGACCTGGTCCGTGGCCCAGGGTGGTCAATAAAAGGGGAATAAAGTAATAGGGGAATGAAGTTTTTATAGAGATAATGTTTGTGACGCCACCTGTGGTATGCAGCTATATGGGGCCGCCACTGCGGTGCAGATCCTCTGGAGCTGGTGGTGATGCAGCAGAGTTGGTTCAGCTCTCCACAGGCAGAGCTTAGCTCCAGGGCAGGATATGATGATGTTATGAGGTGGATGTTGCTGGTGCTGTGTAGTGCAGGGCTGGTGATGGCGCAGCAATAATTCTAGAACACAGTGGGGTGCAGTCTTCAAGGTTTTACTCACAGTTATTCAAGACTCCTGGTTACCAGCGCCAGTGTGTAACCTCCCACGTCGTCCTGCGTTCACCAAGGAAGGGGTTCAGCAATCTCTCAAGTATCTCAGGAGTACTTAAACGGGACCCCATTCTATGTGCCGTCCTCGGTCGTCTTCCTGCATTGCCTCTCACCCTCCTGCCCTGCGCGTCACAATCAGTGTCCCAAGCCAGTATCCTCGGATCTTGTCGGGCGACGTGCAGTCCCCTGAATCCTATGCGGCCACCTTTTTGGCGATATAATTGTGGTTTTGGGCAGCTGCACCTTGAAAGTACAGTCGCCTCTGGTTATCTAGCTGAGCCTTGTAGTTCTCCACTAGTTAGGGGCCGGTCCCCTCTGCAACCTGATCCCTTAACGTCCGTGTAGATTCGGGCGCACGGGTGGCTTCCTGCACTGTTCCTCTTGGAGCCTTCCTTCTCCTCCTGTCCTCTCTCACTCTGTTCTCCTGGGCCTCTGTTACTAGGCCCTGCTACTTCCTCCTCTCCTCCTTAGCATAGCTCCTACAGAGCTCCTGCTCCCAACACTTCCTCTCTTTCTCACTCTCTCCTCAGACTGCTCTCCTGTACTGCTTCCTCCACCCACACCCACTACATGGTTCCCCCTCTCTTGGTTCCATCCCTTCCAACCAGGGACAGGGCTCTGCACTGTACGCATGCATCTTGCACCGCCTGCAGGTCTGGAATGGTGTAGTGTTGGATGCAGGTGTTAGCGTCCCGGGCAGTACTCCCTCCTTACCTGAGAGTGGGATACCACACCTCTGAGTGAGATGCAGTACCTCTGTGGCGACTGAACCTGCAGGGGTGCCACACTAACATACATTATGCCACCCCAGACCATAATTCCGGGAGTAGAACCAGTGTGGTGCTCTCTTGTCAAGGCCTCTTTATGGCGTTGCCCATGTGGTCTCAAGACCAATCTCCAGCAATCACTGAGTCAAAAATAAAAGTGGGACTCATCTTTGAAGAGCATAGACTTCCATTACAACCTCCATTGCTCCAATCTATCCTCTTTGCTCTGCACTGTGATAGCCTTTGAGAGCAGTGCCGTGAGGTCAATGGAGCTCACCTGTAGCTGGATATCTCGCTCGTAGCCCAATGTCGTGCAAACGCCTGCTGATGGTTTGCGTAGACAGTTTGACGTGTTGTCCAATTTCACTTGCTGTCCAGAATAGATCAATCGTGGAACCAGTTCTCAAAAATGTCCCAGGAGCTGCTTTTCAACATGACAGTGCCAGACCCCATGTTGCTCTATGAGTATCCAGCGTGGCCTTATTTTGCTACCATGCCCTGAAGCGTCTCTTGACCTTCCTCCCAAGTACATCTGGGACATCATTGATCGGCAACTACAAAAGGAGCTGCTAGCAGTGGATCTTGGTGATTTTCGTGACCAAGGGCATTCAGTGTGGCAGAACATTCCTCAGACAACCAATAATAACCTCATTGACAACAGCCAAGGTATTTCTGCACGTGGTGCTCATTCTCGATACTTAATAAATTGAGATGTATTGAAAATTCTATTTTCATTTTTTAATCATTTGCATAACATTAACATGTCTATTCATCCTGTGATTTCCATAATTCCACAAATTCTCCTTCTTGACGTTACAATTTCAATATTGTTGTTTTTGCTGTGCAATTTGATCTTGTAATATCTGGTGATTAGACCATTAGTTATTATTAACAATGACAATAATGAAATTACATAGTGTAATATACCAACTAATAGAATAAAAAGTGGAGATATTTTATAATTATAGCATCATTCACTTTCTCCTATTCTTTATTACAGGGATGTGTGAATATTCTGCTCTTTACTTCAATAGGAGAAACACTAAGGTAAAATAATGTGCAATAAAACAAAAAATCAGACATAAACACTGTTGTAATACATTTATTGTAATCAACAGTGCTTCATTTCCACATACATAGGAGCTAATTGTCCGAGGATATGCCACCATGTAAAGAGAACCCGCCATCAGATTTCTGTTTTCTTAATGGTCTCCCCTAGAACGTTCCTACTGTCATCACCTTTTTAAGTTTTTGTTCATCACCATGGCCTGAGATACCTGTAAACATAATCTCTTTATTCCTGTACAGCATGGAAGCAAACCAACAACATAGAGATCAATTGGTATGGGTGTGCCTATCCTCAGATCTAACTCCCCAAAGTCCAGCGTACACACATTGCACAGTGCCCTATCCAGGGCAGTGACTGAACTCGACTATGCGCATGCGCTAAGTTTGAGTGCACGAGCAGTCACAAGATTTATTGTTAGATGTGGACATCAATTAAAATGAGGGGTAGGATTAACTACACTCCAAAGGACTCTGAGGATGGTTGTGGTCTGCCCATAGGACCTCTCAAAGGGGATGGACAAACAATTGTAGACAGGAATTTAAGGCTATTTTTCCAAGGATCCAAGGGCTGTGATGGTGAACTAAACATACATTTAAAAAAACATAGATAGAGCCTGTTTTGAACAAGGAATTTTAGAAACCAATTCCATACCAAAAGAACCATTACTTAAAGAGGACCTTTCACCACATTTTTCACATTGAACTGGACGTATGACGTAACAGTGGCTGCAGAGCAGAATAAAACAATTTTATTTTTATCTTCCCCTCTCTGTTACGGAGTTACTAGCAATCAAAGTATTTCGCACCTAAGGAGTTAACTATTGTTAAGTACACACACTAAGTGGCAGCGCTGGTGCACACTTGTAATTTGCATCGTATTAATAAGTCCAAGTGGGTGTTATCAGATATTTTTCACTGGGGGGCATGTACTTCTTCTCCCAGTAGTGGCCCAATCATAAGAAGGCGGCAACACAGCAGAAAAAGAATATGCCCTCAACATAGCTTAGGTTTCTCAGTGTGAGGTATAATGATACAGTGCTGATCTCCTGGTCCCACCTCCTGCATAATTAGGAAGTGCAGGGAGATTAGAGCATAGATCACTCACACCTTTCAGATAAAGTCCATGTGGGTGTAGGGGCAGCACAACTGAGTTTAGCTTTGTCACATTACAATCCCTTCTATCTGTGCTCCTCCTCTCATAGCATTGTCAGCTCTGCTATAGTACCCTTTCCACCCACACTACCTATGAGCTGGGTCCGCAATCACACTTGTGTCTGTTGTGGTCAAAAGTTGCTTTTAGCACAACAAGCGAAATTGTGACTTGTCAAAACGCAGCTGTGCTGCCGCTCACTTCAAGGGGACCATATCTGAAAGATGTGCTCTTATCTCCCAGCACTCTCTAATTATGCAGGAGGTTAGACCGGGAGATTAAAGCTGTATCATTACATTCCACACACTGAGAAACCTAAGCTATGGTGGGGACCTGTTCTTTTTCTGTCATATTGCTGCCTGCTTATGATTAGCCAACTCATACACGGAGTAGAAGTACACATTCCCCCCCCACGCTGAAAAATCTCATAACATCCACTTGGGCTTACTAAAAGTTAATTCATTAGGTGCCAAAAACTTTGTTAATATCTCTGCAATGGAGACGCAAAATAAATAAAAAACAGCCACTATTACATCATGTGTCCAGTTCAACATGAAAAATTTGGTGAAAGGTCCTCTATAAGGATTCACATATTAATTAAACCTAAAGAGTACCCAATTGTACAAACAAAATTCTAGAATTACTCAATAGAAAAAAAAAATAATTATACATACAATCACTAATGTAAATAGCAACTACCAAAAAAGATTCTAAAAACACCCTATTATTAATCCATAGGGTAGTGTGGTCACACAAACTAGTGTTGACACCTAATAACATTAGAATAAATATTAAATCACTAGTTTAATTCAGAAACAGCACCAGGAAAAATAGCTTTAATAATAGTGCTTATCAAGCAGTGAATATAGTGTAAATACATTTAGTAACTGTCTGGAAGTTAAATCAAAAACAATCAGGTTAAATAGCCACCACACAACATCCTGATAAGACACGTGTAACACATTGCCCAGTATCCCGATGCATGTTTCACATATTGCTTCATCAGGGGGTACTGCAGTGCCCACTACCTCTTTATATACTGCTCACTTACCAATTGCTACCGGGCATTCTATCTGGCGCATGTCAACCAATCCCATCATCATACACCACCACCTCACTATAGCCGCATTGTGCTTCCGCACATCAATCCACTACTGATACCAGAGGTGATGTACTGTGGGGTTGGACATACATTGCTGTTCAGGAATAGAGATTATTTTGCAGTTATCCAAGCGCTGCAGTGGTGAACTAAACATACATTAAAAAAAAGTGATTACAGTTAGAATACTTCGGTGAAGGCTGTTTTGAGCAAAGAACCTGATGACAGTTCCCAAGTATCAACTTTGATGTGCTGATTTCTGGGACCTTTACCAATCTTTAGAATGAAGGAGCTGCAGCACTACTTGAGTGCCACATTCTCTGATTTGCCTACACAGTGGCCCCACGCTGTCCAGTGTGTAGCATCAAAGCGCTATTGAAATTAATGGGGCTATTCTTCAACTCTGTGAAAGGGTTGGAATACTAGGGTGACGAGTAACCCTCCTTGTTACATTGTTTTCCTATAAAGATTGGTTCAGTCAATGAATCATTGTATAGACCATCTATCTCCAGCCTGATTGCTTTTGAACACTTTATGTTATATATTCTCGTCATGTAAATTTTTATTTTTAGAATGTGGAAAAAAATGCCTCGTCCAGATAACATAATGCCAACTATTGTCCTTGAAAATGCTATTCTGTCTCCTCATGTAAAGTTAATCCGCTGGCAGGTGCATGGAGATTGGGTGACACAGGTAAGTGCAAAAGTATTTTAATGCATGGTTAAAGGCCTCTGCCTACATAGAAATCATGGGGCCCCATAGCAGAAGTTCTAATTGCCTCCCATGCAAAAAAATAATAATGTCCAGCTTGGTCACAAAAGAGCATATCCCACAACTTTGCAGTCATTACAAAGCAATTTTGCCCCTATTGAAGCCCCCTTAGTGTTTCTACACACTAAGGTACCCCTTTCATGGCACTCATAAAGTATGATGCTAACAAATGTGCCCCTAAGCACAGTAAGATACCCCCACAATGAATTTCTCTATGGTACCCTCCACAAGAATAGTATGATAAGCCAACAGTACACCACTCCCGCAAAGTTTGATACCCCCACATTGACCCCAACACAGAGCTCTCATAGTCCCCCCTCATAGTCCCCCACACACAGTATGATGGCCCCGATACAGCCCATCACAAAATATGATGGCCTCTACACAGTGCTCCATACATTATAGTGGCCCTCCATACAGAAGGTTCCAAGGTAGTTCGAGATCCAGCACACGTGAGTAGATAAAATCAATGTTTATTCCAAAATTGTTAAAAACATCTTCATCAGTGTATATGTAGCGCCCCGAGGGTTCGGCCGCTACAGGGGTATTGCACCTCAGACCAGAGGTGTGATATTCCACTCCCGGGTAAGGATGGAGAATGGACCAGGGCTCAGTTAGCTGCATGCATCACACATACCCCATTTCCCAGGGACAGCTCAACGGTGCTCCCACTAGACAGAAGTGCAGGCACGACCGACCATGTCCCTGCTGGAGTGGGGAGGGAGGGGTGGAACACCCAGTGCTGTAGGGGCAGATAGGGGTTGGTTCCTGAGCGTAGGTAGGAGCCCATTGGTTGCTGGTCACCTGGGCTCATGGCTAGAGGGAGGTATAAAAGGTGGGCACCATCTTAGAACAGTGTTCAGTTCGTTCTGTGAGGAGAGGAGAGCTGACAGGGAGCAGCAGCTCAGGCTGAGTGCTGCTCCAGAGGCAGGCCTAGGGAAGAGGCCGGAGCCTGAGAGGAGAAGGAGAAGTGGGCCTAGAGAAGAGGCCGAGGAGGAGGTGAAGGGGAGCTGAGATTCTGGCTCATCTCAGCTCCAAGAGAACGGAACAAGAAAGGAACAGAAAGGAACAGAGAAAGAGAAGGAGAGACAGAGAAACAGAAGGGCTCAGGAACAAGAAGGTGGAAGGGACCCTAAGAACCCACGAGAATCCAGGGTGCAGGGTCAGGCAGATTAAGGGTACCGGATCCCAAGTTGGTGGAGGAGAAACAACCCTCAGCCAAAGACCGGTCGTCGTGATCATCTATTGGTGCGACACCTCATCAAACCTGCTAGGAAGGCACCATATAGGACAGCGGAGGACGGGGCCCACGTTTAACCGCACAGGTCCGCGGCAGCCGGACAAAAGTGGGTCACTGGTGAGGCAGGCCAGAGAAAGGATAAAAGGGGGTCCTGTGCCATGCTCCTGAACTGCCTGTGAGTTGACCGAGCCCCACACCTGGTGGACGCAGCACGACTCGGGCAGTCATTGCCAGCTGAAGTGACTTGGATATTAACCGTGAGTAAAGACGCTGGACTGCAGTACGTTGTCTGTGTGCTTTTTCGCTCCTCCGGCACTACCGGTACTGGGACTCTCACTACCATCACTCCCAACATCCACTACACTGCCCTGGGGCTGAACTCTTCCCGTGGGGAGTCACATCACCTCAGCTGCACCCATCATCAGCCCCAGCGGACTGCCTTGCAGCGGCGGTTCCTAATAACCGCAATCCACGGGTGGCGTAGTCGGACATTATCTAAAGCACGTAGCAGACTACCATTGGCCTGACCACCCTGAGCCGCGGGACCGGGCCGCCACCACTACTACCCCCAACGTCTCCCTATCGCCCGGATCCGCGTGCCCCACGGCCCAGGGGGCGAGTCAGCTTTGGCGTAGTCGGCAGGATCGTGACCAACCCGCCACAAACGTGTATTGCGTGCCTGAAGAGAATTACACATGTACCTTAAAAAGAAGTTTCCCGCCGTCTGGAGTCGTTTCCCGCCATCCGGAGCCGATTCCCGCCATCAGACGCCATCTTGGACCGTTTCCCGCCATCTTCATCCGTCTTTCCCGCCCTGGCAGAGCGGACGCCATAATGGGCGCACCAAAAGACAGCAGGAAGCCACCTCCCATCGTGGGCCAGGTCCCAGAATGGCGCCAAAGAAGAAGCCCGCCCCCACCAGCCATGAATGCAGCAGTGGAGATGTCCATCAACATGGGGGGGCTGCCCCTGAAAGTGATTGTCAGCAGAATGCCCCAGGACCACCCCCTCTGGGGGCGGAAAGAGAAGAAAACTGTGGGGCAGGGCGCGGTCTGGATCAGTCTGGCCAGGCCGCACCCGGAGATGGAGGGGGAAATCAGTGCCGATACCCTGGTAAAGGGCCTGTTGCAAGCAACACCACCATGCAGCCTCACCGAGCTTTTAGCCCATCTCCCCAAGGAGGATTCCGAATACACACGGGCGGCGCTGGAAGAACTGGACCGGAGGATGGTCCGGGCGCAGCAAGAAGTGATCGCCGGATGGAAGGAGGAAGTGGTCCGGCGGGCTGTGATCCTGCAGCCGAAGGCGCCAGCAACAAGCAGCGCACCAGCCAGTGAGGGCCGAGCGGAGGCCGAGGACGCCGCCGCGGAGGAGGCCGCGACAGCAGAGGCAGGTAACGGAGATGCCCCTGCACCGAATCCTAGGGCCGCCGACCTGCCCCTGCACCCCGTCGCGGAGCCCCACGCACCGGGACCCGCTGCTGACACCGTGCCCTCACCGCCATCAACCAGCCCCCAGGCCGTCGACGCTACCAGCGAGCCCCGCCCCACGCCGTGCCCTCTGACCCCGGGCATGCTCAGCCAACCGCCACCGCAGGCCCGGTCGCAAGGCCTAGCGCCCCCGCACGCCGCCCGTCGACGGGAGTACTGCCGCCAACAGCTGGAGGTGTTCGAGAGGGAGCAGCGGGAGCGGCGCATGAAACAGGAGAAGCTGCAGGCCCAAAGTGCGGAGCAGAAGATGAAGGCCCGACGAGATCCCCGAGCTGCCCGCGGTCCCCGAGTCACCGGGACTGTCGTGAAATTTCACATGGAACATGGCTGCGGTTTCATCCGAGACCCTGAGACCATCAGCGATGTGTTCGTGACGAGGAGAGATGTGGAGAGCCACCTGCCGGAGGGTCATCGAGGGCGAGATCTGTTTCCAGGGGATGTGGTGTCTTACACCCGACACCAAGGCGTGAAGGGATGGTACGCCCTACACGTCCGCCGAGTAGTAGAGGAGGAGGAACAACACTACTCGGACGCTGAGTACCAGGAGGGCCCGGACGGGCCTGAAGATCCTTATGAGGAGGAAGAAGGAGCGTCACGAAGACACCGTTACCAGTGAACGGTCAAGTGGCATTGTAAATAGTTACCCGTAAGGGTGCAAAGGAACTGTGTGGGACTGTTTCAAATTGCATGTGGTCCCCGTTGGGACTGATATAGGACTGTGTGAACGTTATTCCCTATCCCCTAAGTAGCCAGGCTGAGGACTGTGAGCAGCCATCCCTCTTCCCCTAACAGGCTGAGGACTGTGAGCAGCCATTCCCCTATCCCCACCGGCCGAGGACTGGGAACGGCCAATCCCTTGTAAATAGTTGCGCTTCTTAAAGCGCCCCCTACTGGTTTTATAAAAAGACTGCAACGTCTACCTCTAGTCTACAAATTTGCTGGACTGTTGCACTTAGAAGAAGAAAGAACACCTGGTCGCAAGTTGCACCGCGACCATGAACCAAGAATACAAGAATGTGCTTTAATTAAAAATATTTTAGATTTTATATGCTGCTAAATAGTAATGTGAAAGTTTTCTATAATGTTTTATACAAAAGAGTTCCAGAAGTATTAGTACGTGTTTTATAATAGTGTGACAAGAAAAGAAAAGTGTGTCCCATAAAGGGAGTTGAACAATGTCGTCCGTTTCTAAATGTAAAAAGTTATTTAAAAAGTCTTTGCATGTCCTGTAATCAACTGTTTTTGCTCTTTTCCAGCCCGAGGACGTGCTGTGCTTTACCAGGGGGGAATGTAGCGCCCCGAGGGTTCGGCCGCTACAGGGGTATTGCACCTCAGACCAGAGGTGTAATATTCCACTCCCGGGTAAGGATGGAGAATGGACCAGGGCTCAGTTAGCTGCATGCAGCACACACACCCCATTTCCGAGGGACAGCTCAACGGTGCTCCCACTAGACAGAAGTGCAGGCACGACCGACCATGTCCCTGCTGGAGTGGGGAGGGAGGGGTGGAACACCCAGTGCTGTAGGGGCAGATAGGGGTTGGTTCCTGAGCGTAGGTAGGAGCCCATTGGTTGCTGGTCACCTGGGCTCATGGCTAGAGGGAGGTATAAAAGGTGGGCACCATCTTAGAACAGTGTTCAGTTCGTTCTGTGAGGAGAGGAGAGCTGACAGGGAGCAGCAGCTCAGGCTGAGTGCTGCTCCAGAGGCAGGCCTAGGGAAGAGGCCGGAGCCTGAGAGGAGAAGGAGAAGTGGGCCTAGAGAAGAGGCCGAGGAGGAGGTGAAGGGGAGCTGAGATTCTGGCTTATCTCAGCTCCAAGAGAACGGAACAAGAAAAGAACAGAAAGGAACAGAGAAAGAGAAGGAGAGACAGAGAAACAGAAGGGCTCAGGAACAAGAAGGTGGAAGGGACCCTAAGAACCCACGAGAATCCAGGGTGCAGGGTCAGGCAGATTAAGGGTACCGGATCCCAAGTTGGTGGAGGAGAAACAACCCTCAGCCAAAGACCGGTCGTCGTGATCATCTATTGGTGCGACACCTCATCAAACCTGCTAGGAAGGCACCATATAGGACAGCGGAGGACGGGGCCCACGTTTAACCGCACAGGTCCGCGGCAGCCGGACAAAAGTGGGTCACTGGTGAGGCAGGCCAGAGAAAGGATAAAAGGGGGTCCTGTGCCATGCTCCTGAACTGCCTGGGAGTTGACCGAGCCCCACACCTGGTGGACGCAGCACGACTCGGGCAGTCATTGCCAGCTGAAGTGACTTGGATATTAACCGTGAGTAAAGACGCTGGACTGCAGTACGTTGTCTGTGTGCTTTTTCGCTCCTCCGGCACTACCGGTACTGGGACTCTCACTACCATCACTCCCAACATCCACTACACTGCCCTGGGGCTGCACTCTTCCCGTGGGGAGTCACATCACCTCAGCTGCACCCATCATCAGCCCCAGCGGACTGCCTTGCAACGGCGGTTCCTAATAACCGCAATCCACGGGTGGCGTAGTCGGACATTATCTAAAGCACGTAGCAGACTACCATTGGCCTGACCACCCTGAGCCGCGGGACCGGGCCGCCACCACTACTACCCCCAACGTCTTCCTATCGCCCGGATCCGCGTGCCCCACGGCCCAGGGGGCGAGTCATATATTCCATAAAAAGATTAGACAAAAGGTCTATAAGACATGGAAGTTATTATATGTTTCAAACCTTTAAGCTCCCTGGTTCTTGTTCATAATAATAATAATATGATTATATAATAATAATATAATGCCCCCCACATAGCCCTCCAAATAATATAATAGTCCTCACATAGCCATTCAAACAGTATAATTTACTCTACATAGTCCTCCAAACAGTATAAGTGATCCCTACACAGCCCTGCAAATAATATAATGGCCCCCACACAGCTCTTCAAACAATATATTGGCCCCACACAGCCCTCCAAATAATAAAATAAACCTTACACATTCCTCCAAATGGTATGAAGCCCCCCACATAGTCCTCTGAATAGTATGATTGCCCCCCACATAGCCCTCTAAATAGTATCAAGGCCACCAAGGTAGCCCTCCAAATAGTATGATGGCCCGCACAGTACTTATTAATTAAAAAAAAAATATTCACCTCTCCCTGTTCCCTCTCTGCTCCCGGTCTCCGCAGTGTGTGGTCTGAAGCTGTACAGTGCTTGACATAGCAGTCACAATGTAGTGACATCATCATGCACGCTCCGCTAGGACGTCACACGCACAGGGAGAATGATAGAATTAGGAGCTGACGGCTACATGTTCCATTATTGCTTGCAACTATATCTGCATCCAAGATTCCAGAGCAGTCGTGTGGTTTGCCGCTGGCCATTGACAGTTAGTCTGTGACTAATCACCCATGTGATTACATTTCTTAAAGGAATATACCTGCTTAAAGAAAAAAGCAGTATGGCCAGGAGAGGGTCTGGGCATTGCAACCATTATTACATGGCAAAGCACACTTGAGCACAACCTGATTTGTGACATTGAAACTCGATAGAATTTAACGCTGCATATGTTAGAGAGTCTGTACAACCATTATAAAGCTGTGACTGATTATATCATACAGCAGGCAAAATACAGTTTATAGAGTTAATTTGAAATAAATTATTTGCAGCTGATGAGGGAAAAGTTTCACCTATAGAAGCCTTTTGAAGATGCTTCTAAATTTGTCCAGTAAGATCTGTGTCATCGAATATGTCATCCCCTGTATATTTATATTTGAAAAAATACTTAAAAGGATGTAACAGCAGATGGCGATAGTGTGTAAAGTTATATGCTTGCTGTAATGTGTGGGGGGAAAAGCTCTCAATTGTTGGTTGTTTTTACTTCCTGTGTTTTCCTTTCTTTTCTGAATGTGTTATGTCAGCAGCACACGGACTGTGTGACACTGAATTGTATCTCATGTTTAACCAGTATGAAGTAAATACTGTTTACTCAAGATATCTTGCTGATTGAAGCTCTTGTAAGTACAGCGGTGACTGTAAGAAGATGCACTCTGCGACAACAAACAGCAGGATGTGGAAGAAGGAGTGGAGGAGGAGCAGCAACAGGTGGATGTGGAAGGAAACATTGAGTTATTCCAGACAAAGGATGAGGCTGACAGTTAGTGGGAAATAGATGTTGACAAAGACAACCCTTTGAAGACTACCAACTTTTTTCATCAGGATGCAGAAAGTGAACTAATGGGGCCATGTGTTGTATGGGTGAGCATGACAGGTTGTATGCTCAATTGCTGATGAGATTACGTGTTAGCATCAAGCAAAAGGTTGACTGTTGAATAACTGTGTTTTTGGACACCCCGTTATAAAAGCAAAATGGAGAAATGTTTTCCAGGTCCCAAAAAGGAGTCAAAATTGACTTATTACCAACATAAGCTGTGTTCCCTGCTGAGACTAAGCTTTTTGCCAAGCAAACGCCTGCCGCCCACACTTCTGACCAGGATACCCTTCTCTGTTTCCTGCAAAGCCAATGGTACCCTGTGCAAGCGATAAAGCTACATCAAGTAGCTGAGGCAACAGCAACAGTTACAGAATTTTTTTTGACATTATGGACCAGATGCTTTAACTGCCACTGCCCCAACCTAACAAGCATCAGCAAATAGAGGTGCACTACCTGAACAGCTAGGTTCAGTCATACCTAGACCCCATGGACTTTTGGGTCAAAAGATTGTATCGTTGTCAAGAACTTGACCAGTTTACCCTTGGTGTACTGTCTTGTTCAGCCTCTGTTCTACTGTCAGAGAGGGCATTCGGCACAGCAGTGACTTTGTCATGTCCGAGCCGACCTACAGGTGTGGAAAACCTTACATTTCTGAAAATGAATCAGGCATGGATTTTCATTCATCAATGGCTAATGTCTATCATTAGATCAGTGATAGCATCTGCCTGCTTCTCCATTATGTTCTATATTCTGATTTCACCAGTGCTAATTTCTACCCAGCAGGAAATCTCTTTGCGTGTCCTGTAGACAGCCATACATCCCTTGTCTGTAGCATATATGCTATAATTATACCATACTGCTGCTGCTGGGGCTGCCAATTCTGGCCTTACATAGATGGACATCTCCTGGTCTGTCCCGTTATATTCTATACCGCGCAATTGCTTCCACCTCCAATCGACTGCCACATGGTTCTCCTGCTTGTCTATTGTGTTCTACTACACTGTTCTGCTGCTGGGAACTATAACTGAAACTGTTGTTTCTATCTCCAAATAGCAAAGCTGTTGCTGATTACAAAATATGGATATTTTTTTCCAATTGACCTCAACATATACAGTATATAAACATTTTGGAGAATTAAAATTTTCTACATCTGTTTAGGTCAAGACGGGTTTCAGCTGTTTTATAAGAGTTGATGGATGAATTCAGGGAGTCCCAGAAGCATTTTTTAACATGACAATGCCAGGCCGCATTTTACTTGTCCTATTGTGAGCAACCTAATCATGCTACCATGTCCTGCAGCATCTTTGCACTTGTCTTCTATCGAGCACATCTTGGGCATCATTGGTCGGCAATTGCAAGGGAGCTGCCAGCAGCAGATCTTGATTTGTGGTCAAATGACATTCAGGGTGGTAGAGCAGTCCTCAGACAACCATTAATAACCTCACTGATAACTTGACTAGGTGTGTAAGGCCATGGCCCCACTATCAGTATTTGACCAATATTCGGTCAGTATTTTTTCTCAGGAGTGGGAGCCAAAACCAGGTGAAGAACAATCAGAGAAAATGTATAAGAGAAACAAGTCACCAATTCTGCATTTATCACCCACTCCTTGTTTTTTGCTCCCACTCCTGAGAAAAAATACTAACCGAACACTGACCAAATACTGATAGTGGGGCCATGGCCTAGCTGTGTGTATTTCAGTGCATGCGTTTGACTCGCCCCCTGGGCCATGGGGCACGCGGATCCGGGCGATAGGGGAACGATGGGGGTAGTAGTAGTGGCGGCCCGGTCCCGCGGCTCAGGGTGGTCAGGCCAATGGTAGTCTGCTACGTGCTTCAGATAATGTCCGACTACGCCACCCGTGGATTGCGGTTATTAGGAACCGCCACTGCATGCAGACCGCTGGGGCTGATGAGGTGTGCAGCTAGGGTAGTGTGACTCCCCACGGGAAGAGTGCGGCCCCAGGGCAGTGTAGTGGATGGTGGGAGTGATGGTGGTGAAGGTCCCAGTACCGGTAGTGCCGGAGGAGCGAAGGAGCACACGGACAACAAGTTACAGTCCAGGGTCTTTACTCACAGTTCGTTTGTCCCGGGTCACTTCCGTCGGCAGTGACCGCCCGAGCCGTGCTGCGTCCACCAGGTGAGGGGCTCGGTCTACTCCCAGGCAGTTCAGAGCATGGCACAGGACCCCCTTTAATCCTTTCTCTGGCCTGCCTCACCAGTGACCCACTTTTGTCCGGCTGCCGCGGACTTGTGCGGTTAAACGTGGGCCCCGTCCTCCGCTGTCCTATGTGGTGCCTTCCTAGCAGGTTTGATGAGGTGTCGCACCAATAGATGATCACGACGACCGGTCTTTGGCTGAGGGTTGTTTCTCTTCCACCAACTTGGGATCCGGTACCCTTAATCTGCCTGACCCTGCACCCTGGATTCTCGTGGGTTCTTAGGGTCCCTTCCACCTTCTTGTTCCGGAGCCCTTCTGATTCTCTGTCTCTCCTTCTCTTTCTCTGTTCCTTTCTGTTCCTTTCTTGTTCCGTTCTCTTGGAGCTGAGATGAGCCAAAATCCCAGCTCCCCTTCACCTCCTCCTCGGCCTCTCACTAGGCCCTTCTGGAGTAGAGCTCCTACAGAGCCTCTACTCCCTGTCTTCTCCTCTGGCTGAACTGACTGAACGAACCTAGATCTAAGATGGTGCCCACCTTTTATACCTCCCTTTGACCATGAGCCCAGGTGACCAGCAACCAATGGGCTCCTTCCTACGCTCAGGAACCAACCCCTATCTGCCCCTACAGCACTGGGTGTTCCACCCCCCTCCCAACTCCAGACAGGGACATAGTCGGTCATGCCTGCACTTCTGTCTAGTGGGAGCACCGTTGAGCTGTCCCTCGGAAATGGGGTGTGTGTGCTGTATGCAGCTAACTGAGCCCTGGTCCATTCTCCATCCTTACCTGGGAGTGGAATATCACACCTCTGGACTGAGGTGCAATACCCCTGTAGCGGCCGAACCCTCGGGGCGCTACACGTTCATACTCAATGCTGAATAAATCATATTTTAAAAATTTCATTCAGATTTTTTCATCATTTGCATATTGTGAAGGATCCACACCTCGCCACCCCTCGTGACGTCATTGTTACGTCAGAAGGATCACGTAATGCTGTCTCCCCACTTTCACCCCCTTGGGGACACATAAGATCAGTTTTACACAGACACCCCCTGTCCACACGGGCCCAGGGAAGCATGGGGAGTGAGGGAGAGTGAGAGGATGTAGCCCACGCAGTCAATGACATGGCGCCACACTCGCCCACAACCCTGACAGGCCCCTTTCACTAGCACCGGTGAAACTGCACCTGGTCAGCCTGGTAGAACTGCCACCAGTTCTTTGTTCAATATGTATAAGGCAGCATGGTGGCTCAGTGGTTAGCACTGTTGCTTTGCAGCATTGGGGTCCTGGGTTCCAATCCCACCAAGGACAACAAGGAGTTTGTATGTTCTCCCTGTGTTTGCGAGGGGATTCTCTGGTTTCCTCCTACATTCCAAACACATACTGACAGGGAGTTTAGATTGTGAGCCCCAATGGGGACAGTGCCCATAATGTCTGTAAAGTGCTGTGGAGCTATATAAGTGCATAAAATAAATAAACACTTTGTAAGGGATCAACTCTCTGTTCTGGTAGATTGGGGTGCACACACAAGGATCAGGTTCTATGGTTCAAAATAAATGAGCAGTTCATTAAATGTCCTTAAACTGTGTAGGTTAATGAAACACCCTTTTCCGACACACAGGGATTACATAAAAATAAATAGTCCCTTTAGAGGTATGGGTTCTCTAGTTCAGGCACACTCACTGCTTGTCAGGATCTGACAGACACCAACAGAAGTTTTTCCACCTCTACTCCCAGACACTGAATGCCTTATATAGCCGGTCCAAATCCTGGAACTGGAGGTACGGAAATGCCCAGTCCTACCCAGCTCTATAGCCATTCCTAAAACCCAGGACCAAAATCCAGGCCCATTAAAAAGCACCACTCTGCACTATTCAAGCTGCCGCCTGCTTCTCTGGGTCACACATCACTGAGGCTTGGCACCTCGGTGACACATACAGTGACCTGTTGCCACCTTGCAATATATACAGTATAATATATGTACACTACCGTTCAAAAGTTTGGGGTCATTTAGAAATGTCATTATTTTTGAAAGAAAAGCACATTTTTTTTCACTGAAGCTAACATTAAATTAATCAGAAATTCACTCTCTACATTGTTAATGTGGTAAATGACTATTCTAGCTGCAAACGTCTTGTTTTTATTGCAATATCATAGGTGTATAGAGGCCCATTTCCAACAACCACCACTAAAGTGTTTTAATAGTACATTGTGCTTGCTAACTGTATAAGAAGGCTAATGGATGTTTAGAAAACCCTAGAAAACCCTTGCACAAGTATGTTAGCCCAGCTGAAAACGGTTTGGCTGATTTGAGAAACTATAAAATTGACCTTCCTTTGAGCTAGTTGAGAATCTGGAGCATTACATTTGTTTGTTCTATAAAACTCTCAAAATGGCCAGAAAAAGAGAACTTTCATGTGAAACTCGACAGTCTATTCTTGTTCTTAGAAATTAAGGCTATTCCATGCGAGAGGTTGCCAAGAAACTGAAGATTTCCTACAACAGTGTGTACTACTCCCTTCAGAGGAGAGCACAAACAGGCTCTAACCAGAGTAGAAAGAGAAGTGGGAGGCCCCGCTGCACAACTGAGCAACAAGACAAGGACATTAGAGTCTCTAGTTTGAGAAATCGATGCCTCACAGCTCCTCAACTGGCAGCTTCAGTAAATAGTACATGCAAAACCCCAGTGTCAATGTCTACAGTGAAGAGGCGACTCCGGGATGCTGGCCTTCAGGGCAAAGTGGCAAAGAAAAGCCATATCTGAGACTGGCTAATAAAAGGAAAAGATTAATATGGGCAAAAGAACACAGACATTGGACAGAGGAAGATTGGAAAAAAGTTTTATGGACAGACGAATCAAAGTTTGAGGTGTTTGGATCACACAGAAGAACATTTGTGAGACGCAGAACAACTGAAAAGATGCTGGAAGAGTACCTGACGCCATCTGTCAAGCATGGTGGAGGTAATGTGATGGTCTGGGGTTGCTTTGGTGCTGGTAAAGTGAGAGATTTGTACAAGGTAAATGGGATTTTGAATAAGGAAGGCTATCACTCCATTTTGCAACGCCATGCCATACCCTGTGGACAGCGCTTGATTGGAGCCAATTTCATCCTACAACAGGACAATGACCCAAATCACACCTCCAAATTATGCATGAACTATTTAGGGAAGAAGCAGGCAGCTGGTATTCTATCTGTAATGGAGTGGCCAGCACAGTCACCAGATCTCAACCCCATTGAGCTGTTGTGGGAGCAGCTTGACCGTATGGTACGCAAAAAGTGCCCATCAAGCCAATCCAACTTGTGGGAGGGGCTTCAGGAAGCATGGGGTGAAATTTCTCAAGATTACTTCAGCAAATTAAAAGCTAGAATGCCAAAGGTCTGCAATGCTGTAATTGCTTCAAAAGGGAGCATTCTTTGACGAAAGCAAAGTTTGAAGGAGAAAATTATTCTTTCTAATAAAAATCATTATTTCTAACCTTGTCAATGTCTGGACTATATTTTCTATTCATTTTGCAACTCATTTGATAAATAAAAGTATGAGTTTTCATGGAAAACCCAAAATTGTCTGGGTGACCCCAAACTTTTGAACGGTAGTGTATATATTTATTATATTTGACTATATTTTATTTTTCAGTGACTATATTTTATTTTTCAGATGAAATATTATGACTCTATTAAAGCTGTTGTTTCTGCATCAAATGATGAATCTACGGCTTTAGTAATCGGTGAGTTGGTAAATGATATATATACTACTGTAGTAATATGGTTAAGAACTACAATGTGTGCACCCATTTTAACAATGGTACATAGGGGCACTGACTACCAGATAACCAGGGAGCAGTATTTTGGACTACATACTATGTTTCTCAGTAACAGTGACCAAACTTTTTTGCAAGGTTTTTTTTTCTGGCAATTTTTTTTTCTCCTGCCAAAATATTGTAGCCAGATGTTATATGTAAGTCAATATGGAAATATTACACGTACTACAAACTGTGCTTTTTGTGACATTTTTGTACACCATTGTTACATTTTTTTATCGTTGCTTTTAAATTAAAATTGTGACATTTTATTGTTGTAAATGTCCAAGTTTTATGCCATTTATTACACCAGTTTTTAGTACCTATGCCAAAATGTAAAAATAGCAATAAAGTGTCATAGTCAACCTTTTGGGGTTAAGTGTGACATATTTATGATTGTATTTCTACATAAAATTGCAAAAAAAAGAATATTCTAGACAAAAAAGGCAAGAAACAAATACATTTATGTTGCAACCTTCTTCACCATACATAACAAATAGCATTTTGCATAAAATTCTACATTAACTTGCAACATTTGACACACTGGTCTCTCAAGTTTCGAGTTATCTAACATTGGAATGTATACTAACATGCTTAAAATGTTGCATTCACGTAATTTGCTCCAAATTTATCATTAAGGTGTAACATTTGATAAATATAGAACCTATGTGTTTTGTGAAGAAAGCCTAAAGATGAAATGGATAACCAGTTATGGGCCTGGTGTTTATTTACAGTACACTTTTTTATAACTCTTGGGTCAATTACGGTATCTAACTTCTTGTTTGCAACCATTATAGCTCTTCAGGTCCTCATAGAATCTCGTCACTTAATAGCAAAATGGGATAGGTCCAACCAATGTTGGCTTTCTCTTATTAATGTTCATATCTTGTAGTAATGTTCCCATCTGGGTGCCCATTTTGTAGTAATGTTCCCATCCTGGTCTCCATATTGCAGCAATATCCCGATCCTGGTCCCCATCTAGTAGTAATGTCCCCGATCCTGATCCCAATCTTGAAGTAATGTCCCCCATCCTGATTCCCATCTTGTAGAACTGTCCCCCATCCTAGTCCAATCTTGTAGTAATGTTCCCCATCCTAGTCCCATCTTGTAGCACTGTCGCCCATCTTGCTCCCCCTCTTGTAGTAATGTCCCCATCTTGTAGTAATCTCTCCATCCTGGATCCATCTTGCAGTAATGCTCCCATCTTTATCCCCATCCAGTAGTAATGTCCCCCATCTCAGTTCCCATCTTGTAGTAATGTAGCCATCCCGGTCCTTATCCTGTAGTAATCTTCCCATCCTGGTTCCATGTTACAGTAATGCTCCCATCCTGGTCCCCATCCAGTAGTAATGTTGCCCATCCCAGTCCCCATTTTGCAGTAATGTAGCCATCCCGGTCCCCATCTTGTAGTAATATCCCCATTCTGGTTCCATCTTGTAGTAATTCCCCCATCCTGGTCCCCATCTAGTAGTAATGTCCCCGATCCTGATCCCCATCTCATAGCAATGTCCCCCATCCTGGTCCCCATCTTATAGCACTGTCCCCCATCCTAGTCTAATCTTGTAATAATATCCTCCATCCTAGTCCCATCTTGTAGTAATGTCCCCCATCCTAGTCCAATCTTGTAGTAATATCCCTCATTCTAATCCCATCTTGTGGTAATGTCCCCCATCCTGCTCCCCATCTTGTAGTAATCTCTCCATCCTGGTTCTATCTTGCAGTAATGCTCCCATCCTTGTCCCCATCCTGTAGTAATGTCCCCCATCCCGATCCCCATCTTGTAGCAATATACACATCCTGGTCCCCATCTTGTAGTAATGTCCCCAATTCTGCCCCTCTTCATATACACATTAATAAAAAGAAAAGGATTCTTCTCACCTGACCTCGCTCCCTCAGCGAACAGCGTCCTCTTCTCCGCGACGGCACACTGACGTCAGCTGTCGGCACACTGACGTCAGCTGTCGGCCTCTGATTGGCTGGTAGCTGGTATTGGTATTGCGATGCAGGTAGTCAGTCTCTGCCCCGCAATACATTTCAATAGAATGTGCATCTTTGGATGCACATTCAGCTGAAAAGAAGCACTGGCGTCGGCGGCCCCAATTGTCTTCTGAGCTCCGGTGCTTGCAGGCCACAGGGTGCAGCCTCAGGGGCCGCGTGTTTGAGACCCCCGCACTAGACCCTCTGTCATAGGATTAAGGTGCCTGGTCCACCACCAGGAGGGAAGACGTTTTTTTCTGTCTAAAGTGCTTCTTCTGCTGTATGTATTTAATGGATCCACATAAACCACCCAGGATCCCTTCATTAATTGTCATCTTACATTTTTTCTTTTATAGGTTGTACAGTTGGGACGACGAATGTAGAGCAGCAGATGAAGGACATAAAAGATCATGTGAAGGGACGACGAGGAGCATTCACACCTGGACCACCACAGAGGAGAGCACGTGGAGACCAAACAGTATTCCGCATCTATAAAGGGGTGAAAACTTTTGCATTCTGCAAGAAGAACAGTCTTGTCGTAACAGGGGGAATGGATCGCATTATTAGACTGTGGAACCTTTATGTGCCTGCGTAAGATGATTTAGGTTATATATGTATTATATAGTGAAAAAAAGTTGCATAATCCTTTAAAATGTTGCACGTTAGTCTCCAACTGCATCAAAATGAAAAATCTGACAAACTTACCCCAACCACAGACTGGGGTGAGATGCGCCAAAAAATGCGACATTTGAAAAACTTGCAGTTAATGAATCTGTCTACTACATTTATATAAGAAAAGTTACTGAGAACAAATAAAAAAAGACATGGGCCCCGATTCATCAAGAGCAGTGATTTTCACGCCGGACTTGATAAGGGGGCATGCTGGAGTCAGATGCTCCTGATTCATTAAGAGGTCTGCACCTCCATATGCCTCAACACAAATCTTACTCCTGTCAGGGACTGGAGTAAGATTTCTAGTGTAAACAAACATCATAGCTTGTCATGAATTAGTTGAGCTGTGGCGTCACGCCCCCACCACACCTCTGTCCATCCCATTTTACCAAAGCTGCGCAAAACTGATGTAAAAGCACCAAAAGCTGCGCAAAAATTTTGAGACTTTTCAAAGTGATTTAGAACTGAATTCTGGCATAATCACTTTGATGTTTCGGCCTTAAGCTCGGATTCATCAGTTGTGGGTTTTAAGTTACATGTCTTTTTTTTATTGTGGTTTTTGTTGCTGTTTTTCGCCCCCAATGATTCAAAATGGCACATGTGGTTCAAGAATTTTGTGCAAAAAAAAAAACGCTTTTTTTTTGTCTTGTCAACTAATATTTTGAAAAATGGTGCAGAAATTTAGACAAAATAGCTGCCTTACTAAAAAATTACTCCAGAGGAGGGCTGCCAAAGTCACAATTGGTGAATTGGTCTAAAACGTGGAAAAGTCGTATTGATGTAAAAATAAAAAAAAAATCTAAACTACATAAGACAACTTTAAAAAAAAAGGTGATGAATTTGTCGCAAATCAAGAAGTCACTAATTGAGAGGTATTCATGGCAAAAAAACTAGCAAAAAGCAATAAGGGTCTTTAAGGGGAAATTATTAAAGCCACTAATGAAGAGCAATTACTTCAGAAAATGGAGAAATACCAAGGAGGTATCAGGTCCTGTATATATATAACAGGATCAGTAGACTTTTACGAGTTCACTGTTGAACACAATTTTACAGTTAAAGCACCACTCCAGCTTTTTTTTTTACACTGCTGGAGTGGTGCTTTAAATGTAAGTTCCCTGCCCCCCATCTGATACTCACCTGTCATCCCCTCCATTCTTTTCCAGTGTCGCTCCCGTCGGTCACCAGCGAAAAGTGACTGCTGGAGCGCGTCGGAGGTCACTTTTCAATACAAGTCTATGAGACCCCCGTTCTGACTCTCATAGACTTGCATTGAAAGCTTGTGACGTAGCTTCTGACATCCGACCAGTCAGAAAGCTACTGTCACAAGATGGCGCCGCAGGACTGGAGTGGCGTTGGTAAAAGGCAGGTGACTTACATTTAAAGCGCCACTCCAGTGCTGAAAAAAAACAACACTGGAGTGGTGCTTTAAAATATTGCATGTATGTATTTTACAGTATAGGCCAGAGCTGCATTCATAATTCTGCTGGTCAATATTTGGAATGAGGAGAAACCCATATGCTATGACGCACAGCTTTCTGGGAGATATTTTTTCCTATATTAATATACTGCAGTGATTGGTATAAAGATGTCATATCACACTAAGTGAACCTCATTGCTGTTCATAGGAGAGCAACAGGCATGCTCCGCGGCCATACAGCCCCCATATTTTTCCTTGAGGTTTCGTCAGAAGATAACAAGATCTTTTCAGTTGCAACAGATTCTACAGTTAAGGTAAGGTCGTGTATATTACAGACATATTAACACCACTAAACATAAGACCAGATTTAAATATTGCCCACCGTGACTCTTTTAAAGAAAAGTGGGGTCTTAGGACCTCCCCTCAGTGAGTCAGATCGAAGAACTGCTGCAAAGACTTTCTCGCTTTCTGGTAGACTCAATAAAACCATGTTTTAGATGGGCACAAATTCAAATTTAATAGTACAGCCATGCTGTTTGTTCAGAAATGGTCACTACATTCACAATGTAAAATCCATTTGCTTATCTCAAAATGTGATTGCTGATTAATTAATTCATACTCACAGAAAAAATACACTTTAAGGCTTTGTACACCATCTTGCATAATTTTACTGTTTGTGCCTAACATGCAAAGTTAAGTATCTTTCTAAATAATCTTTGTCAAGAATTCCAACCCACACTGAGAGACGACACCGGAGAGATCACGCAATATCTCGCCATTGCCGTCACGCCGTCCGTCTTTCGACCGGAGTCGTGAGCACGCGATCCAGACTACTCGCTACGTGGATATCGGCAAGCGAGCAGTGAGCGTATGGCGCCACACCTCGGGGATTCCAAAGCCTGGAATCCGTGTTTAACGCCCTCCGTACGGTCACTGTTAGCTTCACGATAGCCCAATTATTAATATTCGCTGCCACCAACAGCCGAGTTTGAAATATAATACAGGCCTGGCCGGACGCCTCTGTTTTGGTAGCGTATATGGCTGCGGGGAAGGGAACGATTACAGAACAAAAGAAACAGAACTATTACATTTTATGTTTAATCCAAAAGGGAGGCAGTGTTTACGAAAAATATATACATAAGGATGTTACAAAGGAGACATTAAAATACATACGCAGTTACCTAAAATAAACAGGATAAAAGAAGATAACTTACACTGTATGATCATGGAGACGATTCAATATAGGTGGAGGAGGGGCTCCCCAGTTGGATTATGCTGTTATCGAACAGGACCCGTTGCTTATAATTCTTATTCCCCCCTGGCAATGAGTGCTTCTGTACTGTCCATGAGTTCTCTTATACCTAAGGGGAGATCTGGCCACACGCCCCCGTGGTGACATCATGTGGGCCGGTCTCCAGCCTGTACATTTTTTATTAAAAACGCTAACTTCTGCAATAACTCACCGCTCGTTGATCGTAGAAGCTTGCAAACTACGCCATTTTTTCCCTTATGATTTTATCTTTATTTAGAGACCACACATCACATAGCTGCAGTTTGCTATTCTGGTGCTTTTGCGCTACAGCGCCCTGATTTTGCTTACAGCCCTGGAAAACTACCTATACATTCCTGGGCTGATTTGGTCACTAAACATATGGGTCCCGTTACTGTCAGACCTATGGAACTCACAATATTTCATAGTTCATATCGGAGTCAGCGCGTCTGCAAATTTCCCTTTGAGGCTCGGGAAGCAGCTTCAAGTTACACTCAAATTAGTGCAAGACTGCATTTTAATTAACTCCTGCGTCTTTCAGAGACAAGATGCTTGCTTCCTAATGAAGTTATAACACTCCTTGGCTGGCATTGTTTGCATAAGCTATTTCTCAGGCGTTTGTTAATCGGGGCTTTTGTGCTAGGAAAGTGGGACAGCTCGATGCTGACAAGTGGTGATAATTTGTAGTAAGACACTGTATAATTGTCATCTCTGGACAAACACTACAGGAGAGGGCTTGGGAGAAGGGGCTAATATTCTGTTAATATGTCCCTGACATTAATATGTTCCTGACATCTCCCCCTCTTTGACGTGGCGTAAGAGGTGATTTACAGATCGCCCCTTTAAGCCCACCTCCTGGCCCACCCTTTCTGCTGATCCGACAAGTCGCAGATACACTTGCCCACCAACCTGAGGGTCCAGCTTTCCGATCACCCTGACCGCTTTGGGATACATTTTCTCCACACGTCTGACAGGCTATGGGTACCTTCTTCCTATACTCCTGACAGACAGGGGGACACACTTTCCTGTTACCTCACCTGGTTGTGGGGCCTACCTTTTTACCGGTCATCATCTTTACCTTGGGAGCTGGTCTTCGGTGCGGGACCACTTTTCCTATGATCCCCGTGTTCCTCCCCATCCTTCCACATCACCTCAGGAGCCGTGCTAGTCATGGGGCAGCTACCGCTGACCATGTCACTATCTGACACTGGTCATCTGCACGGGACGACCTGCTTCCTGGTGTATGTGCCTGCTCCCCTTGCCCCTAGCAGTTATGCTGGCTCGCTTTAGGGGATCCTCAGCAGCATCACCCCGCGGGGTGAGGTGGCTGAGTTCCCCTTTACCACAACACACACTTTTATTAAACATCACCTTGACATTTTTGACAGCGGCATTACATATACATATCACACTGAGGGATGACACCGGGGAGATCACGCAATATCTCGCCGTTGCCGTCATGCCGTCCGTCTTTTGTCCAGAGTCGCGAGCACGCCATCCAGACTACTCGCTACGTGGATATCGGCAAGCGACCAGTGAGCGTATGGCGCCACACCTCGGGGATTCCAAAGCCTGGAATCCGTGTTTAACGCTCTCCGTACGGTCACTGTCAGCTTCACGATAGCCCAATTATTAATATTCGCTGTCACCACCGGCCAAGTTTGAAATATAATACAGGCCCGGCCGGACGCCTGCGTTTTGGTAGCGTATATGGCTTTGGGGAAGGGAACAATTACAGAACAAAAGAAACAGAGCTATTAAATTTTATGCTTAATCCAAAAGGGAGGCAGTGTTTAGTAAAAAAAAAATACATAAGGATGTTACAAAGGAGACATTAAAATACATACGCAGTTACATAAAATAAACAGGATAAAAGAAGATAACTTACACTATACGATCACGGAGACGATTCAATATAGGTGGAGGAGGGGCTCCCCAGTTGGATTATGCTGTTATCGAACAGGACCCGTTGCTTATAATTCTTATTCCCCCCTGGCAATGAGTGCTTCTGTACTATCCATGAGTTCTCTTATACCTAAGGGGAGATCTGGCCACACGGCCCTGTGGTGACATCATGTGGGCCGGTCTCCAGCCTGTACATTTTTTATTAAAAATGCTAACTTCTGCAATAACTCACCGCTCGTTGATCGCAGAGGCTTGCAAACTATGCCATTTTTTCCCTTATGATTTTATCTTTATTTAGAGACCACAC
Organism: Phyllobates terribilis; assembly: GCF_046119375.1. NCBI lineage: Eukaryota > Metazoa > Chordata > Amphibia > Anura > Dendrobatidae > Phyllobates > Phyllobates terribilis. The sequence continues at coordinate 110,324,441 of NW_027362762.1, forward strand.
ATCACATAGCTGCAGTCTGCTATTCTCGTGTTTTTGCGCTACAGCTCCCTGATTTTGCTTACAGCCCTGGAAAACTACCTATACATTCCTGGATGATTTGGTCACTAAACATATGGGTCCCGTTACTGTCGGACATATGGAACTCACAATATTTCATAGTTCATATCGGAGTCAGCGCGTCTGCCAATTTCCCTTTGAGGCTCGGGAAGCAACTTCAACAGTTACACGCAAATTAGTGCAAGACTGCGTTTTAATTAACTCCTGCGTCTTTCAGAGACAAGATGCTTGCTTCCTAACGAAATTATAACACTCCTTGGCAGGCATTGTTTGCATAAGCTATTTCTCAGGCATTTGTTAATTGGGGCTTTTGTGCTGGGAAAATGTGACAGCTCGGAGCTGACAAGTGGTGATAATTTGTAGTAAGACACTGTATAATTGTCATCTCTGGAGAAACACTACAGGAGAGGACATTGGAGAAGATGCTACTATTCTGTTAATATGTCCCTGACATTAATATGTTCCTGACAATCTTCATCGACAAATGTCTACCATTATGCTACTGCAGAGAGTCAGTAAGTTCTTTATGTAGCTGCCAGAGCTCCTGCTCATGACAACGCTTTACATTCCTCCTCCATTCTCTCAGTGTTAGTGATAGCAGAAGGGGATGTACACATATCAGAGGACACTGAAAAAAGGCTATAGACAAAGAAGAAGGTACATGGAGAGTACAGTAATGAAGCTGTGCTAATACATGAAAGGAGGTAAGGACAGCAGCTCCCTGTAAATAACACAAGGCCCCAGCATGTATTACCAGGAGGGACACTCCCACAAATCTGAAACTTGGATCAGGCCGCAAACTGTATATTGGAGTGAAGGGAGAGTGTAAAATGAATGAAGGAATGATAAATGAAGACTGAATCTTAGATTAAGCTCCCACGATGAGTTTTTGCTGATTTTTTTAATTGTATATTCTGGTGAAAAGAGGGTGGAAAATGAATGAAGGAATGATAAATGAAGACTGAATCTTAGATTAAGCTCCCACAATGAGTTTTTGGTGATTTTTTTTTACGCTGCATATTTTTGCTACGTCTTACAGTTTCAGAAAAGGGGATGGGATTTATAGAATTCTCATGCCCATTGTGTTTTTTAATTATGCAGCGTAAACTGGCCTAGCGGTGCGCGTTTGAGATCCGCAACATGTCAATTTCTCTTGTGGGTGCACTGATTTTTCTGTGCAGATTTCTCCAATAGACTTATGTTAGATGCTGAAAATCCTCAGGTAAAAAGGCATATACAGTGCTGGCCAAAAGTATTGGCACCCCTGCAATTCTGTCAGATAATACTCAGTTTCTTCCTGAAAATCATTGCAATCACAAATTCTCTTCATTTAATTTGCTTGCAAGGAAAAAACACAAAAGAGAATGAAGCAAAAATCAAATCATTGATCATTTCACACAAAATTCCAAAAATGGGCCAGACAAAAGTATTGGCACCCTCAGCCTAATACTTGGTTGCACAACCTTTAGCCAAAATAACTGCGAACAACCGCTTCCGGTAACCATCAATGAGTTTCTTACAATGCTCTGCTGGAATTGTAGACCATTCTTCTTTGGCAAACTGCTCCAGGTCCCTGATATTTGAAGGGTGCCTTCTCCAAACTGCCATTTTGAGATCTCTCCACAGGTGTTCTATGGGATTCAGGTCTGGACTCATTGCTGGCCACCTTAGAAGTCTCCAGTGCTTTCTCTCAAACCATTTTATAGTGCTTTTGGAAGTGTGTTTTGGGTCATTGTCCTGCTGGAAGACCCATGAACTCTGAGGGAGACCCAGCTTTCTCACACTGGGCCCTACATTATGCTGCAAAATTTGTTGGTAGTCTTCAGACTTCATAATGCCATGCACACGGTCAAGCAGTCCAGTGCCTGAGGCAGCAAAGCAACCCCAAAACATCAGGGAACCTCCGCCATGTTTGACTGTAGGGACCGTGTTCTTTTCTTTGAATGCCTCTTTTTTTTTTTCATGTACACTCTATGTTGATGCTTTTTCCCAAAAAGCTCTACTTTTGTCTCATCTGACCAGAGAACATTCTTCCAAAACGTTTTAGGCTTTCTCAGGTAAGTTTTGGCAAACTCCAGCCTGGCTTTTTTATGTCTCGGGGTAAGAAGTGGGGTCTTCCTGGGTATCCTACCATACAGTCCCTTTTCATTCAGACGCCGACGGATAGTACGGGTTGACACTGTTGTACCCTCGGACTGCAGGGCAGCTTGAACTTGTTTGGATGTTAGTCGAGGTTCTTTATCCACCATCCGCACAATCTTGCGTTGAAATCTTTTTTAGGTTTGGTGTGGAATTGTATCCAATTTGGCTTTAGGACAATTCTTTTTGTGTTTTTTTCATTGAAGACAAATTAAATGAAGATAATAATACCAAAGAATTTGTAATTGCAATCATTTTCAGGAAGAAACTGAGTATTATCTGACAGAATTGCAGGGGTGCCAATACTTTTGGCCAGCACTGTAGGGTTTTAGTGCGTTTCCACTGCAGAAACACATTAACGAAAATATGTAATCCATAAATGACTGCATCAATAAAGTTTTTTCAAAGCCAAATACCAGGAAGTATCAGAAAGAAAGTAGCTTTATGTAGAATATTACACATCAAAGAGACAAAGAAAAACACAGCGTAAAAAGCGTCATAAAAACACAAGTAACCTAATTGGTGCAGAAATGCTGCAGAAAATCTGCAACATCAAATACTCACCAAATCCTCAACGTGGGAATGTAACATTAGTGCAATTTTAATAACTTAAAGTAACCCCTAACATGTGTCCATTGCCTTTAAACTTTTTCCATAATAGTAGGTCAGCAGGAAGATCTGTCACAAGTTTGAAATTAGTTAAAGGGGATGGCCCAGACTTTTAATCCTTATGATAATGCATACATATAAGATCAGTGGTGGGTCAACCACACTGATGAGCACAATAAAGAAGTGACAGCCCCCCAAATAATTTATTCTGGGCACTATACCACATATGCTCTGCCCTGTGCTTGGGTAAAAAAAAAAAGAAAAAATAGCTACATCTATTCAGCCATTTTGCTCTACTCATTGGGCTGGATCCTAAGGGGTCAACATATGCTTGTGATCTTTACGATTGCCTTAAATGATTGGAGGTCAAAAGGTATACCTGAGTTTCATGTTTCCTATTGTCACTGGCTGTTGGCTTACTTAAATAGATAAGTCTGTATAGATTATTAGTATACAAAAAGGATATTGGTTCTCAATTAAAAATATGTGCAGAGATTGTAAAGAATGTTTCCAGATATTTTTCCAGTTGTAAAGTAAAGGCTTGCCAGTCATCTTTTACATACACAGTAGCAAAGGAAAAAATGTCTTGCAATGCAAAGATTTACATCTTCTGTAAAACCACAGGATTTCCACTGCGAGATAATTTATGTCATCGTGAAAAAGCCAGATAATATTGCAATTGCAAGACCACTCACAGCCAGTAGAGAGCAGTGTTACACAATTTCCCCAGCTGGATACATAAACGAGAGTCGGATATAGAAGAAATAAGAAATCCTAAAGTGCAAGATCATTTCTACGACAGTTATGTGACTGAGGTTCCAAGAAAATGTTTTAAAAATTGGGGTATATTTATCAAAACTTTCCAATTCATGAACACTGCAAACGTAGACTAGACAGTCATAAAAAAGACCGGATTTATCAAAGTGGATCAAACTGTTTGATAAATCTGTTTAAGGCCTCGTTCAGACGAGTGTATGCAAACGTTTTTGCTCACTTATTGACTTATAATGGGCAAGTCTGATCCGAAATACAGATCCAAGTAGTGCAGGCTGTGATTTTTTACCCGCAGACTATACTATTAGTTGGCTCACTTTGTGCAACAAATGAATGCTATTATTTTGGTGCATCATGTTGCACACATTAAGCCACACCCCTTACTGATAAGCCACGCCCCCTTTCAGCAAGATCATGACCCATAGTCAGACAATACATCATAAATATAGTGCATCTCATGACAGACAGTTTTTTTGGGCACAAATTACTAAATAATTCTGGTGCATTTTGCTAGATATATATGCCCTGGTTTCTTTAGTTTTCTTTAAAAAAACAAGGGAATCTGTCAGCAATTTTTGCAATGGAATCTGAAAAGTACATGATATAGGGACAGAGACTATGATTCTAGGGATGTATCATTTACTGGGCTGCTTGCTGCAGTTTTGATTGAATCCTTGTTTTCTCTGCTGTAGATTTAGCAGTGCTCAGAATGCTGAGCTTTGTATAACCCCGCCCACATCCCTGATTGGCAGCATATTGTGCTCACTGTACATTGTCAGCAAGCTGCCAATCAGTGATGGGGTGGGATTACACAGATAAGCCTGACTGTCTTGCACGTGGCACCTAGTCCTGTAATGATAATCTCCTGCTGATTAAACACTGATTGTATTGTATGTACTACCGCAAGCTGCTGCGCAAGTGACACATCCTGTAATCAGGGTCTCTGCCCCTACATCATGCTGCTCTCAGATTAAATAGCAAAAACAGATTAACAGATTCTCCTTAAACCATATATAAGTCACGGTTCAAACTCGCCAATGAAACGCCAGTGGGTCCATGCTGTGAAAAAAAAACCCCACAGCACAAGGATGCCACGCGTGTGTTATCTGAGTGTAGTCCGTTTCCATTTTTTACTACTGGAGCAAGAGAAGCTTTGACATTTTTTTTTTTGCATATGTCACACTGATGGTAAAAACTGACACGTACAAAAAATGGTTCAAAATTGGATCTTGCACGCTGATGAAAAACATTGGTCTGTTTTTTCGCATATGCAAAAGAAAAACAAGTCTAAATGAGGTTTTAATGATATACTCTAACATAAAATCCAGTCTGTAAGTACCAGGGACTTGAACAGAGATGTATAAATAATTCCTGTCATAGACAGAACATTTGCTTTGGTTATACCCTGGAGATATCGCACAATGTGATCTCAGGTGGAAATGAATGTGACACCCCTCTTCCCCTCCGTGACAGAAGCCTTACAGGCTGATACAGGCGTATTACTATATAATGTGTCATATCACTTCTCTGCTGCTGTCACATGCAGTCCTCACCTACTATACATATTCACTTCTAAAATCCAAGCCAAATAGGTACATACATTCAGGAAAAATTAATTATTTTAGTCTTTTTTTTTAATTAAGTTGGATACAAAACGTACCTAAAACAACAATCAATGTCACCTGACCTAATAGCATATATATATATATATCAGTTTTTCTTTTTTAATAAATTTGCAAAAATTTCTACATTTCTGTTCCTTTTCTGTCAAGATGGGGTGCAGAGTATACTTTAGTGAGAAAAAAATGAACTTTTTAGAATTTACCAAATGGCTGCAATGAAAGAAAGAGTGAAAAATTTAAAGGGGTCTGAATACTTTCCATACCCACTGTACATATATATATACAGTACAGACCAAAAGTTTGGACACCTTCTCATTTAAAGATTTTTCTGTATTTTCATGACTTTGAAAATTGTACATTCACACTAAAGGCATCAAAACTATGAATTAACACATGTGGAATTATATACTTAACAAAAAAGTGTGAAACAACTGAAAATATGTCTTATATTCTAGGTTCTTCAAAGTAGCCACCTTTTGCTTTGATGACTGCTTTGCACATTCTTGGCATTCTCTTGATGAGCTTCAAGAGGTAGTCACCGGAAATGGTCTTCCAACAATCTTGAAGGAGTTCCCAGAGATGCTTAGCACTTGTTGGCCCTTTTGCCTTCACTCTGCGGTCCAGCTCACCCCAAACCATCTCGATTGGGTTCAGGTCTGGTGACTGTGGAGGCCAGGTCATCTGGCGTAGCACCCCATCGCTCTCCCTCATGGTCAAATTGCCCTTACACAGCCTGGAGGTGTGTTTGGGGTTATTGTCTTGTTGAAAAATAAATGATGGTCCAACGAAACGCAAACGGGATGGAATACCATGCCGCTGCAAGATGCTGTGGTAGCCATGCTGGTTCAGTATGCCTTCAATTTTGAATAAATCCCCAACAGTGTCGCCAGCAAAGCACCCCCAGACCATCACACCTCCTCCTCCATGCTTCACGGTGGGAACCAGGCATGTAGAGTCCATCCGTTCACCTTTTCTGCATTGCACAAAGATACGGTGGTTGGAACCAAAGATCTCAAATTTGGACTCATCAGACCAAAGCACAGATTTCCACTGGTCTAATGTCCATTCCTTGTGTTCTTTAGCCCAAACCAGTCTCTTCTGCTTGTTGCCTGTCCTTAGCAGTGGTTTCCCTTCAGCTATTTTACCATGAAGGCCTGCTGCACAAAGTCTCTAAATTGAGCTGCTGTTAACCTGTGATTTCGGAGGCTGGTGACTCGGATAAACTTATCCTCAGAAGCAGAGGTGACTCTTGGTCTTCCTTTCCCGGGGCGGTCCTCATGTGAGCCAGTTTCTTTGTAGCACTTGATGGTTTTTGCAACTGCACTTGGGGACAATTTCAAAGTTTTCGGACTGACTGACCTTCATTTCTTAAAGTAATGATGGCCACTCGTTTTTCTTTACTTAGCTGCTTTTTTCTTGCCATAATACAAATTCTAACAGTCTATTCAGTAGGACTATCAGCTGCGTATCCACCTGACTTCTGCACAACACAACTGATGGTCCCAACCCCATTTATAAGGCAAGAAATCCCACTTATTAAACCTGACAGGGCACACCTGTGAAGTGAAAACCATTTCCGGTGACTACCTCTTGAAGCTCATCAAGAGAATGCCAAGAGTGTGCAAAGCAGTCATCAAAGCAAAAGGTGGCTACTTTGAAGAACCTAGAATATAAGACATATTTTCAGTTGTTTCACACTTTTTTGTTAAGTATATAATTTCACATCTGTTAATTCATAGTTTTAATGACTTCAGTGTGAATGTACAATTTTCAAAGTCATGAAAATACAGAAAAATCTTTAAATGAGAAGGTGTGTCCAAACTTTTGGTCTGTACTGTATATATATATATATATATATATATATATATATATATACATACATATATATATATATCACCAGTAGAATAAGGTTACAGGCCAAATAGAAAGAATATATAAGTTTATTGATACAAATATAATATATAAAATAAATAATATAAGTAATAATGCGCATACAGTAAGGGTACTAGGGACTAGTGATTAGCAAGCGTGCTTTCCACTCGATCGCGCATCGGGGTGCTCGGGTACACATCGAGGATCGCGGATGCGTGAGCGCCTTGCTTGAGTCCCCGCCCCAAAAGTTTTGCAGCTGTTAGACAGCCAATAAACATGCAGTGATTGCTTGCCATACACTTACAATCCCCACATGTTTATTGGCTGTCTATCAGCCGTGAAACATGCAGGGTGGGAACACGAGCACCCGCGATACTCGTACCCAAACACCCTGATGTGCGATCACTCATCACTAGTATGGACATCTGTGCAAAAAAACATGTATTCCCTGAAGTCCCAATATATCATGCACTCTGTAGCAGGCACCAAAATGTAAATAACATCAGGCTGAATGTGAAAAAGTAAATAAAAAATATCACAAAAACAAAAGTACCGGTAATTATAACTATAAAACCACAGTGGGATAAAGTATTGACATAACCATAGCAGAAACTATTCAGCCTAAATGCAAATGCCACCAATGTTTACACATACATAACAGTGCAGAAATGTATACCTGTAGGGGAGAGATCCAGGGACCCACTGTTTCCGACGCGCGTTTCACCAGAAATGCTTCATCCAGGGGTGTATCCAAGTTTAGATGGCAAAAATTAGGAATGATGTTATTATAAACCTTAAGCCACATGCACACATTGAGTGTTTGGTGAATTTTTTACCTTAGTGTTTGTAAGTCAAAACCAGGAGTGGGTGACAAAATGCAGAAGTGGTGACGTATTTTTATTATACTTTTCCTCTGACCCACTCCTGGTTTTAACTTTCAAATACTGAGGTAAAAAACTCACCAAATACTCAATGTGTGAACGTGGCCTTAATTCTAATTTCCTTTGTGATCTTAGGGAGTGGAGGGATAATTGCCACCAGCTCTAGTGGTTTATGGTAGAAGAGGGGTACTCGAGATGCTCGGAGCTCGCCGAGTACTTGCGCGATGCTCGGGCGGGAGCTCGGGTCCCCATCCTGCATGTCTGGCGCTATTTAGAGCACCAATCATGCAGAGATTGTCTGCCACTCACTGTAATGCTGCAGCCATGGTGGTTGTGGCATTACAGTGATTGCCCAAATTGATGGGAACAGTGCTCACAGTGAAACATGAAAAGCCGGCAATTCAACAGCAGCATTCACCGGTACCCGACAATTTAGAACAGAAAGAATAGAGCATCACACATAGATTAGATAGATAGAAACATGTCAGTCACATATATAATAAATAGAGTGACAGTGTTGGTTACTGTACTTGACATTTATTGTTAAAATAAAGGATTTATTAAAAAAAAAATTTGCCGTGGGGTTCCCCATAATTTTAGTCTCTAGCGGAGGTTAAGCAGACGGCTGGGGCAGATGTTTGAAGCCTGGGAAGGGGGTAATACCCACAGAGCTTCCCAGGCTACTAATATCAGCCCCCAGCTGAATACCTAGCCTTTACTAGCTATTAAAATGGGGGACCCAAAAAAAAATGACGATTACGCCGCAGATTCGCGGCCATTGAGGAACATTGAAACACAGCAAACCCCCAGGTATATGTGGATTTGCTGCTTTTCAATTATATTCAATGGCCGCAAATTTGCGGCGTAATCACGGTGCGTGTGGTACCCAGGATGAAGAGGAGACTACAACTCCTCTTCATCCCGGCTACCACACGGTGAAAAAAAGAAATAAAAAAGTTAAAAATAAAAAAAACCTGTATACTCACCTCTCCGGTCTCTCGGCCGCGTCCTCTCTCCTCGACATCCCGCCGTGTACTTGCAGGACCTGCGGTGACGTCATTTAGTCAGCTGATGGTCACGCGACCGCTGACGTCAGCGGTCAGGTGATGGTCACGTGACCATCAACTGACTAAATGACGTTCACTGCAGGTCCTGCCAGTACACCGCGGGACTCCGAGGAGAGAGGATCGCCGCCGGGAGGAGACTGGATAGGTGAGTATACAGGTTTTTTTTATTTTTAACTTTTTAATTGTTTTTCTTTAACTATTGATGCAGCATTTAAAGCATCTAAGTTGGTCACACAATATAAATCCATGCCAGTTGCATGGATTTATATTGTGTGACCAACTTGTCAAGCACTTTTCCAAGTGATGTTCAAAATCGTTTGGAAAAGTGCTTGAAAAAACGCATGCGAAAACGCTGAAAAAACGCTTCTCTCTGGCAGAAAAAACGCATGTAAATCTGCATGCGTTTTTTTTCTGCCAGAGAGAGGCAAAAATGCACTGCATCAAATCTGCTACATGGGCACATAGCCTGACACATTTAGATTTGTCAGGGGCTCGTTCTGAACACTACACCGTTATTTGAACAAGCACATGTCTAGGAAAATGATAGCAGTGATTAGGAGAGCTCCTCTGGAAGTAAGGAAAGATGGGGACTGGAGTGGGATTTTGAAGGGCTGATAAAATCAGCTACTGGCCAGAGGCTGAAAGGTGGGAGGGAAGTGAGCAGCCAACTGCTGTAAAGAAAAAATGTGCTGCAGAGAGGTGACTGGCATGTCAGGAGTTAACTCATTAGATTGGCACACTTGGCTAGGCTTTGGTGGTCAAAGACAAAGTCTCTCAGTAGAAGAACAGCAGCTATCAAAATCAAGTCAACTGCAATTACAAACTTGCTTATTTTCATTCTGTCTAAATAACCAGTTTCAGAACATGAGAATGCCCCATTAATGAGTTCCCTTCAAATAAAATTATTCATCCATTTCCACTTATCAACAGTTTTGACTTGTTGGAGACTATGGATAATGTATATTTATATATTATATTGTATATTATATTGTGTGTATATATAGGGGAAAATGTAGTCCTCTGTCTTCTCAGTATGACTATAAATATATATAATTCACACAGTGGGGAAAAGAAGTATTTGATACACTACTGATTTTGCAAGTTTTCCCACCTACAATGGATGGAGAGGTCTGTAATTTTTATCGTAGGTACACTTCACCTGTGAGAGACAGAATCTGAAAAACAAATCCAGAAAATCACATAATATCATTTTTACATAATTAATTTGCATTTTATTGCATGAAATAAGTATTAGATACAATAGAAAACAGAATTTAATATTTGGTACAGAAACCTTTGTTTGCAATTACAGAGATCAGAAGTTTCCTGTAGTTCTTGACCAAGTTTGCACATACTGCAGCAGGGATTTGGGCTCATTCCTCCATATAGATCTTCTTTAGATATTTCAGGTTTCGGGACTGTCGCTGGGCATCATTGAGTTTCAGCTCCTTCCAAAGATTTCTATTGGGTTCAGGTCTGGAGACTGGCTAGGCCACTCCAGGACCTTGAATGCTTCTTATGGAGCCACTCCTTAGTTGCCCTTGCTGTGTGTTTCGGGTCATTGTCATGCTGGAAGACTGAGCCACGACCTATCTTCAATGCTCTTACTGAGGGAAGGACGTTTTTGGCCAAAGTTTCGCAATACATTACCCCATCCATCCTCCCTTCAATACGGTGCAGTCGTCCTGTCCCCTTTGCAGAAAAGCACCCTCAAAGTAAGATGTTTCCCACACCATTCTTCACAGTTGGGACAGTGTTCTTGGGGTTGTGCTCATCCTTCTTCTTCCTCCAAACACGGCAAGTAGAGTTGATACCAAAAAGTTCCATTTTGGTCTCATCTGACAACATGACCTTCTCCCATGCCTCCTCTGGATCAACCAAATGATCAATGGCGAGCTTCAAATGGGCCTGGACATGCAGGATTTTAATCCATGACGGCGTAGTGTGTTACGGTAATGTTTGAGACTGTGGTCCCAGCTCTCTTCAGGTCATTGATCACATCCTCCTGTGTAGTTCTGGACTGATTCCTGACCTTTTTCAGAATCATCCTTACCCCACAAGGCGAGATCTTGCATGGAGCCCCAGATTGTGGAAGATTGACAGTCATCTTCTGTTTCTTCCATTTTCTAATAATTGCACCAATAGTTGTTGCCTTCTCACCAAGCTGCTTGCTTATTGTCCTGTAGCCCATCCCAGCCTTGTGCAGGTCTACAATTTTGTCCGTGGTGTCTTTAGTCAGCTCCTTGGGCTTGGCCAGGGTGGAGAGGTTGGAGTGTGATTGATTATGTGTGTGGACAGGTGTCTTTTATACAAGTAAAAAGTTCAAACAGGTGCAATTAATACAGGTAATGAGTGCAGAGTAGGAGGGATTCTAAAAGAAAAACTAACAGGTCTGCGAGAGCCAGAATTCTTGCTGGTTGGTCGGTGATCAAATACTTATTTCTTGCAATAAAATGCAATTTAATTATGTAAAAATCATACAAAGTGATTTTCTGTTTTTTCGTTTTAGATTTTGTCTCTCACAGTTGAATTGTACCTACAATAAAAATTACAGACCTCTCCATTCTTTATAGGTGGGAAGACTTACAAAATCGGCAGTGTATCACATACTAATTTTCCCCACTTTATAGATAGATAGATAGCTAGATAGATAGATAGATAATAGCAATGCCAGTTTGGCTAGGGTTAAATCCTAGCTCTGCAGATTTTGATTAGTTCACCTGGCTAGCTCTCATATAAACAGGCTAGGTGTTCATCTGAGTCAGTCAGCTCAGGGAAGCTGACCAGACTGGATGTGTCTTGAATCTGAAATGAGAGCCAGGCCAGAATCCCTCTCTGAGAAGAGTCTGCACAGACCATGTGTAGAAAACCGCAGGTATCAGTGGTTGCTACAGACAATAGCTGTTTTCTATGACTGAGCTTGGGCTAGCTCAGCCGTGTATGAGTAGCCACGGTCTGTTTAGTTATGAGGACTATACAACGCTAACAGTAATGTTAACCCCATGTAGAGATTTGCATGTTTATTTAGTGTATGTGATGAAATTCCTTTTCTGTGTTTCAGATATGGGATATCCAGAGTCAGACGTGTCTATTTACAGCATGCTCAAAATCAAGCGGGATCAGGGGAGAACTCACCGCCTGCCTTTATATCCCAGAAATCAAAGCATTATGTGTGACCACTGATTCCATTGCTCTTCTGCAGGTGAAACTGAAGTAAGAGACGAGATATAATTATATTTTCAGTTGGAAAAAAATATGGGGTGTAAAGGATAATATAGTTATAAATAATTATATTGCCGCTAAGGAAGTAATGAATAGGCTTAAGAAATTATGCAGCTGACACCTGCCTGTTACTGATGTGGTCTGAGAAAAGTTTACCCTTTGGAGTATGTGCACACAACATCTTTTTAAGGAATCGTCAGCGGAAACTGTTTGAGAAACCCATCAGAAAGCGCTCAAAAGAATGAACATATGTGGCCCTGTGGCCAGGCTTCATAAAACACTGGTAATCACTCAATAGGGCAGCACGGTGGCTCAGTGTTTAGCACTGCAGCCCTGCAGCGCTGGGGTCCTGGGTTCAAATCCCACCAAGGACAACATTTGCAAGGAGTTTGTATGTTCTCCCCATGTTTGTGTGGGTTTCCTCTTGTGTCTTCCCACCCTCCAAATACATACTGATAGGGAATCTAGATTGTGAGCCCCAATGTGAACAGTGATGATAATGTCTGTAAAGCACTGTGGAATTAATGGTGCTATATAAGTGTCATGTTTGACAGATAGTTGTTCTGGATCTGGCTGTAGAAGGTCGCTGCGCTTGGCTTTGCAGACACCTTCTTGATCCTTTCATCTCTGTAGTGTAGTGGTATCCAGCAGTGATCTCCACCTTCTACTGCTAATTGACACACCCTTGCTTGAAATTTAAAATCCCTCAGTGTCGCCAGTGATAGAAGTATTTTCTCCTGCTCGGGCCTGGAGATCTAGCAGTCGGCTAGTTGTTTCTTGGTAGATTGTTGTCGTCTTCTCTCTGGTGTCTTCTCAAAGCTAAGTGTATCCCCTTGTCTTTTTTCCTTGTTTGTCTTTAGTTGCATAGGGGCTGACTAGTGCTCATCCCTTCCGCTCCCTACCTAGGGCCTAGCTCTAGGGTCAGTTAGGGATTGGGTATCCTGCTCGGTGATAGGCGTGGAACCTATTTAGGGACGATAGGGGAGTAAGGGTGTTGTAAGATCTGCCTATGGGTCTCCACTCTTCCTTTCCCTAGTTGCTGAGCTTCCCCCCTTTTCCCATAATTGTACACTTGGTCCTCCCCTTACCTAGCGTGACAATAAGTGAGTAAAATAAATAAATAGACCACAAAAAAAAACAGCTAAAAACATAAAAGTATAAATCACCAAATTTCCCCAAAATGTAAATAGCAAACTCTAAAAAAAATATTTGATATTGCCTTCTGCTTAGTTTTACAAAAGTAATAAAACATCAAAATATTTATTACATATGCTAAAAAATTGAAATGATAGAATTGCTGTTATTTGTCACATCACTTCCCAAAAATAGATTGAGAAGAGGTCAGAAAGTCAATTGGAACCCAAAATGCAGCCGATAAAAACTACCACTCATACCACAAAAAAAAAAAGAACAAGCGCTCATACTACGATATGGACCAAAGCATAAAACAGATATGACTTAGAATACTGAGACTGAAACTAAGTTCTTTTAGGTTTTTTGTTTTTTTTAAATAGTAAGACAAAAACATACAAATTTGATATCACTATAACTGTACTGACCCATAGAACAAAGTTGGTAGATCGTTTATTTCATCAGAAAGTGAACATCATAAAAAGAAACCTCACAAAATAATGGTAAAAATTCTCTCTTTCTTAGTTACACCCCACTTGGAATTTTTTGCCCATTTTCCAGCACATTATTATGTGATCCGGTAAAAATGAATAAATGACTACTACTTGTCCTGCAAAAAACAATCCCTCATACAGTACAGACCAAAAGTTTGGACACACCTTCTCATTTAAAGATTTTTCTGTATTTTCATGACTATGAAAATTGTACATTCACACTGAAGGCATCAAAACTATGAATTAACACATGTGGAATAATATACTTAACAAAAAAGTGTGAAACAACTGAAAATATGTCTTATATTCTAGGTTCTTCAAAGTAGCCACCTTTTACTTTGATGACTGCTCTGCACACTCTTGGCATTCTCTTGATGAGCTTCAAGAGGTAGTCACCGGAAATGGTTTTCACTTCACAGGTGTGCCCTGTCAGGTTTAATAAGTGGGATTTCTTGCCTTATAAATGGGGTTGGGACCATCAGTTGTGTTGTGCAGAAGTCTGGTGGATACACAGCTGATAGTCCTACTGAATGGACTGTTAGAATTTGTATTATGGCAAGAAAAAAGCAGCTAAGTAAAGAAAAACGAGTGGCCATCATTACTTTAAGAAATGAAGGTCAGTCAGTGCGAAAAATTGGGAAAAGTTTGAAAGTGTCCCCAAATGCAGTTGCAAAAACCATCAAGCGCTACAAAGAAACTGGCTCACATGAGGACCGCCCCAGGAAAGGAAGACCAAGAGTCACCTCTGCTTCTGAGGATAAGTTTATCCGAGTCACCAGCCTCAGAAATCGCAGGTTAACAGCAGCTCAGATTAGAGACCAGGTCAATGCCACACAGAGTTCTAGCAGCAGACACATCTCTACAACAACTGTTAAGAGGAGACTTTGTGCAGCAGGCCTTCATGGTAAAATAGCTGCTAGGAAACCACTGCTAAGGATAGGCAACAAGCAGAAGAGACTTGTTTGGGCTAAAGAACACAAGGAATGAACATTAGACCAGTGGAAATCTGTGCTTTGGTCTGATGAGTCCAAATTTGAGATCTTTGGTTCCAACCACCGTGTCTTTGTGCGACACAAAAAATTTGAACGGATGGACTCTACATGCCTGGTTCCCACCGTGAAGCATGGAGGAGGAGGTGTGATGGTGTGGGGGTGCTTTGCTGGTGACACTGTTAGGGATTTATTCAAAATTGAAGGCATACTGAACCAGCATGGCTACCACAGCATCTTGCAGCAGCATGCTATTCCATCCGGTTTGCGTTTAGTTGGACCATCATTTATTTTTCAACAGCACAATGACCCCAAACACACCTCCAAGCTGTGTAAGGGCTATTTGACCAAGAAGGAGAGTGATGGGGTGCTACGCCAGATGATCTGGCCTCCACAGTCACCAGACCTGAACCCAATCGAGATGGTTTGGGGTGAGCTGGACCGCAGAGTGAAGGCAAAAGGGCCAACAACTGCTAAGCATCTCTGGGAACTCCTTCAAGATTGTTGGAAGACCATTTCTGGTGACTACCTCTTGAAGCTCATCAAGAGAATGCCAAGAGTGTGCAAAGCAGTCATAAAAGCAAAAGGTGGCTACTTTGAAGAACCTAGAATATAAGACATATTTTCAGTTGTTTCACACTTTTTTGTTAAGTATATAATTCCACATGTGTTAATTCATAGTTTTGATGCCTTCAGTGTGAATGTACAATTTTCATAGTCATGAAAATACAGAAAAATCTTTAAATGAGAAGGTGTGTCCAAACTTTTGGTCTGTACTGTATGTCAATTTAAAAATTAAAAAAATAATAGCTCTTGGAAGGTAAGGAAGAAAAAACAAAAGCAAAATAAAGAAAATGATGGCTGCATCTCCAAGAGGTTAAGTATGACAATCTACATGTACAACATCAAATTACATCAGAGCTTATCCTATTTTCTATGTAGAAGCCACTCAGAGCTCTTGGAATTCTGAGTTTGAAAGAGGTTCTTCTGCTGAATCCCTTCACTAAGTGGATTCATTGAGTCACGTTTCATCATGTTACAAGCTAAATTCATTTGGTGCTTTCAAACTGCAGTTGTAAATAAAATGGGATTCATATGTCACATGGGTGCATTGAATGTACTGTTGGTGACCCTACACCAGACCTGGGCAAAGTGTGGCCCACAGCCAAAGGGCTGGAAACAGTGGCGTCCCGCGCCACACGGCCGCCCTCCACCTTAAATCTCAGCTTCACCGGTATCTGCATATTCAGGATGCTGATATCAGTAAATACAATTATGGTACAGAGAGCCATCTGCTCCGTCTTCCACCATTGAGCCTGTGCGTCTGAGATCGCAACAGGCACAATGATGTCACTACATCACGACTGCTCTGCAGATCCTCAGTACACAGAACTGAGGAGAGTAGCAGGGAAACAGGGTTAGTGAGTAGTTTTTTATATTTTAAATTGTCAGTACTTGTGGGAAACTGTGAGGACATTATACTGTGTGTGTGGGGGGGGGGGCTTTGTATGGATCTCATACTGCATAAGGGGCTGTGTGGGGACATTATGCTTTGTGAAAGTTTGTGTGGAAACATCACACTACGTGAGAGGCTGTGCGGGGACCTCATACTGCGTGAGAGGTTGTGTGGAAACATCATACTGTGTGGGGAGGCTGTGTGGGGACATCGTACTGCATGGGGGGGCTGTGTGGGGACATCATACTTCATGGGGGGATTTCTTGGTACATCATACTATATGGCGGAATTTGTGGAGACATACTGCATAGGGGGATGTGTGGGGCCATCATACCATGTGGGGGGACATCATACTGTGTTGCGGGCTGTGTGGGAACATCATACTGTGTGAAGGGACATCACACTGTGTTAGGGTCTTAGTGGAGATATCATACTGTGTGAGGGGTTGTGTGGATACATCATACTGTATGGGGAACATCATGCTTTGTAGGGACATAACACTGTGTGGGGGGCTTGGTGGGAACTTCATACTGTTTGCGGGACTGTCTACATCATGCTGTGCGCCAGAATATCATACTTTGGAGGGGGGGGGGGGCTGTGTGGGGACATCATACTCTATGGAGAGCTGTGTAGGGATATCATACCTTTTGGGGATATCCTACTGCTTGAGGGGCTTTGTGGGATATCATTGAGTATGGATGACTGTGTGGGTCATCATAATGGCTTGAAGGACTGTGTGGAGACATCATACTATGTGGGGGGCTTTGTAGGGATATTATACTTCATGGGGGGGCTGTGTGAAGACATAATATGGCATGAGGGGCTGTGTGGGGATGTCATACTGTATGAGAGGTTGAATAGGGATATCATACTGCTTGGGGGGCTTTGTGGAGACATATTGTGTGGTTGGCTTTCCGGAGACATACTGCATGTGGGGATTTGTGGTGACATCATAATGTGGGAAGTGAAATCATACTGTGTGGGGGACATCATACTTTGTGTTGGGTTTGTGGGGACATCATACTGTGTGGGGGGCATTATGGGGACATCATGCTGTGTGCGAGAACATCATACTTTGAGGGAACATTATGTTTTGTGGGGTCATCATACTGTGTGGTGACATACTGTATATTGTATTGTGAACTGTTGATTAAAGAACAAGAGTTGATTAAAAGGAACAATATGATTTACTGTTTTTTATAAACTTAAAAAAGCAGTATAATATATGATTTTGATCAGCTGCTTCATGTAAGAATACATGTTACAATAATTCTTTTTGTAACATGCATTAGCAGTAGCAGCTACTCATCATACTTAATGCTGATCAATATTAAGTGATAAAATACCAATAATAATAATGAGCAGAATAATATTCAGCCTGTTAGTTTGGCCCTCCACAACAGTCACCATCTCTCATGTGTTAATTGCCCCCCCCTGCCCTACACTGAAGAATTAGATAATTATATTATAAGCATTTCCATAAATGTACTAATGGCTGGAGTTATCATGGATACTTTAGCAAGAAAGAAAAGACAGGTTGCCTCTAAGCCCATTATTAGACATAGGCTGATTGAGGACTTCTTGGAACTATCTACTTTAATAGTATTGCTCTTCTCATATGGGCCAAATGGATCTTTTGGGTCCCCTTAGGTTCCAGGGCCCTGGTGCTACTGAAAAGCCTTCATCCACTATAGTTACACCCTTTTTTATGGGCTCCCATAAACATGTTAAATACCACCATGGTTGGACTTCTCTTGATCTCTTGATAGTAAGCAGAGCAGTGGCGAACTTGAACTTCTTGGGCCCCAGTGCTAAATCGCCAATAGGGATCCCAACTATCCTGGGTCTTTAATACTACTGGTCTTCTTATATGGGCCAGAGAGTCATATTGGGCCTCCTTAGGCCACTTTGCACTCAGTATAGTTACACCCCTGTACCAGAAGATCCTTCAGTGTGCCCACATGACAAACCTAGAAGAGAATCTACTAGGGTCTGTTTCTTATGATCTTACTGATCATATGTCCTGTGTCTTCAATTTACATATTATGTGTAAATGGAAGATTGGTCCTTGGATTATTATCAGTTGGTGGACCCAGGGAATCCCAACCCAACCCTGACCTGACCACCTCTACCCCCCCCCATGTACCATGTTACCTACCAACTTTTTTGACTCCTGTGCAGCCCAATATTTTACTTTTAATTAAATGTGATTCTAAAGGGGCATCAATTGTTTTATTTTATCTTCAGCTATTATCTCCCTCAAAAAATACAATATAGATGATAATAGAGAAGATAGGAAAATAATATTTGGTGTATTTCTACATTTGTATTTGAGGCTATACTGCAAATTTCATCAGATTTACCAGAATAGCCATGAAAAGAGTTATACAATGGGCAATACAACAGAACTAAAAATGTAAATCAGTGGGGTCTGTTGGGTACAGTGGTATCTGTCATTCAAGGCAGGTGTGAACAAGGCATGTAAACTCAAATAGGATGTTAAGATAAGCAAATTGATTCTAAAAGAATAGATTTCGCTATAAATTTTTCCCAAAGTTTGGATTCAAACAAATTCAAATTTTGGGGATTAAGTTTGCAAATCCAGCAAAATGATCAGTCCGCTGCGATTTTGCTTGTTTCCGAAGGCCCAAAAAAGATTTAAAAAACAATAAAATATATTAACCTCTCCTCGGGCCTCCCATACCTGTCCTGGTGTTACAGCTTCTTCCTAGTCCTCTGATTGTTCCTCTTCGGCCTTCGTCTCATTCCGGGTCTTCTGAGGCTGACATTGATTAAGCCCCACACAATGATATTGGTGCAATGTACGTCATTGACGGTATTGTTTGTGATGAGCCCCTTATAACCAAGTGGGGTCTAGTCAGTCAGTGGCAGTGCTGGAAAAGCCGGAGGGGCAAGAAGGCCAAAGAGGAACGATCAGCAAATCTGTCAGGAGCTGTGACGATGAGACAGGTATGGGGAAGGCCGAGGCTAGATGAGTATAATAGTTTATTGTTTTTTAACCTCTTCATGGCAGATTCAATTTGCACTGAATTTGTTTCCATACAAATCAAATCTCAACTTCTGAATTGAGAGAATCTGCCCAAATCAAATTTTGAGAGATTTGCTCAACTCGTATCATAGAGAAATTCAGCTTTTTCCGTACAGAAATTGTCATGATTCACATCAGTTGCTGTTCCCAATAGGGCTCAGATGTCATTACCCTTACTTTACATTGATGCCCTATCCCTTGGATAGGTTATCAATGTCTGATCAGCCGGGATCCGACACCTGGCACCCCCGCCGATTAGCCGTTACCAGCCGTCGGCCGGAAATACTTACTTGTGGAGGTTGGCTGTCTACTTGTATTGGCCGGGGCATGGTACTGCACATCTGCCTCCTATTGCTTTAAATGTGCAGTATCAAGCCCCAGCCAGTACAAGTAGACGGCCAGCTCTGTAAGTAAGTACTTCCGGCCGGCGGCTGATAAAGGCTGATCGGCGGGGGTCCCGGGTGTCGGACCCTGGCTGATCAAACATTGATGCCTGATCCTAAGGATAGGGCATGAATGTAAAAGTAGTGAACAACTTCTTTAAATGCACAATATGGCCAATTTACCAGAATTTTTTTAAGATAAAACTCATGCAAACACATTCAGATGAGCTCAGGACCCCAGTGCTGTACGGTAATAGTACTAATGATAGAACCTTTGCATTGTCCAGCTATCAAAAATGTCTACTATACAAGGCATAGAAAACACAATTCTGTCATAATTCTGGTGCATTTTGCTTAATAAATCTCCTCCAATATTCATACCCTGAGGTCTCTTACCCTGAGTGCCACATTTTTAAATAAACTATATATTTTTTTTTTACCATGTTAAATTTCAAAAAATCGTTTCACTTTTTGACCTCACCTCAGTGAATGAGTAATCTATCATCTTCTGTACCAGGTCCTTGGCACGGCCTCACCTTGACAGCTCCCATAAAGAAGCCGTTCTCTGCTGCAAGTACAATAAAGCCTTCAGGCAAGTCGTCACCTGCTCAGAAGCTTCGGTAAGTGTTTCTCAAGGCTGCATCATAATGTCTCCATTTTTTGTTCTTTGTCTGTTTGATTTATTAGCTTTCTATTAAATGAATTGTTCGTAGGTTATATTCATAATAACACAATGTAAGATCATTTCTGATGGATAGCAATTAAGTGATACTCTTATTTTCAGGAGTACGCCTAGGATGGGAGGGCACCAAAAGCAGTTTTAATTTGTTGCGGAGGATGAGGGTGGCAGCACCATACATTTTCTATAGGTTTGTGGTAAAGGAAACACACAACGTAAAAAGTAAATACACTTTTTTTTAAAGGGAATCTGTCAGCAGGTTTTTAATCTGAGAGCAGCATAATATAGGGGCAGAGATCCTGATTCCAGGGATGTGTCAATTGTTCAGCACTTGCTGTAGCTTCAATACAATCATTGTTTTATCAGCAGGAGATTATCACTTCAGGACTAGGTGTCGTGTTAATTGCGGTCCTGCTAATCTGTGTAACCCCGCCCCCACTACTGATTGGCTGCTTACAGACAATACACAGGAAGCTGCCAATTAGCGGTGTGGATGAGGTTATACAGAGCTCAGCATTCATAGCACTGCTACATCTACAACAGGGAAGACGCTGATTCTATCAAAACTGCACAGAGCAGTCCAGTAAGTAATACATCGCTGAAATCAGGCTCTCTGCCCCTATATCATGCTGCTATCATATTCCATAGTAAAAATCTGCTGGCTGATTCCTTTTAAGTAATTACCCTCCAGGCATTACAAAGTTATGAATATTGTAATATGCTTCCTTACTTTATTTTCCCTCCATCTCTCCCAGACACTGGTGCTGTTTCAGTGACTAGTTCTTGCCCCTTTAGAATCTGCTTTCAATAGTTCCTTTCTGGGCCTCTCTGTGCCCCCACCCTTGCGTTCAGACTGGGAAAGTCCTGTGCAGAGACTGTCTGCACATAGTATACCGATCTTTGCTGAGCAGCAGTTGAAAGCTGCTTCTAAAGGAGCAAGAATGGGCATTGAAACAGTATGGCAGCATGGTGTTTAACAGAGGAGGCGCAATTTGGTAATAAGTATATTACAAAAATTCATAACTTTCTTGTGCCTAGTAACTTTATAAGATTTTTTTGTACACAAGATAGTTATGTTATGAATGTTCCTTATTTGTATTTGAAGTTTCCTCTTTCTGCATTGTTACTCAGCATGTACATTAGTTAATATTAACTTATTTGTCTTTCTCCAGGCTGTGAGAGTTTGGGATTTTGAGACTGGGAAACAAATGTTTGAATTCAATGACGCCCATGGAAGTTCTGGGATCACCTGTATGACATTTGATTCCAGGGGTAGACGGTATGTTTTTAGTTTTTTTTTTCTAAAGAGGAATTCTCACTTTTCCATCTCTCACTAGATCAGGATGCACAACCCCTATCTCGGGGCCACTGTAAATGGAGGATTGTTTGCACAGCACTTCTATCGCTTTTCACTTTATGGGAATTCAATAAAACGAATCTTGCTGTCGATGTGGGTTACACTTCTGGGGTTCGAGACCTCCATTTCATGGGGCTACTGGGAATAGAAAGGGAATTCTCTCACCATTCAGTTTATCGGAGTTGAAAAAAAAGACCTGTCCGTACTCCCAATAGAATTGAATTGAGAGAGATGTTGATGCACAGCCATCTATCCGGTCACAACAGCTGCACAACAGAGATTGAGGATCCCAATCTAGAGAGAGGTCCTATGGACATCCTATTAATGTCCAATTAAGGATTTCATTTAAAGAAGATCTGTCAGCTCATTTTTTAAATATGATAACATTAAAAGCAAAGCCGCAGAAAGCGGAATTAACCCCTTAACGACCTTGGGTCTTTCTGTTTTTGTGTTTTAATTTTTTGCTCCCCTTCTTCCCAGAGCCAGAACTTTTTTAATTTTCGTTCAATATGGCCATTTGAGGGCTTATTTTTTTGCGTGATGAGTTGTACTTTTAAACGCCATCACTGGTTTTACCATATCATGCACTGGAAAACGGGAAAAAAAATCCAAGTGTGGTGAAATTGCAAAAAAAATGCAATTCCACAGTTGTTTTTGGGGTCCTTTTTTTACCACGTTCACTGATTGCTAAAACTGACCTGCCATTATTATTCTCCAGTTCATTACGAGTTCGTATATACCAAACATGTATAGGTTTTTCTTTATTTAAGTGGTGAAAAAAAAATCCAAAATTTGCTTAAAAAAAAAAAAATGACGCCATTTTCCGAGACCCGTAGCGTCTCCATTTTTCGGGATCTGGGGCCGGGTGAGGGCTTATTTTTTGTGCGCCGGGCTGTCATTTTTAATGATACCATTTTGGGGTAGATCCGATGTTTTGATCGCCCGTTATTGCATTTTATTGCAATGTTGCAGTGACCAAAAAACGTAAATCTGGCGTTTAGAATTTTTTTCTCGTTACGCCGTTTACCGATCGGATTAATTCTTCTTTTATATTGATAGATCGGGCGATTATGAACGTGGCGATACCAAATATGTGTATGTGGGTTTTTTTTTTAATTATTTTATTTTGAATGGGGCGAAAGGGGGGTGATTTAAGCTTTTGTATTTTTTTTATTTTTTTATTATTTTTAAAAACATTTTTTTACACTTACTGCATGCTTCTATAGTCTTCATAGGAGACTAGAAGCAGCAGTTGTCTGATTGCTTCTACTGCATACAGACGATGAGCAGATCGCTTGTATGCAGCCGAAATGCTCACTTGCTATGAGCGCCGACCACTAGGTGGCGCTCATAGCAATTGAGACATGACAACCACAGGCGTCTGCTGCAGACCCTGGGTTGTCATGCCCACCCATTGGTGACCCGCGATCACGTGATGGGGTCACCGATGGGCGGGGCTTAAGACGCGCTTCCTGGAAGCGCGAGTTAAATGCTGCTGTCAGAGATTGACAGCGGCATTTAACTGGTTAACAGCCGCGGGTGGATCGCGATTCCACCCGCGGCTGTTGCGGACACATGTCAGCTGTAAGAATCAGCTGACATGTGCTCGGTTCAGTGCGGGCTCAGCGCCAGAGCCCCCGCTGAACCGGCCTTTCCGACCTGGTGCGTACTATTACTGACCAGGTCGGAAAGGGGTTAAAATTCCCCCAAAAAATTCAAGAGCGCAGCAGAAAAGGGCAACAGTATTTACCTGCCCAGGTCTCAAAAACTAATGCACTATCAGGATGCAGCAACCCCATATATTAAAGATGGAGGCGACACAGGTGCAAAATACTGACGAGACAACCACTCACAACCTACCAATTCATGGAGGGGGTGATTGCTTAATATTAAAATTGCACTCAAAATAGGCTTGTATAGGGCGTTGGTCACACACAGGTAGTGCACAGTGTCAGGCTTACAGCCTATTAGTGACGCCCATACTATTAGATTAAAACTATAAGTGCACCCCATGAGAATATGATAACTAGACGTTTTCAAAGCTAAGATTTTATCACAATATGCATGTGACTGATAGTTAGCAGGTGGCCCTGCCTAAAGCCTCATTTGGTGAACTGAAGTGATGAGCGAGTATGTTCTGTTAACCCTTTTGGCGAGCATGCTCGGGTGTTTTCCGAGTATCTTCAGCGCGCTTGTGCTCGGTGTTATGTTTGAATCACTCCCGTGTGCATGATTTGCGACTGTTTGACAGCTTTAATAAATGTGAGGAATGCCTGTTTCTTTGGCATTCCTCACATTTATTAAAACTGTCAAACAGTCGCAAATCATGCACACGTGAGTGATTTAAACATAACTCCGAGCACGCTGAAGATACTCGGTGTTTGCCTGAGCATGCTCGTAAATCTTGAATAACGAGCATGCTCACTCGTCACTACTGAACTGTGATTCAGCTACAAGTTCTTTATATGTATGGCTAGTGACGCGCCCCTGGGCCTGTGTCGCGCTGCGTTGCGCACGCGGGAGCTTACCCGGAGCCGGATCTCTTGAGGGTTGTAGTCTCGTGGCGGTGACCCGGTCCGTGCCCAGGGAGTCAAACTGAGCGGCGATGTAACAGCGGTAGATGTAGGACGACTACGCCACCCGTTGAATGCAGCTATGGAGCTGCCGCTGCAGGACAGTCCGCTGAGGCCGATGGATGGATGGTGCAGCGTAGATGGTATAACCCCCAACGGGAGGGGTATGGCCTCAGGGCAGCAGATGTGGATGATGGGGGTAGCAGGAACCACTCAGAGACGGTGCGGTGTAATTCAGGGTCTTTACTGGTAACAACGATAGACCCTCCCGGAGTACTTGCTAGTGAACGGGGCCTGGTCAGTCCTTGAGCAGATGGGATCTCCCCTGGCCAGGCGGAGTTGTAGGCCTCCCAAACTGACTGTACTCTTCTGGCTACCTTGCTAGAAGCGGATATAAGTAGCCCACGTCCCTGAGTGTACCGTGTGGTGCTCACCCGTATGGCCGGTGACTCGGGGCCTTCTAATGGCTTCCGCTCCACGATGGCGGTGCTGGTCCCACGCGTGTGACCGTGCCTTCGGGTTTCTGGGCCCGAGGACCTGAAATCCCCTGCCGGTCGGCTTCTGCTGCTGGGTAAGAGTTAGTCCCCACAGCCTCGGACGCCGGGTCCGGTAAGAAAGCTTCTCAGTCAGGGCGAGCTCTGCAGCTGCCAGCCCCTGACTCGTAGTAGTATTGCTTCTGCTGTTTCTTGTCTCTACTCTCCTTGACTGACTAACCCTGCTTCAGCCCCGGGTTTATATAGGGGAAGGTCTTCCCCTCCCAAGACTGGGCAGGAGGTGTGGCATGCACAGGATCCCTGGCCAAGAGACCTCCCACCTGCTCTCAGACATAACATTGCTTGTTACTGTGGAAACCAGACCCCTGGGGTGCCACATTCCCCCCTAGTGAAATTTAGTACTCCGGGACTAAACATATTTTAGAAAAACATAACAAGATATAACAATAACAATACAATAAAGAAACACATAAAGGTGGTCACGGCATGTCCGTAACCGGGTGCAGTCTTTGAAGAAACAAAGGTGTCCATTTCACCAAAACAGGGAGACGTAACCAGGTAGGGGTCTGTCCTACCCCGAGTCCTTAACAGTCTCTAGTCCATCCTGGGTTACGCTCCAACTAATTGTACAAGGATTCCCGGTAGATCCACCAAGGATTCCTAAAAATAACTAGAAACACAAAATTATACACAAGCAACAATACACAGGTAAACATAAATAAAACAATTTATACACTTTAAATCCTCCAGCGTGCGGGTAACTGGCCTCTAGTGGCCCTAGTGGACCTACGGAGCTGACTGTCTAGCCCTGAACTACAGGGTGTAGGAGCTGTCAAGGGTAAACTGGGCAGCTGTCTACCGGCTCTTTGGCTCACTAGGGGTACGGCAGGCTCACTATAAGCAGAGGGTTGATCCTCCTGTTCTGCTTGTGTGGAGTCTTCTGCCTCCTGGACCGGCTGTTCTTCCAGCTCTACCTGTTGCTCCGTAGGTGCTTGGGATGCTGGTTGGAGGAAGGTGAGTACGGGTACCACAACTGCACCATTGACTTGAGTCCAAGACCGAGGGAAGTCCCCGAGCACAGTACTAACCATATCTTCCCTTTCCTCTACGGGTCGATGGTCTTCTTGTTCCTCTTCAGGGTTCCTCAGTTGTTCGGGACACTTCTTCAGGTGGTCCTGGGATACAATGGCTGTGGCTTCCCCTCCGTCTTTACTGATGGTACAAACCTTCGGGTTCTCGTGGCTTGAGGGCAGTACGGTGTACGGGTCCTTCTCCCACTGGTCATCCAACTTGTGGAGCCGTCTCTTCCTCTTCAAGACCTGCTCTCCGGGTACCAGGGGAACAGCGGGAGCATACTGGTTGTAAGTTTTCTCTTGTCTTTCCCTAGCCTGACAGAGACTTCGCTCCACGCTCTCCTGTACTCTCCGGTACTGCTGCTGCCTCTCTGTGTCCCAGTCTGTTTCTGGTGAAGTGTCCTCGGGTGTCAGGACTCCCATTTCCAGGTCAACAGGTAACTTACCAGGTCTTGCCCTCATTAGGTAAGCCGGGGTACAGTTGGTGGAACCTACCGGGATGTGGTTGTATAGGTCCACCAGATCGGGCAACTTCTCAGGCCACAGACTGCGTTCTTCCAGGGGCAACGTTTTTAGAAGATCCATTACCACCTGGTTCATTTTCTCACAAAGTCCATTAGTTTGCGGATGGTAGGGTGTCGTCCTTATCTTCCGGCAGCCATACAGATTGCAGAATTCCTGGAAGACCTCCGCTTCAAAGGCAGGTCCCTGGTCCGTCAGCACTTGGTCCGGGTACCCGTGTGGACGGCAAAAGTGCTGCTGGAAGGCTCTAGCTGCTGTTTGAGCCGTTAAGTCCTTGACGGGGACGACAACCAGAAACCGGGAGTAATGATCCACGATGGTTAACTCGTAGACGTAGCCACTTCTGCTTGGGGTCAGTTTTACATGATCCAAGGCTACCAGTTCCAACGGTTGCCGGGTGACGATGGACTGCAGGGGAGTCTTCTGGCTGGCACGGTCCTTCCTTCTCAGGTTGCACGGGCCACAGTCTCTGCACCACTTCTCGATGGTTCCCCTCATGCCTACCCAGTGGAACCGCTCGCGCAGCAGGAACTCCAGCTTCTTCCACCCGAAGTGTCCAGCTCCATCGTGGTATGCCTCCATCACCATGGCTGCGTCTCTTCGTGGCACCACTACTTGCCAGAGTAATTCATGCGTCCGGGAGTTAACCATTCTGCGGCACAACTTCCCTTTGTAAAGGAACAGTCGACTCTTCTCTGCCCATAGTTGTTTGGCTTCCTCCGGAGCGTCTGGTTCGAGGCGAGCCTCCGGCCGAGTCAGCATCTCCTTCACCAGTCGGACGGCAGGGTCGCTGTCTTGCGTTTCCGCCCAGTTGTAGTGGGGTAAGGGGTTCAACGTAGCAGCCTGCTTACTCCTTACCCGGTGGGAATACTGGATAGTCCCATGACGGTGGAACGCAGGGAGTTCAACTTCTTCCAGTCCCTCCGGATCTTCTCCTCCGTCCGGCAGGTTGGGCATCCTGGACAGGGCGTCCGCGTTGGTATTGGAGCGTCCTGCCCGGTATTTGATTGTGAACTCGTAGTTGGACAGACGGGCCATCCACCTCTGCTCCAGGGCACCGAGTCTTGCCGTGTCCAGGTGTGTCAACGGGTTGTTATCCGTGTACACGGTGAACCGGGAAGAAGCGAGGTAATGCTTAAAGCGCTCGGTGACTGCCCATACTACGGCCAGGAACTCTAACTTAAATGAGCTGTAATTCTCGGGGTTCCTTTCTGTGGGTCGCAGTTTTCGGCTGGCGTAGGCGATTACTCGTTCCTTCCCCTGCTGGATCTGGGACAGTACGACTCCTAGCCCGATGTTACTGGCGTCGGTGTAGAGGATAAAGGGCTGGCTATAATCCGGGTACGCCAGGATTTCGTCCCCCGTGAGGGCCATCTTCAGCTGGCGGAAGGACTCTTCTTCCAGCTCCTCCCATTTGAAGGGCGGCTTCTGGTTCTTGGCCTTCCGGGACTGGCCTATCAGGAGGTCCTGCATAGGTGCTGCCTTTTTGGTGAAACCGGGAATAAACCTTCGGTAGTAGCCTACCAACCCGAGGAACTGCCGCACTTCTTTTACGCTGGAGGGGCTTGGCCATTCCTTAATTGCGGTGATCTTATCAGGGTCGGGAGCCACTCCGTCAGCGCTCACCACGTGTCCCAGGTACTGCACCTTTGGTTTCAGGAGGTGACACTTGGAGGGTTTCACCTTTAGGCCGTAACTTGCCAGAGCTTCGAACACTTCCGCCAGGTGTTTCAGGTGGTCCTCATACATCTTGGAATATACGATGACATCGTCCAGGTACAACAGGACCGTCTCGAAGTTTCTGTGGCCCAGACAACACTCCATTAGTCGTTGGAAGGTTCCCGGTGCGTTGCAGAGTCCGAACGGCATGCAGGTGAACTCGCTAAGTCCCATCGGGGTGGTGAATGCGGTCTTCTCCCGGTCCGCCTCTGCTACAGGAACCTGCCAGTACCCGCTAGTGAGATCCAAGGTAGAGAAGAAGTTAGCAGATCTTAAAGCAGCCAATGACTCCTCTATCCTTGGTAAGGGGTACGCATCCTTGTGTGTGATACGATTGATTTTCCGGTAATCTACACACATCCTCATGGTGTTGTCTTTCTTTCGGACTAAGACTAGTGGAGCTGCCCAGGGGCTACAGCTATCCCTGATCACCCCAGCCTCCTTCATGTCTCTAAGCATCCCCTTGGCGTGTTGGTAGTGGGCAGGGGGTACGGGTCGATACCTCTCTTTTATAGGAGGATGGTCTCCCGTGGGGATGTGGTGTTCTACCCCCTTGACTCGCCCGAAGTCTAACGGGTGTTTACTGAACACTCTCTCGTACTCCTGAACCACCCGATAGACTCCTTGTTTCTGGTGTGCGGGAGTGGAGTCAGTACCCAGATGTAGTTGCTGACACCAGTCCTCCATGTTTTTCTTAGAGCCGTTACCTTCCTCCGGGTGAGATGGAGGCAAGGGTACCACAGATTGTATAGAATTTTGGTTAATGGTATATAATTTGGCTAGCATGGCATACCGGGGCAGGTACACTTCCCTCTCCCCGATATTTATTATGCGAACGGGCACCCTCCCATGGCGTACATCAACCACCCCCCGTGCTGTCAAAATGGTGGGCCTACTGTCCGAGTAAACTGGTTCTACCATTGCCTGGTAATCTCTACCTCTCAGACCAATAGCTGCCCGGCACCAAATCATCATTTCACTTTTTGGGGGCATGGCAATAGGAAAAGGGTCACACATTCTTACGCTACCAATCTCACCGCCGGAGAGTTCCACCTGTTGCCGTCGCATCAGTGCCCGGATCTCTTTCTGGAGCACCCGCTGCTCGCCGGAGCTGGCGTTCTTGGCAACCTGCTGTAAAAGGAAAATCACCTCTGCAAGACAATTTTCAATTACATTAGTTCCTAGAGTTATTTTTGGGTGACTCTCATGTTTGTCAATATCTACAATGATCAGTCCCTGTGCTGCCAGTTCGACTCTACCGATTTTGATGGTCACCTCTTTAAATCCGATCTGTGGCACGGGCTGGCCATTGCTGGCGATGATACTCAAGTCGTCGTCAGGGTAGCGGGTAATATCCGAGTCATTCCAGTACTGCTTAAAGAGCACGTACGGGATGGTGGTGACCTGTGACCCGGTGTCCAGTAGGGCACTCATGGGAATGCCATCCAGTACCACAGGCAAGACTGGACGTCCTCCCACATATCTGTCGCGCCAGTTCGATGGGCCTGGTGATCTTTTTCCTGGGGGTTGGCCCTCTACCCCAGGTTGTGCCCGTTTAAAGAACAGTACCTTGCCATATGTCCAGATTGATTGCAGCGGCGGCAGATGGGACGTCCGTCCTCGCTGTATCGGTCACTGGGTCTTCCTCTGGCCGGTGGGGTCCTCCTTGGTCGACGCCACGGGATGTCCTCCGGTCCGGATGCCAGCTGGATCTTCCCTGGGGTGGAAGCCTGTAAAGACTGCACAGTTCGGGTTAGCGCAGCAACACTCTTAGCTAGCTCTTGGACCTGATGGTGTAGGTCTGGAGCCGGGTCATTGTCCAAAGCCTGCGCATCAGCTCCCACAGGCCCTGCCGACAAGGGCGCCGCCTCCTGGTGGTAAGTGATAGCAGGGCGCTTGTGGGTCACAACGCCACCCGGTGCCGGTTCTCGGAGCACCCGGATGGCTCTGTCCTTGAACTGTGCAAAGCCCAGATGGGGATCCTGTAAGGCCATTGCCCGCAACTGGGTTCGGTGGGTATTACAATACAGTCCCTCTATAAACTGTTCGGTCAACAGCCTGTCCTTGTTTCCCACTCCATCAGGGTCGGTCTGCTTAATGGCCCTCAGGGCCTCTTGTAGGTTTAGTGCATAGTCCCTTATACTCTCATGCGCTCGCTGCTTGCACCCGTAGAATCTAAGCTTAATCTCGGCTGAGGTGCGGGTATCAAAGGTGTCCTTCAGCCGGGTTAGTATCCCTGCGACAGTCTTCCTCCCAGGTGGCCAGGATTTTACTTCCCTTTTGGCTGCCCCGGTTAGTTGGGCCACCAGGATGCTCACTTTTTGCTCTTCTGTGAGGGGGTACACCTGGAAGAGGCTATCCAGCTTTTCTCTAAAGTCATGCAGGGTATGTGACTCCCCTGAGTACTGGGGTAGCCAAGCTGCTCCCGGGATATAGGGCATGGTGAAGGGCATAACTGCAGCAGTGGTAGCGCTGGCGGGGGTTGAGGCAGTGAAGCTCTCCTCCGTATCCGACATCTTCCTCCCCCCTAGTGGACCGTGGCCTACCTTGCGATGATCCTGTTCCGTAGGCCGCGGCTCCGCAGTGGATCGTCAGGGTTGAGGACCTTCCGTCGCGCTCCTGTGACGTCGGCGTCTGCTGGGCTCCTTCCAGGACCTTACGCAACGTCCGGACGTGAGGCGGGGCTTCAGTTCTCGCGCGCTTTCGGAGTCCACGCCCCTCTTCTTCCCGCACGGCGTCCTCAAGATGGCGTCCAATGGCGGGAAAACTCCACGGATGGCGGGAAGAAGGCAGAAGATGGCGCCGGATGGCGGGAATCTTCACCACAGGTAAGTTTGAAAAGTCTCTTTTTCAGGCACGCAGTACCCGGTGGTTGCGGGCACGAAATCCTGCCGACTACGCCAAAGTTGACGCGCCCCTGGGCCTGTGTCGCGCTGCGTTGCGCACGCGGGAGCTTACCCGGAGCCGGATCTCTTGAGGGTTGTAGTCTCGTGGCGGTGACCCGGTCCGTGCCCAGGGAGTCAAACTGAGCGGCGATGTAACAGCGGTAGATGTAGGACGACTACGCCACCCGTTGAATGCAGCTATGGAGCTGCCGCTGCAGGACAGTCCGCTGAGGCCGGTGGATGGATGGTGCAGCGTAGATGGTATAACCCCCAACGGGAGGGGTATGGCCTCAGGGCAGCAGATGTGGATGATGGGGGTAGCAGGAACCACTCAGAGACGGTGCGGTGTAATTCAGGGTCTTTACTGGTAACAACGATAGACCCTCCCGGAGTACTTGCTAGTGAACGGGGCCTGGTCAGTCCTTGAGCAGATGGGATCTCCCCTGGCCAGGCGGAGTTGTAGGCCTCCCAAACTGACTGTACTCTTCTGGCTACCTTGCTAGAAGCGGATATAAGTAGCCCACGTCCCTGAGTGTACCGTGTGGTGCTCACCCGTATGGCCGGTGACTCGGGGCCTTCTAATGGCTTCCGCTCCACGATGGCGGTGCTGGTCCCACGCGTGTGACCGTGCCTTCGGGTTTCTGGGCCTGAGGACCTGAAATCCCCTGCCGGTCGGCTTCTGCTGCTGGGTAAGAGTTAGTCCCCACAGCCTCGGACGCCGGGTCCGGTAAGAAAGCTTCTCAGTCAGGGCGAGCTCTGCAGCTGCCAGCCCCTGACTCGTAGTAGTATTGCTTCTGCTGTTTCTTGTCTCTACTCTCCTTGACTGACTAACCCTGCTTCAGCCCCGGGTTTATATAGGGGAAGGTCTTCCCCTCCCAAGACTGGGCAGGAGGTGTGGCATGCACAGGATCCCTGGCCAAGAGACCTCCCACCTGCTCTCAGACATAACATTGCTTGTTACTGTGGAAACCAGACCCCTGGGGTGCCACACTAGCACCACATACTCGCTATAGGCTATGGGGCTGTTCACACGTCTATGTTTTTTCTTAAGGACCAAGTGCCTGCAAAAAATACAATATCCAAATTAGATCCAAGTCGTAGGGCAAATTTGCACATACAAGTCTATAGGTCCATGAAATACTCGGATAGCACATTGATTTCATCCTAACTGCATCCTAGTCTGTTTTCCAGTAACTGATAAGAGAAGCTTGAGAAACCTCCATCAGCTTTTTTGCAAAATAGAAAAACTGATGTAAGGCTTTATGCACACAGCATAATTTAGACTCTGGCACAAATGCTGAGTTTTCCCAGGTGAAGCCACTTCAGGATAATGCCAGGCGGTTGTTTCCCTGACGCAGCTTCGCCTTCGATCTTTACCTCCGGCTTTCATTCTATATATTTTGCATATAGAGAGCAGGTGGCTTCTTAGCGGAAGCCGCCCAAAGAAGGAGCAGGTCACTTCTTTTAACAGCTTCAGGATTTCCGAACCTTTAAGTGGTTAAATGAAGTGACATAAGACGGAACACGTGCACAGCAATGTTGTTTTGACATTGCTGTGCACCATGTTCATTTTATGGGGCGCTTTTTCAGGCAGATTCCACCTGAATAAGACATTGTGTGCACAAAGCCTATTGATGATGGTAAAACTTATACACTGAACGAACACTGATGAAAATCTAATCCAGCAATTTGATTAAATGTACGACAAAAAACACTGACATCTGAATATGACCAACGACAGCATTAAAGGGGTTTGCGACTGCTAGGACAATCCCTTCTTGACCAAAATGTTTGGCCCCGATAAAATAAAAAAGCCTATACTCCCCTCCCGTGCCGGTGCCGTTTCAGCGGTGTCGGCACTCTCGGTCCCGTAATTGTTGTGACATGTGAGCCCTGTGCCCAATCAGTGCCGACATCACTGTCTCTGCCTTCTGTCGAATTGAACATGAAGAGGAAGTCAGGAGGATGTCGGCACTGATTGGGCTCAGGGCTCACGTGTCACAACAACCACACAGGAGTCCCGGGACCGTGAGTACCGACACCGCTGGAACGGCACCGGCACAGGAGGTGAGTATAAGTGTTTTTATTTTATCGGAGCCAAACGTGGGGTATGAGAAGGGGGTGTCCAAGTAGTGGACAGTGTCTTTAAAACAACCATAATATCTCTGCCTTTTTGGCTAAGTTCGCATGGTCCACTGAATTTAGCAGACCAGTCATATCCGCAAATTGTTTCATGCTAGCCCACGTAGTGGTCAAGTGCAGCAGTTTTCAAGTTCTAATTTGGTCCATAATTCGGACCGGACTAGCTTGTGCTGCAATTTTTTTCCCTAATGTCCGTGAGAAAATATATTGAAATATATAACATAGGCTAAAATTGTATCTGAGTGCTGCCTGTTTGACATAAGGACAACCCACGGACAAGAAATATGTTCAACTGAATGCACCCTCAGCATCTGATGTACTTAAGACAGATTTGTTGCAGAGATTTCTGTGACTGACCCATTCTTCTAAATAGGACTTGCTGAAATCCAGGAGTTTGTCCCCCAAAAATCACATTCGGATGAATGGAAATGATTTTCCGTTGCTGAGATTTCGGCAACAAATTACCTCCATTTGAATGCCGTAATTCATCTGTCAGTCGGCCCTATACTCATATAAATTATTGGTTTATCTGTGTGATATACATAGATGTTCACTATTTTTCTCAAAAATGGAAGAGTTAAAAAAAAATATCAATACAAAACGAAATTTGTTCATAGTGTGCGTCAGTGAGTTTTTCAAGTCTAAATTGCCTTTGTCTGTGGATATTTTCATTCCCTAGACTAATCACTGGAGGAAGAGACGGCTGCCTGAAAGTCTGGAATTATAATAATGGCCAGTGTCTGCACACTCTAAAAAGAGGTAAATGGCACCATTTCACTGTATCTTTAATGATATTGCCTTCCCTTAGGTGGATCGAAGTGTGTTCTATGTTATCTAATTAGTATTGTGATGAGCCCACAAGATCCCACTCGCCTTATGCTTCAGTTACCAGACCATTTCTGCATAATCCAGAGATACACAAGGGGCAGAAAAAACACAGAGTAAGAAAAGGCTTATATTCCTTGGTGGCATTTATTCTGAACAAGTAATGACAGAGAAGTGAAGAATGAAGATATTGTCGTAAAAGACATAAAAAGCTGACCGTAACATACACGAAGTATCCAAAAAGTCCTCACCTCGAGCACGATAATCTTGAAACTATCTTGAAAAAATAAACAAGTATAGACAAAATTAAAATCTATGGATGAATATGAAGTAATATATTACTGTTCACTAGCAACAAATATTTAAACACAGCACACAAAGATAATAATAATAATAATAATAATAATAATGTCACCTAAACACTATTTGTAAATACAGTCTGTGGGTTCCAGAACTCGTCAAAAAGCCACGAATATGAGACCTGTATTGGGACATGTGGGTCTGTATGATTTTGTGAGCTCTGTAGGACACCATATTATCCCTTGCAAATTAAGATATTTAAAGTCAACCTGTCAGCACTAATGTGAAATTTAAAGACATATATGTAAAGACTCTGTAATACTGATTACATTGATAGAAGCAATGGGATGAAACTAAATGGGATGAAACTAAATGGGAGGAGACACAGATTAGATATTAGAAAAAACTTTTTGACAGTTAGGGTGATTAATGAGTGGAACAGGCTGCCACGAGAGGTGGTGAGTTCCCCTTCAATGGACGTCTTCAAACAGAGGCTGGACAGACATCTGTCTGAGATGATCTAGTGAATCCTGCTTTGAGCAGGGGGTTGGACCAGATGACTCAGGAGGTCCCTTCCAACTCTACCATTCTATGATTCTATGATTCTATGATTCTATGATACATTTGGTGAAGAAATCCGCTTTGTTGTTCTTCATTAATCAGCATTTGAAGTTTTTTGATAATTAGATTTTGGTGCACAGGGGCCGGACTGTGCACTGGGTCTTCTCCACCCTGTCTGTGATTCCCCGGCCCCTCCATCTGCCTCCGGACTTTGAATGACATGTCACTGCTGAGATTTCAAACAGAGAAGGCAGATCATTCACAGGCCGGAGGCAGCAGAGGGGCCGGGGAATCACAGACAGGGAGGAGAAGACCCCGTGCACAGTCCGGCCCCTGTGCACCGAAATCTAATTAGCAGAAAACTTCAAATGCTGATTAATGAAGAACCACAAAGTGGATTTCCTCACCAAAGGTATCAAATTAATCTGTATAACAGCTCCATTACAGCCATGTTTTACTTCACATTACAAAATCGTGCTGACCGGTTCTCATTCAGTAAGTCAGTACTAGGCTAAAATACCTCCATAGTGTATATTTATTATAATATAGCAATATTTTTCCCATTTACAGAAAACAAGGCTGATGAAATCTGTGACTGCACATATGTGGAAATTAATAGGAACAAGTAAGATACTCCTTTTTACAATATTATTTGTGATAAACTGACATAATGAATAGACATAAGCTCACCCCTACGACACTGGAGTTTTGTACACCAGCCTTGATGAATGGTGCACTGGAGTAAGATGTGACAAATTTATTAAGAACTGCGAATGAATTTGATGCAACTTCCAGCTGCTGTGCACCAGTGTAAGAAATGTTCTCCAGTCTGCTTTTGTGGCATACAAAATTTATGATGAATTTTTTGGCCATGCCTAGAAATGCACCCACTGTACTGTGACATGTGATCTTCCAGATCTCATCTCACAATGCTGTCAGCTCTCAATATCCTCCCACACTGAGTGCTGTGAAATGACATCTGGAAGTATTTGTAATGATATATTTTCAGCTCTGTTGTAATCCCATTCTCACCCCTTTCTCTGGAGCCTTTGGGACCATGTAGACACAGCTGAGCCTGCTGTGAACATCCTTCTCTCTGCCTGTACTAGGCTCTTTTGCTTCTTTGGTTGTCCGTCGGGACCTTGCTTTGTGCTGCCCCTATGTTGCTGCAACTGTGGCGCCCCTGAGGCTTCAGTCGCCACAGGGGTACTGCACCTCAGATAGAGGTGTGGTATCTCCTCTTCCAGGTAAGGATGGAGCATCACACAGGACCCCACTTCACACTCAACACTACACCACTCCTGTCCTGTAGGGGGCCTAAATGCACCAGGGTGCTGCCCGTTCCGGGATAGAGGAGATGGGGGGGGGGGGAACCAAAGATAGGGGGAACCAAGTAGTGGGTGAGGGTGGAGGACACACTTACAGGAAGCACTGATAGTAGCATACATAATCTACGGCCATCTTAAGTTCAAGGTCTTTTGATTGTGGTCTTCTGTCAGGGTCCAGCAAGAGTCTGTAGCTGGCTGAAGATTCACGGTCCTCGTTCTCAGGCCTTGAGACGAGGAGCGGGTCAGAGTTAACCAGTGTCTCCGCCCGGTCAGGGTCCCATGTTAAGAAGGCCTTGGAGGGGAGCAGAGGAGATAGGCTCCACAGGCAAAAGGATCCCAGGGGGATACGGACAGAGCGGAGTCGCCACCTGTATTCTTCACTCTGGCCTAGCCAGAGGGATTCCTGCTGCAAGAGGGGTAACCGGCCCTCGATATCTGACTTTGTCACTTCACGTCTCAGTCAGAAAAGCCCGGAGGCTTAGTGGATCCCAGGGGGATACGGAGGGACCGAGTCGCCACCTGTATCTCTCAACCTGCGTTTATCCAGTTGGACCCGGCCTTACACCACGTTCATACCATGCACAGTCAGGAGAAGACTCAGTGGGAGAACTTACTAAGGAGAGGAACACACCAGCGGGGTCTTGACAGGTGCTCCTGGTCTACCTGGGGAGCGCTGAATCCCTTCCTGGTGGCCGCAGCGCGCCACGAGAAGCAGAGAGAAGCTTTGCAGCTGCTACTTCACCAAAGTGGTTAAAGCTTGGATGACTTCATCTACTGCCTCCGTTTGTTCATGCCTGCACGGCACTGCCCCCACCACAACTCTCCAGATCTCACTCACTGCCCTGAGGCCTACTCCGCCTGTGGGGAGTAGTACCAACCAAGCTGCCAGAACATCAGCCTCAGAGGACTGTAGCAGCGCTGGTGGCCTTCACCAGAAACCACAGGTGGCGTAGTCGAACAACCACTCATACAAAAGCCCATTTTTCATGTGACAGCCCTGGGCACGGACCGGGTCAAGGCCACGACTGCTTTCCCCCACAACCTCTGCAAGGCCCGGCTCCAATTATCCCCCATAGCTCAGGGAGGGCATCACACAGCCATGGACTGTTCTGTCAGCATATGTACAGCACCCACCTACTGTGATTCAGCTCTCCACTTTGCCTTAGTGTAAGAGCAAGAACAACTCCTGCAAACATCAAGCCGCCAGAATGGTTTGGAAGTGACTGTTGCTGCAGTTCTCCTCAGATATCCAGTGAGACCTGGATGGAGTCCTGCCATGATTTGAGACCTTCGACTCGCCATTAGCCTCTCCAGGGCTCTGTGGCTGGAGTTGGAGGTAGAGTCTGTTTACCAAACTACCATTGATCTCCATTTTTCTAATAATCTAAGACTATCATCCACTATAATCCAAACCTCTCACTCTGATCTCCAAGACTTTTCTCATGCTGCACCGGTTTTCTGGAATACACTACCCCAGATTTCCGCATATTTCCCAGTACCCACAGTTTTAAGCATGCCCTAAAAACACTCTTTAGATTAGCCTATCACCTCGCTAATATAACTGTTCTCTATTCTCCCTTCTTACTCTTTCCATAAAATCTGTTTCTTTCTATCACCCGTTTCCATGCCCTCCATGAACTCAGTAGAACTTTGCATCTGGACATAAACAGATTCTGTCTGGTGACTGGTTCATGACGTTTTATTTGAATGCCCATAATTATTATATTGATGGCTGGACCATACATCACACACACTTTTTACACTTTGTGTCCACCTCTAATTCCTTATAGATTGTAAACTCTGTGATTAGGGCCTTCACCCCTCTTATTTAAATTGTAGAATTACTGTACACTGCTACTTTGTAATATCTGCTATTGTTTGTACAGTACATGTCACAATGAATTAATTTTCAGGAGCTGCAGAATATGCTGGCGCTATTTAAATAAAATTATTATATTATTAGCAGCAGCTACAGCTTATCAATATATCTCGTCTATTTTATTAGCTGCCATATACCAACTTTGTGATCAACTCTGAGACTAAATAATCTGCCTCCTGCAGCTTGTTATGCTGAGTGATACATTGTCCAGTCCTCCATTACATCATCCATTTGCTGCCTCATCCTCATCTTAATCCGTTGCTCCATATATCCTGTTCTCTGACATGAAATATCTGTAATAATATCTTAAATAGACAGTGCTCACTATTTCCTAAGATTGAAGTCACACTGAAAATCTCCATACTTCTCATCTCTTGAAAAGCGCTAATTCCTATCTCCATTTTTATATGCCTGTGGGTTCCAGATCAAAATAAAAAAGTTGGAACAGTTGATGGATTCTCAAGAGAATATGGACTTTGAGACCCACGGTAATCCAGTACTTCCTGCTTTACCTGTGCAGGATGAAGATCAATTACCCGGTTTTTCCTCAATACTTTCACAAGTATGCGCTCCTCCAGTGACTCACATTGAACAGTTCTCAAGATCAATGACTGTGGATGAAGATGTGTTTCCTACAACTTCCTGCCCTTCTTTGATGCTACACCGTCTCCATCGTGTCCGCATTCTCCTTGCCGGTGACCTACCACTTCCTCACAAATAGACTGGAAATTCTCAGAAATATTGTCAGCCATCAATACCTGCTAAGCTACTCTAATGGCAAAAAAAGGATAATCTCAAACAAGACTTCACCATTGTTAAGCATGATGATATGCAAAAAGTAAGAAAATCAAAAGTAATGAGATCTTCGAGGTGAGGAGAAGGATTTTGAACTTTGAGGAGGCCCAAGGATCTCTCCTTGTTCGAATAAGAAAACTACAAAATGGCAAATAGTTGCATCACAGGATCAAGCGGATGAACTGGAGAATGGCCTGAGACTAAACAATATCTGCCTGCTGGGTCTTCCGGAGAAGACAGAAGTCACAGATGCAATTGAATTCTTGGAAAAATGGTTGAAGAGCATTCTGGAGCCAGGGGTGGACACAGACAGAAAAGGGCCCCTGTGCTAGAACAGTTATGGGCCTTTAACAGTCCAATAATGTGAGTGTGGCAGAAGTTACTTGCTTCTTTTGAGGTAGAAGTAGCCCCCCTTGCTTTTTGGGCCTCGGTGTGGCTGCACAAGTTGCACCAATTGTATGTCCACCCCTGTATGGAGCCTTCTACTTCCTCTTTCTTTGTTACAGAGCAAGCTCATTAAGTTCCAACAAGGCTGAGCCCACCTTATGGAACCCCTAGACCTCTATTAGCTAAATTCATATACTTTTGAGATTGGGATGTAATCCTACACGTAATGAAGACCAAGGTGTCGATTCTTTTCCTCTCTTGCATGGGTCATAGTCTGGATTGAGACTGCTTCTAGGTTGAGGTAGAAAAATTCCAGCTATATATCCAACATATATATTAAAAGGTCAAAAGTCCGGTAACTGGAAATTACAGACAAAGTGTTTCAGACTGCTGTCATTAATGATTAAAGACAGCAGTCTGAAACGCGTTTGCCTGTAATTTCTGGTTACCAGACTTTTAACCTTTTTAATATATATTTTTTCAATAAAGAGTGTTTTTAATGAAGATCCTGGATGCTGGAATTTTTCTCCCTCTTTTTTCCCTGTGGCATCGCAAGTTTCCTCTGCATGGATTCTTCCAAGATTTACTCTTCAGATTCTTCATTCTTCTGACCTTTTCTACCTGCTTCTAAGTTCGTCCCGAGAAAGTTCCCTCCAAGTGGTTGCTGAAGCACAAAGCAATCTGTTTGTTTAGCACCATCTATCCAGTTGCTCTCACTACCCTTAAAGGGATGGTTATGTATCTTTCTGAAAAGGCTAAGTTTTCATGGGAGCTTAGAGACATTACAGAATCAAAATTTTCTTTGTTTTACCTTTCCTCCAGGTATACCGTAGATTTCTGGGACTTGTACCGTCTAGTTATCTAGAGAAAAGGAAGGTACATCCGGCACTGGGTCCTCATAAAAAAATCTTCTTTATTGCAAATCCATAAAAACTCCAGACATAGAGTAATCGCATACGCGTTTCAGACGGTTACGTCCTTAGTCATTGCATACGTACTAGTTATCTAGTTGCAGCCTAGTTCTGCGCATGTTCCGTGTTAGATATGCATGTGGAGGTGTGTCATTGTACCCTCAGAGTGAAGTTTCAGTCTATTTTTTGCTTTTTGTTTTAATGTTTTTTCTCCACAGGTTATGTATACTAGAAACATTTATATAGTATTTTTGCTATGTCAATTTGCTATCACTTTTCCATCCAGGATCATCAAGTGCTTCTCAACTCCCCAGAGGCTCTGGTAGCGGGGTTCCGCCCAAGGCGGAAACACACCTTTAAGTGGGCCCCGCTGGGTAATGTTTTTAACAATTTCAGAAACACACTTCAATTATATTACATTTAATCACCACAATGGACAGCAGAAAACTATGCATTCGCGAATGAGTAACAGTATACTGTTGGCACGGGTGTGTCAGATGTGACAGACAGTCACCCTGCAGTTGGTTGCAGAAGATCTCTTCGTTTGGCATTACAGACACTTTCTTAGCTGTTTCACTCTAGAACCCAGCGGCTACCTCCTTCCTGCTAATTGACATGCTGGCCTGGGTGTTTAAATAGTTTCACTTTGCAGCAGGAAGGTGCCGGTGATACTCACATGTTTGTGAGTGCTTGGAGCTCTCAGACTGCTATCTTCCTCTGTGGTTCTAGGAGGACGCTTGGAGTTATCTCTCTGAAGTCGGCCAAAGCTAAGCTACTTTCTCCCGTGTTTGTCTCTTTGGTTGTCTTTAGTCGTTAGTGCGGATCGACTAGTTTTTTAACCTATACAAAATATCCCCTATCCCCTATATAAAATATCCCCTATCAGAAATATTACACCGAAAAAGAGAAGACTGTAACCAATATCCAAAAAATATTGTAAATGGCACAAATCTCAAGAAAAAGCCAGAGAAAAAGCTCTTAATAATAAATATTTATTATTCACAAATGGAAAAAAAGATATTTAACACTATGAAATATATAACACAATACAAGTGGCTAAGGTGAGAGGAAGGGGCATGACAGGTCAGTTTGTTTGAACCTGTGAGACATCTGAAAAGGAATGAAGAATGGGTGAGATCCATACATGTCTTTTTATATTGCACTATGGCACTTTGTTTGTTCTTTGTGGGATTCCCCGGTGTAACTAATTAACTGAAACTGGGAAAGTCCTTTTTGATATATGTTATGTATTATTGAGTTTCATGTTGGCATTTGATACCATTGTTGTTATAGTGGAATTCATCTATTTTAATATCTTATAATTAAAAGTTATATTTTAAAGAGCTCCCTAAAGCTTTTCTGATATCAGATCAGCCTAGGAGGTCTCCATTTCCCCCTTTCCCTAGAGTCTGAGCTCCCTCTCCCCCTTCCCTTTAATCTTTCACACACCTTGCGTGGCAACTGTATGTTGACTCACAGATAGAGATGAGCGTTGTTCTACTCGAACTGTTCGCCAATCTCAAATTCGAGCTGTTTTGGGCGGTGTTCGAGCCGGTCGGCGAACACGAACAATTTGAGAAAAATTCGGCTATTCGAGGTTATGTTCGATAACTGTTCGTGCACCAAAATCATAACTGGATTTTTTCTCAGTAATGATGAAAATTAATGTTAATACGCAGTTTGAGTGTACAGCGGGGCGGGGGGAGGGGCAGGGGATGGATCTCTGCAGGAACAATGAAGATCTCCATTTTTTTTTCTCTTTCCCGCATTTGCAGTGGGGAGGTGCAATCTGTCAGCCTATCAGCAGCGCACACACGGAGCGAAGTGCTTTTTTTCACACAAGCAAGGGCATGTGTGATTGGCAGTGTATGTCACATGTCCTTGCCCTATAAGACCAAGCCATTTTCCCCGTCGCCACCATTTTCTCACTGCTGCAGCTGCGTGTTAGACGGCACCGCTGTTGCTGTGTGCGCTATACCTTGTTAATTTCAAGCCAATTTTCGCACAAATATACAGATAGCTTGGGAGTAGGGAATAGTTGTGATTGCAGTCCTTTTAAGGACTAGGTTACAGCATTTCCTACGACTTTTATCAGGCAGGTCTGTGCTCTTAAATAGATAGATTGTGGGAGTAAAGACTAATTGTAATTGGAGTCCTTTTCAGGACTAGGTTACATCAGTTCCTATCAGTTTTTGCCAGGCAGGTCTGTGCCAGTGCTGTGCAAGTTTTTTTCACAGCATTTGGCTGAATCTAGCAAAGCTAATCCTTTTTGGCCTATTGCAGAGTGTGTTAGTCAGTGGAGTAGCCTATCTGTGTTGCAAGATATACCACCTGTGTATAGAATACCAATTTTTTTACTGCACCTAGTGAAGTAAAATCTTTTGGGCATAGCATCATTCTATTAGTCCATCTATACTGACCTCCATCAGGTTGCAAACTGAATATAATTTTTTTCTGCATCTAGCTCTGAAAAAATATTTGGGCTTCTAGCAGTGTGTGGGACTTGGTCTATTAGTCCATCTATACTGACCTCCATCAGGTTGCAAATTAAAAATAATTTTTTTCTTCATTTAGCTCTGAAAAAATATTTGGGCTTCTAGCAATGTGTGGGACTTGTTCTATTAGTCCTTCTATACTGACCTCCAGCAGGTTGCAAATTGAATATAATTTTTTTCTGCATCTAGCTCTGAAAAAATATTTGGGCTTCTAGCGGTGTGTGGGACTTGGTCTATTAGTCCATCTATACTGACCTCCATCAGGTTGCAAATTAAAAATATTTTTTTTCTGCATCTAGCTCTGAAAAAATATTTGGGCTTCTAGCAGTGTGTGGGACTTGGTCTATTAGTCCATCTATACTGACCTCCATCAGGTTGCAAATTAAAAATAATTTTTTTCTTCATTTATCTCTGAAAAAATATTTGGGCTTCTAGCAGCGTGTGGGACTTGTTCTATTAGTCCATCTATACTGACCTCCATCAGGTTGCAAATTAAAAATAATTTTTTTCTGCATCTAGCTCTGAAAAAATATTTGGGCTTCTAGCAGTGTGTGGGACTTGGTCTATTAGTCCATCTATACTGACCTCCATCAGGTTGCAAATTAAAAATAATTTTTTTCTGCATCTAGCTCTGAAAAAATATTTGGGCTTCTAGCAGTGTGTGGGACTTGGTCTATTAGTCCATCTATACTGACCTCCATCAGGTTGCAAATTGAATAAAAAAAATTTCTGCATCTAGCTCTGAAAAAATATTTGGGCTTCTAGCGGTGTGTGGGACTTGGTCTATTAGTCCATCTATACTGACCTCCATCAGGTTGCAAATTAAAAA
Source organism: Phyllobates terribilis (assembly GCF_046119375.1). Taxonomy (NCBI): domain Eukaryota; kingdom Metazoa; phylum Chordata; class Amphibia; order Anura; family Dendrobatidae; genus Phyllobates; species Phyllobates terribilis. The sequence goes on from NW_027362762.1 coordinate 110,367,940, forward strand.
TAATTTTTTTCTGCATCTAGCTCTGAAAAAATATTTGGGCTTCTAGCAGTGTGTGGGACTTGGTCTATTAGTCCATCTATACTGACCTCCATCAGGTTGCAAATTAAAAATAATTTTTTTCTTCATTTAGCTCTGAAAAAATATTTGGGCTTCTAGCAGTGTGTGGGACTTGTTCTATTAGTCCTTCTATACTGACGTCCAGCAGGTTGCAAATTGAATATAATTTTTTTCTGCATCTAGCTCTGAAAAAATATTTGGGCTTCTAGCGGTGTGTGGGACTTGGTCTATTAGTCCATCTATACTGACCTCCATCAGGTTGCAAATTAAAAATAATTTTTTTCTGCATCTAGCTCTGAAAAAATATTTGGGCTTCTAGCAGTGTGTGGGACTTGGTCTATTAGTCCATCTATACTGACCTCCATCAGGTTGCAAATTGAATAAAAAAATTTTCTGCATCTAGCTCTGAAAAAATATTTGGGCTTCTAGCGGTGTGTGGGACTTGGTCTATTAGTCCATCTATACTGACCTCCATCAGGTTGCAAATTAAAAATAATTTTTTTCTGCATCTAACCCAGCCAATAGTTTTGGCCTAATACCACAGTTTGGCCACTCAGCTCTGCTCGGTTACCATCCATTGTTTTTTTGTGCAAACAACTCCAGAGTTGTGAATTAGTTAACCACCAAAATGAGTGGAAAAAGGCCTGCTGCTGGTGGAAAGGGGAATAGGCGTGTTGGGAAGGGGAAAAAAGGTTGTGTCCGTGGGGTAGGTGCAGAAGAAAGACCATCTTCCAGCCAAACTAAAATGTCTACTTCTTTTAGCGGACAATGTGATAAGATCCCTTTCTTACGGCCACGCCAATCGCTACAAATTCCAGATGAGGCACAAAAACAGCAGGTGCTTCAACGGATATCAAGTGCTCCTTTAAGTGGGCTCTCCTCCACATCAACTTCAACATCACAAATACTCCAGTCCTCAAAGGTGTCACCCAAATCGCACTTGCTTCCTCACAGCTCCCAAATCTCCAGCTGCCCGTCTGAGTATGAGGTAGAACAGATGGTTGAGTCTGCAGAGCTGTTTACTCATACTATAGCCTGGGAATCAGAGGTCGACTCCAGCGCTTCTGTGAATCCAGACGAGGAAATGATCTGCACTGATGCCCAGAATCTTTATGAGTCGGATCCAGGACCAGACGCAGAAGGTTCTGACCATAATGTAGACCCTCATTCCCAAACTGTAACTCCTGTTGGTGGAGACAATGAGGAAGACGATGATAAGACTCAAATACCTGATTGGAGCGACAACTTTAGTTTTTTGTCAGGGCAGGAACAGGTTGGCTCTGAGGACGACGGGTGTGATAACGCACAGGGTGATGATGATGAGGTCGGAGATCCCACTTACTGTCAACCCACAGTCAGCCAAGAGATGAGGTCAGCAGAGGAGGTGGAGGAAGATGCTAGTGACGACGAGGTCAGGTTGCGCCTTCCTGGACAGAGACGTAGTACTGGAAGCACGTCAACAACTGCATCCTCAAACACAACTCTGCCTCTCACCACAAGTCGTGGTGGCTCTTCAGGTCGCATGGGTGCTAAGCCTTGCATAGCCTGGGCATTTTTTCAGATCGATAAAGATGACCCAACTCGTGTTATCTGTAACATTTGTCAGCAAAAGCTAAGTAGAGGCCAAAAAATACATAGTTTGAGTACTTCATGCATGAACCGGCACATGGACATGAAGCATAAGTTGCAGTGGGAAGCTCAGTGTGCTACAATGCGGTCTAGCCGACCGGGCCAACCACCGTCTGCCATATCTTGTGCATCCGCGGCCTCTTCATCCTCTGTGACTGGGGGGACAGCAGTCACACCTGTTTTGGGGCGCAGACCTGCCACCTCTTTACCCGCAACAGCCAGCGTGATTGGCAGGTCATCATTTTCTTTGGAGGTGGTAACACCAGCTGGTCTTGAGCGCTGTCCGACATCGATAGCACCACCTTTGGATCAAGGCAACCTAACATGTCCGCCTGCATCTTCCTCACAGACCGGCAGTTTGCCGGGGACACCCTTATCAACCCCGTCTAAGCACAATAGCCAGCCCTCGGTCCCTCAGATGTGGACAAGTAAAAGACCATTTCCTCCTAGCCATGAGAAAGCTAAGAGGTTGAATTTCACCATCTGCAAGCTCTTGGCTACAGAAATGCTGCCTTTCCGCCTGGTGGACACAGAGGATTTTCGAGACCTTATGTCCGTCGCAGTGCCCCAGTACCAGATGCCCAGTCGGCACTACTTCTCAAAGAAAGGTGTGCCTGCGCTCCACCAGCATGTCGCACACAACATCACCGCTTCTTTGAGAAACTCTGTGTGTGACAGGGTGCATTTCACCACAGACACTTGGACGAGTAGGCATGGACAGGGGCATTACATGTCGCTGACTGGGCACTGGGTAACTATGGTGACAGCAGGACAAGGGGCTGCTGTCCAAGTCTTGCCGTCCCCACGAGTTGTGCGTCAATCCTCTTTATGTCATTTTTCCTCCACTGCTTCTGCCTCCTCAACCTCCTCTCGGTCTTCCACCTGCACCCAAAGCCTGTCTGGTCATGCCACAAGCTTTCTAACTGCGCAGAAGGGATCCTGCACACCTCCTTACTATGCTGGCAGTAGGGCTCAACGTCATCAGGCGGTTTTTACATTGAAATGTCTGGGAAATGTGAGTCACACAGCTGAGGAGTTGTGGTCAGCTCTGGAGAACCAATTTCATGAATGGTTGTCTCCACTGGACCTGAAACCAGGGAAGGCCGTGTGCGACAATGCTGCAAACCTGGGTGCGGCCCTTCGCCGGGGCAATGTCACACACGTGCCTTGTATGGCTCACGTGTTGAACCTGGTTGTCCAGCAATTTTTAGCCCACTATCCCAGACTAGATGGCCTTCTGCAGAGGGCACGGTCGCTGTGTGCTCACTTCCGCCGTTCGCATCCCGCAGCTCAGCGACTTACATCTCTACAGAAGTCGTTGGGCCTGCCACTTCACCGGCCAAAATGCGATGTGCCTACCCGGTGGAATTCAACTCTGCACATGTTGCAGCGACTGTGGCAGCACCGACAAGCCCTGGTGCAATACGTTCTGACGTATAGCCTGGGCCAACGAGATTCAGAGGTGGGGCAAATCACGCTGGAGGAGTGGTCTCAGATCAGGGACCTATGCACCCTTCTGCACAGTTTTGAAATGGCGACGAAGATGTTTAGTGCTGACGATGCCATTATCAGCATGACTATTCCGGTGATTTACATGCTGGAGCACATGTTAAACAGAATTCGGAGTCAGGTGGTGGCACAAGAGGAGGTGGAGGAAGTAGAGGAGGAGGAGTTGTATGCGGAAGGGCTAACATCTGCAAGGTCCAGACGGTCGGCAGCACCAGGGCGGCAGGCATGTGAGGGTGGGGGAGATGATTTTACCAGGGCGCATGGTAGCAGCCAAACTAGTGAGGAAGGTGCAGGAGCCCAGGAAGAAGTGGAGGACGAACTGATGGAAGACTCATCAGATGAGGGAGACCTTGATCACATTTCTGTTGTGCGAGGTTGGGGGGAGAGGACAGAGGAAGGAAGCATGATTGTTACCTCGCCACCAACACAACAGGGACTTGGTGCTCCTGGATGCGCAACACACATGAGTGCCTTCTTGCTGCACTACCTGCAACATGACCCTCGAATTGTGAGAATTAGAAATAATCCTGACTACTGGGTTGCCACACTGTTAGATCCCCGGTACAAAAGTAAATTTGCAGAAATTATTCCTGCCATAGAAAGGGATGCACGCATGCAGGAGTATCAGCAGAGACTGTTGCAGAATCTTACATGTGCTTTTCCACAAAATACCAGTGGTGCACGTAGTGAATCTCACAGTTCCAACTTGCCAACCGTGGTCTGTATGGAATTGTTCAATAAAGGGCCCAAAATTAAGATAACATAGATGGGAGAGGTCTCTATGAATAGGAATTCCTAAGTATTTGATACCCTGTGAGGGCCAGGCAAAGGGAAAGTTGGACTGGATGGAATCCTATATGGATTTAGGGAGGGAGACATCGAGGGCCTCAGACTTCGCTGCATTGATTTTAAAATTTTACCATGTAACAAAGTGATCTATTTCAGCCATAACAGCAGGGATGGATATATGTGATTGAGTGATATATACTAGGACATCATCAGCAAATAGAGAGCACTTGTACTCGGTGCCTCCCACCTCAATCCACCTAATATTGGAGTTATGGCGAATTGATGAGAGCAGGTGCTCCGTCACTAGGATGTATAAGAGAGGGGACAGAGGACATCCCTGCCTTGTCCCATTGGTGATTGTGAAAGGTGATGAAAATGTTCTGACGCACCCCCTGGGCCTTGGGACACCCGGAGCCGGACCCTTTTTGGTGGATGCTGGTGGTTGTAGTCTTCGTGGCGGCGATCCGGTTCCGTGGCTCAGGGCGGTCAAACCAGTGGCGGAACTATTTATGTGGTTTTGATGTTTAAATGTCCGACTACGCCACCCGTGGATTGCGGTCAGAGTGAACCGCCGCTACAGGGCAGACCGCTAAGGCTGGTGTTGTGGGTGCAGCAGAGCGTAGCATAACTCCCCACGGGAGGAGTATAGCCTCAGGGCAGTGTATGCGGAGGATGGGGGTGATGGTGCAGGGCAGCAGCAGTAACGACACGGAGTCAGTGATGCAGTTCAGGGCCTTTACTCACAGTTCTTATTATCCAGACCACGTCTGCAGGTAACGGCTGCCCACGTCGTACTGTGCTCACCAGGTGAGGGGCTCAGACAACTCCCAGATAACTTTGGAGCGCTTCACAGGACCCCCTTTGTGTGTCCTTTGTCTGGCCTTTCTTACCAACACTTCTGTCCGGCTGCCTCGGGCCTCCTCTTGGTAAACTTGGCGCCAGTTTCCCTGACCCTATGTGGTGCCTTCCTAGCGGGTGGAGCAAGGGGCTGCGCCACATAAAATGTCAGAGCCTCCGGTTTCTAGCTGAGGGTCGTTTCCTGCCTCCACTAGTTCGGGGACCGGTCTCCCCCTTTGGCCTGACCCCTCCACGCAGGTGGATTCGGGCGTGCGGTGGCGACTCGCCCGTCCGCACCCCTGGGATCCCTTCATTCCTCGTTCCTGGAGCCTTCTCCGCTCCTCTTCCTTCCTTCTCCCTCTTGCAGGCCTGGGCCTCTGTTACTAGGCCCGCCTCCGGAGCAGAGCTCATGCAGAGCCCCTGCTCCCTGCCACTTCTGCTCAGACTTCTCTGCACTGAACTAAGATGGTGCCCACCTTTTATACTCCCTTCTCAATGCACCCAGGAACTGCTTCCTCCCTGCTCCTGCACTGCAGGGTTCCCCTTCCTCAGTGTTCCCTCCCCCCACTCCAGCCAGGGACAGGGACTGTCGTGCCCATCTCAGGGACATATTGGTCGCCCTGCCCCACGGCAATGTGGTGTAATGCATGCAGGTGTCGGGTCCTGATCCACACTCCATCCTTATCTGAGAGTGAGATATCACACCTCTGGGTGAGGTGCAATACGTCTGTAGCAACCGAGCCCTCAGTGCTACAGTTCCATTTATCTTCAGCCTAGGTGACGTATTGTGATACAGGGCCGTGATTTTGGCTATAAAAGGGTCCCCTAGACCCCTACCCCAAGCTTTTTAAGAGAATCATATATGGCGTGCCAGGAGACTCTATGGAATGCTTTCTCAGCTTTCAACGAGAGTATCTACTTACAAATTTTTAACTGCATCTAGCCCAGGAAATACTTTGTGCCTAGTAGCAGTGTCTGCTAGTCAGCGGATTATCCCGGCTGTTAAGCAAGCTACACCACCTGTAGTTTGGACACTTAATTTTTTCAAAGGAAATGCTTCGGGACCACGGGATACTTAGTGAAGAGCATCAGGAGGCACCCCAAGGCATAGGGGCTGGGACTGGCACTAGGATGCCTTGCGGTGGACAGCCGAGCTCGATCCTTATAAAAGCTTTTTAACTGCAGCAGCTTTAGTGGACGCTACTGGAGCTGGAATTACGCGGCTGCTGGCATGAGACTTGCCCTCCAATAGATCCTTGTAAATGGATTTAAAGTGTATTCATTCAAATTAGAGGGACAATTTAAATTAAAAAGCTTAGAGCTGCCTCCACCACAGGGGGGCTCTCTCGACCCACCAGCGGACAGGCACCAGTATTGGGAGAGGGGGGCTGGCCGTCAGGGTTCACCGCGGCTCTGGCACAAACCCGGCGACACGGAGGTGGCACGGGCAGGAGCGGACTGGCCGTCTCGGCTTCTCACTTTTTGGATTTTAGAAGGGCATGACATGCCTATATCTGTGTCTCCCCCTCCTTTTACTCCTCCACCTCTTTTCTTTTCGCATGACTATATGTACTTGTCACTTTTCCATGTGTTAGTTGTGTCTTCTGAGCAGTTTGTCAGCTTTTGGACACCTTTGAAGGTGTTTTCTATGTGTTTCTATGTGTTTTTGTTTGCCTGCCATTGGTTTTAACGGTGTTCGAAGGTGTTCGACGAACAGTTCGACGAACAGTTCGGCGAACACACGGGTGTTCGACGAACCGAACCGAACTCGAACACTACGGGGGTGGCTCAACACTACTCACAGACTCCTTCTTTCCTCAGGGGATGTGGGCTCTTGCTTGATTGACAGCTTGGACTAGTGGCATTGCTTTTGTTGGGCAGATGTACATAGTCAATGTCAAGAACCCAACAGGGAGAATCATACAGTTCTCCCGGTTGGTACCAATTTGTCAAGGAGAACACTGAAGAGATCATGTACATCCCACTGCTGTTACCAATATGTCAGGGAAGAACACTCTGCTGCCTCCAATCGTCAGGACAATTACACAATTGGTTGATGAGTGATGGACGAGGCCACAGCTGTTTCCACTACTGGGCCAGTTATTGGGAAACTCACAGTGAGCATCTAGTGTATACACATCCAATTCCAATGCAAGGAATATATAAAATATATGCACTCGAGTACAGTCACTGCCAACTCCACAGTAATAATGGGAACTATTATTATTAATTATTAAACCACCAGTCGTTTGTACAGCTCAATTGGACACTCGTTACAAATAACGCTATTGGTTCAGGGGTGCTGTTTATAGAGCAAGAGGTATGGAGCTATTAAATTTTATATTTTTAATCCGAAAAGTAGGCAGTGTTTAAAAAAATATACAAGATGTTACAAAAAGGACAAAACAATATAGTATAAACAATTACATAAAATAAAAAGGATAAACAGAAGAAATGTACTAAACCTGATGTCACAGGGTTGGCTTTGACTTTTATAAAGGATAGCTCTTCGTTTTTGGAAACGGACAGCACTACAGTGAACTGTATCCCCCAGGACTAACCAAGATTATAGTTTGATATTTGCTATTATTAACAGAAGTCACGCCCACATACCTCCCTTCCCCGTGACTCATAGCAGGGCTGCTCAGGGATGTGGCTAGTTCTTTTTTTAGAAAATTATGGGATCCCCAACTTCTACAATATTTTCGCCCCTCAAGGTCCCAGGCCGGAGATATTACTGTCATGTTTCCTATCATGATTTTATCTATCCATAGAGAGGAAACATGATATACATGTCATCATCCCTCTGCCTGATATTTATTTGGAAGTGTTAATGTAACCGCCCAGTGACGTAAGACAATGCATTATGTTCACCACTTCGTTACGACTCCTAAAATATGACTTTCATAACTAGGACCCTGGCTGTTCATAAAACAAATCAATACTCATCACTTGAATTGAACAAAGGAGCTCATCTGTCACCTCACGCTTTCTTAGGCAAGCTGGAGGGGGAATTTGTGTCTGTGATTTATCAGATGACCAACTTTAATTACCTGTTTGCAGGAGCTCAGCTGCAGTTAAAGGTCATCTGGAGGTCATGGAGCCAGACTTTGCTCCATTCAATCCATACTTCAATGTTAATATGAGAACTCCCCATATTTTACAATTATATCTATAACAGTCAACAAAGCCAGAACACCACCATGCAATTCTGCTTTGTTTGCCGTTTTACATTCTGGTCGGAAATTTTAATGTGTTTTCACTATTGAAATCAATCAAAAAAATTCTAGAAACACAACTTGATCTCAAAACTGATAATTTATTTATCTAACACAATATAGAAATGGTAGTTGCTAAATTACTATGAAGTTATCCTGTAAATTTGGCCACAGAGGACAAACCTGTAGCTCCAACGAAACTGCCGAGCAATACAAGTGTATATAAATATATACCGAAGACCAGAAACAGGCTTACCTCAGATGGTTTTCTGATTAGTTCTCCTGCCATTTCATAACTTCTCCTGCTTTAATCACGCAACTTCACAACTTATCTGTTGCAAGTGATACGTTGTCATTAGAATAACATGCAGCATTTTTGTTATTCCAGATATATTATTGCCGTTGGATGGGACAGAAGAATAAATATGTATATTGTGAGTATGCCGCTCTACAATTAATACAAAAGAGGACAGTGCAGACCTACAGAGGGATTTGGATAAGCTGGGTAGGTGGAGCATTAAATGGCAAATGAGGTTTAACGAGGAGAAATGTAAGGTCATACATATGGGAAGGAAAAATGGAAGTCACCAGTACTCACTGAATGGGAAATCATTGGGGAATTCAGAGATGGAGAAGGACTTGGGCATCTTGATTGATAGCAAACTAAATTGGAGTGCCCAAAGTCAGGCCGCTGCTGTAAGGGCAAACAGGGTAATGGGATGTATCAGAAGAGGTATAGCTGCAAAGGATGAGAACATTGTTCTTCCACTGTACAAAGCACTGGTCAGACCACACTTGGAATACTGTGCTCAGTTATGGGCCCCAATATATAGAAAGGATATAAATGAGCTTGAAAAGGTACAAAGGAGGGCAACAAAATTAATAAAGGGAATGGAGGGACTGCAATACCCAGAGAGGTTGGCAAAACTAGGACTATTCAGCCTGGAAAAGAGAAGGTTGAGGGGGGACATAATAAATGTGTAGAATCATAGAATCATAGAATCATAGAATGGTAGAGTTGGAAGGGACCTCCTGGGTCATCTGGTCCAACCCCCTGCTCAAAGCAGGATTCACTAGATCATCTCAGACAGATGTCTGTCCAGCCTCTGTTTGAAGACGTCCATTGAAGGGGAACTCACCACCTCTCGTGGCAGCCTGTTCCACTCATTAATCACCCTAACTGTCAAAAAGTTTTTTCTAATATCTAATCTGTGTCTCCTCCCATTTAGTTTCATCCCATTGCTTCTAGTCTTTCCTTGTGCAAATGAGAATAAAGATGATCCTTCTACAATGTGACAGCCCTTGACATATTTGTAGACAGCTATTAAGTCTCCTCTCAGTCTTCTTTTTTGCAAGCTAAACATTCCCAAATCCTGCAACCGTTCCTCATAGGACATGGTTTGCAGACCAGTCACCATTCTGGTCGCTCTTCTCTGAACTTGCTCCAGTTTGTCTATGTCTTTTTTAAAATGTGGTGCCCAAAACTGTACACAGTATTCCAGATGAGGTCTGACCAAAGAGGAGTAAAGACCGATAATGACTTCACGTGATCTAGACTGTATGCTTCTGTTAATACATCCCAGAATTGTATTTGCCTTTTTTGCTGCTGCATCACACTGTTGACTCATGTTCAGTCTATGATCTATTAGTATACCTAAGTCTTTTTCACATGTACTGTTGCTTAGCTCTATTCCTCCCATTCTGTATATGCTTTTTTCATTTTTATTGCCCAGATGTAGTACTTTGCATTTTTCCCTGTTAAAAACCATTCTGTTGGTTGCTGCCCACTGCTCCAGTTTATTTAGGTCTTTTTGAATCCTCTCTCTCTCTTCTCTAGTATTAGCTATCCCTCCTAGCTTTGTGTCATCAGCAAATTTAATCAGTTTACCCTCAATTCCTTCATCTAAATCATTGATAAAGATGTTGAACAATACAGGTCCCAGGACGGAGCCCTGTGGTACCCCACTTGAGACATTCATCCAGCTGGATGTGAAGCCATTTACAACCACCCTTTGAGTCCGATCACTAAGCCAGTTATGAATCCACCTAACAGTTGCCTGGTCCATTGCATACTTGGTCATTTTTTCAATAAGGATGGTGTGAGATACTTTGTCAAATGCTTTGCTGAAGTCAAGATATACTATATCTACAGCATTTCCCTGATCCACCCAGTCAGTGATTCTGTCATAGAAGGAAATTAAGTTAGTCTGACATGACTTGTTAGTTACAAACCCATGCTGACTCTGGTTAATCACTTCATTCTTATCCATGTACTTACATACATGTTGTTTAATAATTTGTTCAAAGATCTTTCCTGGTATAGAAGTCAGACTCACCGGCCTATAGTTCCCTGGGTCCACCTTCTTCCCCTTTTTGAAGATAGGAACAACATTTGCTCTTCTCCAGTCTTCTGGGACTTCTCCTGTTCTCCAAGAATTTTCAAAGATTATGGAGAGTGGTTCTAAAATTTCTTCTACGATCTCCTTCAGTACTCTGGGGTGTAATTCATCTGGACCTGGAGACTTGAACTCATTTATGTTAGCTAAATATTCCCTCACAATCTTTCTGTTTACTGATAACTTGGATTCCTCTATTCCTTTAAAAGGACAGTGAAGATCAGTTGATGTTACATTTTCTTTCTGAGAGAAAACAGATGCAAAATAGGAATTAAAAAGTTCGGCCTTCTCAACATCCTCTCTTACCATTTCTCCATTTTCATCCTGTAAAAATCCTATAGCATCTTTGACTTTTCTTTTACTTTTGACATACCCCCAAAATCCTTTTTTATTGCTTTTGACATCTCTTGCAAGCCTTAATTCATTGTCAGCTTTAGCTAACCTGATACGTGCCCTACAGGATCTGCAGACTGCATTATAATCTTCTTTAGATATGCCTCCCTCTTTCCATTTAATAAACATTTCTTTCTTTCTTTTTAGCATGTGTTTAAGTTCTGTGTTCATCCATCCTGGTTTCCTTAAATGCTTCCCATTCTTCCTACTTTTCGGGATTGTTAACGATTGTGCTTTGAGAATCTCATTTTTAAAAATTTCCCATCCTTCCTGGACATTTTTGTCCTTAAGGACATCCAGCCATTGGATCCCTCCTATTCTCTTTCTGAGTCTCTTAAAATCTGCCTTTCTAAAATCTAACCTTGAAGTTTGAGTCTTCACATGTCTTCCTCCTCTAGTTATCCAAAATTCTATAATAGCATGATCGCTGCCTCCTAGGGTCCCAGCCACCTTTACCTCCTCAACCATTTCCTCCCTGTTTATAAGGATTAGATCCAAAGTAGCAGATCCCCTTGTTTTCTCCCCTACCTTTTGGAAGATAAAGTTGTCAGCAAGAGAGGATAAGAATTTGCTTGACCTGTTAGTTTTACTTGAGAGAGATTCCCAACAAATGTCTGGATAGTTGAAATCTCCCATGACCACTACGTCATATTTTTTGGAGAACTTGGTCATTTGATACATAAAGAGTTCATCCATATCTTCAGCTTGCCCAGGTGGCCTGTAGTAAATGCCTACAATGGTGTCCTTTCCGTTGTTCTCTCCTTGTATTCTTACCCAAACAGTTTCCACAGAACTCCCAGTCTCTGAAGCTTCAATCTCTGTGCAGATATACGCTTTTCTAACATACAATGCAACACCTCCTCCTCGTTTATCAAGTCTGTTTCTTGCAAATAAGTTGTATCCTTTTAGCCTTTTATTCCAATCATGTGTATCGTCCCACCAAGTTTCAGTGATTCCAATGACATCATATTCCTTTTCCTGCATTAGTAGTTCCAATTCTCCTTGTTTGTTGCCCATGCTTTGTGCATTTGTATAAAAACATTTTAGTTTGTGATTGGTTTCTCTTCCTCCCATATTTTTATTATTTAAATTGTTTTGTCTTTGTTCTTCTTTTCCACTTCCAGTAGCAGAGATCTCAATAGTATTTGTCAGCTGTATGGCTTTTTCTGGCCTTTTGCTTCCCTTCCCACATTGTTCTAGTTTAAAGCTCTTCTGATGAGTGTAGCAAGGCGACTTCCAAATACATGTTTTCCAGTCTTCGTAAGGTGCACCCCATTTCTAGCAAGTAGTCCATCGTATAGGTAATTCATTCCGTGATCCAGAAATCCAAATCCTTGTTGACGGCACCATCGACGTAGCCAGTTGTTCACCTGTAGAATCTTATTCCACCTCATTGTTCTGACGCGCCCCTGGGCCTGTGTCGCGCTGCGCTGCGCATGCGGGAGCTTACCCGGAGCCGGATCTGTGGAGGGTTGTAGTCTCGTGGCGGTGACCCGGTCCGTGCCCAGGGAGTCAAACTAGACGGCAGTCCATTAGTAGTAAATGGTTGATGACTACGCCACCCGTTGAGTGCAGCCAGGGGGCTGCTGCTGCAGGGCAGACCGCTGAGGCCGATGGTGGGATGGTGGGATTGTGCAGCGTGATAGTATAACCCCCAACGGGAGGGGTATGGCCTCAGGGCAGCCGACGTGGATGATGGGGGTAGCAGGAACCACTCAGAGACGGTACGGTGTAGTTCAGGGTCTTTACTGGTAACAACAAAAGACCCTCCCGGAGTACTTGCTAGCGGATGGGGCCTGGTCAGTCCTTGAGCAGATGGGATCTCCCCTGGCCAGGCGTAGTTGTAGGCCTCCCAAACTGACTGTACTCTTCTGGCTACCTTGCTAGGAGCTGATGTAAGTAGCCCACGTCCCTGAGTGTACCGTGTGGTGCTCACCCGTATGGCCGGTGACTCGGGGCCTTCTAATGGCTTCCGCTCCACGATGGCGGTGCTGGTCCCACGCGTGTGACCGTGCCTTCGGGCTTCTGGGCCAGAGGACCTGAAATCCCCTGCCTGACGGATTCTGCTGCTGGGCAGGAATTAGTCCCCACAGCCTCGGACTCCGGGTCCGGTAAAAAGTCTTCTTAGTCAGGGCGAACTCTGCAGCTGCCAGCCCCTGACTCCTTGTAACTGCTGTTTCTTCCTATGCTGTCTCTACTTCTTCTACTCACTCACCCTGCCTCAGCCCCAGGTTTATATAGGGGAAGTTCTTCCCCTCCCAAGACTGGGCAGGAGGTGTGGCATGCACAGGATCCCTGACTAAAGGACCTCCCACCTGCTCTCAGACATAACATTACGTTACTCTGGCAACCAGACCCCTGGGGTGTCACATTCCCCCCTAGTAAAATTTAGTACTCCGGGACTAAACACATTTAGAAAACATAACAAGGCAAAACATTAATAATACAATAAGAAAACACATAAAGATGGTTACGGCGTGTCCGCAACCGGGTGCAGTCTCTGAAGAAAGCAAGGTGTCCATTTCACCAACACAGGGAGACGTAACCAGGTAGGGGTCTGTTCTACCCCGAGTCCTTTACAGTCTTTAGTCCATCCTGGGTTACGCTCCAACTATATACAAGGATTCCCGGTAAATCCACCAAGGATTCCTAAAAACAACTAGAAATACAAAATTACACACAAGCAACTATAGACAGGTAAACATTATAAAATAGCTTAAACATTTAGATCCTCCAACGTGCGGGTAATTGGCCTCTAGTGGCCCTAGTGGACCTACGGAGCTGACTGTCTGGCCCTGAACTACAGGGTGTAGGAGCTGTCAAGGGTAAACTGGGCAGCTGTCTACCGGCTCTTTGTCTCACTAGGGGTACGGCAGGCTCACTATAAGCAGAGGGTTGATTCTCCTGTTCTACTTGTGTGGAGTCTTCTGCCTCCTGGACCGGCTGTTCTTCCAGCTCTACCCGTTGCTCCGTAGGTTCTTGGGATGATGGTTGGAGGAAGGTGAGTACGGGTACCACAACTGCACCATTGACTTGAGTCCAAGACCGAGGGAAGTCCCCGAGCACGGTACTAACCATATCTTCCCTTTCTCCCACGGGTCGATGGTCTTCTTGTTCCTCTTCAGGGTTCCTCAGTTGTTCGGGACACTTCTTCAGGTGGTCCCGGGATACAATGGCTGTGGTTTCCCCTCCGTCTTTACTGATGGTACAGACCTTCGGGTTCTCGTGGCTTGAGGGCAGTACGGTGTACGGGTCCTTCTCCCACTGGTCATCCAACTTGTGGAGCCGTCTTTTCCTCTTCAAGACCTGCTCTCCGGGTACCAGGGGAACAGCGGGAGCATACTGGTTGTAAGTCTTCTCTTGTCTTTCCCTAGCCTGACAGAGACTTCGCTCCACGCTCTCCTGTACTCTCCGGTACTGCTGCTGCCTCTCTGTGTCCCAGTCTGTTTCTGGTGAAGTGTCCTCAGGTGTCAGGACTCCCATTTCCAGGTCAACAGGTAACTTACCAGGTCTCGCCCTCATTAGGTAAGCCGGGGTACAGTTGGTGGAACCTACCGGGATGTGGTTGTATAGGTCCACCAGATCGGGCAACTTCTCAGGCCACAGACTGCGTTCTTCCAGGGGCAATGTTTTTAGAAGATCCATTACCACCTGGTTCATTTTTTCACAAAGTCCATTAGTTTGCGGATGGTAGGGTGTCGTCCTTATCTTCCGGCAGCCATACAGATTGCAGAATTCCTGGAAGACCTCCGCTTCAAAGGCAGGTCCCTGGTCCGTCAGCACTTGGTCCGGGTACCCGTGTGGACGGCAGAAGTGCTGCTGGAAGGCCCTAGCTGCTGTTTGAGCCGTTAAGTCCTTGACGGGGACGACAACCAAGAACCGGGAGTAATGATCCACGATGGTTAACGCGTAGACGTAGCCACTTCTGCTTGGGGTCAGTTTTACATGATCCAAGGCTACCAGTTCCAACGGTTGCCGGGTGACGATGGACTGCAGGGGAGTCTTCTGGCTGGCCCGGTCCTTCCTTCTCAGATTGCACGGGCCACAGTCTCTGCACCACTTCTCGATGGTTCCCCTCATGCCTACCCAGTGGAACCGCTCGCGCAGCAGGAACTCCAGCTTTTTCCACCCGAAGTGTCCAGCTCCGTCGTGGTATGCCTCCATCACCATGGCTGCGTCTCTTCGGGGCACCACTACTTGCCAGAGTAGTTCATGCGTCCGGGAGTTGACCATTCTGCGGCACAACTTCCCCTTGTAAAGGAATAGTCGACTCTTCTCCGCCCATAGTTGTTTGGCTTCCTCCGGAGCGTCTGGTTCAAGGCGAGCCTCCGGCCGAGTCAGCATCTCCTTCACCAGTCGGACGGCAGGGTCGCTGTCTTGCGTTTCCGCCCAGTTGTAGTGGGGTAAGGGGTTCAACGTAGCAGCCTGCTTACCCCTTACCCGGTGGGAATACTGGATAGTCCCATGATGGTGGAACGCAGGGAGTTCAACTTCTTCCAGTCCCTCCGGATCTTCTCCTTCGTCCGGCAGGTTGGGCATCCTGGACAGGGCGTCCGCGTTAGTATTGGAGCGTCCTGCCCGGTATTTGATTGTGAACTCGTAGTTGGACAGACGGGCCATCCACCTCTGCTCCAGGGCACCGAGTCTTGCCGTGTCCAGGTGTGTCAACGGGTTGTTATCCGTGTATACGGTGAACCGGGAAGAAGCGAGGTAATGCCTAAAGCGCTCGGTGACTGCCCATACCACGGCCAGGAACTCTAGCTTAAATGAGCTGTAATTTTCGGGGTTCCTTTCGGTGGGTCGCAGTTTTCGGCTGGCATAGGAGATTACTCGTTCTCTCCCCTGCTGAATCTGGGACAGTACGGCTCCTAGCCCGATGTTACTGGCGTCGGTGTAGAGGATGAAGGGCTGGCTATAGTTCGGGTACGCCAAGATTTCATCCCCCGTGAGGGCCATCTTCAGCTGGCGGAAGGACTCTTCTTCTAGCTTTTCCCATTTGAAGGGCGGCTTCTGGTTCTTGGCCTTCCGGGACTGGCCTATCAGGAGGTCCTGCATAGGTGCTGCCTTTTTGGTGAAACCGGGAATAAACCTTCGGTAGTAGCCTACCAACTCTAGGAACTGCCGCACTTCTTTTACGCTGGAGGGGCTTGGCCATCCCTTAATTGCGGTGATCTTATCGGGGTCGGGAGCCACTCCGTCAGCGCTCACCACGTGTCCCAGGTATTGCACCTTTGGTTTCAGGAGGTGACACTTGGAGGGTTTCACCTTTAGGCCGTAACTCGCCAGAGCTTCGAACACCTCCGCCAGGTGTTTCAGGTGGTCCTCATAAGTTTTGGAGTATACGATGACATCGTCCAGGTACAACAGGACCGTCTCGAAGTTTCTGTGGCCCAGACAGCACTCCATTAATCGTTGGAAGGTTCCTGGGGCGTTGCAGAGTCCGAACGGCATGCAGGTGAACTCGCTAAGTCCCATCGGGGTGGTGAATGCGGTCTTCTCCCGGTCCGCCTCTGCTACAGGAACCTGCCAGTACCCGCTAGTGAGATCCAAGGTAGAGAAGAAGTTAGCAGATCTTAAAGCAGCCAATGACTCCTCTATCCTTGGTAAGGGGTACGCATCCTTGTGTGTGATACGGTTGATTTTCCGGTAATCTACACACATCCTCATGGTGTTGTCTTTCTTTTTGACTAAAACTAGTGGGGCTGCCCAGGGGCTACAGCTATCCCGGATTACCCCAGCCTCCTTCATGTCTCTAAGCATCCCCTTGGCGTGTTGGTAATGTGCAGGGGGTACGGGTCGATACCTCTCTTTTATGGGAGGATGATCTCCCGTGGGGATGCGGTGTTCTACCCCCTTGACTCGCCCGAAGTCTAACGGGTGTTTACTAAACACTCTCTCATACTCTTGAACCACCCGATAGACTCCTTGTTTCTGATGTGAGGGAGTGGAGTCAGTACCCAGATGTAGTTGCTGACACCAGTCCTCCATGTCTTTCTTAGAGCCGTTACCTTCCTCCGGGTGAGATGGAGGCAAGGGTTCCACAGATTGTATAGAATTTTGATTAGTGGTATATAATTTGGCTAGCGTGGCATACCGGGGCAGGTACACTTCCCTCTCCCCGATATTTATTATGCGAACGGGCACCCTCCCATGGCGTACATTGACCACCCCCCGTGCTGTCAAAATGGTGGGCCTACTGTCTGAGTAAACTGGTTCTACCATTGCCTGGTAATCTCTACCTCTCAGACCAATAGCTGCCCGGCACCAAATCATCATTTCACTTTTTGGGGGCATGGCAATAGGAAAAGGGTCACACATTCTTACGCTACCAATCTCACCGCCGGAGAGTTCCACTTGTTGCCGTTGCATCAGTGCCCGGATCTCTTTCTGGAGCACCCGCTGCTCGCCGGAGCTGGCGTTCTTGGCAACCTGCTGTAAAAGGAAAATCACCTCTGCAAGACAATTTTCAATTACGTTAGTTCCTAGAGTTATTTTTGGGTGACTCTCATGTTTATCAATATCTACAATGATCAGTCCCTGTGCGGCCAGTTCGACTCTACCGATTTTGAGGGTCACCTCTTTAAATCCGATCTGTGGCACGGGCTGGCCATTGCTGGCGATGATACTCAAGTCGTCGTCAGGGTAGCGGGTAATATCCGAGTCATTCCAGTACTGCTTGAAGAGCACGTACGGGATGGTGGTGACCTGTGACCCGGTATCCAGTAGGGCACTCATGGGAATGCCATCCAGTACCACAGGCAAGACTGGACGTCCTCCCACATATCTGTCGCGCCAGTTCGATGGGCCTGGTGATCTTTTTCCTGGGGGTTGGCCCTCTACCCCAGGTTGTGCCCGTTTAAAGAACAGTACCTTTCCATATGTCCGGGTTGATTGCAGCGGCGGCAGATGGGTCGTCCGTCCTCGCTGTATCGGTCACTGGGTCTTCCTCTGGCCGGTGGGGTCCTCCTTGGTCGACGCCACGGGATGTCCTCCGGTCCGGATGCCAGCTGGATCTTCCCTGGGGTGGAAACCTGTAAAGACTGCACAGTTCGGGTTAGCGCAGCAACGCTCTTAACTAGCTCTTGGACCTGATGGTGTAGGTCTGGAGCTGGGTCATTGTCCAAAGCCTGCGCATGAGCTCCCACAGGCCCTGTCGACAAGGGCGCCGCCTCCTGGTGGTAAGTGATAGCTGGGCGCCTGTGGGTCACAACGCCACCCGGTGCTGGTTCTCGGAGCACCCGGATAGCTCTATCCTTGAACTGTGCAAAGTCCAGATGGGGATCCTGTAAGGCCATTGCCCGCAACTGGGTTCGGTGGGCATTGCAATATAAACCCTCTATAAATTGTTCAGTCAACAGCCTGTCCTCGTTTCCCACCCCATCAGGGTCGGTCTGCTTTATGGCCCTCAGGGCCTCTTGTAGGTTTAGTGCATAGTCCCTTATACTCTCATGCGCTCGCTGCTTGCACCCGTAGAATCTAACCTTGATCTCGGCTGAGGTGCGGGTATCGAAGGTGTCCCTCAGCCGGGTTAGTATCTCTGCGACAGTCCTCCTCCCAGGTGGCCAAGATTTTACTTCTCTTTTGGCTGCCCCGGTTAGTTGGGCCACCAGGATGCTCACTTTTTGCTCTTCTGTGAGGGGGTACACCTGGAAGAGGCTATCCAGCTTTTCTCTAAAGTCATGCAGGGTATGTGACTCCCCTGAGTACTGGGGTAGCCAAGCTGCTCCCGGGATATAGGGCATGGTGAAGGGCATAACTGCAGCAGCGGTAGCGCTGGCGGGGGTTGAGGCAGTGAAGCTCTCCTCCGTATCCGACATCTTCCTCCCCCCTAGTGGACCGTGGCCTACCTTGCGATGATCCTCTTCCGTAGGCCGCGGCTCCGCAGTGGATCGTCAGGGTTGAGGACCTTCCGTCGCGCTCCTGTGACGTCGGCGTCTGCTGGGCTCCTTCCAGGACCTTACGCAACGTCCGGACGTGAGGCGGGGCTTCAGTTCTCGCGCGCTTTCGGAGTCCACGCCCCTCTTCTTCCCGCGCGGCGTCCTCAAGATGGCGTCCAATGGCGGGAAAACTCCACGGATGGCGGGAAGAAGGTCGAAGATGGCGCCGGATGGTGGGAAACCTCCACGGATAGCGGGAATCTTCACCACTGGTAAGTTTGAACAGTCTTTGCTTTTCAGGCACGCAGTACCCGGTGGTTGCGGGCACGAAATCCTGCCGACTACGCCAAAGTTGACGCGCCCCTGGGCCTGTGTCGCGCTGCGCTGCGCATGCGGGAGCTTACCCGGAGCCGGATCTGTGGAGGGTTGTAGTCTCGTGGCGGTGACCCGGTCCGTGCCCAGGGAGTCAAACTAGACGGCAGTCCATTAGTAGTAAATGGTTGATGACTACGCCACCCGTTGAGTGCAGCCAGGGGGCTGCTGCTGCAGGGCAGACCGCTGAGGCCGATGGTGGGATTGTGCAGCGTGATAGTATAACCCCCAACGGGAGGGGTATGGCCTCAGGGCAGCCGACGTGGATGATGGGGGTAGCAGGAACCACTCAGAGACGGTACGGTGTAGTTCAGGGTCTTTACTGGTAACAACAAAAGACCCTCCCGGAGTACTTGCTAGCGGATGGGGCCTGGTCAGTCCTTGAGCAGATGGGATCTCCCCTGGCCAGGCGTAGTTGTAGGCCTCCCAAACTGACTGTACTCTTCTGGCTACCTTGCTAGGAGCTGATGTAAGTAGCCCACGTCCCTGAGTGTACCGTGTGGTGCTCACCCGTATGGCCGGTGACTCGGGGCCTTCTAATGGCTTCCGCTCCACGATGGCGGTGCTGGTCCCACGCGTGTGACCGTGCCTTCGGGCTTCTGGGCCAGAGGACCTGAAATCCCCTGCCTGACGGATTCTGCTGCTGGGCAGGAATTAGTCCCCACAGCCTCGGACTCCGGGTCCGGTAAAAAGTCTTCTTAGTCAGGGCGAACTCTGCAGCTGCCAGCCCCTGACTCCTTGTAACTGCTGTTTCTTCCTATGCTGTCTCTACTTCTTCTCTTCTTCTACTCACTCACCCTGCCTCAGCCCCAGGTTTATATAGGGGAAGTTCTTCCCCTCCCAAGACTGGGCAGGAGGTGTGGCATGCACAGGATCCCTGACTAAAGGACCTCCCACCTGCTCTCAGACATAACATTACGTTACTCTGGCAACCAGACCCCTGGGGTGTCACAGTTCCATGGCCATCCACTGGGAGGATGGATGAGAAGACCACCTGCGCTCCCAATTCTTTCACTTTCTTGCCTAAGTCTTCAAAGTCACTGCAGATGGTTTCCAGGTCCTTTCTTGCGGTGTCATTTGTCCCCACATGTATTAGCAGGAATGGGTAGTGATCTGTAGGTCTGAAGAGTCTTGATATCCTGTCAGACACATCTTTAATTTTTGCTCCTGGAAGACAGCACATTTCTCTTGAGGTTATGTCTGGTCTGCAGATAGCGACCTCTGTTCCTCTTAACAGGGAATCCCCCATGACCACCACTCTCCGTTTTTTCTTCACAACATTCTTCTTTCTCCATCCAGGAGGATTCTGAGGGCTTACAAGGTTATTCATTGCTGGCAAAGTCTTATTTTGCTGTATTTCTTCATGGTTCTCCTGTGTGAGAGCCTGGTACTGGTTCCTGAGCAGTATGGGTGCTGACTGCCTCTCGATCCTCCTGCTTCTGTGGGTCACATGCTTCCATTCCTCTGTTTCGTCAGGTGCAGTTCGAATTTCTTCTCTTTCTGAATCATGAAGAGATAATTCTGCTCTGTCTAAGAACTCTTCACCTTCCTTAATGATTTTCAAGGTAGTTAACCTCTCTTCTAGATTTCGCAACTTTTCCTCCAACAGGGAGACAAGCTTGCATTTCTGGCATGTGAAGTCTGGCTTTTCCACTGGCAAGTCTGTGAACATGTAGCAGGATATGCAGCTCACCAAATGGCTCCTGGACTCTTCCATGTTCTTATTGTTAATGTTCTGAAAACAGTGAAAAAAGCTTAAAAAAAAAAAGCTTCAAAATGCGCGCGCCGGTAGGACTCCTCCCCTGGTTTACCGATGTCCTCTTTTCAGCTCCAACAGCCAAAATCCAGTGTTCTTTGAGCTCGCGGAGACTCTTCACTTACCCCAAAATGCAGTGGGAATATGCAAATTATCTCCTCAGGACTCCTCCCCTGGTTTACCGATGTCCTCTTTTCAGCTCCAACAGCCAAAATCCAGTGTTCTTTGAGCTCGCGGAGACTCTTCACTTACCCCAAAATGCAGTGGGAATATGCAAATTATCTCCTCAGGACTCCTCCCCTGGTTTACCGATGTCCTCTTTTCAGCTCCAACAGCCAAAATCCAGTGTTCTTTGAGCTCGCGGAGACTCTTCACTTACCCCAAAATGCAGTGGGAATATGCAAATTATCTCCTCAGGACTCCTCCCCTGGTTTACCGATGTCCTCTTTTCAGCTCCAACAGCCAAAATCCAGTGTTCTTTGAGCTCGCGGAGACTCTTCACTTACCCCAAAATGCAGTGGGAATATGCAAATTATCTCCTCAGGACTCCTCCCCTGGTTTACCGATGTCCTCTTTTCAGCTCCAACAGCCAAAATCCAGTGTTCTTTGAGCTCGCGGAGACTCTTCACTTACCCCAAAATGCAGTGGGAATATGCAAATTATCTCCTCAGGACTCCTCCCCTGGTTTACCGATGTCCTCTTTTCAGCTCCAACAGCCAAAATCCAGTGTTCTTTGAGCTCGCGGAGACTCTTCACTTACCCCAAAATGCAGTGGGAATATGCAAATTATCTCCTCAGGACTCCTCCCCTGGTTTACCGATGTCCTCTTTTCAGCTCCAACAGCCAAAATCCAGTGTTCTTTGAGCTCGCGGAGACTCTTCACTTACCCCAAAATGCAGTGGGAATATGCAAATTATCTCCTCAGGACTCCTCCCCTGGTTTACCGATGTCCTCTTTTCAGCTCCAACAGCCAAAATCCAGTGTTCTTTGAGCTCGCGGAGACTCTTCACTTACCCCAAAATGCAGTGGGAATATGCAAATTATCTCCTCAGGACTCCTCCCCTGTACAAATATGTTAAGGACAGTATAGAGATCTTGCCTGGGATTTGTTCAAAAGGAGGGATATTACGGTAACAAGAGGGCACTCACTAAGACTGGAAGAGAAAAGGTTTCAGCACCAGCATAGGAAGGGGTTCTTTACGGTAAGAGCAGTGAGAATATGGAATTCACTGAATGAGGAGACGGTGATGTCAGATTCACTACACCAGTTCAAGCGGGGACTGGATGCATTTCTAGATACCAGGCAGATTTCAGCATATACTTAAAAATAAAATAAAATAGTAGGTTGATACAGGGATTTATTCTGACTGCTGGTTTCAGAGTCGGGAGGGAATTTTTCCTCAGGTGCAGATTGGCTAAATCATTTGGGGTTTTTGCCCTCCTCTGGATCAACTTTAGCAATTACAGAACTAACAGGTCGAACTTGATGGACGCAAGTCTTTATTCGGCTTTACAAACTATGTTACTATGTTACATTTATGAGTTCAGATATTTATAATAACATAACTGTGGCAGTGTTGTATGATATAATATGGAATATAATTATATAATAATCCCCCCTGATCAAGCGAGGCGAAACGTGCATCAGGGTGTTCCACTGCCACAGGGTCTGTATGGATATCCTTCTTGTATGGTACATTTCTGATTGTTTTGCTATCATCACTTTGACAATCTTTTGTGCTGGGTTGATTTTGTATTCCGTTTAGTATCAGATAAGTTTGCCTCTTATATTATAAAGCATTAGGGCAGTTCTTTGTAAGCTTTACCCATGATTCTTCATAGTCTCCTACCCTAAAGCTTATGCATGCAAATGATATGTTACCCGGTGGTCTATTGTAGATTATAACATACCGTATATTCCGGCGTATAAGACGACTTTTGAAGACTGAAAAATCTTCTGTCTAGTCTGGGGTCGTCTTATACGCCGGTAATGCTTTTGAACTTTCAGAAATTGACATGCGGGGATACTCTGGGGGTGTTAATAAGCTGCAGTGGCCGTATCCCTGCCATGTCGGAGTTAATATAAGGTGGAGGGAGTTAAAATACGGCGGCGGTAGGTCCAGATAGTCAGCGCTTCTGTGCTGAAACGGACACATCGCTGCGTATTCCCAGCTCCGGACACAGCGCAGGGCTTCTGTGCCGACAGCTTTCACTTGTCACAGAAGCGCTGCGCTGTGTCCGGAGCAGGGAAGTTCGCATCGCTTCTGTGACAATATATGAAAAGCCGGCAATTCAGCAGCGGCATAAGCCGGCACCCGACAATTTAGAATAGAAAGAATAGAGCTTCACACATAGATTAGATAGATAGAAACATGTCAGTCACATATATAAGAAGTACAGTGACAGTATTGCTTACTGTACTTGTCATTTAGTGTAAAGGATTTATTAAAACAAATAATAGTGTTTTCATGCACCGTCTCTTTAAAAAAGCCGGCCGGCAATTCAGCATCTGTACCCGACAATTTAGAACAGAAAGATAGAGCATCACACATAGATTAGATAGATAGAAACATGTCAGTCACATATATATGAAGTACAGTGACAGTGCTGGTTACTGTACTTGTCATCTAGTGTTAAAATAACGGATTTATTAAAAAAAAAATTGGCGTGGGGTTCCCCTTAATTTTAGTCTCTAGCGGAGGTTAAGCAGACAGCTGGGGCAGATGTTTGAAGCCTGGGAAGGGGATAATACCCACGGAGCTTCCCAGGCTACTAATATCAGCCCCCAGCTGAATACCTAGCCTTTACTAGCTATTAAAATGGGGGATCCCAAAAAAATGACGTGGGGTCCCCCCTATTTTAATAGCTAGCAAAGGCTAGGCAGACAGCTGGAGGCTGATATTAATAGCCCAGGAAGGGAGCCATGAATATTGGCCCCCTCCCAGGCTAGAAACACCAGCCGTCAGCCGCCCCAGAAATGGCGCATTCATAGGATGCGCCAATTCTGGCACTTAGACTCGCTCTTCCACGCTGCCCTGGTGCGGTGGCAGGGGGTAATAGGGCTGGGGTTGATGTCAGCTTATAATGCCAGCTGACATCAAGCCCAGGTTAGTAATGGAGAGGCGTCTATAAGACACCCCCATTACTAACCCCATAGTCAAAGTTAAAAAAAACACAAACACCCAGAATAAACTCCTTTAATTGAAATAAAGACACAAATCTTTATTGTTCTAAATTAAACCATACTTACCACCACGCCCATTCCAGCTGAAGCCAACGATCTCCTGCAATAAAAGAAAAATAATAAACCAACCTCATCCTTACCTTTCCATGGTTCCCAGGACGGGTCCAGCAATGCAACATCGAGATGACAGGCTGGACCGCAGCAGAACGCTGCCATCCAGCCTGTCATCCCGCAGACACTGAGAAGCGCAGGCATGCTTGCGCTCCTCAGTGTCTCGCTGTGACGGCATCCAGATGAGCCGACAATGAACTCAGCTCACCTCCTGGACGTCCGTCACTGACAGCGTGGGAAACTTCTACTGCGCATGCGGGAAGCAGGAGAATTTTCCCACGCTGTCAGTGACGTGCATGAGGTGAGCCGAGTTCATTGGACATGATCTCGGCTCATCTGGATGCCGTCACAGTCAGACACTGAGGAGCACAAGCATGCCTGCGCTTCTCAGTGTCTGCGGGATGACAGGATGGATGGCAGCGTTCTGCTGCGGTCCAGCCTGTCATCTCGATGTAGCAGAGCTGGACCGGTCCTGGGAACCATGGAGAGGTAAGGATGATGTTGCTTTATTATTTTACTTTTATTGCAGGAGATCGTTGGCTTCAGCTGGAATGGGCGTGATGGTAAGTATGGTTTAATTTAGAACATTAAAAAATTGTGTCTTTATTTCAATTAAAGGACTTTATTCTGGGTGTTGTGTTTTTTTTAATTACTTTACTAGAAATTCATGGTGGTCATGTCTAATATTGGCGTGACCCCATGAATTTCGGGCTTAGGGCCAGCTGATAATGCCAAGCTGGCCCTAACCCCTTTATTACCCAGTGAGCCACCGCACCAGGGCCCTGGATGAGTTGGGTACAGCGCCAGAAGATGGCGCTTCTATGAACGCGCCATTTTCCGGGGTGGCTGCGGACTGCAATTTGCAGCGGGGGGGGCCCAGAAAGCTTGGGTCTCCCTGCGCTGCAGATTCCAGCCCCCAGCTGCCTAGTTGTACCTGGCTGGACACAAAAATAGGGCGAAGCCCCACGTCTTTTTTTTTTAAATTATTTCATGAAATAATTAAAAAAAAAAGGGCTTCCCTATATTGTTGTCTCCGGCCAGGTACAAATAGGCAGCTGGTGGTTGGGGGCAGCCCGTTCCTGCCTGCTGTACCTGGCTGGACACAAAAATATGGTGAAGCCCCACGTCAACATTTTTGGGAAAAATTAATTCCAAAATTAATAATTTAGGGACTGCATCTTTATTAACCCCTCAATTGTCATTTAGTGTTAAAATAAAGGATTTTTTAAAAAGAAAATTGGCGTGGGATCCACCATCATTATAGTCTCTAGCGGAGGTTAAGCAGACGGCTGGGGCAGATGTTTGAAGTCTGGGAAGAGGGTAATACCCACGGAGCTTCCCAGGCTACTAATATCAGCCCGCAGCTGAATACCTAGCCTTTACTAGCTATTAGAATGGGGGACCCCCCCAAAAAATGACGTGGGGTCCCCCCTATTTTAATATGTTTATGAGTGACAGTTTTCCTGCTATATACCTGCATGTCATAAGAATTTAAATTAAAAAAGGACCATGTTAAATTCAAATCTGTTTTTTTTTAATTTTTACCGGTGTTTGGTATGCGTTGGAAAAGGGGTAGTCTTATACGGTGAATATATCCTAAACTCTATATTTTAACAGGAAAGTAGGGGGGTCGTCTTATACACCAGGTCGTCTTATACGCCGAAATATACGGTAATTTAATCTCTTGTATTTGTACTATTTATTCTATGCAACCCTTTGTTGGGTTCCTTAGTGTAATTCTCCCAATTTTATATTATGTTATTGTTATTCATAAATAAAGATGAAATCAATTCATATATATTTTTGTTGTCAGTCTTGTTTTTTCGGTATGGTTTATATCTATGTCTTGCATTCTCCAGAAATTAATTTTTTGTTCCTCAGGATTCCGATGATGATCTTCATCATTTCCAAGAGCCACAGCCAGGCTGGGCGGATGATTTGGTAAGACAACCTGCAAAAAAAAAAAGTTGATAAATAGAATAAAGATCTGTTCACGCTAGCAATGTGTCTTTTGTACATAAATAAAGATCTGGCAATGCTGTATCTGTTTTCAAATGGATCCCAACTAATCCTGATGAATCCCATTGACTTTTTAGTGATATTTAGGAGTTTATGAGTCATATTCCTCAAAATCATAAAAATCTATGTTAGTATAATACTTATTAGGGTATGAAAGGGACAGGATATAAATATTCAGAAAATGTTTCCTATTACTGAAAAATCCATTGGATGAAATGTCCAGTTGATTTTGATCTTTGACTACCATCAGATATACCAAGGGTGAATATCATACTGGCCTTTGTAAGTAAGGTCAGCTTCATACATGTGATATTCGCTGTCCAAGTACGGACCATAATGTCCGACCCAGCCACAGGTCCAATGGCCTGAACTCAACAGCCCTAGATGTTGTTGAGACTGTTAAGTTCGTTTTAGGAGACTCGTGACCCTCTGGACATTGTGGTCTGTACTAGGATCGAAGAACATATGAAACTCCCCTAATGGTTAGAGCTATCTGCCAAAACACAAGAGCCACACCCTTAAAGGGGATCTGTCACTTGATTTAGGCTGCCAAAACCACAGGCAGCATGAATCTTAGTATTTGTTCTTATGCAGTATATATATGCCAGTCCAAATGCCC
The DNA here is from genome assembly GCF_046119375.1 of Phyllobates terribilis. Taxonomy (NCBI): domain Eukaryota; kingdom Metazoa; phylum Chordata; class Amphibia; order Anura; family Dendrobatidae; genus Phyllobates; species Phyllobates terribilis. Next base: position 110,394,706 of record NW_027362762.1, read on the forward strand.
CTACAATACAGCACCCCTTTTCCAGGAACGTACATGAGAACAGACAGTAGTGACTTCCTATGCCAATCTATGGAGTCATATATCAGTTTAGAAGAAGAATGGGCAGAAGGCATTTTGACACAGTGCCAGAAATCCAGAACACTCAGTGTAAAGTGGTCTGGAATTACATAAAAAAGGCCTCCAACCGACAATGTTGCCACCCAGGATATATACTGTGATCTGGATAAATGAAACTCAATGTTACACTTACTCTTGAACAATGTTTGATATTGGTGTCTGACTTAATTTAATTGTATTTTCTATATTTAGTCACCAAGTCAAAAGTGGCCAGTTTTTGCTGTTACTTTATTACCGCTGCTCCTTAGAGTATTTCGGGTTTTGTTGTATTTTAAAAATCTGCCATACGGTTCCAGAGATATGGGCCCTTTTCTTTGTAAAAATTTTCATGGTCTTTACCAATGGGGCATGGCTCACAGAGCAATACAGAGCAGCCTTAAGACATGCCCCCATAGAATACTGTTAGCCACTCCCCCTTGGTGAAGATTATAAAAATTAGCAGTAAATAATCTCTGGAACCAACTAATCCTGATGAACCCCTTTGACTTTTTAGTGAAATTTAAGAGTTTGTGAATAGATGTTAACATTCAGGGGCATACATAGAAATCATGAAGCCCCATAGCAGAATTCCTAATTGCCCCCCCCCCACCCCTCTACCCCCAAAAAAAGAGAAATAGAGAAATAGAAAAACAAAAATTAAATATTTGTCAGGATCACAGAAGAGCACAACTTTCCAGCCTTTACGTAGTCCTAGATTCCTCTTTCATTGCCCCCATAAAGTATCATGCCAACAAAAGTGTCCCCCATACACAGTATGATACCTCTATGGTGAATTCCTCCACATTAGCCTCCACATGCACAGTATAATGACCTTACTGTACCCCAGCTAAACTCTCGACGCAAAGTATGGTGATCCCAACACAGTATGATCCCCCAACTGTAACCCCCACACAGCCATCCATGCAGTATAATGGGCCTACATACAGTATAATAGCCCACACTAGCCCTCCAAATATTATAATAGCCCCACATAGCCTTCCATATAGTATATTGCGCCCCCCATGGTCTTCCATACAATATAATGCACCCCCCATTGTCCTCCATGGAATATAATGCACCCCCATGCGATATAATGCACCCCCATGACCCTCCACGCAATATAATGCACCCCCATGGTCCTCCACACAATATAATGCACCCCCATGATCCTCCACACAATATAATGCACCCCCATGATCCTCCACACAATATAATGCACCCCCCATGATCCTCCACACAATATAATGCACCCCCCCATGGTCCTCCTCACAATATAATGTAAACCCCATGGTCCTCCACACAATATAATGCACCCCCCCATGATCCTCCACACAATATAATGCACCCTCCATTTTCCTCCACACAATATAATGCAGCCCCCATGGTCCTCCATACAGTATAATGCAGCCCCCATGGTCCTCCATACAGTATAATGCAGCCCCCATAGGTCAAAATGCAGCCACAGTCCTCCAGTAATATGGGCACCACATACTCATTTATTTAAAAAAAAATACATACTTACCGCTCCTTGTTCCCCCACTGCTTCAGTATCTGCAGCGCGTCTCACCATCTCCACTGCCTGACCCAGCGTGGCGCAATTAAGTGACGTCATCGCGTCGCTGCGTCAGACACAGTGGGGGAGTTATGGGAGAGGGAGTGTCACATGACGCTCCCTCCTCCATTATTGCTTCCAACTGTTTCGGCATCTGCCGATACAGTTGAATGCGGGTGGGGGGGTGGCGCTGGCTATGCAGGGGGGCCCTGGCACCAGGCTCCCCCACACTCCCCATAACAGTCGCGTGGCCTGCCGCTGTTGGTGGTACGCCATTGGTAACATTGCATAAATGTGTCCATACAATTTAGATAGCTAATGGCTGAACACTTATTCAGTCACAAGCTATTCCTTCCTTCCCATTGTAGTACTGGCGAATCTGCCTTGCGAACAGAGGATTTCAAAATGTCTGATCAAGTTGGTTGGCCAGGTCCACCAAAATTGTCATGTTTCTCCAACATGTGCTTAATGTGTATGAGCTCATACACATAGATGAGTAACTCAAGCTGCATCAGGGCCCCTGTAGCTGCGACGTGCCATTTTTAATAATGGTGTTTTATTATGTGGAAGAGAGGACTAAGTTGGATTGTACCTCTTCCGCCCCTTTTGGTGCGTTCTCACCTAAAGAATACTCAGGGGAGCAGCGGGAATCAAATCAGATCAAGAACTAGCCACTTTTGACCTGGTAGGTCACAAATATCAAATCAGTGGAAGTGCGACAGCCGGCACCCTTACCAATTAGCGGATACAGATATGAAAGTACTGAACGACCCCTTTAAGAGCTTGTGTTATTGCAATAATTGACATGTTTCTTCATAACAGCGCACCATGTGGTTGGGGGAGATATTGCAGGGAGAATGGATTTTATTTGTAGTGATGTACAATATCATCATTTTTTTAAGATATATGGTTCATAAGCTGTACAAAGTATAAAAGGATTTTAGTGAATTCTAGTCCTGTATTTTTCTATGTGATTTGGCAGAGCTTATCCTACCAGTTTTGAAATAAGCAATAATGAAAGGGTCACATGAGTTGAGGCACAATTGATTGTGAGCTTTTTGCACAGCTCTGGCCTTGAAGATGATAGGATTCAGCATCAAAGCTCAATGTACCTTTTACTTCTGCAGATCGGAGGTCACCGGGAAGACATTCTGTGTATAGCTCTAAATCCTCCTAATCTCCTTGCCAGCTCGAGTTATGATGGAGAAATTATTATCTGGAACATGATCTCGGGCCACATACAATGCCGAATAAACACATCCATTCATGTCGCTTCTACAGGAATGAAATGTAGGTGCTCAGAATCTAATAGGACTACTTTAAAAATGAAATACATAGTTTTATAGATGTAAAAAATGGAATTAGTATATTCATCAGCTACTGTATAAGAAACCTAAATGGACAGTATAATGATACCGGAAATTTCCCTGTTTTAGCTAAAAGGTGATCAGTAAGAGCAGACTGGCATATAAAATGATGTAAACCTTTGTATTTCTAATTATTTTACAATGCGATATCTGAGACTCAGAAATAGCAGCAGTAGTACAAATGTGCAGATTTAAAGAGGTTGTCCCATTGAAAGGGGTCTGATTTAATAGGGAGGGGTCCTTTATTTCAGAATCCTCCTAAACTGTTGACCAGAGAGGTAAGAAAGCGTCTCTATATCTGGAGGACCTGTCATATCCTACATTGCACATATAAACCATTGTTTTCAACGCGCCCTGTGTAATGCCCAGTTTACCATGTGGTGGTGTTGTAGAGAATTAGGCACTTAAGGCCCCATCTAGACATCAGACTGTCGTCCGATCCTGCTGATTATCAACGGGTACGGCCGACAGTCTAATGTGTATGGGGTCCCTTTACATCAACTGGTAAAAGATAAGGATCTAGCATGTCTACGGCATAAAATGCTGCTAAATGTGGAGTTGACTTAAATACTTAATTTTTGATCTTGTGAAATTCCACATTTTTATCAGTTCTGGATCTTATCTCTATCTATAAAAATATTGTCACCTCTGTAGCCAGTTACCTAGCTCACTGGCTACTGCTGTGTACCTCTGCACAGCCACTGAGCCCAGTGATTGAGCCGTGAAACGCGCTGTCATCGAGACATCATCAGTACAGACAAACCATTGACGCCCGAGCAGCGGCATGGAGCCAGCACTGGATTCGGTGAAGAGGAGTATGTGGCGCCCCTGAGGGTTCAGTCGCCACAGGTGTACTGAACCTCGGTAGAGGTGTGGTATCTCCTCTTCCAGGTAAGGATGGAGCATCTCTCGGGACACCACTTCACCATTCAACACTACACCACTCCCGTCCTGTAGGGGGCCTAAATGCACCAGGGTGCTGCCCTGGCCCGGGATAGAGGAGATGGGGGGAACCAAAGATAGGGGGAACCATGTAGTGGGTGAGGGTGGCGGACACACTTTTAGGAAACACTTATTCATTCATATTTAATCTATAGCCATCTTAGGTTCAAGGTCTTTGATTGTGGTCTTCTGTCAGGGTCCAGCAAGAGTCTGCAGCTGGCTGAAGATACACGGTCCTCGTACTCTGGCCTTGAGACGAGGAGCTGTTAACCACTGTCTCTACCCGGTCAAGGTCCTGACCTAAGAAGGCCTGGAGGGGAGCAGAGGAGATAGGCTCCACAGGCAAAAGGATCCCAGGGGGATACGGACGGAGCAGCTTACGCCACCTGTATTCTTTATTCTGGCCTAGTCAGAGGGATTCCTGCTGCAAGAGGGGTGACCGGCCCCCGATATCTGACTTTGTCACTTCACGTGTCAGTCAGAAAAGCCCGGAGGCTTAGTGGTTCCCAGGGGGGATACGGACGGAGCAGCTTACGCCACCTGTATCTCTCTACCTGCGTTTATCCAGTGGGACCCGGCCTTACACCTTGTTCTAACCACACAAACAGTCAGGAGAAGACTTAGTGGGAGAACTCACCAAGGAGAGGAACACACACCAGAGGGGTCTCGACTGGTGCTCCTGATCTACCTGGAAATTGCTGGACCACCATCCCGGTGGCCGCAGTACACCGTGAGGAGCAGAGGGAAGCTTTGCGGCTAAAGTTCATCTGAATGTGAGTAAAAAACCCTGGATGACTTCACACCCCGCTTCAGCCTGTTATTTCCTGCACGGCACTGCACCCACCACTCTTCCTCACACTGCCCTGAGGCCTGCTCCGCCTGCGGGGAGCCGTCCCATCTTAGCTGCCCGTAACACCGGCCTCAGTCCACTGAAGCAGCGCTGGTGCCCATCACCGGAAACCGCAGGTGGCGTAGTTGAAAAATACCACTGACGCGCCCCCTGGGCCGCGTGGGGAACCCGGAACCGGGCCTCTGGTGGGATGCTGGGGGTGGTAGTCTCAGTGTGGCAGCGACCCGGTCCGTGGCTCAGGGTGGTCAAACCAGTGGCAGTCTTAGTGTAATAACAAATGTCCGACTACGCCACCCGTGGATTGCGGTCAGTGGGGACCGCCGCTGCGCTGCAGACCGCTGAGGCTGATGTTGTAAGCGCAGCCAAGTATGGGATAACTCCCCACGGGAGAAGTATTGCCTCAGGGCAGCTAGTGTGGATGATGGGAGTGATGGTGTGAGCGTCCCAGTACTAATGGTGCTGGTGCGGCGATGAAACACAGAGACGTGTGGTGCAGTTCAGGGTCTTTACTGATGGTATAAAGCAGACCCTCCCGGGAGTACTGGTTAGCAGTAGAGGCCTGGTCAGTCTGTGAGCAAGCAGAATCTCCCCTGGCCAGGCGGAGTTGTAGGCCTCCCCGTCTATCTGCACTCTTTCTTGGCTACCTTGCTGTAAGCGGTTACAAGTAGCCCACGTCCCTGAGTATACCGTGTGGTGCTCACCCGTATGGCCAGTGACTTGGGGCCTTCTGTAAGCCTCCGCTCCACGACGGCGGTGCTGGTCCCTTTCTTGTGACTGAGCCTCCGGGCTTCTATGGCCAGAGGACCTGGAATCCCCTGCCGGCTGGTTTCTGCTGCTGGGTGTATATCAGTCCCCACAGCCTCGGACTCCGGTGTCCGGTTGTAGTGTCCTCAGCCAGGGCGAGCTCTGCTCAGCTCCAGCCCCTGGTCTTCAGCTACTGTTCCTACAGAGCTCCTGCTGTCACTTTCCCTCTCCAGGCTCTGACTGACCTAATCCCGCCCCAGACCCAGTTTATAAGGGCAGATTCCTCCCCTCCCAGGTCTGGGCTGGCAGTGTTGCATGCTTAGGGCTCCTGACCAGAGAAACCTCCCACTTGCTCTCAGACATAATATTTCTATTACTGTGGCAACCAGACCCCTGGGGTGCCACATTCCCCCCTAGTAAATTTTAGTACTCCGGGACTAAACACATTTTTAAAGAAACATAAATACAAGGGTATAAACGATAATACAATAACATATTTACAAGAAGCTTTAGTTCTTTAAAGGTCACGGCGTGTCCGCAACCGGGTGTCCATATCACCCAAGGTGAAGTTTTAAGCGAAGTAGGGGACCTGTCCAAAGCAAACCCCTTGCGTTGGCCTTGGGCATGGCTGTAAAGGCTGAAGCTAACTACTTTGGGCCGCAAGGAGGCCACGCCAGACAGGTTTTCTCTTCCACGGCCATCTTCGCAAGAGGCACAATGTGCAACTATCTACAAAACTGTTCCGGTTATCCAGCGTCCATAACCTGTTAGTTCAAAGAAATCTGCAGGGTAACTGAGAAACATAATTAATAACAAGCAACAACAAAAACCATAAACATTTTCAAGAAACAGGTACATTTACAGTGCATTAGTTTATATTTTCCAGCGAGCGGGCATCTGACCTCTAGTGACTCTAGTGGACCTACGGAGCTCACTAACTGGTTCTGCACTACAGGGTGTAGGGCATGTTGCGGGTAGGCTGGGCAGCTGTCTGCGCACTCTTTGGCTCACTAGGGGCACGGCAGGCTCACTACTAGCAGAGGGTTGATTCTCCTGGTCTGCTGGTATGGATTCTTCTGCCTCCTGGGCCGGCTGCTCTTCCAGATCTACCTGGTCTTCTGTAGGCACTTGAGGGGCTGGCTGGAGAAAGGTGAGGACGGGTACCACAATAGTGTTGTTTACTTGTGTCCAGGACCGGGGAAAGTCTCCGAGTACGGTGCTGATCATTTCCTCCTTTTCCTCTACGGGTTGAGGGTCTTCCTGATCTTCATCCGTGCTTTGCAACTTCTCGGGGCACTTTTTCAGGTGGTCTCTGGAGACAGTTGCTGTGGTCTCTCCTCCATCCTTGCTGATGACGTACACCTTTGGATTATTGTGGCTTGAGGGCAGTACGGTGTACGGGTCCTTTTCCCACTGGTCGTCCAACTTATGGAGCCGCCTTTTTCTTTTCAAGACCTGCTCTCCAGGTACCAGGGGAACAGCGGGAGCATGTTGGTTATAAGTCCTCTCCTGCCTTTCTCTTGATTGACAGAGACTTCGCTCGACGCTCTCCTGTACTTTCCGGTACTGCTGCTGCCGTTCTGTATCCCAGTCTGCCTCTGGCGAGGTGTCCTCAGGTGTCAGGACTCCCATATCCAGGTCAATAGGCAGCTTACCAGGTCTTGCTCTCATTAGGTAAGCCGGGGTACAGTTGGTGGAACCTACCGGGATGTGGTTGTACAGGTCCACCAGATCGGGCAGTTTCTCAGGCCACAGGCTGCGTTCTTCCAGGGGCAATGTTTTTAGCAGATCTATCACCACTTGGTTCATCTTCTCGCAGAGTCCGTTGGTCTGCGGGTGATAGGGCGTTGTTCTTATCTTCTTGCAGCCATACAGGTTGCAGAACTCCTGGAAGACCTCTGCTTCGAAGGCTGGTCCTTGGTCTGTCAACACTTGCTCCGGGTACCCGTGTGGACAGCAGAAGTGCTGTTGGAAGGCTCTAGCTGCTGTTTGAGCCGTTAAGTCCTTGACGGGAACCACCACCAGGAACCGGGAGTAGTGATCTACGATTGTGAGGGCGTAGACATACCCAGATCTGCTCAGAGCCAGTTTCACATGGTCCAGGGCTACCAGTTCCAGTGGCTGTCTGGTGATGATGGGCTGCAGGGGAGTCTTCTGGCTGGCACGGTCCTTTCTTCTTAGGTTGCACGGGCCACAGTCTCTGCACCACCTCTCGATGGCTCCTCTCATGCCTACCCAGTAGAACCATTCACGCAACAAGTACTCCAGCTTCTTCCATCCAAAATGTCCTGCTCCATTGTGGTATGCCTCCAGCACCAAAGCCGCGTCTCGTCTTGGGACCACAACCTGCCAGGTCAACTCATGTGTTCGAGAGTTAACCATTCTTCGGCACAGCTTCTCCCTGTAGAGGAACAGCTTACTTTTCTCCTTCCACAGTTGCTTGGTCTCCTCCGGAGCGTCTGGGTCAAGACGGGCATCGGTCTGTGTCAGCATTTCCTTCACCAGACGGACTGCGGGATCACTGTCTTGCATTTCCGCCCAGCTGTAGTGGGGCAAGGGATTGAACGTCATAGAGCGCCTGTCCTTCACACGGTGGGAATACAGGGTAATCCCATGACGGTGGAACGCAGGGAGCTCGACTTCTTCCAGATCTTCTGGATCTTCCCCTACGTCCGGTAAGTTTGGCATTCTAGACAGGGCATCCGCGTTGGCATTTGAGCGTCCCACCCGGTATTTGATGGTGAATTCATAGTTGGACAGGCGGGCCATCCATCTCTGCTCCAGGGCACCGAGCCTTGCAGTGTCCAGGTGTGTCAACGGGTTGTTATCCGTGTACACGGTGAACTTGGAAGAGGCAAGGTAATACTTAAAACGTTCGGTTACCGCCCACACCACTGCCAGGAACTCGAGCTTAAATGAGCTGTAATTCTCAGGGTTTCTTTCCGTGGGTCGCAGTTTTCGGCTGGCGTAAGCAATTATCCGTTCTCTCCCCTGCTGGATCTGGGACAGTACGGCTCCTAGCCCGATGTTGCTTGCGTCCGTGTGGAGGATAAAGGGCTGGCTGTAATCAGGGTACGCCAGGATTTCATCCCCCGTGAGGGCCATCTTCAGCTGGCAGAAGGACTCCTCTTCCAGCTTTTCCCACCTGAAGGGCGGCTTCTGTTTTTTGGCTTTCCGAGATTGACCTATCAGGAGGTCCTGCATAGGGGCTGCCATTTTGGTGAAACCGGGAATGAATCTTCGATAGTAGCCTACCAACCCGAGGAACTGCCGCACTTCCTTTATGCTGGAGGGTCTTGGCCAGTCTTTAATCGCGGTGATCTTATCGGGGTCGGGAGCCACTCCGTCAGCACTCACCACATGTCCCAGGTATTGCACCTTTGGTTTCAGGAGGTGACACTTGGAGGGTTTCACCTTTAAGCCATAGTTTGCCAGAGCTTCAAACACTTCGGCCAGGTGTTTCAGGTGGTCCTCGTAGGTCTTGGAATAGACGATGACATCGTCCAGGTATTATAGGACCGTCTCGAGGTTCCGGTGTCCCAGACAGCATTCCATCAACCGTTGGAAGGTTCCTGGTGCGTTGCAGAGCCCGAACGACATACAGTTAAATTCGCTGAGACCCATCGGGGTGGTGAATGCGGTCTTCTCCCGGTCCGCCTCTGCTACAGGAACCTGCCAGTACCCGCTAGTGAGGTCCAAAGTAGAGAAGAAGTTAGCAGATTTTAACGCAGCTAAGGACTCTTCTATCCTTGGTAACGGGTACGCATCTTTGTGTGTGATACGGTTGACCTTCCTGTAGTCTACACACATTCTCATGGTGTTGTCTTTCTTTTTCACTAAGACTAGTGGAGCTGCCCAGGGGCTACAGCTGTCCCTAATTACCCCAGCCTCCTTCATGTCCTTTAACATCGTCTTGGCGTGCTGATAGTGTGCAGGGGGTACGGGTCGGTATCTCTCCTTTATGGGAGGATGGTCTCCCGTTGGGATGTGATGTTCTACCCCCTTTACTCGCCAGAAGTCCAGCGGGTGTTTACTAAACACTCTCTCGTACTCTTGAACCACCCGATAGACTCCCTGTTTTTGGTGTGAGGGACTGGAGTCAGTACCCAAATGCAGTTGCTGACACCAGTCCTCCATTGTTTTCTTAGAGCCGTTACCTTCCTCTGGTTGAGATGGAGGCAAGGGTTCCACGGCCTGTACAGAATTCTGGTTTATGGTGAACAATTTGGCTAGCGTGGCATACCGGGGCAGGCATACTTCTCTCTCCCCGATATTTATGATGCGGACGGGCACCCTCCCATGACGTACATCGACCACCCCCCGTGCTGTCAAAATGGTGGGCCTACTGTCTGAGTAGACGGGTTCTACCATTGCTTGGTAGTCTCTACCTCTCAGACCAATAGCTGCCCGGCACCAAATCATCATCTCACTTTTTGGGGGCATGGCAATAGGGAACGGGTCACACATTCTCACGCTACCTATCTCACCACCAGATAGTTCCACTTGTTGCCGCTTCATCAGTGCCCGGATCTCATTTTGGAGCACACGCTGCTGGCTGGAACTTGCGTTCTTGGCAACCTGCTGCAAAATAAGAATCACCTCTGCAAGACAGTTTTCAATTACGTTAGTACCTAGGGTTATTTTTGGGTGACTCTCGCGACGGTCAATGTCCACAATGATCAGTCCTTGTGCCGGCAGTTCAACTTTACCGACCTTGATGGTCACCTCTTTAAATCCTATCGGGGGCACGGGCTGACCATTGCTGGCTATAATGCTCAGGTCGTCATCTGGGTAGCGGGTTATGTCCGAGTCATTCCAGTACCGCTTGAAGAGCACGTACGGTATGGTAGTCACCTGTGACCCAGTGTCTAGTAGGGCACTCATAGGAATGCCATCCAGTACCACAGGCAAGACCGGACGTCCCCCTACGTATTTGTCACGCCAGTTCGATGGGCCTGATGATCTTATGCCTGGGGGTTGGCCCTCTACCCCAGGTTGTGCCCGTTTAAATGACAGTACCTTGCCATATGTCCGGGTTGATTGCAGCGGCGGCAGATGGGTCGTCCGTCCTCGTTGTATCTGTCGCTGGGTCTTCCTCTGGCCGGTGGGGTCCTCCTCAGTCGGCGCCACGGGACGTCCTCCGGTCCGGATGACAGCTGGATCTTTCCTGGAGAAGAGACCTGCAAAGACTGCACAGTTCTGGTTAACATGGCAACGCTCTTAGTCAGCTCTTGGACCTGATGGTGCAGGTCTGTAGCCGGGTTATTGTTCAAAGCCTGCGCATCAGCTCCCACAGGCCCTGCAGACAAGGGCGCCGCGTCCTGGTGATAAGTGATAGCAGGGCGCCTGTGGGTCACAGCGCCACCTGGTGCCGGTTCTCGGAGCACCCGGATGGCTTTGTCCTTGAACTGTGCAAAGTCCAGGTCAGGGTCCTGTAAGGCCATTGCCCGCAACTGGGTTCGGTGGGAATTGCACAGTAGACCCTCAATAAATTGTTCGGTCAACAGCTTGTCTTCATTCCCCACGCTGTCAGGGTCTGCCTGCTTAATGGCTCTCAGGGCCTCTTGTAGGTTTAGAGCATAGTCTCTTATACTTTCATGTGCCCGCTGTTTGCACCCGTAAAATCTGAGCTTTATTTCGGCTGAGGTTCGGGTATCAAATGTGTCTTTCAGCTGGGCTAGTATTTCTCTGACAGTCCTCTTCTTCCCAGGTGACCAGGACTTTACCTCCCTTTGGGCTGCCCTGATTAACTGGGCCACCAGGATGCTTACTTTTTGCTCTTCCGTGAGGGGGTATACCTGGAAGAGGCTATCCAATCTTTCCCTAAAGTCACTTAGGGTATGTGACTCCCCTGAGTACTGGGGTAGCCAGGTTGCCCCCGGGATATCGGGCATGGTGAATGGCATGACCGCTGCAGCGGTTGCGCTGGCGGCCGGTGTGGCGGTGGAGCTCACCTCGGTATCCGACATCCTTCTACGCCCCTAGTGGACCGTGGCCTACCTTGCGATGCTCTTCTTCCGTAGGCCGCGGCTCCGCAGTCAATCGTCGGGGTAGAGGACCTGGCGTCAAGCTCCGATGACGTCAGCGTCGCTCTTCCTCCCTTCCAGGACCTTGCGCAGCGTCAGTGCGTGGGGCGGAGCTACGGATCTCGCGCGCTTTCGGCGTCCACGCCCCTCTTCTTCCCGTGCGGCGTCCCGAAGATGGCATCCGATGGCGGGAAGCGGCTGCGGATGGCGGGAAGACGGCAGAAGATGGCGGGAAATGACCCAAGATGGCGTCCGATGGCGGGAAACGACTCCGGACGGCGGGAAACTTCGCCACAGGTAAGTACAAAAGTCTTCTTCTCAGGCACGCAGTACCCGGTGGTTGCGGGCACGAAATCCTCCCGACTAAGCCAAAGTTGACGCGCCCCCTGGGCTGCGTGGGGAACCCGGAACCGGGCCTCTGGTGGGATGCTGGGGGTGGTAGTCTCAGTGTGGCGGCGACCCGGTCCGTGGCTCAGGGTGGTCAAACCAGTGGCAGTCTTAGTGTAATAACAAATGTCCGACTACGCCACCCGTGGATTGCGGTCAGTGGGGACCGCCGCTGCGCTGCAGACCGCTGAGGCTGATGTTGTAAGCGCAGCCAAGTATGGGATAACTCCCCACGGGAGAAGTATTGCCTCAGGGCAGCTAGTGTGGATGATGGGAGTGATGGTGTGAGCGTCCCAGTACTAATGGTGCTGGTGCGGCGATGAAACACAGAGACGTGTGGTGCAGTTTAGGGTCTTTATTGATGGTATAAAGCAGACCCTCCCGGGAGTACTGGTTAGCAGTAGAGGCCTGGTCAGTCTGTGAGCAAGCAGGATCTCCCCTGGCCAGGCGGAGTTGTAGGCCTCCCCGTCTATCTGCACTCTTTCCTGGCTACCTTGCTGTAAGCGGTTACAAGTAGCCCACGTCCCTGAGTATACCGTGTGGTGCTCACCCGTATGGCTGGTGACTTGGGGCCTTCTGTTAGCCTCTGCTCCTGGATGGCGGCGCTGGTCCCTTTCTTGTGACTGAGCCTCCGGGCTTCTATGGCCAGAGGACCTGGAATCCCCTGCCGGCTGGTTTCTGCTGCTGGGTGTATATCAGTCCCCACAGCCTTGGACTCCGGTGTCCGGTTGTAGCGTCCTCAGCCAGGGCGAGCTCTGCTCAGCTCCTGCCTCTGGTCTTCAGCTACTGTTCCTACAGAGCTCCTGTTGTCACTTTCCCTCTCCAGGCTCTGACTGACCTAATCCCGCCCCAGACCCAGTTTATAAGGGCAGATTCCTCCCCTCCCAGGCCTGGGCGGGCAGTGTTGCATGCTTAGGGCTCCTGACCAGAGAAACCTCCCACTTGCTCTCAGACATAATATTTCTATTACTGTGGCAACCAGACCCCTGGGGTGCCACACCAATCTTACTTGAAAGCCCATTACATCTTTTATGTGACTGCCCTGGGCACGGAACGGGTCCAGGCCACGACTGCATCCCCCGTAACACCTACACTGACCCGGCTTCAAGTAACCCCATTTCCCAGGCAGGGCGACAGGTGTCATAAGTACCTGCTTTGTTTGTAGTTTTTGGGGTAAAGTTCCTGAAAGTGGGAAACCCCATCATATATATTTGATCCATATATACTGTACTTATCCATAGGACAGGTAATCAATATGAGATCTGTGGGGGTCTGCCACCTTGAATCCCCACTGTTCAGCTGCAATTCACCTTAGCAGCGAACGAATATAAGTGACGTGGGACAGAACACATCAGCCTTGTACATTGCTTAGTGGCCATTTGAATGAGAGATTCTGGGAACATTCCATGATTCTATGATTCTATGAGATAAAGTGCAGTACTCAGCAACAGTCACAGATCTGCTGTGATCTGCTATAATATGAATCTCAGCTGACCTGTAGGGGTGTCGGACCCCCTTCCGATCTCATAGTGATAACCTATCCAATGGATAGGTCATCAATTAGTCAGTCTGAGACAACCCCTTTAATGAGATCTGTCACTTTTCTAAAAACAAACCTGGTTTAAGGACTGATTTTTTTACAGCCACCAAATTCATCAATAGGACACACTCCTTGTTGATAGAGGTGATCGCTATATGGGCTCGTGCACACGACTTTATAAATAGGACCAGTGCTGGCCGTGGTTTTGACGGATAGCACTCGTACCCATGTTATTCTATGGAGCTGTGCACATGTCCGATTTTGTTTTCCTCGGACTATGCGGTCTGAGCAAAAGCTGCTGAGCCTCAGAGAATCAGATGGCATTTGCCTATTCCTGTCTATGGATCCGTGAAAAAAATCAAACCGCACTCGGATGACATTTGAGTGCCGTCCGATTTTCACTGACTGACATAATGGAGAAGGAGAAGAAACTCCACCTCCAAGAAAATTGGATTCCACTTTGATCATACTCTGATCAAACTCTAATCAGAGTCTGATTAGCATAATCGGACCAATTTTCTCAGATGGAGAGAAAACGGTCGTGTGACCCTAGCCTATGTGTGAGAGATACTGAAATGTCCAAAGCTTTTAACCAGAGAGACCCCGTTATTATAAAGCTTCAGCTAATCACACTGTTATAGTCCCTGAACAGTTTCCTAAACTTCATTTCACAGACAACTCATTAAAGGGGTTGTTCCACGAACAAAAGTACATTTTATTCAGTAGATCTTGGAATAATAATAAGTTCCACAATTGGATGTGTTAAAATAAAATGTTCCTGCGCTGAGATAATCTTATAAATGTGCCCCTGCTGTGTACTGTGTAATGGCTGTGTCCGACCGTGCAGGAACATGGTCTGATCATACCACAGCTCCTGGGCAGGGGAGGAAGCAAAAGAGTATACAGACAGCAGGGGATCACAGCTGATTCTTTCTTTGAAGTAAAAACAGGCACGGAAATGTTTTACTTCACAAAAAGAATCATTTGTGATCCCCTCCTGTAATGTCTGTATACTCTTTTGCTTCCCCCCTGCCCAGGAGCTGTGGTATGATCAGACCATGTTCCTGTACGGTCAGACACAGCCATTACACAGTACACAGCAGGGGAACATTTATAAGATTATCTCAGCACAGGAACATTTTATTTAAACACATCCAATTGTGGAAGTTATTATTATTCCAAAATCAGCATGGATTTATATAGTGTGACCTTAAAGAATGGTAAAAAAAATAAATCTATACTTACCTTCCCGGAGTCTTGCTTTGCTCCGTCCTGGCTTGCCGGCAGCTCGCGGTACACTGGAGGAGCTGCCGTCACTTGACTAAATGACGTCAGCGCAGGTCCTTCAGTCCACCGCGATCTGCCGGCAAGCGAAGACAAGCGCACCGGGGGCCATCAGGAGGTAAATATAATATTTATTTTTATTTTATTCGTTTTTTTACAGGTTCTATGGGACCCGGGTCCGGAGGAGAGTCTCTAGACCTGGGTACCATCCGCACATTAGAACGCATGGAATGCGCATCTACATATGCAGTGATGCGTAATCCATGCGTTCCAATGCAAGTCAATGGCGGCGAAAACGCAGCGCTTCCGCAAAATAATTGGTAGTGCTGCGTTTTTTTCCGCAATGATAATCCGCAGCGGAAATTTCTGCAGCATGTGCACAGCACATGTGGATTATCATTGGGGAACATGGCAGACCTTCTACCAAGCGATTTTTAAGCGTTTCTGCAGCGGAATTGCCGCTGCAAAAACGCTTAAAAAATGCATCGTGGGCACACAGCCTAATGCTTCACTTCCTTTCTGGTGGCGCTGCATGGAAATTTGACAATGACAGTTGGATTTTCCCACAGATAACAGCTGAGCACTAGGGGAACAGCAAGAAGCCATTCGGGGTACAGTTTATTTGAATTTATTACATTTATTGGGTCAGACCCTGTGACACTAGTAATAAGTGTTCTTTAAATGTATGGCATTTAAATAGAGAAAAAATAGTAATTTGAGTAAAATTAAGTAGGCAAACAAATCCTACAGAGACCTCTGACTTACCATTGAAAATCCTACAGGCAGTTTAGAGAGTATTGCTTTTTTTTATCAAAGGCTATTGAAAGGTTACCTCCGCTTTAAATCAGAGATACCTTTTTATGACGAGATGAAAGATGGGAGAGAAGATGGAAAAGATATGATATTGATCATTTCCACTGCCTTAATCTTTTCTTTTTAATCTTTGAGCAACTTAATAAATATATATACTAGATGGAGGTCCAGAGGCGGTAATGTCACGATGGGGGCAGGCTTTGCAGCGTTGAGAATCTCTCCCCCCCATGTGCTCACCCACCTATCCGCTCTCTCTTTCCCCATGTACTGACTTCTCCCATCTGTGCTCTCCTCTTTGACCTGTCTACCCCATGTGCTCTCCCCCTTGTCTGCTGTCTCTCTCCTTCCCGTGTTGTGTTCTCCCCTCAT
Organism: Phyllobates terribilis; assembly: GCF_046119375.1. Classification (NCBI taxonomy): domain Eukaryota; kingdom Metazoa; phylum Chordata; class Amphibia; order Anura; family Dendrobatidae; genus Phyllobates; species Phyllobates terribilis. The sequence continues at coordinate 110,410,676 of NW_027362762.1, forward strand.
GTGCTGTCCCGTTTGAGCTGTCTTCCCCCTGTGCTGTCTCTCTCCTCCATCTGCTGTCTTCTCCTCTCTTATGATCGATTCTTTTAGGACAAAAAAACAGTTATAGGAAGTTTCGCCCCCAGTAATTTGCACCCAGCAGTTCGCCCCCAGGTACATTTCGCACCCGCACATTTCGCACCTATCATTTCGCCCCCAGGAAGATTCGCCACGCACATTTCGCCCCCGCACGTTTCGCCCCCGGACGTTTCGAAGGTTCCAGCCATTCAGACAAGGGGCTAAAATTCTGCACTAAAACCTGCACCTAAATCCATAGAGCTAAATGGAGATTTTGGTGTAGAATTATCTACACCAGAATAGTTGTATATCTACAGTTGTGGATAATCCACAGAGGTTAGGAGACATGTTAATGACTCGCCCCCTGGGCCGTGGGGCACTCGAGACCAGACTTCAGGGCAATGCTGGGAGTAGTAGTGGCGACCCGGTCCTGTGGCTCAGGGTGGTCAGACCAGTGGTAGTCTATGATGTGTTTTTAGGTAATGTCCGACTACGCCACCCGTGGATTGCGGTCAGGGAGGACCGCCGCTGCAAGGCAGACTGCTGAGGCTGGTGTTGGGGATGCAGCAGGGAATAGTACAACTCCCCACGGGAGGAGTGTAGCCTCAGGGCAGTGTGATAGGATGCTGGGGGTGATGGTGCAGGCGCAGCAGTAACCACACAGAGTCCAATAATGCAGTCCAGGGTCTTTTACTGCAGATCTTATTATAGACCCAACAGGAGTACAGGGTAGGAATGGACCTGGGTGTCTGGGGGCATTCAGGCGAGCTCCGCTGGTCAGGGTGAGTGGGTAGGCCTACCGTTCTCTCTCTGCCTTTGCTGACTATCTCCCCCTTTAGTGGTATGATAGCCCACGTCCCTGAGCTTGCCGTATACTACGCCTGTATGGCTTGCGACTCGGGCCTTAGGTACCTGTAGCTTCTCCGTGCTGTACCGGTCCCTCTGTGTGGCGGAGCCTCCAGGCTTCTTAGGCCAAGGGACCTAAAATCCCTCGCGGGTAGATGATCTGCTGCAGGACTTGCAATCCTGACAGCCTTGGACCCCAGTGTCCGGTATGTAGTTTCTCTCTGCCAGGACCGGCTCTCGTCGCCTCTGTCCCTGGTTTTCTGCTCCTACTTTGCCTCCTGGACTCCTCAGCTGCGGCTGACCTGTCCCTCTGCTTCTGGGAACCCTTCTGGATACTTCAGAAGTGGGTCCTGGTCTCCCTAACCCTGCCCTCAGTACCTGTTTTTATAGGGGCAGCCTGCTCCCCCTACTGGCCTGGGACAGGAGGTGCTGCATGCAAATGGTCCATGACCAGAGAACCTCCCTCCTGCTCTCAGACACAGCCTTACAAGTTTGTGGCATCCAGGCCTGGGGTGACACATTCCCCCCTAGGAAAGCTTAGTACTCCGGGACTAAACGAGAAACACGATACAGGGTAGAAATTATAGCATAAACATAGCAGAGAAGAAAACAACAAACAACACCACATATTGAGTTCTTTAGGTCACAGTATGGTCTGTGACCGGGTGTCCATTTCACCAACACAACGGGAGCCTTAACCAGGTGGGGGTCTGTCCTTGCCCAGAGTCCTTGACAGTCTTTATTCTTTCCTTTGGTTAGGCTCCGAACATATTTACAAGGAAGTCCTGGTTACTCAAAGTTCATAACCTTTTAGTCCATTTGTCACTAAGAAAAACTGGAAAACAGTATTAATAACCAGGGTACAAACATAACACATTAAATATATACATTTTACATTTAGATCTTCCAGCGAGCTGGCATTTGACCCCTAGTGCTCCTGGTTGACCTCCTTAACCCACTGTCTGGTGGTGGACCAACCTGGCTTTCCCCACTATCATTGAGGGTACAGCTACTAGCTGGGTGTACAGGCAGGGCAGGCAGCTGTCTGCGGGTCCTTTGGCTTACCGAAGGCATGGCAGGCTCACTGTCAGCAGAGGGTTGACTCTCCTGGGCTGCTGGCGTGGGTTCTTCTGCCTCTGGGGCCGCTTACTCTTCTTGTTCTTCCTGTCCTCCTGTAGGCTACTGCTGGGTAGGCTGAAGGAAGTGTAGGACGGGTACCACTATTGCGCCATTTATCTGAGTCCAGGTCCGGGGGAACTCTCCGAGAACTGTGCTGATCATCTCTTCCTTGTCCTCTGCGGGTTCAGGGTCATCTTGATCTTCATTTGGACTCTGTAGTTGCTCGGGGCACCGTTTTAGGTGGTCTCTGGAGACGGTGCTAGTGGTTTCTCCTCCATCCTTGGTAATCACACATACCTTCAGGTTGTCGTGGTCGGACTGCAGTACTGTGTACAGGTCTCTCTCCCACTGGTCATCCAGCTTGTGAAGCCTTCTCTTCCGCTTCAGGACCTGCTCACCAGGTTCCAGGGGACCAGCAGGGGCGTGTTGGTTGAAGAGCCTCTCTTACTTTTCTCTCCCTTGAGCCAGACTCCTCTCCACAGTCTCCTGTACCCTCTTGTACTATAGCCGCCGTTCCGTATCCCAGTCCGCGTCTGGGGAGGTGTCCTCAGGTGTCAGGACTCCCATTTCCAGGTCGATCGGCAGCTTACCTGGTCTTGCTCGCATCAGGTAAGCCGGGGTGTAATTTGTAGCATTCACCGGGATATGGTTGTACAAGTCAATCAGGTCTGGCAGCTTCTCCGGCCACAGGCTGCGTTCTTCCAGGGGTAACGTCTTGAGGAGATCAATGACGATATTGTTCATCTTCTCACACAGCCCGTTGGTCTGCGGGTGGTAAGGCATTGTCCGAATCTTCCTACAGCCGTAGAGGTTGCAGAACTCCTGGAATACTTCAGCCTCAAACGCTGGACCTTGATCTGTCAAGACCTGTTCCGGATACCCATGTAGACGGCAGAAGTGTTGCTGGAAGGCTCTGGCCGCTGTTTGGGCTGTCAGGTCTTTAACAGGAACCACTACCAGGAACCGGGAGTAATGGTCCACAATTGTCAGGGCATAGACGTAGCCCGACCGGCTTGGAGCCAATTTCACATGGTCCAGAGCTACCAGCTCAAGAGGCTGCTTGGTGACGATGGGCCTCAAGGGTGTCTGCTGGCTGGTACGGTCCTTCCTTCTGAGGTGACATGGGCCGCAGTCCCTGCTCCACTTCTCGATGGCCCTTCTCATGCCGACCCAGTAGAACCGCTCTCTCAGTAGGAACTCCAGTTTCTTCCACCCGAAGTGTCCCGCTCTGTCATGGTAGGCCTCCAGGACCATTGCTGCATCTCGCCTTGGGACCACTATCTGCCAGGTCAGCTCGTGCGTCCGGTGTTTGACAAGCCTTCTGCACAGCTTACCCTCGTAGAGGAACAGCCTGCTTTTCTCCTTCCATATCTGCTTGGCTTCCTCTGGAGATTCCGGGACAGGGCTAGATCCTTCATGGGTTAACATGTCTTTCACCAGGCGTATTGCAGGGTCGCTATCTTGCGTTTCAGCCCAGCTGTGGTGGGGTAAGGGATTGAACATGACGGTGGTTAAGTCCTTGTCTCTTACCCGGTGAGAATGCTGAGTGGCCCCATACTGGTGGAACGCAGGGAGCTCTATTTCCTCCAGCTCTTCCGAGTCGTCTTTTCCTTCAGGTAGGTGGGGCATTCTTGATAGGGCGTCTGTGTTGGCGTTGGTTCTGCCTGCCCGGTATTTGATTGTGAAGTCATAATTGGATAGCCGGGCCATCCACCGCTGTTCTAGGGCACCTAGTCTTGCATTGTCCAGATGTGTCAACGGGTTGTTGTCCGTGTACACGGTGAACTTTGCGGAGGCCAGGTAATGCTTAAACCGTTCTGTGATGGCCCACATCACTGCCAAGAATTCTAGCTTGAAGGAGCTGTAGTTCTCCGGGTTTCTTTCAGTGGGCCTCAGCTTCCGGCTGGCATACGCGATCACCCTTTCTCTGCCCTGTTGGTTCTGTGACAGTACGGCTCCCAGCCCCACATTACTGGCATCTGTGTGGAGGATAAAAGGCTGACCATAATCGGGGTAGGCCAGGATCTCATCCCCCGTGAGGGCCATCTTCAACTGGCGGAAGGACTCCTCTTCTGGCTTGTCCCACTTGAAGGGTGGCTTGTGACTTCTGGATTTAGATTGCCCTATCAGGAGATCCTGCATAGGGGCTGCCATCTTCGTGAACCCGGGGATGAACCTTCGGTAGTAGCCTACCAACCCGAGGAACTGCCTCACTTCTTTAATGTTCGAGGGGCTTGGCCAGCTCTTGATTGCCGTGACCTTGTCAGGGTCGGGGGCTACTCCTTCCGCACTTACCACGTGTCCTAGGTATTGGACCTTCGGTTTTAACAGGTCGCACTTTGAAGGCTTCACTTTCAGGCCATAGCCTGCCAGGGCTTCGAACACCTCGGCCAGGTGCTTTAGATGGTCCTCGTAAGTCTTCGAATAGACGATCACGTCGTCCAGGTAAAGGAGGACCGTCTCGAAGTTTCAGTGCCCTAGACAGCATTCCATCAGCCTCTGGAAGGTCCTTGGTGCTTTGCAGAGCCCGAAGGGCATACAGTTGAACTCGCTCAGTCCCATCGGGGTGGTGAAGGCGGTCTTCTCCTTGTCAGCATCTGCCACAGGAACCTGCCAGTACCCGCTAGTAAGGTCCAAAATAGAGAAGAAATTAGCTGATTTTAGAGCTGCTAAAGACTCCTCTATCCTAGATAATGGGTACGCATCTTTATGGGTGATACGATTGATTTGCCTATAATCCACGCACATTCTCATGGTACCGTCTTTCTTTTTTACCAAAACTAAGGGAGCTGCCCAGGGGCTACAGCTATCTCTAATGACCCCAGCTTCTTTCATTTCTCTCAGCATACCCTTAGCATTCTGATAATGTGCAGGGGGTACAGGCCTGTGTCACTCTTTTATTGGTGGGTGGCTCCCCGTGGGGATATGGTGTTCTATCCCTTTTACTCTGCCGAAGTCTAGCAGGTGCTTACTAAAAATTCTCTCGTACTCTTGAACTGTGGAACCCCAGGTGTCTGGTTACCACAGTAATAGCAATATTACGTCTGTGAGCAGGTGGGAGGTCTCCTGGTCAGGAATCCTAAGCATGCCACACCTCCTGCCCAGTCCTGGGAGGGGAAGAACTTCCCCTATATAAACTGGGGCTGAGGTGGGGTTAGAAAAGAACACAGACAGAGACAGAGACACAGTCTGGTCTGGAGTGGTTCAGCAGCAGGGAGAGCAAGATCAGGAGCTCTGTGGGAGCAGTGATAAAAGGAGTCAGAGACTGGAAGCTGTAGAGCTCGTCCTGACTGAAGAGATCTCACCAGACACGGAGTCCGAGGCTGTGGGGACTGTTCGATACCCAGCAGCAGAAACTGACCGGCAGGGGATTTCAGGTCCTCTGGCCAAGAAACCCGAAGGCACGGTCACACGCAAGGGACCAGCACCGCCGTCGTGGAGCGGAGGCTACCAGAAGGCCCCGAGTCACCGGCCATACGGGTGAGCACCACACGGTACACTCAGGGACGTGGGCTACTTTTACCCGCTTCTAGCAAGGTAGCCAAGAAGAGTACAGTTAGTTGGGGAGGCCTACAATTCCGCCTGGCCAGGGGAGATCCTGTCTGCTCACGGACTGACCAGACCCCGACCGCTAGCCAGTACTCCCGGGAGGGTCTATCTTTGTCACCAGTAAAGACCCTGAACTACACCGCACCGTCTCTGAGTGGTTCCTGGTGCCTGCGTGCAATTCTACCATCCCCATCATCCACGTCCGCTGCCCTGAGGCCATACCCCTCCCGTTGGGGGTTATACTACCCACGCTGCACAACTGTACCACCGGCCTCAGCGGTCTGCCCTGCAGCAGCGGTTTCGTAACCGCATTCAACGGGTGGCGTAGTCGAACAATATCACATCTGCCACTAAAAACATCGCCACTTAGTTTGACACCCTGGGCACGGACCGGGTCACCGCCACGAGGACTACCACCCCCAACAGATCCGGCTCCGGGTATTCCCCAAACATGGCCCAGGGGGTGCGTCAGAACCACCCGGTAGACTCCTTGTTTTTGGTGCAGGGGAGTGGAGTCAGCACCCACATGGAGTTTCTGGCACCAGTCCTCCTTTTGTTTATGGGAACCATTACCCTCCGCCTGTGGAGATGGAGGCAACGGTTCCACGGCCCTGATAGCTTTGTGCTCAACAGCGAACAGTTTGGCAAGTGTAGTGTACCTGGGTAAGTGTACCTCCCTCTCCTCAATATTGAGAATGCGAACTGGCACCCTCCCATGACGGACATCAACCACCCCCCGGGCTGTCAAAATGGTGGGTCTGCTGTCTGAGTACACGGGTTCTACCATGGCTTGGTAGTCTCTGCCTCTCAACCCGATTGCAGTCCGACACCAGATCATCATTTCACTTTTGGGAGGCATGGAAATGGGGAATGGGTCACTCATTCTTACGCTACCGATCTCACCACCAGACAGTTCTACCTGCTGCCGTCTCATCAGGGCTCTTATCTCTTTCTGGAGGACCCTCTTTTGGCTGGAGCTCGCATTCATCGCCACCTGCTGTAAAATCACAATTACTTCTGAAAGACAGTTTTCAAGTACATTAGTACCCACAGTTATTTTAGGGTAACTTTCACGACGGTCAATGTCCACAATGATCACTCCCTGTGCCGGCAGTTCCACCTCACCAATCTTGATGGTCATCTCTCTGAACCCCACCTGCGGCACGGGTTGGCCATTGCTGGCAATGATGCTTAAGTCATCGTCTGGGTAGCGGGTTATGTCAGCGTCACTCCAGTACCGCTTGAAAAGTACGTAGGGGATGGTAGTCACTTGAGACCCGGTGTCCAGCAGTGCACTCATGGGGATACCGTCCAGCACTACGGGTAAGACCGGGCGTCCTCCCACGTACTTATCACACCAATTAGACGGGCCTGATGACCTTATGCCTGGGGGTTGGCCCTCTGCCCCAGGTCGGACCTATTTAAAGTACAGTACCTTGCTATGTGTCCTGGCTGACTGCACCGGCGGCAAATCGGCTGTCCATCCTCAGCGTCGCGGTCGGCGGGCCTCCCTCTGAACGGCGGGATCCTCCTCTGTCGAAACCACGGGACATCCTCCGGACTGGAAGCCAGCTCGATTGGTCTTGACGGTTCCACCTGCAACGACTGTACGGTCCTGGTTAATGCAGCCACACTCTTTGTTAGCTCCTGGACCTGATGGTGCAGGTCTGCAGGCTGGGATGGATTTAGGGCCTGTGCATCAGCCCCCACAAGGTCTGCGGGGTAGGGCGCTGCCCCCTGGTGGTAAGTGATGGCAGGGCGCCGGGAAGCTACAGCGCCACCTGCTGCGGGTTCTCTGAGCACCCGGATGGCCCGATCCTTGAACTGCGCAAAAGTCAAATCGGGGTTCTGTAGGGCCATGAGGCGCAGCTGGGTTCTGTGGGCGCTGGACAGCAGACCTTCTATGAACTGGCCAGTCAACAGTCTATCAGAGTCCTGCACGCTGCCGGGGTCAGCTTGTTTGATAGCTCTCAGGACTTCTTGCAGGTTCAAGGCATAGTCTCTGATACTATCCTGGGCCCGCTGCTTACAGCCATAGAACCGCATTTTGATTTCTGCTAAGGTGCGGGTATCAAAGGTACTCCGCAGCCAGGTCAGAATGTCCTTTACTGTCCTTTTCTCCTCATCTGACCATGATTTCACTTCTCGCTGGGCTGCACCGGTGAGCTGCCCCGTCAGAATGCTCACTTTCTGTTCTTCTGTCAGGGGATAAACTTTGAATAAACTGTGCAGTCTTTCTCTAAAGTCAGTTAAGGTATGAGGGTCCCCTGAGTATTGGGGTAGCCAGGCTGCTCCGGGGATGTAGGGCATAGAGAACGGCATCACCGCTGCTGCAGCCCCGCTGGTTGTGTAGCACCCTGAGGATTCGGCTGCTACAGGGGTATTACACCTCAAGCCAGAGGTGTGGTATTCCACTCCCGGGTAAGGATGGAGTGTGGAACTGAGCTAGTAGGCTGCATGCACTACACACATCCCATTTCCGGGGGGCAGACCGACGGTACTCCCACCAGTGTATGTGCATGTACGATAGTGTCTGTCCCTGGCTGGAGTGGGAGGGGGTTGGAACATCCCAGTAGTGTAGGGGCAGATAGGGGGAGCAGTCTGGGTAAGGCTAGGAGCTCATTGGGTGCTGGTCACCTGAGCTCACACATAGAGGGAGTATATAAGGTGGGCACCATCTTAGGACAGGGTCAGTCTGTCAGAGTGTAACCTGAGGAGCAGAGCAGAGAAGCTCAGCCAGAAGGGCTGACAGGGAGTTGTGGTTCCGGCTGGGCCCAGCTCCAAGGCCAAGAGAGAGAGAGGAGTCAGAAGGACCCAGAGAGGAGACAAGAAAGGAACCCCAAGACCCCAGAATACAAGCAACAGGGTGAAGGGTTGGCACCTAGGGTACCGGATCCCAAGCTGGCAGAGAGAAAAGCACACCTTAGCCAGAGACCGGAGGTCGTGGGCAGGATCTGCCACGACCCTCACCAAATCCACCAGGAAGGCAGACCAAGTATAGGGTCAGGGAACCCAGAGGAGGTGTACCCACCAAGAGACCCGAGGGAGCCGGACATAGGTGGATCCCTGGTGAGAACGGCCAGAAGAGAGGGAAAGTCAGACAGGAGCTCAGGACCACGCTCCAGAACTGCCTGGGGGTTAGCCGAGTCCAGGACCTGGTGGACGCAGCACGGCTCGGGTGGTCGCTTCAGGCCAGAGTGACCATAAGAACACCCTTAAGTAAAAACCCCTGAACTGCACAGCCCGACTCTGAGTCTTCTTGCTGATTCATCCTGCACCTTCACAACCACCATCCTCCACAACTGACCCCCTGAGGCTATACCCCTCCCGTTGGGGGTTATACTATCAGAAGCTGCACACACACCATCAGCCTCAGCGGACCCTGCTGCAGCGGCGGCCGTATTGACCGCAAATCAACGGGTGGCGTAGTCGACACTAAAGAACATCCAGCAACATCTGTAGGACTGCCACACACTGAGCTTGACACCCTGGGCACGGACCGGGTCACCGCCACTCGGAGACTACAACCCCCATCTGATCCGGCTCCGGGTATCCCCCAAACAACACTGGCCCAGGGGGCGCGTCAGTTGTAGAAGGCCCCTCCGTGTCCGTCATCTTCCTCCCCCCTAGTTAAGCGTGGCCTACCTTCCGACGATCCTCTTCTGTAGGCCGTGGCTCCGCTGGTGCTGCTTCGTGTGAGGACCTTGCGTCGCGTCCTGGTGTCGTCAACGTCGCTCTCTCTCCCTTCCAGGACCTCGCGCAGCGTCGGTGCGTAGGGCGGGGCTTCAAGTCTCACGCGCTTTGGACGTCCACGCCCCTCTTCTTCCCGCGCGGCGTCCTGAAGATGGTGTCCGATGGCGGGAAAACTGCTGAAGATGGCGGGAGACGGCTGAAAACGGCAGGAAACAGCTCCGGATGGCGGGAACCTCTTTTTAAGGTACGTGTACAGTCTTTTTCAGGCACGCAATAGTCGTTTGTGGCGGGTTGGTCACAATCCTGCCGACTACGCCAAAGCTGACTCGCCCCCTGGGCCGTGGGGCACTCGAGACCGGACTTCAGGGCAATGCTGGGAGTAGTAGTGGCGACCCGGTCCCGTGGCTCAGGGTGGTCAGACCAGTGGTAGTCTATGATGTGTTTTTAGGTAATGTCCGACTACGCCACCCATGGATTGCGGTCAGGGAGGACCGCTGCTGCAAGGCAGACCGCTGAGGCTGGTGTTGGGGATGCAGCAGGGAATAGTACAACTCCCCACGGGAGGAGTGTAGCCTCAGGGCAGTGTGATAGGATGCTGGGGGTGATGGTGCAGGCGCAGCAGTAACCACACAGAGTCCAATAATGCAGTCCAGGGTCTTTTACTGCAGATCTTATTATAGACCCAACAGGAGTACAGGGTAGGAATGGACCTGGGTGTCTGAGGGCATTCAGGCGAGCTCCGCTGGTCAGGGTGAGTGGGTAGGCCTACCGTTCTCTCTCTGCCTTTGCTGACTATCTCCCCCTTTAGTGGTATGATAGCCCACATCCCTGAGCTTGCCGTGTACTACGCCTGTATGGCTTGCGACTCGGGCCTTAGGTACCTGTAGCTTCTCCGTGCTGTACCGGTCCCTCTGTGTGGCGGAGCCTCCAGGCTTCTTAGGCCAAGGGACCTAAAATCCCTCGCGGGTAGATGATCTGCTGCAGGACTTGCAATCCTGACAGCCTCGGACCCCAGTGTCCGGTATGTAGTTTCCCTCTGCCAGGACCGGCTCTCGTCGCCTCTGTCCCTGGCTTTCTGCTCCTACTTTGCCTCCTGGTCTTCTCAGCTGCGGCTGACCTGTCCCTCTGCTTCTGGGAACCCTTCTGGATACTTCAGAAGTGGGTCCTGGTCTCCCTAACCCTGCCCTCAGTACCAGTTTTTATAGGGGCAGCCTGCTCCCCCTACTGGCCTGGGACAGGAGGTGCTGCATGCAAATGGTCCATGACCAGAGAACCTCCCTCCTGCTCTCAGACACAGCCTTACAAGTTTGTGGCATCCAGGCCTGGGGTGACACATTAATTGTTAATGAATCCTTAAGGTACATTCACATGCACTAAGTAGTTGCAGCAGACAATCTGCAGCTATTTTATAGCAGAAAATTCTACACTAATGTTGATATCTAGTGATGCGGGTTTGATGCGACAACCTTGTCCTCTGGCTGTGATTGACAATGGCTGGATACCTGCAAATCATGGTTGGTGGACAAGGTTACCACTCTGCTTATGAATATGGCAGACCACCATATCTCAAAGGCAGGACTTCTACTTTGAAGCTGAGCAGAGAATCAGACTGCAACTAAACAAGTGAGGCATAGTTGGAATCAGTAGGCCTCACCTTACACGAAACATCCGGGGGCGAACTGCTGGGGTGAAACATCCGGGGGCGAACTGGGGGTGATATGTGTGAGGGTGAAATGTGCGGGGGCAAAACATCCTGGGGGCCAAATGCTGGGGACGAAATATGCGGGGGTGAAATGTACCCAGGGGCGAATTGCTGGGGGCGAACTGCTGAGGGCGAAACATCCAATTCCCCCAAAAAACACATTTTATTCTATAATCTATGTCTTTTTAGGTCCGTGACACGCTGTAACGTGTTTTTTTTGGTCTGTGACACGCTGTGACGTGTGTTTTTTTGTCCGTGACACGCTGTAACGTGTCTTTTTTGGTCCTTGACACGCTGTGACGTGTTATTTTGTCCGTGACACGCTGTGACGTGTTTTGTTTTGTCCGTGACACGCTGTAATGTGTTTTTTTTTAAATCCTTGACACGCTGTAACGTGTGTTTTTTTGTCCGTGACACGCTGTAACGTGTTTTTTTTGGTCCATGACACGTTGTAACGTGTTTTTTTTTAAATCCTTGACACGCTGTAACGTGTTTTTTTTTGTCCGTGACACGCTGTAACGTGGTTTTTTTTGGTCCGTGACACGCTGTAACGTGGTTTTTTTTGGTCCGTGACACGTTGTAACGTGTTTTTTTTTAGATCCGTGACATGTTGTAACGTGGTTTTTTTTTTGTCCGTGACAAGCTGTAACATGGTTTTTTTTAAATCCTTGACACGCTGTAACATGTTTTTTTTTAAGTCTTTGACACGATGTAACGTGTTTCTTTTAGGTCCGTGACACGCTGTAACGTGCTTTTCTTTAAGTTTTTGACACGTTGTAACGTGTTTTTTTTAGGTCCATGACATTCTGTTTTGTGTTTTGTTTTTTTTATTTATAACTTTCACCTATTCATTTCATTCTAATTTTTACTGATGTAGTTGATTCTTATGTTCACCGACTGAGGCTGCTGTTCTCTTTGTCTAATATTATATTTGTTTTGTGATCTGAAACATTTAAATGTGACAAACATGCAAAAGAATAAGAAATCAAAAAGGGGGCAAACACTTTTTCACACCACTGTAGGTCGAGGAGGTCTGATCAGTAATAATACATATACTGCTCTGTTCATGGAAGCAATCAGTCCATACTGACAGTTTAAATAGGACCTGTCAGCAGATCAAAAGTGAGCAATAATTCGTCTTATTTTATTCCTGCTGCTCCCCTGAGTAATCCACATTTTTTCTTATTTAAATTCCTCCATATGATTCCACTTTTTGTTTAGTGCTTATTTTTGTAGTCTTTTTATCAGCGGGTGTTGCTCACAGGGCAATAATGCAGAGCAACCCACCCATACTCTGCCCAATTTATTAAAGCTGGAGGAGACTGGTGTGCAAAGTTGCAAAAAAGTTTGTGACTTATTACTACTACTACTAATAATAATAATATTTTCCAGGACATCCCTCCTGACAGCACCCTCATGAGGACGTCCTTCATATCTCTGATAGGGACAGGAAACACAAAAGAGTTTAAAAGGCCCCCCCTCCACCCATACCTTCAGTGTTTTTCCTATCCCTATCGGAGACAGGACGCAGAAGAACTCACCTCCAGTGAGCAGGAGCTCCCGAGGCCGGACGCAGGAGGATCGGGATGGGGTCCTCGCACTCCTCCCCTTTCTTCTGCCGTGGTCCGGAGGCCGAGACCCCGCCAGACAAGGGGTCCCTTAGCCTGGCCGGTTGAGTGGGTGGCTCACGAGGCGGACCGTTTTCCCCAGCAAAGGATGCTCTGGGTCCATGCCGCTGCAGCCCTGCGCGCGATCCTATGTGTGCAGGGGAGAAGGAGTGTCATTTCCGGTTACAGGGGCAGTGGAATGCCTGCCTCTAGTAACAGGCATGCGTTCCACGCTGGAACGCACTTCTGGTTTCGGTCTTCATTTGAAAAAGCCTAATTTTGATGAAGCAGATGGAAGACAGGTGAGACAAAGGCTATTTAACTGTGGGGCTGGATCTGAGGTATCATTGTGTCTTGGTCACCAGCCATGGAAGGATTAACCACTGGTTGCCCTGATATGCCAGCAGAACCCCCGGTGCATGTGAGTTTTAACGGGAGTTTCCTGGTCTAAGTTTACCTGCTACCATCTGTCCTCGGTAGGATATTACTATATGATCCCTTGTTGTTGTAGGACAAGGAGGGCTGTAAAAAATCTACAACGTCATCAACCCCTAAGAAAAAAGGGAAGAGATGCACCATCTGTAACCTGAAGCTACCGGACACATATGGGAAGCAATTATGCACCGACTGTATTGCCCGAGTGCTCAGGGATGAACATTCCTCCTTTATGTCGGACATAAGATCTATAATAAGAGAAGAGGTCCAAAGTTCAGTCGCAGATATAATCCCCACATAAACTTCCCAACGTGGACCTAGGCAAATGAGACCCCAGTGGGAGATGTAATCTGGATGAAAGGGAGGGATCTATTTCAGTTCCCCCAGAAGAAAGGAAAAAATATCTTTTTTCTTGGGAAAACACTGAACCACTTTTATTGGCAGTCAGGAACACTATGAAAGTGGAAGACACCCTCCAGCCCTCATCAGTACAAGATGAAATGTTCAGAGGGTTGAGAACCCGTATGAACAGAGTATTCCTTGTCAATAATCACATTAACGCCATGATTTTAGAGGAATGGGAGGAGGTAGAGAAAAAATTAGTAATTCCCAGAAGTTTCAGATCCCGTTTGCCTTTTGAGCCAGAGGAAATCAAGCTGTGGGAGGAACTCCCAAAAATTTATATTCCAATAGCTAGGGTAGCTAAAAAGGCATTGATTCCCTTTGAGGATTCGTCATGCTTAAAAGACCCTATGGACAGGAAGGCAGACAACCTCCTTAAAAAATTTGGGAAACTGCAGCCGCAATAATCAAAACAAACATTGCAGCAACTTCTGTAGCAAGATCCATGATCATTTGGTTGGAACAGTTGGAAGACCATGTGAGGAATAAAACTTCCAGAGAGGAGATCAAAGACTTCATCCCTCTGCTAAGAATGGCAACAGAGTTTATGGCCGATGCCTCAGCCGAATCAATTAGGTTTGCTGCAAGAAATGATGCATTATCTACTGTGGCCAGGCGAGCAGTATGACTTAAAACCTGGTCTGGAGATAACCGCTCCAAAAACAAGTTGTGCTCCATCCCCTTTTCTGGCCTCCGAGTGTTCGGCCCAGTTCTAGATGATATGCTAGAAAAGGCCTCGGACGAAAAGAAAGGATTTCCAGAAGAAAAACCCAGGAAAATAACATCCTTTCGGAGACCACGTCCCCAACAGAGACCAGAATACACTGGAAAGGGAAAATCGGGTAGATGGAGCTACCAAAAAGGGGGTAAGAACAGATATACCTTTTCTAGTACGGGAAATAGCTCGCAGAGACAATGACACCATGAGAGTAGGAGGGAGACTCCAACATTTTCTGAGAGCTTGGTCAGGGGTATCCAGCAATCCATGGATGCTCCAGTTAATTGCAGATGGGTACAAGATAGAAATGGTAAAGGTTCCCCAAGAGAAGATTCCATCTAACTACTACTCAGTCTCTACTAGTCCAGCAAAGATTACGGACAGATGTCGGAAAGCTGTTACTTGCAGGCGTAGTAATACCGGTGCCAGTGGCCGAACAGTTTTCAGGATACCATTCAAACCTGTTCCCGATAAAAAAGCCAGGAGGCGACTACCGCACGATTAGAAACCTAAAATCATTAAACAGGTCAGTGGTGTACAAAAAATTCTAAATAGAATCCATCAGATCCACGATTCCCCTGATCAGAGAGAACATGGTGATGTGCACATTAGACCTTAAAGAGGCATACTATCATGTACCCATTCACCCTCACAGCCAGAAATATCTAAGATTCGCATTGAAAGATGGGCAGAACATACAGCATTATCAGTTCAGATGCCTCCCGTTTGGTCTCTCCTCGGTCCCACACATTTTCACCAAACTAGTAGTCGAGGTTATGGCGTTTTTAAGAGAACAAGGAATTTTAATTGTCCAGTACCTGGACGATTTCCTACTAATCGCAGATTCTCCTCAGCAATTAAGAGCCAGTTTATCCTCAACCACCTTAGTTCTAAAGAATCTAGGTTGGATTATAAACTGGGAAAAATCAGATTTGTTACCGGGAAGAAGAAAGATCTTTCTAGGGATTCTTGTGGACTCAGAACGACAGATGTCTTTCCTTCCAGAACAAAAATGAACAGATCTCAGAGACAGAATCATCGCTTTCGGAAAGAAATCAAAAGCGGCAATCAGAGAATGCATGAAGATTCTGGGTCTGATGACAGCCTCCATACCTGCGGTTCGGTGGAGCCAATTTCATTCAAGGCCTCTTCAACATCAGATCCTAGAATCCTGGAACAGGAAGATGGAGGTTCTGGACAAGAAGATAACCTTGTCAGGAACAGCAAAGAAATCTCTGAAGTGGTGGACTTCAAGAACCAACCTGGAAAAGGGAGTTATGTGGAAGTTGACCCCCTTCATCACCCTTACCACCGACGCAAGCAGCAGAGGCTGGAGAGCACATGTGGAATATCAGTACCTACAAGGTACCTGGCACACACAATACCTTCCCGGATCATCGAACCTAAAAGAACTCCTAGCGGTTTGGAAAACCTTTAAAACATGTCAGACGGATCTGAAACATCAACATGTCAGAGTCCTGTCAGACAATATGACAACTGTGGCTTTCCTCAAACATCAGGGGGGTCAAGACATCACCAACTGCAAGCCTTATCGAACAAGATCTTTGAGTGGGCAGAAAAAACAGTACTCTCAATAACAGCGATACATCTGAAAGGGTCTCAGAACTTGGTGGCCGACTTCCTCAGTCGAAAAACCTTACAACAAACAGAATGGGAGCTGAATTGGGAAGAATTCAGTCACATAGAACTCAGATGGGGTTCCCCTCAAGTTGATCTATTCGCCACCCGGAAAAACAAAAAAAATTTTCTCCCTCAACCCAAGAGACAGACCAACTGGAGTAGATGCTCTGTCCCAGAAATGTGATATGGACCTGGCTTACGCATTTCCTCCTCTACCCTTACTTCCACTAGTGTTAAGAAAGATACAGGAAGATCGGACCAGGGTAATAATAATCTTACCTTTCTGGCCCAAGAGGAGCTGGTTTCCTTTACTGAAGAAGATGGTCCTGGAGGATCCAATTATTCTGCCAGAAAGACAGGATCTACTCTTCCAAGGACCATTATACCATACCAAGGTAAAATTTCTACAACTTTCAGCCTGGATCCTGAAAGGAAAATCCTAAGGTCCAAAGGGCTCTCAGACACGGTAATCTCAACAATGAAAAATAGTAGAAAACCTGTAACATCAGCAATCTACCCAAAAATATGGAAGAAGTTTTGTACGCTATATGGGGAATCGGCAATGGAAGATTCTAGTCCTAACATCCCAGAGGTATTAGAATTTCTGCAGGCTGGTTTTGACAAAGGTCTAAGACCTAGCACTCTAAAGGTGCAGATTGCAGCTCTAAGTACTTTCATGGATTTCCCCCTAGCACATCATCCTTGGATCGAGAGGTTCATGAAAGCCACAATAAGAATGAGACCAACAGTAAAAACTCATATCCCCCCTTGGGTCTGTATCATCCTCAGACTTGATCCAGCTTTCTTGCCAAAAGTGGTAACACCTTTTCACATGAATCAAGAAATAGTTTTACCCTCGTTCTCTCAGGACCATAGAAATGAGCAAGAGCTAGCCTTTCATTCCCTAGATGTCAGGAGAGTAGTTCTTCAGTATTTAGAAACAACAAAAGACTGGCGAATTGACTCTAACCTGTTTGTACAGTTCGCAGGTAAAAACAAAGGGAAAACGGCTTCAAAATTGACTCTCGCAAGGTGGGTCACATCTGTGATACATCTAGCCTATTCTTCAGAAGGAAAAACCCCTCCAGGTAATATCAGAACCCATTCTCGTGCAATGGCGACATCATGGGCAGAACGAGCAGGTGCATCTATGGACCAAATATGTAGGGCTGCAAAATGGACAAGTTTAAACACATTTTACAGACACTATAAGTTGGACATTCTGTCTAATCTGAAAATGGCTTTGGGAAGGAAGGTCCTCCAAGCTATAATCCCCCCATGAATATATACTCTGGTAATCTCCTGAGGGTGCTGTCAGGAGGGACGTCCTGGAAAGTAGGCGTTAGACCTACCGGTAATAGGTTTTCCAGGAGTCCCTCATGACAGCACCTATTATATTCCCCCCTTATATTCCATTCTGCTGTGTGATGTTAACATAGATAGAAGGAAGCTAAATAAAATAGTGTTGCATCCATCCTGGTGTGGTACTTGGAAAATCACTGAAGGTATGGGTGTAGTGGGGGGGGGGGATTTTAAACTCTTCCGTGTTTCCTGTCCCTGTCGGAGATATGAAGGACGTCCTCCTGAGGGTGCTGTTGTGGCGCCCCTGAGGATTCGGTTGCCACAGAGGTACTGCATCTCATCCAGAGGTGTGGTATCTCACTCTCAGGTAAGGAAGGAGTACAGCCCGGGACCCTAACACCTGCATCCAACAAATTCCACTTCAGTGGGGGCAGGGCGAGATTGCTCCTAAGGGAAAGCACAGTCCCTGATCCCTAGCTGAAGGGTGGAACCATGTAGTGGGTGTGGGTGGAGGAAGTAGTTTAGGGGAGCACTTAAGTAAGTGTATAAAAAGGGAAGCCATCTTGAAAGAACAGGTCAGTGAGAAGTAAGGTCAGTCTGAGAGGAGAAGTAGAGGGAGCAGGAGCTTTGCAGGACCTCTGCTTAGGAGGAGGGCCTAGCAGAAAGGCCCAAGACTGAGATGGAGAGGAGAAGAAGAAAGGCTCCAGGAACTAGGAAGGGACCCCAGGGGTACGGGCAGTGCTGGAGGCCATCCGTACGCCCGAGTCTACCAGGAGGTGGAGGGGTCAGGCTGCACAAAGGGGACCGGTCCCTCAACTAGCAGAGCACTTCATGTCTCAACTAGAAACCGGAGGCTGCAGTATTTCAAGTCCTGCAGCCAACAGTCCATATCAGTCTAACCAAGAAGGTAGCCATAGAGGACCCAGGGGACGGAACCGACGTCGCCTGACAAGGCCCGCGGTTACTGGATTGGGACACTAGGTGTGAGGTGCAGGGAGACGGCCAGAGAGGGAGAACACACAGAAGGGGGTCCCGCTAAATACTCCAGATATACCTGAGGGTTGACTGAACCCCTCCCTGAGTAAGCGTAGCACAACGAGAGAAGGCACACCGGTACCTGTAACTTGGATTGCAACAACCGTGAGTAAAAACCCTGAAGACTGCACGACCCCGCCTCTGTCCGTTATTGCTGCTGCGCCATCACCTCTGCACTACAACGCCCAGCATCACCATTCCCTGCCCTGGAGCTAAGCTCTGCCTGTGGAGAGCTGAACCAACTCTGCTGCACTAACATCAGCTTCAGAGGTTCTGCACCGCAGCGGCGGCTCCATATAGCCGCATACCACAGGTGGCGTCACAAACTCTATATCAGAACTATAAATCCCCTGTAAATATTCCCCTTTTGATTGACCGCCCTGGGTCACGGACCGGGTCACCGCCACTGTGACATCTCCCCCAGCAATGACCGGCCCGGCACCGAGTACCCCACGGCCCAGTGGGCGCGTCACTGTCATGAGGGACTCCTTGAAAACCTATTACCGGTAGGTCTAATGCCTACTTTTATTTATATAGAGCCAACATATTCCGCAGCACTTTACAATTTAGAGGGGGCATGTGCAATAAAGACAAAGACATTACAGACTAACACATAGTTCAACAGTTACAGGAGGAGTGAGGGCCCTTTCCTATAAGGATATAGGGGAGACACAATAGGTATAAAGTGCTTGTCATGTATGGTCCAGCCATCATTATAATAAATAGGGCATTCCAAATAAGCTGCATGATCCGGTCACCAGCCAGTATTTATAATAAACAAGAGGCCAATGACATAATCAAAATAGCCGCTCTGCCCCTGCAGGCTGCTAATGAGCAACAACTCCTAACAGAGCATCAAAAAACAAGGAGGAAATACGGAGTCTTTTAAGATATAAAAAAACTGAACATAACTCTGATCCGAAGTCACTATGTTTTCGGGGTATTGATGTACTGCACTTGGGTGCCCGTGGTGGTAATGCCAAAAAAATCCTGGCAGAGAAGGAGACCAGGTTAATTACCACCTTGGACACAATGACTCCCTGGGGATTGAATGAATCCCTTAGTTTTTCCTCTTTTTTATAAACAATTAAATTCTGCCCAGGACTGTACGAAACCACTGTCCTTTAATTTGATTCCTATCCCCTCTATGTGACATTCTTGCTATTTGTAATGCGCCACCTGTACATTTAGGATCACCCTCTCTAATATATCTATGTTTTAGTGCTTCTTGCATTGTTTTTAATTTTATTGTTTTGTCATTTTAACCATATAGGGTCTAATCCGGTAATGGCCCTTTTTCTCTTTTCCACTATTTGCCTGCTGCCATTAATGTCCGTGGTACATCCTTCACATCATCACCTTTGGATTATGGGTGGACAATAACCACCGCTTACTCATTACAAGACCACATTTAATGAGCATATGAAAGACCTTTTTTCTGCTATGTCTGTTATACACTTACTTTGCTTTCATTGCTGTGATATCTGCTGGTCCATTATTACTTCTCCTTAGGTGAGGTGCGCGTGCGCTGGGGGCTCGTCCGGCCGTGAGTGCTCCCGGCCGTCTAACGGCCCGCCCCGGCTCTGCGCACGCACGGCGGGTTTTACGGAGTGGGTCCCCGGCGCATGCGCCGTAACACATCTACTGGCAGTTTCCATCATGACCATGTGACTCATCAATGCGGGGGTCACGTGACCAGCCGTTTGACATAAAATCAGGTCCTTTTCCTTATTCCCTTATCAACTCTTGAGGAAGCCGGTCCCCTAGCGGCGAAACGCACATCGAGGCGCAATCCTTCACTATAAACAACCACTTTTTCCTCCCTTAAACTTGGCCGTAGCTGATTCTTGAGTTGTGGTAAGGAAGCCTTATTTATATAATATTATGCACTACTGCTAAGCTTTATATTGTACTTGATGATCATATACCTAGGGCTTACCTGCCAAACCACTTGTACTCACATGTGTGAGTACTTCATCACATGCACCTTTTTAGGGAGTTTTTGGAACATGTTATTGCCACTCATTTTCTGTTTGTTCCGATTATGTTTGATTTATGACAAATGTTCCCTTCTTTCCCCCACATCCCTCTTCTCTATTTTTTGTATGAGAAAATAAAAATTAACTTTTTTACATCAGCCAGTATCTGTCTAGGTACAGTTACCAAGTGCTATTGGGTGCATGGAGGATATGGAGATAGATGAATCGGAGGGGCCAGATTCTGAGTAAATTTAGAAAGAGGTAAAAAGGAGAGTTAGGTTGGTGTATTGAGGTAATAGGCCTGTCTAAAGAGATGTGTTTTTAAAGCACTCTTAAAAATGTGATGGCTGGGTATTAGACGGATTGCCCAGGAGTAGTGCATTCCGGAAACTGGCGCAGCACGAGAGAAGTCTTGGAGACAGAATTGGGAGGTTCAATTGCGGAGCAGAGAGCACAGGTAGGGTGATAGACAGAGATAGACTTATTAAGCTGTTTTATACCACAAAACTGCCAAAAATACCTTAATGAATTGGGGCCATAGTCTTGTAAGGGATACAGCCTCTATAAAACCAGTACTTTTAATTTTCTTATCAGTTCTCCATTTTCCCAAAAATGAAGTTTTATCAAATATGCTAATAAAGATGCTGATAGCACCTTTTACGTGGCCAAGCAGCTCAGTGTACTGTTCCTCCTATAGTTTTGCATGTCTCTGCCTCCCTGTCTGTTGATTGAAAGTGCTGGTCTGGAGCAAGCGCTGTCTGCAGAGAAAGTTCAGAAGTGCACTGAGCTTCTTGGGTACACCTAGCACACTAATTA
Organism: Phyllobates terribilis; assembly: GCF_046119375.1. Taxonomy (NCBI): domain Eukaryota; kingdom Metazoa; phylum Chordata; class Amphibia; order Anura; family Dendrobatidae; genus Phyllobates; species Phyllobates terribilis. The sequence continues at coordinate 110,431,574 of NW_027362762.1, forward strand.
ACATATTTGATGATATTATGTTCTCTGGAAAAAGGAGGAAGAAATTCGAAAATCATTAGATGGGCCAATTCATTAAGACTGGTGTAACACAAGTTCACACTATGCCAGTCTTGACAGAGTACATAGCATTGAGTTCATTAGGAGGCGCCTGCCACTTATAAAAAATTTGATTCTTCTAGTAAGTGACATGCGCCTCCTGCACCAGGGTTGCTACTCTAGTCAGGGACTGAAGTAGCATTTCTGGCGTAGAAATCGCCGGCAGGTTTGATGAATTCGATGGCAGCATAGTCACACCCTGCCTCGGTTACTACCCAGCTCCCCTCATTTCGGCGGAACTGATCCAAAGTGAAAATGCCAAAAGTCACAACATTCTTTAACAACAATTTTTGTGGTGTAAAAGCTTACTTTTAAATTGTCAGATTTTTATTAACAAAAAAAATCTATAGGTAGGCGGGGGGGAGGTTACACTTCTGGAGTCTCTACCGTTCACCAGAAGAGCGATCCCAAGTCCTGTGTTTTGGAGGAGTATAAACATGTACTTCCCCCCAATTCAATATTTTTTGGTCTAACACTATCATCAGTTATGTTTGACAGTCACACAGGCATTGAATAGCGCAATAGTGCACATGTGTGACCATCGTTCCATTCAAACTTCTCCAAAACGGGGCTCAAGACCTCTATTATGGTGATCATGGGCTTTGAGCGGTGGGACCACCACCACTCATATATGTCACAGCTGTCCTGTTTGGTTTTTTTATGGGATAATCCCTTTAAGGAAGTTCAATTGTCCAAATATTATGTCACTTTGTACTTAACTTAGTTTATCCTTGGATCATAATTGTTTGGTGTGACGTTAGCACATAATACATGATTTTCCCGTGGCACTTGTACAGTTCCCTTTAGCCGGCAGACAACAAAGCAGCCACAACTTTGCTATAGTAACTAGTGTTGAGCGAGCATTAAAATGCTCGGGTGCTCGAAGCTCGGGCCGAGCTCGCCGTGATACTCGGGTGCTCGACCCGAGCAACGAGCCCAATGTTAGTCTATGGGAGACTCGAGCATTTTTGCGGTGGCACCCCCGGCAGTCTTTTAAAAGCCTAACAAGTGCCCAAAACGATAGTGACAGTGCTCAAATGACATGGGGACAGCATGGGGATCGCCCCAGGAAGCATTTCTGACCCCCAGGTCACTGCTGTCAACAATGTGGTCAGAGGTATTAAGCCACTTTTACGGGCTCACAATAAAACGTTCAAAAACGAAAGTGAAACTTTTTTCCTGTGAAATATGTTAAGGAACATCCTTTCCAGGGAAAAGACTTGTGTATAAGTTAAAATAAATGACCAAAAACAAAAATACTCCTCCACACCTTCGGCTATGTTCACAAGTAGCATTTTTTATGCGTTTTTGCACTTTTGTATTGCTTTCAACTATGACAAATGCATTCACCGGGAAATGTCATTTTAACATTTTACAACCTTATCTGGCCATGTGCTGTGTGACACATGCATAAAGTGCAGAAAAGACATGGGAACAGCATGGGGAAGACCCCTGGAAGCATCTCTGACTCCCAGGTCACTGTCTAAAAGTGTGCCCATCATAAGTGATCCTTGCCGCATCAGAAGATGCAGACTTGCAACTATCCCCATGCAAGTTCTAGTCCCAGGGCAGTGTTCAATTGTACCTCCCCCATTCCTTGCAATACAAGCGCAAGTATGCAGCCTAAAGGCTGCAATACCATACTGCTTGCTTGCTTGAACTTGAAATTGGGCCTTTTAGGCATGTGGAGGCGGAAACTGGCCACCACGTCATGGCTGTGTTGGCGGCCTGGAATCCATACTCAGTCCCCAGCCGCCCGGCGGCCAGGTGTCCATACTCGGTCCCCAGCCGCCCCATGGTCGGGTGTCCACACACGGTCCCCAGCCGCCTGGGGGCAGCCGGGTGTCCATAAACGGTCCCCCGCCGCCACTATTTCTCCTTGGAACATCCCCCCACACACTTTTCTTAGCCCGGCCTGCTTTAGGCAGCATTGGACGAGCCCACCAGAGAACCAGACTCCTCCGGTGGGCCCTGGCTTCTCCATCAGGGGAGTTGAGAGTGCCAAGGTGAGGAGCATGTTGATGATGACAGAAGTTAGCATCTGCTATGTTTTCTTTTAATGCAAGTGTAAGTGTGCAGCCTGTCACCCACCCACCCCCAGACTGCAATTCCATACTGCTAGCTTGCACTTGAAATGGGGCCTTTTAGTTTGGAGGAGGCCGAAGCTGGCCACTACCTCATGGCTGCTTCGGCAGCGATGTATCCATAATCAGTCCCCAGCCGCCCCTATTTGTCCTGGTGTGCCTTATACATAAGATTAAGCGCGTATACCAAAACATTACCTGTGCCCTCCCCAGTGCATTTAGTGGGAAGGAGAGCCTATTCCGCTGTAGTGTGTGCATGCCAAACCCCTGTTCATGGTACATGCGAAGATGCCTCCCACCTTGCACCTGTCGTTGCAGACTTGCAACTATCCCCATTCAAGTCCTTGTCCCAGGGCAGTGTTCAATTGTACCTCTCCCATTCCTTGCAATGCAAGCGCAAGTATGCAGCCTGCCACCCACCCACCCCCAGGCTGCAATACCATACTGCTTGCTTGCTTGCACTTTAAATTGGGCCTTTTAGGCATGTGGAGGCGGAATCTGGCCACCACGCCATGGCTGTGTCGGCGGCCTGGTATCCATACTCAGTCCCCAGCCGCCTGGTGGCCGGGTGTCCCCGCTTGCTCCCCAGCCTCCAGGGGGTGGCCGGGTGTCCATACTCGGTCCCCAACCACCCTTATTTGTCCCGGTAACCTTTCCCACACTTTTCTTAGCCTGGCCTGCTTTAGGGCAGCATTGGCCGAGCCCACCGGACTATCAGACTCCTCCGGTGGGCCCTGGCTTCTCCATCAGGGGAGTTGAGAGTGCCAAGGTGAGGAGCATGATGAGGATGATAGAAGTTAGCATCTGCTTTGTTTTGTTGTAATGCAAGCGCTTGTATGTAGTAGCAGCTAGGCCTGAGGTGGTCAGCGTTTTGGCGCATATCCTACCTCCTCCGAGGATTGCTGGATGTTTTCTTGCTACTATCCAAGTTCTATGACTCCCGTTAAAACAAAGCTTCAGGTGATAAATGATGGATGAGGTAGTGGCAAAGGAGAAAGAGCAGGAGGAACAGGGACCATTCACATCAATATCAGGCCAGTCAACCAGATATGTCTTGTAGGATATGTTTCTGTAACAAAAGGAGCGGTTCGGCTACACAGTTATAGGGCATACAGTGAGTGCAATGCCTACCAAAAATTTCGAGGCACTCCAATGCCCCTTGGAAAAGACATGGAGGTCAGAGGGCGTTAACTAAACCTTTTTTTCCATTTATAGCAACTGGGTCTCCTGTGCACTGTTGGCCTAAGCAGTGAATGGAAGGCTTTCCAAAAATTATGAGGAACTGCAATGCCCCTTACAAGAGCCATGTGTGGCACCCCAGGGGTCTGGTCACCACAGTAATAGAGATATTACGTCGGAGAGTAAGTGGGAGGTTTCCTGGTCAGGATCCCTTAAACATGCAACATCCTCCTGCCCCAGTCCTGGGAGGGGAGAATTCTGCCCTTATAAACTGGATCTGGGGCGGGGTTGAGTGAGTCAGAGAACAGAGAACAGTCAGAGTCAGAGTGAGAGCAAGGGAAAGTAACAGCAAGGAGCTCTGTAGGAGCTAGGAGCTAAAGACCAGGGGCTGGAAGCTGAGCTGAGCTCGCCCTGGCAGAAGACAATAAAAACCGGACACAGGAGTCCGAGGCTGTGAGGACTTATATATCCAGCAGCAGAAACCAGCCGGCTGGGGATTTCTGGTCCTCTGGCCATAGAAGCCCGGAGGCTCAGTCACAAACAAGGGACCAGCACCGCCGTCGTGGAGTGGAGGCTAACAGAAGGCCCCAAGTCACCAGCCATATGGGTGAGCACTACACGGTACACTCAGGGACGTGGGCTACTTCTACCCGCTTACAGCAAGGTAGCCAGGAAGAGTGCAGACAGACGGGGAGGCCTACAACTCCACCTGGCCAGTGGAACTCCTGCTTGCTCACAGACTGACCAGGCCTCTTATGCTAGCCAGTACTCCCGGGAGGGTCTACCTTATAATCATCAGTAAAGACCCTGAACTGCACTGCAAAGACTCTGAGTCGTTCCTGCTGCGCTCGTGCACCATCACCCCCATCATCCACACTCACTGCCCTGAGGCTATACTCCTCCCGTGGGGAGTTATCCCATTCTCTGCTGCGCACACAACACCAGCCTCAGCGGTCTGCCTCGCAGCGGTGGTACTCCCTGACCGCAATCCACGGGTGGCGCAGTCGGACAATTAACCTCAAAACCTAAGAAAGACTGCCACTGGTTTGAACAGCCTGAGCCACGGGACCGGGTCACCGCCACGGAGACTACAGACCCCAGAGACCCGGCACCGGGTATCCCACACACGTGTACACACGGCCCAGGGGGCGCGTCACATGCAGTACAGCATATTACAAACATAAGTCCCATTATTGGGGAGTGGGTGTCCCATAGTATTTGCTTATGCCTTGCAAGCAAAAGCTGCCAAAAATTAGGACGGAGCAACTTGCAGTGCCCCTTACAAGAGCCATGCAGTACAGCATATTACAAACATAAGTCCCATTATTGGGGAGTGGGTCTCCCATAGTATTTGCTTATGCCTTGCAAGCAAAAGCTGCCAAAAATTAGGACGGAGAAACTTGCAATGCTCCTTACAAGAGCCATGCAGTACAGCATATTACAAACATAAGTCCCATTATTGGGGAGTGGGTGTCCCATAGTATTTGCTTATGCCTTGCAAGCAAAAGCTGCCAAAAATTAGGACGGAGCAACTTGCAATGCCCCTTACAAGAGCCATGCAGTACAGCATTTACAAACATAAGTCCCATTATTGGGGAGTGTGTCTCCCATAGTATTTGCTAATGCCTTGCAAGCAAAAGCTGCCAAAAAATAGGATGGAGCAACTTGCAATGCCCCTTACAAGAGCCATGCAGTACAGCATATTACAAACATAAGTCCCATTATTGGGGAGTGGGTCTCCCATAGTATTTGCTTATGCTTTCCAAGCAAAAGCTGCCAAAAATTAGGACGGAGCAACTTGCAATGCCCCTTACAAGAGCCATGCAGTACAGCATATTACAAACATAAGTCCCATTATTGGGGAGTGGGTGTCCCATAGTATTTGCTTATGCCTTGCAAGCAAAAGCTGCCAAAAATTAGGACGGAGCAACTTGCAATGCCCCTTACAAGAGCGATGCAGTACAGCATATTACAAACATAAGTCCTATTATTGGGGAGTGGGTGTCCCATAGTATTTGCTTATGCCTTGCAAGCAAAAGCTGCCAAAAATTAGGACAGAGCAACTTGCAATGCCCCTTACAAGAGCCATGCAATACAGCATATTACAAACATAAGTCCCATTATTGGGGAGTGGGTCTCCCATAGTATTTGCTTATGCTTTCCAAGCAAAAGCTGCCAAAAATTAGGACGGAGCAACTTGCAATGCCCCTTACAAGAGCCATGCAGTACAGTATATTACAAACATAAGTCCCATTATTGGGGAGTGGGTGTCCCATAGTATTTGCTTATGCCTTGCAAGCAAAAGCTGCCAAAAATAAGGACGGAGGAACTTGCAATGCTGGCACCCTGGTGGTATAGTGGTGGTGGAGGCTGAGGATAAGGAGAAGAAGATAAAACAGCCGAAACGAGGAAGCGTATACCCATGTGTGGGTGTGAAGCGGTGCATGTGAATACACCTCCCGAAATAACACAGTGGATTTGACTTTATGTTACTCTGCTGTTATTTGGTGGTGATGAGAAGTCTGGCCCAATCCAGCCCTTGTTCATTTTGATAAGGGTCAGCTTGTCAACATTGTCAGTTGAGAGGCGAGTGCGCTTATAATTTATAATTCCCCCAGCGGCACTAAAAACACGCTCCGATAACACGCTAGCGGCAGGGCAGGCCAGGACCTCCAAGGCGTACAGAGCGAGTTCATTCCAAGTGTCCAGCTTGGATAACCAAAAAGGCACAGAGGAATCACGGAGGACGCTGGTACGGTCGGCAAGGTACTCCCTCACCATCTTTTGAAACTTTCCACTCCTTGTGAGAGTACCCCGCGCCTCAGGGCCTGTAAACTGGGCGGGTGTCAGAAAACTGTCCCAGAACGTTGACAGTGTTCCCCTGCCTCTGCTGGATTGGAGTTGCATCTCTCTCGCCTGTACGCCTTGGTTGGGCAACGAACTGTGACCTCTGCCGCTAGCGTGTTCAGATGGGAATTTTTTTAAGAGTTCTGCAGCAAGGGCCTTCTGGTACTGCCCCATTTTTGTAGACCTCTCCACCTCAGGAATAAGAGAGTGAAAGTTCTCCTTGTAGCGGGGGTCTACAAGTGTCACCAACCAGTAATGACTGTCACCCAACATTTTAACAACGCGAGGGTCACGGTTAAGGCAGCGTAACATAAAGTCAGCCATGCGTGCCAGACTGGTAACGGGCAAGATTTCCGTGTCCTCACCAAGATGACGACTGACCATGCCCTCCTCCTCCTCTTCCTCCTCCCCCCTGTCCTCAGGCCACCCACGCTGAACCGACGGTATGACACTTGTACAGGTACTACCGTCTACAACGCATGATAGCAGCTCCTGTTCTTCCTCCTCCTCCTCTCCCTCATTGTCCCCCAATGCACGTTGGGATGAGATGAGGCTGGGCTGTGTGTAATCGCCCGCTACGGCTTCTTGATCCATCTCATCATACTCTGGCTGCAATGCCTCCTCTTTAATTCTCTGCAGAGAGCGTTGCAAAAGACAGACAAGTGGGATGCTGACACTAATGATGGCGTCATCGCCACTCACCATCTTGGTGGCCTCCTCAAAGTTTGTCAGGATGGTACATATGTCAGACATCCAGGTCCACTCCTGAGGTCTTATGTGTGGAGTCTGACCTGAATATCGACGGCCTTGTTGCAGCTGGTACTCCACAACTGCTCTCTTCTGCTCACAAATCCTTTGCAACATGTGGAGGGTAGAGTTCCAACGTGTGGGGACATCACACACCAGTCGGTGTGCCGGAAGCTGCAAACGCTGCTGCAACACAGCAAGGGCGGCGGAAGCTGTAGCCGACTTGCGAAAATGAGCTGACAGGCGGTGTACTTTCACGAGCAGATCTGGCAACTCGGGGTACGATTTAAGAAACCGCTGAACCACGAGGTTAAGCACATGAGCCAGGCATGGTACGTGTGTGATCTCACCTCGCCTCAGAGACGCCACCAGGTTACGACCATTGTCACACACGACCATGCCGGGATGTAGGTTCAGCGGTCTCAGCCACAGATCTGCCTGCTCTTTCACAGCTGTCCACAACTCACAAGCAGTGTGAGGTTTATCACCTAAGCTTATGAGTTTCAGCACAGCCTGTTGCCGCTTGGCGGAGGCAGTACTGCAATGCATCCAGCTTGTAACTGATGTGGTGATATCTGAGATGGAGGCTGAACATGAGGAGGAGGAGGAGGATGCACAGGAGCTGTACACTGTGGGGGCAACTCTGACTGACATAGGGCCCGCTATCCTCGGTGTGGGGAGGATGTGTTCCGTCCCAAGGTCCGACTGGGTCCCGGCTTCCACTATGTTTACCCAGTGTGCCGTCAGAGAGATGTACCGTCCCTGGCCACAAGCACTTGTCCACGTGTCCGTTGTCAGGTGGACTCTCCCAGTAACTGCGTTGTTGAGAGCACGGCAGATGCTTTGGGACACGTGCTTGTGTAGTGCAGGGATGGAACACCAGGCAAAATAGTGTCGGCTGGGGACCGAGTACCGAGGGACAGCCACCGCCATAAGATTGCGGAAGGATTCCGTCTCCACCAGCCAAAAAGGCAGCATTTCCAACGCAAGCAGTCGTGAAATGTGCGAATTTAGGACTGTGGCCTGTGGGGCGTTAGCTGCGAATTTCCTCTTTCGTTCAAAGGTCTGGGATATGGACAATTGAACGCTGTGGTGGGACGTGGACGTTGATGCTGTTTCTTGAGAAACTGCCATAACAAGTGAAGACTGAGAGGAGGGGGCATCTTTACATGCAGTATGGACAGGGGATTGCCTTGCACACACAACAGGGGGTTCTATTGCACGCACAACAGTGGAAGAAGCAGTGGTGACACCCGCTGACACTGGTCGTGGACCCTGGGTTTCGCCCCACAAAGTCGGGTGCTTTGCTGCCATGTGCCTGATCATGCTGGTGGTGGTCAGGCTGGTAGTTTTGTCACCCCTGCTGATGCTGGCATGGCAGGTGGAACATATGGCCTTTTTGGGGTTATCAGCAGAGTCTTTAAAAAAATTCCAGACTCTGGAAGACCTACCGCTTGTACTGGCAACGTCCCTCGTGTTGGTGTTACGGGGAACGGTTGCCTGCCTTCTGTCTGCGGCCTCCACACTGCTTCTTCCTGCCTGTTAGGGTTCTCTGCCTCCCTCCCCCTGTGTGCTGCTGGCCTCACTCTGCATGTCCTCCTTCCACGTTGGGTCAGTTACTAGATCATCCACCACCTCCTCCTCTTCCACTTGCGCACCATGAACCTCCTCCTCACTTCCTGGCAACTGTGTCTCGTCATCGTCCACCTCTTGTGACAGATTGCCAACGTCGACTTCCTGTGGCCGTGGCTGTTCAAATATTTGGGCATCGCAACATGGGATCTCCTCTTCCACCACTTCAAGCGTATCAGGCGAGGGGCCCAAATATGGAAATGGACCAGTGAACAGCTCTTCAGAGTGTCCAAGTGTGGGATCACTTGCTGTCTGACGACACTCGGCATGGTGGGAGGAAGGCGCATCAGGGTGAGGAGGAGTATGCGGTCGATACTCACCGCTACTAAGAGTTGACCGTGTGGAAGACAGACCGGAGGTGGTGGTGCCCAGGTAACTGGAAGTATTATCTGCTATCCAATTAATAACCTGTTCACACTGATCAGTTCTCAATACTGGTGTTGTTCTGTGCTTCCCTAGTAATTCGGTCAAGAAGTGGGAGCGAGAAGATGTGGTTGTTGGTTGTGGCACATTTTCACCTTGGCCACGGCCCCGTCCTCTGCACGAACCATCACCAGAACGTCCACTTCCACGTCCCTTGCCACGCGCCTAGTCCATTGTAAATGAAGTAAAATAGCTTACACTTGCACTATCAATGGAAAAAGGGCAATAAAGAGTAGATTAGAACCGTGGAAGAGGAAAACCACAGTTATTGTTTACTGGGGTATACCACACTTTTTTAAATAGAGATATTTGCGGCTGAACAGTGAGCGACACACTCAAACTGCTTTTTTTTTAGATACCCAAGGCCCAAAACTGGATAGTACAGCGATTTGACCCGTGGAACTGCGAAACCACACTGGGATGTCGGGCCTACACAAGACTATTTTCAACAGATATATTTTTGTGTCACAACAGTCAGGAGACAGTACTGTTTTTCTTTACGGAAAATATACCAAAAGCTGAATAATAGAGATTTTTTACCGTGGGATGGCAAAACCACAGTTATTGTTTACTGGTGTATACCACACTTTTTTAAATAGAGATATTTGCGGCTGAACAGTGAGCGACACACTCAAACTGCTTTTTTTTTAGATACCAAAGGCCCAAAACTGGATAGTACAGCGATTTGACCCGTGGAACTGTGAAACCACACTGGGATGTCGGGCCTACACAAGACTATTTTCAACAGATATATTTTTGTGTCACAACAGTCAGGAGACAGTACTGTTTTTCTTTACGGAAAATATACCAAAAGCTGAATAATAGAGATTTTTTACCGTGGGATGGCAAAACCACAGTTATTGTTTACTGGGGTATACCACACTTTTTTAAATAGAGATATTTGCGGCTGAACAGTGAGCGACACACTCAAACTGCTTTTTTTTTAGATACCAAAGGCCCAAAACTGGATAGAACAGCGATTTGACCCATGGAACTGCGAAACCACACTGGGATGTCGGGCCTACACAAGACTATTTTCAACAGATATATTTTTGTGTCACAACAGTCAGGAGACACTACTGTTTTTCTTTACGGAAAAAAATACCAAAAGCTGAATAATAGAGATTTTTTACCGTGGGATGGCAAAACCACAGTTATTGTTTACTGGGGTATACCACACTTTTTTAAATAGAGATATTTGCGGCTGAACAGTGAGCGACACACTCAAACTGCTTTTTTTTTAGATACCAAAGGCCCAAAACTGGATAGTACAGCGATTTGACCCGTGGAACTGTGAAACCACACTGGGATGTCGGGCCTACACAAGACTATTTTCAACAGATATATTTTTGTGTCACAACAGTCAGGAGACACTACTGTTTTTCTTTACGGAAAATATACCAAAAGCTGAATAATAGAGATTTTTTACCGTGGGATGGCAAAACCACAGTTATTGTTTACTGGGGTATACCACACTTTTTTAAATAGAGATATTTGCGGCTGAACAGTGAGCGACATACTCAAACTGTTTTTTTTTTTAGATACAAATGGCCCAAAATGGATAATACAGAGGTTTGAACCGTGGAAGTGCAAAACAACACTTCTGTTTCTCTAGCCTACACCAGACTATTTTCAACAGTTATATTTGTGTCTGAAAAATCAGAGACACGCTTTTTTTTTGGCGGGGGGGGGGGGGACACACCAAAAGGTTAATAAGACGGGTATTTGTACAGTGTGAAGGAGGAAAAAAAAAGGAGGATTTAGATGAAAAAAAAGGATTTTTCCTGGCCCCCGACACCTGGTGCTAAGTCCAGCAATTTCAGCAACAGGAGCACACAGGACTGTAATGCAGCGTTTGCTGGTATAACCACTGTGTCTCCTATACAGCCTGCCTGCCTGGTATCTGGGATGGATATTAGTCCTGAGAAGGACTGTTTGCTTGATCTGGCAGCCTTTACAGACCCTACACTAACTATTTCGCAGGTTATATCTCTCCCTAAATCAGCAGCGCTGTCCCTACACTGTCTAATCCGGAGCGACTGTGTCCAAGATGGCGGCGCCCGGTTTTAAATACTCGAGGTAACGCTGTGCGGCCAGCCAATCACTGTAATGCCCACAACCAACATGGCTGCAGCATTACAGTGACTGGCTGGCAATCCCTGCATGTTCATTGGCTCTGTAAAGAGCGCCAAACATGCAGGGCGGAGACTCGAGCTCCCGCCCGAGTAACCCGGAAATGCTCGGTGCTCGCCGAACATCCCAAGTAGTGTGATGCTCGGGCGAGTACCGAGCAGTGTCGAGCATGCTCGCTCAACACTAATAGTAACATTCCATAAACTGAAAAACCTGCTTCCTGCTGTACACGTGTCCTGTCGCTGAGAAGTATAATGAATGAGTATAACACGCTGTAGACTTACTTGGCTTCAGATGAATAACTTATCAGCCTGTACATTTATGCTGCTTTTCTATGGATTTTTTTCTGTTGATAAAAATATACATATATCATCCAGTGATAGGAGCTCTGTTTTATACAACACTCTGGCTTTAGTGAGTATATAGATAAGATAGGAGCTAGTCTGTCATACAGAATCCAAATAGCAGAAAAAATAAAATAAAATGGATGTTATATGTAATTAATGTGAATGGCCGCCATTGAATGCCATGTTATTTTGTCTGAATAAGTTAATGAACTGCGTTGTAATAGTACAGAGTAGCCAGGAGTTCTCAGAGGACTTGCATCGGTACATGGCCGATCTGGAGGCTATTGTTAGGCCTATGGTTACGTTAATAGTTAAAATCAAGAAACAGGAGTCCACCAAATACATACTTCCACTAGGTCACAAGCCTCAAACCGGTTTCACACTGAGGAATACAGACAGTTCCATTCACCACCAAACTTCTCTTGTCGTCTACAGTCTCAGGGGAGATAAACTCCTTGCTGCTTACACAATTTGGCCTCCGCTTACACGATCGGGCAACTTCCGTCTCCTATCTTCACTTCGGTAAACAGGACGTCCCTTCTTCTGTAAAGACTCTACATCCCTCGATTAGTCCACAGCAGTGCTGATTGTGTGTCCTCCAACATGTCCCCCTGAGGCTTGGCTACAAGCCAGTGCAGTCTTCGTCTCGTAGTGGCTTGGTACTAGTCCTGGCGATGACTAACTGCCTCTGCTGTCCCTGTGGCTTTTTGTATATTTCTGTTGCATCACAGCCAGGTCACATGTCTCTTGTGAACCTGGCCTCTTGTTCCCCCCAGTGCAAACAATCTCCTGTCTTTTCATTCCAGCACTTTTCAGGCTGTTTCTATCCACTAGATGACAGCATCTTCCTGTAAATGCTCCATAGTACCATTCTACTGCATTGACCTCTTGCAAATCCCTTACACAAGTTGACATGTGTGTCTGAATTCTACCAATTGCATTAACACTATGGGCGCTCCAACACCTCCACCTAGACATCACCTCCATAAGGGCGCCCCCAGGGGGTCCTATACCATGTTCATAAGTGCGACCTCCTGCTGTTGACAATTGTTGTGGACATGAGGGAAGTATTTATAGGTTCAGCTACCCACTTCAGCTACCATGACATTACTATCTTCTGCCAGTGGAACTACGTGTCACATCTGGCCCCTGTGCAACATTTGGCGCCTCCTCCGTGGCTGTCAAGATTCATTTTGTCCTTGTACAGTTTGACCACTAGTGGCTGCTATTGTTCACCTTAATATTATGCTGCAATTTCACCTCTTACCACTGGAGGCCGCTGTTGTGTCCTGCAATTGCCCTTTACTAAGATGGCAGATTCTGAACCTGCGGAATCCATCTTGTTTCCTGTTTGGGCCTTCTTATAGCCACATGGATCCCTCACTCATTGCTTGAGCATTGTGTCTAGCTGTTTAGTCTAGTTCAGTCTCCAGCTCCTTGTACTGAGAACTATCTTACCCAGACTGTTCCCACTTCTCTACGGAATATTGCTACAACTCCTACCCCTACTTGCAAGAACTTCTACTACTGCCTGCCGTTTCTTCCTCATGCTCTGGATTCCAACAGTGCTACGCCAGTAACGTAACACTGGCTCACCACAGTAAGGTTTCAGTAGACATTGCCTCTTTCCAGCACAGGACATGCCCAAATTCGCTGGGATTGTTTTATAAAATTTGGGACGGCTTTGGCAAATTCAGGACTGTTGGCAACAATGCTTTATGCACATTTACTAACTTCATAGTGAAAACATACAGAGTAACGTTGTAAGGGGGCAAGTATGGGCGCTGACAACTCATACCCTCATGTCTGGGTATTGTGTATACTAAAAGAAAAACAGAGATGTTGGTAGATAAATGCCATCCTGATCAATGCTGTTCCAGTCAACAGACATGTGACAGGTCTCCATGTGACTTATCGGTGGGTTGACATGGACAGTTTCTATCTGAGCTCTCCGGCTGTTTCTATGGAAACAGAATGTAAAAGTAATGCCGGCCTTTAAATGTAGGTCACTTTTTGGATCCATCTTGTCTACTTAGTGCTAGATACACGAGGACTAACGTTGCAAGGAAACGTGAGCAATTGTCTTCTATTTCTGCTGTTAGAAAACTATAGGTTATGTGTTTATATGTCTCTTGCCGGAAATGGTTATTTTCTGTATTCAGCCCTAGGGCAGTGTGGTATATCACTGAGTACAGCACTGGACTGCTCATGTAAAGTGAACCTACAATGTTTTTACCAAATCTACGGATACCACATGCAGAGAATGCCGCGCTGTCATTGAGGCCGCAACGTCGCCACTGATTCAACACAGGGAACATTACCGGAGCAAGACAATATATCCAAGTGGTCATGAGGGGGCTCCTCTGTCTGGTACTTTTAGGGGCAGAATGCCTGACACCCATGGGGAGGTCTATAACTGACATATGTGGACTTTGTGACATGGGGGATTGTGGTTGATGCTCTTGGAGCAAGAGCTGCTCCCTAGCCGGCACTTTGGGGGGCTCTGTAGTACACATGGCTAGAAATCTTGGGGGCTTCTGATGGTCATTATTATAGAGGGATTTTGGCCGTAACTATTAGGACCATTTGAAATAGAGAAGCCTATGTGGCCGTCAGATCTACACGAGTTGTGCATCACTGATTCAGAGTATGGTGTAGCTTAGTAGTAAAAAGGACGTGACTTAAAATTCTGGTATAAAAAAACTCTTCGTCTGAGGCCAATTTTCAATTTTGGGGCTTTTTTTTCATTTCCATCTTCGAAGAGCTATGTTTTCAATTTCCATCCATTTATTGATATGGCATTAGTTGTAGTTTTGAATGTACTTTACCATATAATATACTGAAAATAAAAATTCAATGTGAGCAAAAAAAAACTATTTTGCCAAGGTTACTCAGGTTTCATTTTCATGGTGTTCACAATACTATAATTATATTTTATTCTGCAGGTCAGTATGATTGTATGATTACAACAATACCAAATTTATAAAAAAAAATATATATATATATATTTTATTGCTATAAATAATGTAAAACTGGTGCACGTCTCTATTTTTTTCTTTATGGAATAGACAAGGTGCAGTCATTTAATATTTATATTAAACTATATATTTTTTTTCAATAAAGTATTTTTAACATTTTTAACTCCCAAGTTGGACTTAAATCTACGATCACTTACAGTAAATCTACAGTCGTTTGATTGCTTGTACGATGCGCTGCAATACTTTAGTATTAATCCAAGCAAAAAAAGAGAAAAATCCGGCACTTGGTCTCCAATGTAGAATAAAAACAATAACATTATTAGCACATCCGGCCAGGGTTATTCTTATTAGGATGTCCTGTTTTTAATTGTGTGAAGTTTTATTACTTTTTTGGGGATGTGCTAATAAATGTTATTTATTTTTGTTCTATATTGGAGACCAAGTCTTGGATTTTTCTCTTTTTTGCTTGGATTTATATTCATCCGTTTCCCATCGGGATTTCTTTCCATGCACTCCCCAGGGACCTGGTTCTGTTTATTGTAAAAGGTGAGATGAACACATATTTCTTTGCTGTTCATGTGAATACTTTAGTATTGTTGTCTTTTGTCAAATTAACCATCTCCTATCTCTTCTGGATCCCCCTCCTCTAGTGGCATTGTTCTATAGGAGTATACCTAACTAGAATTCATAGGACCCCATAGCAAGATGAAATTGGCCCCCACAACCTAATGACAAAGAACTGAAACAGTAGCATAAGTAGCGATAATTAAAGGTATGGAAAATACTGCCATATATCAGAGAAGCCACAAAATAGGAAAGCTGCCAATGTGGTGGAAACAAGTATGAAACATATTGTAAAACAATGTATATTGGGGTAAAAAGAAAGACGGTAATCATTAATTCATCAAGAAGCCAATTACTGATTTTATTGTACATAAAGTTCTTCTGAAGTTGGTGGCACTTTATAAAAAATAATATCTTTCACGTTATTTGTTTCTAATTTGAAGACTTTTTTTTATTTTTTCATAGCAACAGACAAAAGTGTGAGCAAAATTCTGTTTCTGAAGACGCGGACTGTGAAGTTACAAGGAGCCGCCTCGATTGTCTCCAATGGACCATCAGGTAATCCATGATAAAAGTCACGAGTGTTAGTAAAGATCTGCACTTATGCTGGAAGTAAGGACAATGTATGTATGTTTTATAGGCTCAGTCAATTTTTGGAACATATTCCAAGGAGGAAAACTGTCTGCGAGTTTTATACCAGTAAGTGTCCATCTAAATAACACGTAGATGTAAGATAGACATTGCTGCTGTTAACTGATTTAGATATAACTGGTATCACAATGCCAGAATAACATGAGAGCTTCTACTGATTTTTGCACTTATTACAGGAAAAGTCAAATATATCCAGAAGCAAATCTGTATAGATAGATATGGATCGATAGATATGGATAGATGGATACGGTATAGATAGATACGGTATAGATAGATATGGATAGATAGATATGGATAGATAGATAGATAGATAGATAGATAGTTATGGAAAGATAGATAGATATGGAATATAGATAGATAGATAGATAGATAGATAGATAGATAGATATGGAATAGATAGATAGATATGTAAAGATAGATAGATGATAGATAGATATGGATAGATAGATAGATATGGATAGCTAGATATAGATAGATAGATAGATAGATAGATAGATATGGAATATATATAGACAGATAGATAGATATTGAAAGGTATATAGATAGATATGGAAAGATAAATAGATAGATATGGAATAGATAGATAGATAGATAGATATGGATAGATAGATAGATTAGATAGATAGATATGGAAAGATAGATAGATAGATAAATATGGAATAGAGAGATATAGGATAGATAGATAGATAGATAGATAGATAGATAAATATGGAATAGAGAGATATAGGATAGATAGATAGATAGATAGATAGATAGATATGGAAAGATAGATAGATAGATAGATATGAAATAGAGAGATAGATAGATATAGGATAGATAGATAGATATGGAAAGATAGATATGGATAGATAAATATAGATAGATAAATAGATAGATATAGGATAGATAGATATGAAATAGATAGATAGATATAGGATAGATAGATAGATATGGAAAGATAGTTAGATATGGAATAGATAGATAGATAGATAAATAGATAGATATAGAATAGATAGATAGATATAGGATAGATAGATATGAAATAGATAGATAGATATAGGATAGATAGATAGATATGGAAAGATAGTTAGATATGGAATAGATAGATAGATAGATAGATAGATAGATATGGAATAGATAGGTAGATAGATAGATATGGAATAGATAGGTAGATAGATAGATAGATAGATAGATAGATAGATAGATAGATAAATGGGAAAAATTAGGCAGCACTCCAGTTCAAGGAAAAATTGTGGACTTTAATCCAGCACCAAGTGGTGCAACGTTTCGACCTCACAACACGGTCTTTGTCAAGATAGATAGATAGATAGATATAGATAGAGATAGATAGATATAGATAGATAGATAGATAGATCGATAGATAAGGAAAGATAGATAGATATGGAATATATAGATAGATAGTTATGGAAGTATAGGTAGATAGATATAGAATAGATAGATAGATAGATATAGGATAGATTGATAGATAGATATGGATAGATTCAGTGAATATGAATGAGCTGCAGTACCCAACAACGGCCACTACACAGTGTAGGGAGCTGGTGTGTTTGGTTGTGTTCAGTTTTAACATTCGGCCACTACCATAACTCATAATGACTTATCGATCTTGAGGAAAAGTCATCAAAATTGGAAGACTAGAGAATCCCTTTAACTATGGTGTAAGTCCAACATATTATAATCACTGTCTGCTCTAATTAATTTTTTAAAGTCTCCTGATAGTAAGTCAGCTAATTCCTATAATATAATCATGGTAGGGAAATGATTAGGTTATAATTCCCTAATAATTAAACGCTTCCCACCACTAATCCCACAGTTAGAAAGTGCATTATATAAATCCCTCTTCTCTCCCTTAAGTCTAGGGCTGGGTGCCAGGTCAGTAGTCTTGCCATCACTAAGGACGACTCTCTCATCTTTGTAGCAGATTGCATTGGTTATATATATGTTTATGACATTAAAGACTATGCTATCCGCGGAGCTGAACAGAACCACCCGACGTGTAAGTCTGATCTATTTGTCTTTTTACACTATTTGTTTTATTTTTTGAGAATTTTTACAGGAATAACAAATTAAGAAAAATCTGCCAGAGAAAACATATAATGAATATCCTCATAAATTATTTATTTGAGAATTTCCAAGACTGTCACATCAAAGTTGTGTAATAGAATCACGAGCAGTGCCCATATCTAATGTAGGATGATACTGGTACTGGACTAATGTAGGATCACACGTCCTGATGATACCGGCACTGGAAAAGCCAGAACCGGTGTAATCAGTGTTGCGTGTCTGTGTGACATACAGTACAGACCAAAAGTTTGGACACACCTTCTCATTTAAAGATTATTCTGTATTTTTATGACTATGAAAATTGTACATTCACACTGAAGACATCAAAACTATGAATTAAATCATGAGGGATTAAATACTTAACAAAAAAGTGTGAAACAACTGAAAATATGTCTTATATTCTAGGTTCTTCAAAGTAGCCACCTTTTGCTTTGATGACTGCTTTGCACACTCTTGGCATTCTCTTGATGAGCTTCAAGAGGTAGTCACCGGAAATGGTTTTCACTTCACAGGTGTGCCCTGTCAGGTTTAATAAGTGGGATTTCTTGCCTTATAAATGGGGTTGGGACAATCAGTTGTGTTGTGCAGAAGTCTGGTGGATACACAGCTGATACTCCTACTGAATAGACTGTTAGAATTTGTATTATGGCAAGAAAAAAGCAGCTAAGTAAAGAAAAATGAGTGGCCATCATTACTTTAAGAAATGAAGGTCAGTCAGTGCGAAAAATTGGGAAAACTTTGAAAGTGTCCCCAAGTGCAGTTGCAAAAACCATCAAGCGCTACAAAGAAACTGCCTCACATGAGGACCGCCCCAGGAAAGGAAGACCAAGAGTCTCCTCTGTTTCTGAGGATAAGTTTATCCGAGTCACCAGCTTGAGAAATTGCAGGTTAACAGCAGCTCAGATTAGAGACCAGGTCAATGCCACACAGAGTTCTAGCAGCAGACACATCTCTTCAACATCTGTTAAGAGGAGACTTTGTGCAGCAGGCCTTCATGGTAAAATAGCTGCTAGGAAACCACTGCTAAGGACAGGCAACAAGCAGAAGAGACTTGTTTGGGCTAAAGAACACAAGGAATGGACATTAGACCAGTGGAAATCTGTGCTTTGGTCTGATGAGTCCAAATTTGAGATCTTTGGTTCCAACCACCGCGTCTTTGTGCGATGCAGAAAAGGTGAACGGATGGACTCTACATGCCTGGTTCCCACCGTAAAGCATGGAGGAGGAGGTGTGATGGTGTGGGGGTGCTTTGCTGGTGACACTGTTGGGGATTTATTCAAAATTGAAGGCATACTGAACCAGCATGGCTACCACAGCATCTTGCAGCGGCATGCTATTCCATCCAGTTTGCGTTTAGTTATACCATCATTTATTTTTCAATAGGACAATGACCCCAACCACACCTCCAGGCTGTGTAAGGGCTATTTGACCAAGAAGGAGAGTGATGGGGTGCTACGGCAGATGACCTGGCCTCCACAGTCACCAGACCTGAACCCAATCGAGATGGTTTGGGGTGAGCTGGACCGCAGAGTGAAGGCAAAAGGGCCAACAAGTGCTAAGCATCTCTGGGAACTCCTTCAAGATTGTTGGAAGACCATTTCCGGTGACTACCTCTTGAAGCTCATCAAGAGAATGCCAAGAGTGTGCAAAGCAGTCATCAAAGCAAAAGGTGGCTACTTTGAAGAACCTCGAATATAAGACATATTTTCAGTTGTTTCACACTTTTTTGTTAAGTATTTAATCCCTCATGTTTTAATTCATAGTTTTGATGTCTTCCGTGTGAATGTACAATTTTCATAGTCATGAAAATACAGAATAATCTTTAAATGAGAAGGTGTGTCCAAACTTTTGGTCTGTACTGTACTTGTGTACGTATGCGTCATCCGTGTGTACGTGTGCATCATTTGTGTGCCGTCCGTTTGCGCCGTCCGTGTGACACGTACCGGAATAAAATGCTTTGCAGAAAATAATGATTTTTATAAGTTAAAGGTTTACAAACTTTGCAAAGACCCTTTATAGATAGATCTAATTTCACAACACCAGCACACATTATAAAAATTGCCACCCTTTAGTGCCTTGTATGCCTTCTATGTTGACCTAATTTTACAGTTATTAACCAAATAAATAAATGAAAAAAAATGATGTGGGGTATATCCCCCTATTTTTTTAGAGCCAGCAAAGGTAAAGCAGACAGCTGAGAGCTGATATTATCAGGCTGGGAAGGTCCCTGGTTATTGGGCCATTCCCAGCTTAAAAATACCAGCTCTCAGCCATCGCAGAAGTGGCGCATCACATTAGAAGAGAAAAATAATACATTATATGGTAAAATGAAAGATGACATTTACAAGTACTCACTTGCTCCGTCTACTTGTAGTGGCCAGGGCTTGATACTGCACATCCGCCTCCCATTCAAATCAATAGGAAGCGGATATGTACTACCCTGCGGCGGCCACTATCAGAAGGCGGCCAGCTCCGCAAGTGAGTACTTCCGGTCGATGACAGCTGATCGGATATGTCATCAATGGTAGTGGACAACCTCTTTAATTAAATATCCTCTTGGCTGTAAATAAGTATTGCCAAGTATTAATATACCTTTTTATATCTTCTTTTTGCATAGTTATCAAGCACTGGAGGGCTCACGTGGATATGATTACACAGTGAGTTAAATGGCTG